>NC_135353.1:7931796-8673565 GCF_023851605.1 Tamandua tetradactyla
TATTTCAATTGAGATTTGATTCACTTCATTCAAGATGGGTCTTATTCCTTTACTAGAGCTGTTTATGAGAGAATAAAAAGCAGAAACACTGACATAGAGATAGAGATAGAGATAGAGAGAGATATGAGAGAGAGAGAGAGCTGAGAAAGAAACACCCCAGAGATGCTAAGAAAGGACCCACAAGAACTGACAGAGAAGGTCACTGAGACCAGAAACTAAACCTGGAAGAGAAGGACCAGCAGACTCTGGCCATGTGCCTTCCCATGTGACAGAGGAACCCCAGATGTCATTGGTCTTTCTTCAGAGAAGGTATCATACTGTTGATGCCATAATTGGGACATTTCCATGGCTTTAGAACTATAAATTTCTGAACTAATAATTCCCCATTGTAAAAGTCAATTCATTTCTGGTGTATTGCATTCTGGCAGCTTTAGCAAACTCAAACAGATTTGGTACCAAGAAATGAGATGCAAATACCAAAAATGCTGGAATGGCTTTATAAATAGGTAAGGGGAAGATTCTGGAAGAATTGTGAGGAGCATGATAGGAAAGGCCTAGATTCCCTTTTAGAGACTACTGTTAGAAATATGGATACTACAGATACTTCCAATGATGTTGTAGATGGAAATGGTGAATGCATCATTGAAAATTGTAAGAAAAGCTGTCCTTGTTTTAAAGATGGTAGGGAATTTATCAAAATTGAAGACTGGTGCTGGATGGAAGGCAAACATTAAAAATGATGAGCTTGGGTATTTAGCTGAGGAAATTTCCAAACTCAATATGGAAAATGCAGCCTGAATTCTCTTTGCAGCTTATAGTAAAATATTAGAGGAAAGGTATAATCTGAGAACTGAATGCTTGGGTGCAAAGAAACTAGAAATTGATGATGAGAAAAATTCTGGGCTTCCAGAAAATGAGAAGTGTCTCATATAAGGATTTAACCAAACATGGAAGAACCAGTCAGCCATTTAAGTGCAAGCCAACTTGGAGGTGTAGTTATCCAGAAAGGGTTGTGGAATGTCCCATTGTCTGATGGTTGGGACCCCTGTGAGCTGCATGCCAAACCAACAAGTTTTTTGTGAGATCTATTTGAATGACACCATTGTCAGTAAGGACTAGCAGGGACAGAAAAGGGACAAATTGAAGGGAAACTGACTTCAGAGACAGAAGCCCAACCTGATTTCGTTGGGACACAAATTAACTGAAGTGGCATCTTTTTTAATGCAATGTTATGGAAATATTCACACCCTATAAAAACCATCCAAAGTATACAAGTATCCAATCACTGGCTTATGGTATCATCACATAGTTGTGCATGCATACATCCCCATATCAATTTTAGAACATTTTCATTACTCCGGAAAAGAAATAAAAATAAAAAAGAAACCCCCAATCCTCCCATACTCCTTATCTCCCCTATTGACCCACAGTATTGGTGAGGTACATTTGTTGCTGTTGATGAAAGAATATTAAAATATTATTGTTAACTATAGTCCATAGTTTGCAATAGGTACATCTTTTCCCATATATCACTCTATTAATAACTCCTTGTAATAGTGCCATACATTTGTTCCAGTTCATGAAAGAACTATTTTATATTTGTACAATTAATCACAGGTATCATCCATGACAGGATTCACTGTGCTGTACATTCCAATTTCTTAACCTCCAACTTCCCTTCTGGTGATATACATGACTTAAGCCATGTTCACATACCATTCAGTGCTGTTAATTATTCTCACAATAATGTGCTACCATCATCTCTGTGCTGGTTTGAAAGGATTTATGTACCCTAGAAAAGCCATGTTTTAATCCTAATCAATCTCGTGGGAGCAATGGTTTCTTTTGATTCATATTCAGTACTATAGGCTGGAAACTTGATTAAGTTATCTCCATGGAGATGTGTGACTCAAGCAATTGTGGGCATTAAACATGATTAGATGGAGACATGTCTCCACCCATTCTATGTGGGTCTTCATTAGCTTACTGGAATCCTATAAAAGAAGAAGTATTTTGGAGAAAGCTTCAGAACACTGCAGAATAATGAAGCAGAGAGTCCACCAGCCAGTGACTTTGGGAGATGAAGAAGGTAAAAACCTCCTGGGGAGCTTCATGAAAAAAGAGGCCTAGAGAGAAAACCAGCAGATGCTGCTATTGCACCATGTGCCCTTCCAGCTGCGAGAGAAATGCTGAACATCATTAGCCTTCTTGAACCAGGTATATTTCCTGGGATACCTTAGATTGGACATTTCTATAGATTTGTTTTAATTGGGACATTTTCTTTGCCTTAGAACTGTAAACTAGTGGCATATTAAATTCCCCCTTTAAAAAGCCATTCCATTTCTGGTATATTGCATTCTGGCAGTTAGCAAATTAGAACAATCTCTATCCATTTCCAAATGTTTAAGTTCAAACTGGTTAAAAATTCTGAACATATCAAGCAATCACGCCATATTCTTTAGCTTCACTCTATATCCTGGCAATCTTTGTTTTGCATTTAATATCTGAGAGCTTACCTATTATAATTAGTTCATATCAGTGAGATCATACAATATTTGCCCTTTTGCATGTGGTTTATTTCACTTAACATAATGCCCTCAAGGCTCATCCATATTGTCATGTGCTTCAGGACTTTGCACCTTATCACTGTTGCATAGTATTCCATCACATGTATACACCACATGTTGTTTATCCATTCATCTGTTGATGGACATTTTGGGTTGATTCCATATTTTGGCAATTGTGAATAATGCTGCTTTGGTCATTGGTGTGCAAATGTCTATTTGTGTCCCTCTTTTCAGATATTCTGGGTATAACCCAAGTAGTGGGATTGCCTGCCAGGTCATAGGCAACTATGTACTTAGCTTCCTGAGGAACCACCACTGTCCTCCACAGTGGCTGTGCTATCTACATTGTCACCAGCAATGAATATGTGTTCCAATATCTCCACATTCTCTCCAACATTTGTAGTTGCCTGTTTGTTTAATAGCAGCCATTCTAGTAGGTGTGAGATGAGATCTCACTGTAGTTTTGATTAGCATTTCCCTAATAGCTAATGAAGCTGAACATATTTTCATGTGCTTTCTAGCTATCTGTATTTCTCCTTCAGAAAAAAAAATGTCTATTCATATATTTTGTCCATTTTAGATTGGGTTGTTTTTCATTTAATTGTTGAGTTGTAGGATCTCTTTTTATATTTTGATATCAAACCCTTATCAGGTATGTGCTTTACAAATATTTTCTCCCATTGACTCAGTTGCCTTTTCACCCTTTGACAAACTCTGTGAAGCAAAGAACTATTCAATTTTAAGGAGTTCCCATACATCTATTTTTTCTTTCATTGCTTGTGTTCTGGGTGTGAAGTCTATGAAACTACCTCATATCAGCAGATCTTGAAAAGGTTTCCCTACATTTTCTTCTAGGGTTTTTATAGTACTGGTTCTTATATTTAAGTTCTTTATTCATTTTGAGTTAATTTTTGTATAGGGTGTGAGATAGGGGTTCTCTTTCTTTCTTTGGTTGCTGATATCCAGTTCTCCCAACACCATTTATTGAAAAGACTGTTCTGTGCCAGTTTAGCGGACTTGGGAGCCTTGCCAAAAATCAATTAACCATAGATCTGAGGTTCCATTTCAGAGATCGGAATTCAATTTGATCATTCAATAAATCTACCTTTACATCAGTACCATGCTGTTTCAATCACTGTGGCTTTATAATATGCTTTAAAGGCAGGAAACATGATATCTCCCACTTTCTTCTTTTCCAAGATGTTTTTGACTATTCAAGGCCACATTGCATTTAAAATAAAATTGACAATTAGCTTTTCCATTTCTGCAAAATAGTTTGATGGAATTTTGGTTGGTAGTGCATTGAATCTTGGATCAATTTGGGTAGAATTGAAATCTTAACAAATTTAGCCTTCCAATCCATGAACATGGCATGTCTTTCCATTTATTTAGGTCTTCTTTGATTTCTTTTAACATTGTTTTGTGGTTTTCTGTATACAAGTCCTTTAATTCCTTGGTTATGTTTGTTCCTAGATCTTTGAGTCATTTAGTTGCTATTGTAAATGGAATTTTTTTCTTGATTACCTTCTTGGATAGCTTATTACTAGTGTATAGAAAACACCTTTGAGTTTTGCACGTTGATCTTGTATCTTGCCGCTTTACTGAAGTTATTTAATAGCCCAAGTAGCTTTGTGTCATTTTTCAGGATTTTCTAAATATAGAGTCACACCATCTGCAAATAGAAAAAGTTTTACTTCTTTCTTTCTGATTTGGATGACTTTTACTTTTTTTCTTGTCTAATCGTTCTAGGTTGAATTTCTAGCACAATGTTGAATAGCAGTGGTGACTCTGGGCATCCTCGTCTTATTCCTGATCTTAGAGA
The DNA here is from genome assembly GCF_023851605.1 of Tamandua tetradactyla. Lineage (NCBI taxonomy): Eukaryota > Metazoa > Chordata > Mammalia > Pilosa > Myrmecophagidae > Tamandua > Tamandua tetradactyla. The sequence goes on from NC_135353.1 coordinate 7,936,186, forward strand.
GACAGCTTTCAATCTCTCACAATTGATTATGATGGTAGCTGTGAATTTTTCATATATGCACTTTGCCATGTTGAGGAAATTTCCTCTGAATCCTATCTTATAAAGTGTCTTAATCAAGAAAATATGCAGAATGATGTCAAATGCCTTTTCTATGTTAACTTTATTGATCATGTGGTTTTTCCGTTTTGATTTGTTGATGTGGTATATAATATTAATTGATTTTCTTGTGTTGAACTATCCTTGCATATCTGGAATAAAACCTACTTGATCATGGTGTGTTATTCTTTTAATATGCTGTTGGATTCAATTTTCAAGTATCTTTGAGGATTTTTGTATCTATCTTCTTTAGAGAGATTGGTCTGAAATTTTCTTTTCTTGTAGTATCTTCAGCTGGCTTTGGTACTAGGGTGATGTTGGCTTCATAGAATAAGTTAGGTAGTGTTTCCTTTTCTTCAATATTTTCAAAGAGTTTGAGCAGGAATGGTATTCATTCTTCTTGGAATGCTTGGTAAAATTCACCTGTGAAGCCATCTGGTTCTGGGCTTTTTTGGTTGGAAGATTTTTGAGGATTGATTCAATCTCTTTACTTGTGATTGGTTTGTTTAGGCCTTCTATTTCTCTTGACTCGGTGTAGTCAAGTGAGGCCTTAAATTGTCTATTTAATCTAAATTGTCTATTTTGTTGGCATATAGTTGCTAATAGTACCTCTTATGACCTTTTTTATTTCTTCAGGGTCTATGAAAATGCCCCCTCTCATTTCTGATTTTATTTATTTTCAGCTTTTTGTCTTTGTTAGTCTAGCTAATGTTTTGTCAATTTTATTGATCTTCTCAAAGAATAAAATTCCAATTTTATTGATTTTCTCTTTTTTTATTCTCAATTTCATTAATTTCTGCCCTAATGTTTGTTAATTCTTTCCTTCTGTTTGCTTTAAGATTTGTTAAAATGCATTCTTTCTCCAGGTTTTCTAGTTGTTCAATTAGGTTATTGTTTTTATCACTTTCTTCCTTTTCAATGTAGGCATTGAAGTCTATAACTTTCCCTGCCAACACTGCCTATGCCGCATCCCATAAGTTTTGATACGTTGTATTCTTATTTTCATTAGTTTAAAGATATTTACTGATTTCTTTTGCAATTTCTTCTTTGACCCACTGATTGTTTAATAGCATATTGTTTAATCTCCATATATTTGTATATTTTTCTGGATCTCCATTTGTTGATGATTTCCAGCTTCATTCCATTTTTGTTACAGAAAGTGTTTTGTATACTTCAATCTCTTAAAGTTTATTAAGACCTCTTGTGTACCCTAGCATGTTGTCTATCCTAAAGAATGTTCCATGAGCCCGTGAGAAAAATGTATATCCTGTGTTTGCAGTGCAACGTTTTATAAATGTCTTTTAAGTTTAGTTCATTTATCGTATTATCTAGGTTCTCTATTTCTTTATTGATCTTCTTTTTAGATGCTTCTTCTAGTGGAGAGAGGTGTGTTGAAGTCTTCCACTATTATGGTGGAGTCAACTATTACTCCCTTCATTTTTGCCAGTCTTTGCCTCTATACTTTGGGACACCTTGATTAGAAGAATAAATATTTATGTTTGCTATTTCTTATTTGTGAATTGCACCCCCCCCCCCTTTTTAATGTATGAACTCCCTTATATGTTGTAACGTTTTTGCATTTGAAGTCTATTTTATCTGATATTCTATGGTTAGCCCAGCTTTGTTTTGGTTACTGCTTGTCTGGAATATTTTTTCATCCTTTCAGTTTCATCTTATTTGTATCTTTGGGTCTAAAATGAGTGTATTTTAAAGGAATATAGATTTGATCAAGTTCTTAATCCATTCTACCAATCTATGTCTAGACAGATTGTGTCTACACATTCAAAGTTATTACTATAAAGGCAGTTATTACTTTAATCATCATATCCTTTGGTTTTTGTTTGTGAGATCTATTTTTTTCTCTCCTTTGATGATTTTAGTTACCTTAACCAATAGTCTTCAATCTATACCTTCTGCCTGACCTCTGTCTCCTGTCTTTTCTTTTCATCTGACGGGACTTCCTTTAATAGTTATCATACGTTAGTCTCTTATTAATGAGCTCTCTCAGCGTCTGTTTATCTGCAAATATTTTAAATTCTCCCTCACTTTTGAAGAACAGTTTTGCCGGACAAAGAATTCTTGGCTGAAAATTTTTCTCTTTTAGTATCTTATATATCTCATAACATGCCTTCTCACTTCCATGGTGTGTGATGAAAAATCAGCAGTTAGTCTGATTTGACTTCCCTTGTATTGGTGAATCACTTTCTCTTGCTGCTTTCAGAATTTTCTCCTTCTCTTTGGTATTTGACAGTCTGATTAGTGTGTGTCTTGGAGTGAGTCTATTCAGATTTATTGGGTCTAGAGTAACTTGGGCTTCTTGGATTTACATATTTATATCTGTTAAAAGGCCTGGGAAGTTTTCAGCCATTAATTCTGTGAGTATACTCCTTGGGCTTTTTTCCTGCTCTTCTTCTGGGACAACCATGATGCATAATATTTGCATGATTTCTGTTGTCAACCATTTCTCTGAGGCCCTGTTCAATTTTTTTCATTGTTTTCTCCATTTGTTTTTCTGTCTGTTCAAATTTAGTTCTTCTGTCTTCTAGCTCATTGATTCTTTCTTCTGCCTTTTCAAATCTGTTATTGTATGTCTCCAGCATATTTTTTCATTTCAACCACAGTGTCATACATTTGTTCTAGTTTATGTAAAAACTTTCTTATATTTGTACAATTAGCCACCGTCATTGTCTACTCTAGGTTTTACTAAGTTATATAGTCCCACGTGGGAAGGTTTCTAACAACAAATTAAATATCTTTGATATGTTTAGGTTTTTCAGGTTATATATTTCTTCTTGATTGAGGCTTGGTAGCTTGTGTCTTTCAAGGATTTTCCATTTCATCCAAGTTATATTTATTGGCATAAAGTTATTCACTAAATTCCCTATTATTCTTTGATTATCTATAGAATATTTAGTGATGACGCCTCTCTCATTCCTGATATTGGTAATTTGCTTAGTTTTCTTTATTCCCTGATTGACAGCTCAATATTATCAATTTTATTGATCAACTCAAAGAATCAGATTTTTATTTCATTGATTTTCTCTATTTCTTATATTTCATTGCTTTCTGCTCTTATCTTTTTATTTCTGTTCTTATGCTTAGTTTGAGCTTAACTTGCTCTTCTTTTTTAGTTTCTTAAGGACAAGCTGAAGTTACTGATTTGAGACCATTTTTCTTTTCTAATAGAGACATATAATACTTGAAATTTTCTTCTGAGTATTGCTTTAGCTGTATCCCATAAAATTTGATGTGTTTCCATTTTCACTTGGTTCATAATACTTTTTAATTTTCCCTTTGATTTCTTCTTCTGATCCATGAGTTATTTAGAAATGTGTTATTTAGTTTCCAAATATTTGGAGATTTTTCTCTTGTTGATTTTTACTATAATTCTCTTGTGGACAGAAGACATTTGAATGACTTGAATCCTTTCAAATTTAATGTGAACTGATTTATGGCCAAGAATATGGTCTATCGTGGTAAATGTCTCTTGTACATTTGGAAAAATGTGTGTTATGCTGTTGCCAGATGAAATGTTCTATAAATGTCAATTAGGTCATTTTGAATGATTTTGTTGTTCAAGCCTTCTATGTCATTGCTGATTTTCTGCTTATACTTTCTATCATTTCTTGAAGGAGGAGTATTGAAGTGTCTGATTATTGAGGATTTGTCCAGTTATTTTTGAAGTTTTATTGATTTTTATTTCACATGTTCTAAAGTTCTGTTCTTAGGTTCAGGCCTTGAACTCTGTCTACTAAACTCAGGAAGACTTCTGTGCTCTGCCTGGGCTCCCACTTCCTGTGCTGCAACTTGGAAACTTTTCCAGGTATTAAGTTGGGGAAATATTGCCTCATTTTTTTTTTTCATATCTCAGGGATCACACTTTTACATTGATGTCCAATATTTTGAGTGCCATTGCTTGTATTTTATCTGTTCTTTTTCAGTTGTTTCAATTGGGACTATAAATCCTGACCCTGTTAATCCCTGTTGAATGGAAGTAGAAATCAGATTTAGAAGTATTTTTTTTTGATTTCCAAATATTTGGAGCTTTTCCCGATTTTTAAAACTTTATTCCTATTTTAATTCCATTATGGCTAGCCAGAACTTCTCTGTATTATTTCAATTCTTTCAAATAATCAAGACTTGTTTTATAGCCCAATATATCACCTATCTTGGTGAAATGTCCAGTGTGAATTTGAAAAGAATGTGCTTTGTGCTGTTATTTGGTGATGTGTTCCATGAATGTCATTTAGGTCAAATGGGTTGACAGTGTTTTTCCTTTCTTCCATACACTTCCTGATTTTTTTGTCTACTTATATCAATTACTGAATTTAGAATATTGGAGTCTCCAAATGTAATTGAGGATTTTCTCATTTTTCATTTTTTTTTTTTAGTTTTTGTTTCATGTATTTTGAAGCTCTATGATTGATTTCATACACATTTAGGATTATTATGTGTTCTTGATGAATTCACTCTTTATAATTACAAAATGTAAATGTCTCTCACTACTCTGGGTAATAGTCCTTATTTTAAAATCTTCTTTGTCTGATATTAATATGGCTAATCCAACTTTCTTATGATTAGTGGTTGCATGGTACATTTTTTCCATTCTTTTACTTTAATCTGTTTGTGTATTCATATTTAAAGTGGATTTCTTGTGTACAGTACTTAGTTAGTCTTGCAGTGTGAAAATATATGTCTCTAATTAAAGTGTTTGTACCATTTCAATTTAATGTAATTACTGATTTGTTTGGATTTAAATGTAACACATTGCTATTTTTTTAAATCTGTTTTCCCCATCTGGTCTTCATTCCTTTTTTCCCTGTCTGCTTTTTATTGTATTCATGGAGTATTATACTAATATTAAATGTAATCTCTTCTCTTGTTTTATCAGTTCTACTTTTTTTTTTAGTAAATTCCTTGGCCTTTGAAATATGCAACTTTAATATATCACAGTCTATCTTCAGATGATATTATACCTCTTCATATAAAGTGTAAGAATCTTATAACAATATGCTTCTATTTCCCCTTCCTGCCCTTCATGTTATGATTTTCATGGACTTTCCTCCCACATGTATGTATTATAAACCCTACAATACATAGTTATTATTTCTGTTTTAAACATCCAATTAGCTTTTTTTTCACTCAGCAATTCCACCGGTAGGAATTTTATTCAACAGCAAATGTATGTGTAGAAATTTCATTGTACAAACACACACACACAATATGAGTGGACAAGGCTGTGTCAATATTACAATACAAAATATTTCACTTTGTATCCCCAAGTACTTTCTGAATACTGTGAATAGATTATTTACACATAAAAATTTTAAAGTAACAAAAACATTTTATATAGCTACACACAATGTTAAAGCATTCACTCATACTTTTTCTGTAATGGAACTCTCCTCTAGCAGTAATTTATATGGAACCAATACATAAAGGAACGTTTAATTGGAATTCCTAAACCCAGTTCATAAAAAGCAGCAGTAGCAGTCACTTTTTGGCAAACCCTAAGCCCAGAATCCAGAATTTCACATTTTTACTCAAGAAAGCAGGCAGCATTGAGGATGGTTAGGGCACAGCACGTCAATCACAGGGATGCAAGTCAATTTAGCTATGGACTCTCAGCCGTTTGTTGTTTATTAAAATATTGTCCATCTAAATAAAAAGATGGTGGTGTGTTCAAAGCAGATTGCTTCTCCTTCCCCATTAGAATTAATCTTTTCATTAACTTCTTGTTCCTCTTCACACATTCAGGGCACGACATATTGTCTTCTATGTCTGCAGCTGCGGAAGTGCAGGCTTTTGCTGTCTTGGTCATTGTCTTGCAATTCTTTGAATGTGACTGCGATGTGGCCTTGTATGGGGTGTCAGGAATATGCTGGTTTTGCTCAGGGTAATCATGTTGCTGCAGCCGCAGATAAACCTCTATTGTTGGACCATTGGTACTCAAATTAAAATGTTGGCAGCACTTCTGCAAAGTGTCTAGGTATAATTTATTAATTGGAGGCAAAATGGTTGGCAAAGGAAGCACTGGTACTTTAGGTTTTGAGCAGGCTTTGAATTGCTCTTTTGTTTGAGGAAGAGGAATTTTATCACTTTTCCTAGATTTGTTTGCTTTAACTTCTGCAGTAGAAGTACTTGGTTCCTTTTGATGCTCCAGATTCCTCTTTCATTGAAACTAAAGTGATTATCACATGTTCCTCCTCTAATTTTTCCCCAAAGGCATTCTTTTTCTCTCAAATCCAAGAGTGAAGAAAATCCATTATGGTATTATTGTATCAAAACTCTCTAAGAAGGACAACCAGGTGGATTTCATGCTCCAATCAGCTTTTTTTTTTTTTTTTTTTTTTTTTTTTTTTGCCACATGGGCAGGCACCGGAAATCAAACCCCGGTCTCTGGCATGGCAGGCGAGAATTCTGCTACTGAGCTACCATCACACCACCCCCAATTAGCTTTTATAGAAATTAAAAATAATTTGAAGAAATCTTTTAAATACTTAGTCACATATTTACCCTTTCTAAGCCTTTTTTTGTGTGCGTGTGTGTGTATAAATCAACTTTTCCATCTGGTAACAAGTTCTTCCGGTTTGATGAAATTCCTTTAACATATCTTGTGGTGAGGGACTGAGGGCAATGAAGTCATGTGTGTCACTGATTAACATTAAAAATATAAATAAGTTCTTGCATGAACTACCACAAATATATGACACTAGTGTAAAGAGTTTAAGAATGACATATGGGGAAAAATTACCTATTGCATGCTGTGGACTATATTTAACAGTATTACCTTTCTATTCTTTCATCAACACTAACATTTGTTCCAAACCAATATTAGGTGTAAATAGTGGGGATGGAGGAAGATAAGGGATACGGGGTGTTTGGGATTTTCTTTTGTGTATATCTGTGTTTATCTGTTATTTTTCTCTTTGGAGCAATGAAAATGGTCTAAAACTGAGTGTGATGATGATTGTACAACTAAGTGAGAATACTGTGACATACTTACTGTATACCTGGAAAGAATACATGGCATGTGAATATATGTCAGTAAAATCTCTCGATCCACAAAAATAAAATATTTAAAAAATAATAAGAAACAGAAAGGTAAGAGTGTGGGAGAAAATGTGGGGAAAGATATATACCTATTCACTCTTGGTAGTGAAGTAGAATAGTACAGCCCCTATTGAGGGTAGCATGGCAGTTCTACAGGAGGCTAAGTATAGGGTTGCCATATGATCCTGCAGTCCAATTACTAGGTATACACTCAGAAGAACTGAAATCATGGGCATGAATAGACATTCACATATTGGTGCTTATGATGGTATTATTCACAATGGCCAGTGGATGGAGGTGGCCCAAGGGTATATGACTGATAAAAGGAAGAATTGTTGTGTATACATACAATGGAATATTGTGCAGCTGTTGAAAGGAATGAAGTTGTGAAGCATGCAATGAGGTGAATGAAACTTGAGGACAATATGTTGAGTGAAATAATCCAGAAACAAAACTACAATATTGTATGGTCTCATTAATATAAACTAACTACAATAATGAGCAAAGTGAGAATTTGAGAGCATAGGTTATCTGGAGGTAGAAAGTGGGCAGAGACTAGGCAAACAATGATTAAGGAGTACAGAATGTTCACATGAGGCTCATTGTAAAGGTTCCTAGATTGTAAATTTTTAGAGCAGTTTTAACTGTTATCCTGAGTTTTAACTGTTATCACTAAATTCTGAGATGCTGTGCCCTTTGTGTATGACCTGGTAGTTCCCTGGGACTTTGGGTAACTGTGTGATACCTGAAACTCAGAGCTCTTCAGCTCTGAAATTCAACAATACTGTATACAGGAATGGTTAAAGAAGTTGAAAAGTAGATCAGACTTCAATTAAAGATAGAAATGAAGCCAATCTGGTTGGGTCTAAGGTAAATCAGAATATAGGATAAAGAATGTTATTGTTTGTATTTTAAAATTCCAAGTTCTGTGTAAGACCAAAGGAATAAATGTTTTTCTTTTTGTCCAAAACTTAAGGTTTTCTGTAGGACACTATCTAATTTAAGTGATCTGGTCAGTTTATTTAAACCACCTAATTACATGGAATCTAGAATAGGAAATGAGAACTTGTTATTCTGTACAGGTTGTAATACCCTGATACATTCCAGGGTATTTTGGGCAGAAAATTAAAAAAAGTGTTTGCAAAGTCTCTTGAGGGACTAGAGACAAAATGTGGAACTATTAAACTTCCACACCTGGGGAATTCCTGATACTCCCTCAAGCACTTGGGACTCCAAATTTAATAAGCCAATCCTCAATCTTGCACTTATGAAACTTATTTTTGTAATGGCGATGCTAAGACTACTTATAATTATGAGTCACCCCCAGTGGCCCTCTTTTGTTGTTCAGGTGTGTCCTCTCTTTCTAAGCCAACTCTGCAAATAAACTCACCCCCACTCAATGTGGACATGATTCCAAGGGGTGTAAATCTCCCTGGCAATGTGGGACATGACTCCCAGGGATGAGCCTAGCCCTGACATTGTGAGATTGAAAATACCTTCTTGACAAAAAGAGGGAAAAGAAATGAAACAAAGTAAAGTTTCAGTGACTAGGAGATTTCAAATAGAGTCCAGAGGTCATTCTGGAGGTTACCCTTATGCAAGCTTCAGCCAGATATTGCAAATTACTAACAGTATTGCTGGAAACCCTAAATAATACCCTTGGCTCTATCTAAGACTGTATAAAAGTTTTCCTTAGTAGGGGTTTTTTTTTTCAGAAACTCAAGATTGTTCCAATGCCAGATAAACCCTAAAACCCTGAGGTACCAGTCTCTCCAAGAACATCAACCAGTATCATTCCTCTGCTCCACAAAGTGAATACCCCTTTCCAGCATGAAGGAGTTAGAATTGTCACTGCTCAGATAGCTTTAAAGATTGAGAAAATGATTAAATGAGAGGGAGGAAGTTTAACTGAGAATTATGATTTAGCAAATGGTTATGACTACTGTGTCATTGTATGTTTGTTTCTATTTGGTTTCTATTGTGTTGGAATAGCCAGAAGGAAATACCTACAATTGTTGAACTGTAATCCAGTAGCCTTGACCTTTGATAATGATTGTGTAACTATGTAGCTTTTATTGCATGACCATGTGATTGTAAAAACCTTGTGAATGACAGGCCCTATATCTAACAGATGGGCAGATGAATAATAAAATAATAGTAATAGGTCAGGAATATGGGAGAAAATACCCCTAGGTAAACTATGGGCAGTAATTATTGTACTACTTTAATAGTCTTTCGTCAGTTGTAAAAAATGTAACTACTTTTTAAAAGTAGTAGAATTATAACAAGAGGTATTACCACAATCTGTAACAAATTTTCCACACCAATGCAAATGTTGGTGGTGGAGTTGTATATGGGAATCCTGTATTTTATGCATAATTGTTCTGTAAACCCACAACTTCTCTAATAAAAATTTTTGTTTTTTAGAAGAAGGTGAAGAACCCATAGCAACTAAAAGAGTCAACCTGATTACCCTGCTGCCAGTAGCAACAAAACCATTTACTTTGTGCCATCTCAGCTCAAAGTTCCTTAGATTCCCTCTGACAGAATACAGATGGTGATCCATTTCATACATCCAATGGATATCCTGCTATCATGCAGAGCCTGGGAGCAGGAAAAATTCGGACTTTGTCACAGACCCATAATTTTCCCAAGCATTTCTTTTCCACCCCTGTAACCAATTGTTTGCAGATCTTGCCATATGGAGCAGAGCTCTTTGGAAGAAATAGGGCTGCAGACTCCCATGTATTCTCACCTGAATTTCAGGGAGGAGTCCACAGGAAGCTTGAGCGGACACTCAGTAAAGCGGCAAGCTGAAGACTTGGTCTCCAGCATTATCATACTGTCTCTTCTCTATACCCTCCTTTCTTTCCGGATTCCTGGTTCTAGGTCTCATTTGTCAGGGAAAGGCTCTATACTGGCTATAAAGCAGTGGCTTGAAGGAAGAGAAAGATCCTGCCATGTGACGATTTCAGGAAGTTTTGAGGCAAGGTTCATTTGGCTGTGACTGAAATTCTCCTTCCTAGATTAAACATGATGCGGGATTTATTAGAGGGAGAGTAGTGCAGCCACCAGAGTCAATGGAAGAGCTGCAGGAACCAGGGCAGCCAAGGAGACCTCAAGGATTGGAATCTCTCTCTCTCTGTCGCTATCGCTCTCTGTCTCTCTCTCTCTTATTCACTTACAAACTCATCTCTACTAATTTCTTCCTGGATTCAAACTCTCCTGCTGCAGATGAGTTTCCTTTACCTTGTGGGAAACATGACTTCTAGCATCACTTGATTTGCAAAATCTATACTTGGAGACCCCAGAGGAAAGAGAAAGCATCCTTGCTCTCTTTTCAGTATTCAAACAATCCATAGGGAAGTACTCTGATTTTGAACATAATCCTGGTGTTTTAGATGACCTTAAATTGCTATAATGTGACATGCAGCCTGCAGCTGATGAAAAGGTGATGGTGACCAGAACTACATTGGTACAAGCAGACTGCTTAACTCAAAAGACGTGACAGATTCAAATTATTCTCTATTTTTCTTTTTAAGTGGATGGCGATTGAATTTATAAGGCTTCTGAATATCTGGAAACTTTGAATATGAGGGCAATTTGAAGAAGCTGGGGATGATTCATGCGGGAGAGAGAAAACTCAGGCAGGGTTGGCTGGGTGGTGTGGAAATATGAAAACTGTCTTCCTATGATTAAGAGAAGGAATAGATTTACTGTTTCACTACAGAAGATGTGACTAACATCAGTGCAGGAGCAAGGGATAAGGAGCATCATGTAGTGGAAATTCATTGATCTTAGAGTCAGTATACCTGAGCTTTGGTTTTGCCTCTGTCTGAATCTCCTCCTTGTTGAAGGTGGTTCAACCATGGCTTGGATTGGCTGGATCATTGCTCAGGTGACATTGCTGGGGTCAGGGGTTGGAGTCAGTGGAGCCAAAGATATGGGCTAGACTGGGAAGGTGTCATGGTTTCTTAGCTGCTAAAATAAATACCGTACTATGGGTTGACTTAACAACAAGAGTTTATTGACTCACAGTTTCAGATGCTGGAAAGCTTGCTTTCTCCTGAGGTCAGTTTCTTCTGGCTGGCCATCAATTTTTGGCATTCCTTGGCTTTTTCATCATATGGCAATGCACATGGCTGCACTGTCTCCTTTCTTCTTTGGGTTCTGTTGACTTCTAGCTTCTGGCTGCTTGCCATGGATTTTCTTTCCATTTCCGATTTGCTTATAAGGACTTCAGCCACATTAGATTAAGGTTCACCATCATTCAATTTGAGCACACCTTAACTAACAACATCTTTCAAGGCCCTATTTGTAAGTCAATTCACACCCATAGGGCCAGGGGTTGGGACCTGAACGTAGCTTTTGTGGAAGACATAATTCAGTCCCCCAAAGGAGGTAAGCCTAAATTCTTTACAGAGGCCACAGACCAAATCCAAGCCCCAGTTTGGAAGGGTTAGAGGCAGGCCCAAGGTTTTGGTCACAGAGGAGGTAAGGGTCAGAAATATTTTGGAGCAGGAATAAGTAGGAACAGGTGGGTCTTGGGAAATCTCTGAAAATGTGAGTAGATGCTGCTGATTGCTTCTAGGGGTGTGAGGGGCTTGGTGGAGCACTCCAGCTTAGAGGGCTGAGGCAAGTCATCATATAGCCATGTGACCTTGGATAACTCCTGTACTATAGCTGGGATTTAGATGCCTTGGCTAGGAAATAAGGGTATTGAAGTTAATGACCTTCCACCCCCACCCCAGAGCCATTTTTTAGCTTTGGTTTTGAGTTACTGGAAAGAAGTGTTGGTTATTCTATTAAAACAGAATTTTCTACCAATTGGAGGAGTCTGTTCATGGAGCTGGTAACTGTGTCAAGTAGAGAAAGGGTTACAGAATTATTGTCAGGAAAAGGAGTTCTAGATTCTGTATTTTCACCTCTTTCAACTAACAACTCTTTGAGAGAGAGTGAGAGAATATCCCGCAGGTAAAACCTCCCAGTGGCATGGTTTCTCTACATCATATGGAGTTGTCAAAAGAATGGGATGTGCTCTATTTTGCCACAGTTGGAAGTAATATAAACATTTCTCAGATTTTCCCTGGTAAGAGAATTTTTTCTTGTTGTTTCTGTCTTCTATTTGGAAAATCTCCATGGCTGCACCATTTGGCTATCTGAAGTTTTTGCATGCATCACAAACACCATCTGTTCTAAACTGAGACAGAAACTGCACGTAATTAGTAATATAAGCCATTGTTGCACCTAGACATGGTGCAGGAAACTGACAGAATCACAAAACTTCCTTTGTAGGACTGACATAATATATAGGGCATGTGCAGTTTGCCTGAGCTTTGGCACTCATTGGTTAAAGATTTGATTTTGGATGCTTTGGAGATACTATTGTTAGGTTAGAAAACCTTGCTTTGAAGAAAATAAGTAGCTGTGACTTCACACAATCAGGAAGAGATAAGAATTTGGGGCCATTTCAAAAAGCTTAATCAGAATTCCCTAGCCAGGGAAGCCTAAGTCTAAAGGCAAGAGGGTTTGGTTCTCCTTCTGCCTCCACTGTCAACATCCTCCAGAAGGGTCCACGGTGTCACTGAGGGGACACTCCTCATCTTCCAGGATTGCCATAATAACCTCTTGGCCTCCCTGTTACACCATTGCCTTTCATACATATGACCATAGAAGTCTTCCAAGAAGCAGGACAGAGTCTAATAATCACTGATATTCAGACAAAAACTGAAGCTCAGGGAGGCTGTGACTCACCCTCATCCTTCCTTCTCTTCTGCCCCTGCTTTACTTTTCTCTCTGTACTGGCTCTTTCAGCTCTTAGCTTATGGTGATGTTCTGAGGAATATGTTTTTGAGGGCTTTGTAAAGGCTCACACAGGTCCTAAGGGTGTGTGGGTGGTGGTGGTGGTGAAAGATTAAACATTTTTGTGTATAGATATCCACTGGTGAGCTCCAGTTTCTGGCTGCCTCCTTACCATTTCAAGAATTTGCTCCTGTATAAGGACTTCCTGGTACTTGCTAAGATGGCTGTGCAGAGACACCTGGCATGATCATTTCTTATAGGCAGATCATATTCTTGTTCCTGTATCCCCAGTGTCAAGTTCAGGGCCTGGCTGCTGCTGTGATCAAGAAGACCCTGAGCACAAACAAAGAAGCAAAGGGGCAGGAATTCCTACTTTATGACAGACCCTTTTCTAGCTGGGGACTAAGTATACAGCAGTAGCCAGACTGAGACACAGTCTTGGCCCTCATGGAATGGGTAGTCTAGTGAAGGAGATGCACTACAAATAAGTGAACAAAGAAGTGGTTATAAGCTGTGATGAGTGCTTGGAAAGAAATGAATTTGCGTGACTGTAGAGAATTGTGGGTGGAGTAGCTACTCAAAACTCGATGTTCCCACCTCTTGGAGGAGATGGCATGAGAGTTAGGAGAAAGGATGAGAAGGAGGTAGCCACTCAGAGTTGGGGGAAAAACATTTCAGGCAAAGGGAGCAACATGGGCTGTACCCTACCACCATGCCTAGAAATGTTCCTGTAGGAGAGAGATGTACCAAGGGGGTGTGAAGAGATACTTTTCACGGAAGGGCTAGAGTCCATGGCACAGGATTCAATGTCCATGTCAGGATTCAATGCTCAGTAACCTTTTTTTCAATAACCTTTTGATGTGGATGAAACAGACCATCAGCAGCACTTGTCTTCGTACTGCTTCATTATCATATCACTCTGGGTTCATGAGGTTCCACCTTGAATGAGGCCAAGGCTGTGAATATGGGTATTAGTAATTTGAGCAGAATTATACTAGGCGCATCTCAAGGGCCTTCTTATCCCTGAGACATTTAAGGACTTCAGGGATCCCTTAGTCTCACTGTATTCTACAGCCCTTGACAATACCTCCACACCAATTCCAGGTAGGGCAAAACCCACCTAGAAACAAATTTGGTAATACATATCAACTGCTATAGAATGTTCAGGAATTCTACTTTTTGAAAATACATCTTACTGATAATAAATAAAACTATTTCTGTGCACATTTCAGAGCTTTCCAAATAGGAAATCTGGAAACAACCCCAATGGCTGACAAGAGATTGGATAAGTTAACAATGGAAGTCATAATATTATTAACCAATATGAACTAAGGAGTTACTGCTGGTGCCATGCTAAATAATTTATGATTTTCTCTTTAAGGTTCAAAACAACTGTGGTGTTGGGTCCTATGCTGCCATCATTGCTAGTTTATGAAGGAGGAGACTGAAACTCAGAAGTTGAATCTCTCATGCCAAGACCACAGACCCAGTAATTATTGGAACCACAATTTGACCCAAGCTGTGTCTGGCTTCAAAGCCCATGCTATTAACCACTTATGTTGCATTATTATCTCTGTCACAACCCCTTAAAAGACTATTATATGGCTGCAGAAAATGATGGTTGTAATATGAAAAATACTTATAATTGTAAGCAAGAAAGCAGGATATGAAATTGTATTTATGGTTTGATTACAACCATGTAAAACAAACAGTACTTACTGATAACCAAAAAGAAAGGAATATACCAAAGTTAACAGTCGTTGTTTCAGAATGGAAACTCAATTGTCTTTCTTTCCTACATTTTCCTGTATTTTCCAAATTTTTTACAATGAACATTTGTGACTTTTATAATATAAATCTTGTCAATAAACTTATTGAACATGGGAACGCCAAAGGAAATCCACTTCATCTTTAACCACTGTGATACCTTGAAAGTGTTGCATACTCCAGAAAATCCATGTCCTTTAATCCTGATTCAATATTGTAGGGTGGAAACCTTTGATTAGATTGTTTCCATGGAGACTGATCCACTCAACTGTGGGTGTGACCTTTTGATCAGATTACTTTCATGGAGATGTGACACACCCACTTTTGGCTATGGCCTTCTAATTAGATGGAGATGTGACTCTGCCAATTCAAGGTGGGTCTTGATTAGTTTACTAGAATCCTTTAAAAAGGGAAACATTTTGGAGAAACCTCAGAGCTGGTACAGAGATGCTTGGAGAACAGTCACTTCAGAGCTGACAGAGAGACAGACACATGGAGATGCTTGAAGTGTCAACAGAGAGAACAGATGCTAGACGCTGATATTTGGAGATGCAGAGCCTGGCAGATGTTGACATGTGCCATCTCATGAGATGCTAAGCAAGTCAGAACCCAGAATTGTGTCCCAGAGGAGCTAACTGAAGGCCTACAGATGCTTAGGGAGGAAACCACCGGCATCAGAAGCTGGAAACAATGGAACCATGAACAAGAATCAGCAGATGACAGCCATGTGCCTTCCCATATGACAGACAGCCTTTCTTGAGTCAAGGTAACTTCCTGGATGCCTTAGTTTGGACATTTTTATGGCCTTAGAACTGTAAACTTGTAACTTAATAAATTCCCATTATACAAACTATTCAGTTTCTGGTATATTGCATTCTGGCAGTATTAGCAAACCAAAACAACCACCAAAAGGGACTCCATTTCATTTACCTTTGGCCAGTAAGCCATAGGATATTATGGTTTTGTATAGTCAGATGGTAAAAAATATTATTGCTCTCTCTGTCTTGTCTCTACTTTTCTTTCAAAGATTTGAGAGCTTAGGTTGAGATGTATCATCATTTTTATCTGGCTAATTGAGTCATTGTAGACTTTACTGGAAAATAATGTTTCCTCTGATTAGTGACAGAAAGCTCTCAGTCCTTAATCTGCATCCTGATTTACATCCTGATTACAGAAGGAAAATGAAAGTCAGGCAGACCATTTCTTGGGCTTTTTTGATGGTTCGGATTTAAAAACCCAATACCCATTTCAGGGCTTTTAACAATTACTTCCTAGGTCACAATGGTTTCCTGTTGTCTGGTCATGATTTGAATGACCATGATTACTTTTATTAAATATTTATCTTTCACATTTGGTTTCTTATTAAATGGTGATTCATAAACTCCAGTATACAATGTGCTTATGTATAAGTTTTGTTGTTAATGTTTTAAAAACTTCAATATTGGGGGTGTGAGGGTAGTTCATTGGTAGAATTCTCACCTGCCATGCAGGAGACCCAGGTTCGATTCCCAGCCCATGTGCTTCCAAAAACAGAACAAATAAATGATCAAAATATTCAACAAATGGTGCTCAAATAACTAGATACTCACATGGAAAAAATAATGAAATGTGACCCTCCCATACAGCATACAAAAAAATTTCAATGCTAGGATAACACATATACATATATGCATATATATACATGTGTATATGTATTTAAGATGACTTTTACATATATGGTTAAGAAGACTTTTTATGTCTAGGAAGTAACATTGTATTGCCTCAGTTAAGATATTTTCCCCTTGAAAAAATGCTATTTCCAGAGAGATTAACAAGTACTACATGTAATGTTTGAATGGTCCTGATTCTGGCAAAAGATGGGCTATTTATTTTCTTGAACAAAGAGTGGGTATGTTTAAGGATATTGAGTTATCTAGGACCAGGCTATAAAAGCATGACTTGCTGGAGTGTCTGGATTTGTTTGAACACCTCTTTCTATGAAATATTGTCTCACTTATACAAGCTGTCTATGTGAAATGGATATTCTTGATGATGGCAGAAGCAGTTTTTTCTTAATTATGAATGGTGGCAGGCTGTCTGTAGGATGACAGAGTGGACCTGCATCAGCTAGGATATTAGTGTCAGGGTTTGTCTTTGAGTCATTTGAGTAATGAGCTCTTTGCTTAGGGCTAATCAGGTGTCTCTAAGGCCAGGACTGGATTTAGAGGCTTCTGAAAATGCCCCACTGCAATTATAGGGCAACCCTGTTAAATTCTTTCCATGCCCATCCCAATTTCACCTGGCTCAGGTAGAAATACGGGGCCCTTGTTTTGTTCTCATAGCCCTGAGCTTGCTTTAGCCATGTCATGGCCAATCTGGAAGGTTCTTCAGAGATCACCTGCTATAGCCTCTTATTGTATAGATAGGGACACCAAAGCCAGGGAGGGACCAGGATTTGTCCAAGAATGAACACACAGGGTCCATAGTAGAGCTGGTACTGAGATTCCCAAACTTGTCTTACTTCTAGATGTTTGCACTGCACATAATATAAGGGTCCATAGTAGGGTCAGGCAGCTCCTAGGGTCTTTGGCATGTTAGTGCTCATGGCTCATAGCTCATGGTCATCAGTGTTATCATTTCCATCCTACAGCCCTCCCATATTCTGATTAGTGAGGAGGGTGAGTAGATGGGCTTCAAATGCACTTCCTTCTCCCCCACGTCTTTCACCCAGCTGTGTGTCTTTGGAGACCTAGCAAAGAGCAAAGAATTTGCTCTCTTTCCAGGCCACTATGCACCCCTCTGTCCTCCAGCCTATGGTTGGCCTCCCACTGCCCTGGTCTTCATCTCTAAGTTCCCTCAGGCATTTCATTTCCACTCCCAGCAGCACTGGTGCCTGTGGCCTTGTGGGGTTGGGGCTTCAGTGTGAATGCTGCATTTCTCTCTTACTGCTGTATTCCAGCCTCCAGTTATATTTTTTAGAACAAAGGCAGATGGGGCCTCAAGGCAGATGTCCCCTAAAGGGACAGGCTAGATTTGCAGGGCCCCCAGTACCCTTGCAGTAGCTTTTTATGTCTTAACCCTGCTTCTGTTCCTGATCATGCTATGACTATGGTTGAATACCTTCCCCCAAGTGAATTTTCCCTTCTTGAAAAGTCCAGGTTCCATGCCAGGCAATTAGGTGGCTCTGGGTATTTGTTACCTAGGAAGTCTGCGAAAGGTCTTGCTATGTGTGAGTATATTTCAGTCCATAAGCTTTACTTTTGTCAATTTTATTGAGATATATTCACACATAACACAAATTATCCAAAGTATATAATCACTAGTTCACAGTATCACCATATATTTGTGTATATATCCCCAGGATCAATTCTAGAACATTTTCATTACTCCAGAACAGAAATAAGAATAAAAAATAAAACCCAAATCCTCCTATAGCCTTAATCATGCCCTATTGTTGACCCATAATATTGATGTAGTGAATTTATTACTGTTGATGAAAGAATATTAAAATAGTTCATAATTTGCAATAAATATGTTTTTCCCATAAACCTCTCTCTCTCTCATTTTTTTTTTTTACATCTTAGCAGTTCATGCAAGAACTTATTCATATTTGTAGCATTGATCAGTGGCAACAGGACTTTAAATAATCCTTTCAATTAAATTCACCTACAATAGGACACTATTATTTACAATCCCAATAACAAGTTACTATCACCTTTATCCATTCCCAAACTATTTTTGGGGGCCCATTCCTAAACATTTAGGTTCAAAATCATTAACAATTTTGTACATATTAGGTAACTACTCCCCTTCTCTAGCTTCTGTCTATCTCTAGGTCCCCTATATTCTACATTTTAGAACTTGAGTTTACATGTTCTAGTTAGTTCATATTAGTGAAATCATACAATAGTTGACCTTTTGTGCCTGTCTTATTTCATTTAGCATTATCTCTCCAAGTATCATTCATATTGTCACATGCTTCAGGATCTCATTCCTTCTTACTATTGCATAATATTCCATTGCTTGTATATGCCACATCTTGCTTATCCACTCATCTGTTGATGGACTCTTGGGTTGTTTCCATCTTTTGGCAATTGTGAATAATGCCACTATGAACATTGGTATGCAAATGTCTGTTCATGTCCCTGCTTTCAGATCTTCTGGGTATATCCTGAGTAGCAGAATTTCTGGATCGTAGGGCAACTCAATATTTAGTTTTCTGAGCAACCACCAAACTGTCTTCCAAAGCAGCTATGCCATTTCATATTCCCACCACAGTGAATAAGCATTCATATTTCTCCACATCCCCTTCAACACTTGTACTTCTTGCTTGTTTAATAGTGGCCATTCTTATAGGTGTGAGATATTTCCTTTTGTGTTTTGATTTATATTTCCCTAATAGCTAACGAATATCCTTTCATGTGCTTTATAGTCATTTCTATTTCCTCTTTGGAAAAATGTCTATCCACATGTTTTGCTCACTTAATAATTGGGTTATTTGCCCTTTTATTGTTGAATTGTAGGATTTTTTTTTTATATGTGCTAGATATCAAATCTTTGTCAGATCTATGGTTACCAAATATTTTCTACCATTGACTTGGCTGTCTCTTCCCCTTTTGACAAAGTCCTTTGAAGCATGGAAGTGTTATATTTTGAGGAGTTTACATTTGTCTTTTTTTTCTTTTGTTGCTTGTGCTCTGGGTTTGAAGTTTAGGAAGCTTCCTCCTATCACTAGGTTTTGATGATGTTTCCCTATATTTTCTTCTGGGAGTTTTATGGTACTAGTTTTTATATTTAGTTCTTTGATCCACTTTGAGTTAATTTTTGTATTGAATGTGAGGGAGATGTCTGCTTTCATTTCCTTAGCTATGGATATTCAGTTCTTTCAGCCCCATTATTGAAAAGACTATTTTGTCTCAGTTCAGTGGATTTGGGGGCTTTGTCAAAAATCAATTGACTGTAGATCTGAGGGTCTATTTCTGAGTTTTCAATTTGATTCCAATGATCGATATGTCTATCTTTGTGCTAATACGGTGCTATTTTGATCACTGTGGCTTTATCATAAGTTTTAAAGTAAGGAAATATAAGTCCTCTCACTTCATTCTTATTTTTTAGAATGCTTTTGGATATTCAAGTTCTCTTTCCCTTCCAATTAACTTTAATAGCTAACTTTTCCAAGTCTACAAAGTTGATTATCGGAATTTTGATTGATATCGCATTGAATCTGTAGATCAGTTTGGGTAGAATTGACATCTTAACAAACTTTAGCCTTCCTCTCCATGAACATGGAATGTCTTTCCACCTATTTCGGTTTTCTTTGATTTCTTTTAGCAACATTTTATAGGTTCCTGTGTACAGAAGCTTTATATCCTTGGTTAAGTTTATACCTACGTACTTGATTCTTTTAATTGTTATTGTGAATGAAATTTTATTTTCTTCATTGCCTGCTATGTTAGGTCATTATTAGTGTATAGAAACACTACTGATTTTTGTGCATTAATCTTGTATTCCATCTCTGCTGAATTTGTTTATTGGATTAAATAGCTTTATTTTAGATTTCTTGGGATTTTCCAAATATATGATAATGTTATCTGCAAATAATAAGAATTTTACTTCTTCCTTTCTGATTTGGATGACTTTATTCCTTTTTTCTTGCCTAAATGCTCTAGTTAGAACTTCTAGCACAATCTTGAATAACAAGTGGTGACAGAGGGTATGTTTCCTTGTCTCATTCCTGATCTTAGGGGAAGGCTTTCAGTCTCACAACATTGAGTATTACGCTGGCTGTGGGTTTTTAATACATAACCTTTATCTCATTGAGGAAGTTTCCTTCGATTCTTACTTTTTGAAGTGTTTTTGTCAAGAAAGGATGATGAATTTTGTTGAACACCTTTTCCACATCAACTGAGATCATGTGATTTTTACTTTTAGTTTGTTAATGCATTGTATTACAATGATTGACTTTCTTATGTTAAACTACCCTCTCATGCCTGGAATAAGCTCCACTTGGTCTGGGTGTATAATTTTTTTAATGTGCCATTGGATTAGATTTGCAAATATTTTATTGAGAATTTTTGCACCTATATTCATTAGAGGCATTGGTCCATAATTTTCCTTTCTTGCAGTATCTTTATCTGGTTTTGGTATTACGGTGATAGTTGCTTTCTAGAATGATTAGGTAACACTCCCTTTTCTTCAATTTTTTTAGAAGAATTTGAGCAGGAATGGTGTTATGGTATTCTTCTTGGAATGTTTGAGTAAATTCCCTTGTGAAGCCATCTGGCCCTGAGCTTTTCTTTGTAGGGAGGTTTTTGATGACTGATTGATCCTCTTTGCTTGTGACTGGTTTATTGTGGTCTTCTGTTTCTTCTCCAGTAAGTACAGGTTGTTCTTGTGTTTCCAGGAAATTGTCCATCTCATCTAAGTTGCCTAGCTTTTTTGGTATACAGTTATTCATAATATCCTCATGATATATATCTATTATTTCTTTAGGGTCCATGGTAATAAACCCCCTCTCATTTCTGATTTTGTTTATTTGCAGCTTCTTTCTTTTTGACTTTTCAGTTTAGCTAAGGCTTTGTCAATATTGTTGATTTTTCAAAGAACCAACCTCTGGTTTTATTGATTTTCTTTATTTCTTTATTTTTTGTTCTCCAATTCATTTATTTCCACTTTAATCTTTGTTATTTCTTTTCTTCTATTTGCTTTAGGGTTAGTTTACTGATTTTCTCTGGTTTCTTCAGTTGTTCAGTTATGTGTTTGACTTTAGCTCTTTCTTCCTTTTTAATGTAGGCATTTAGAGCTATAAATTTCCCTCTCAGTACCTCCTTTACAACACCATCTAGGTTTTAGTACGTTATGTTTTCATTTTCATTTGTCTCCAGATATTTACCAATTTCTCTTGCAATTTATTGCAAATCTTCCAGAATATGATCTATACTTGAGAATGTTCCATGAGCACTTGAGAAAAATGTGTATCCTGCTGTTTTGGGATGCAGTGTTCTATATATTAGGTCTAGTTCACTTATCATATTATTCAGGTTCTCTGCTTCTTTATTGATCCTCTGTTTAGTTGTTCTATCTATTGGAGGGGGTGGTATGGTCAAGTCTTCCACTATAATGTTAGAGTCGTATATTACTCCCTACAGTTTTGCCAGTATTTGCCTCATGTATTTTGCGGCACCTTGATTAGAAGCATAAATATTTATGATTATTATTTCTTTTTGTTGACTTGCCCCTTTTATTACTATATAGTGATCTTCCTTGTCTCTAATGACATCTTTACATTTAAAATCTTTTTTGTCTGATATTATTATAGCTACCCCAGCTTTCTTTTGGTTGCTACTTGTGTGGAATATCTTTTTTCATCCTTGCGCTTTCAACATATTTGTATCATTTGGTCTAAGATAAGTCTCTTGTAAACAGCAGATCATATTTTTATTCCATTCTGCCAGTTTGTTTCTGTTACTTGGGGAGTTTAATCTGTTAATACTCAAAGTTATTACTGTAAAGGCAGTTCTTTATTAAGCCATCTTATTCTTTGGCTTTTTTCTCTTTTTATTTTTTCTCTCTCTCTTTATCCTTTGAGTTACCCGTACTAATACTTTTCAATTTTGTGCCCTCCAAGAGAAGTCTCTCTCCTGTCTTTTTTTTTCAGCCCACAGAAACCCTTTAGCATTCCTTGTAGGGTGGTCTCTTGTTAACAAAGTCTCTCAGCATTTGTTTGTCTGTGAATACTTTAAACTGTCCCTCAATATTTTTTCTTTGCATAGGTAGGCACTGGGAACTGAACCTGGGTCTCTGGCATAGCAGGTGAGAGCTCTGCCTGCTGAGCCACCATGGCACGCCCTCTCCCTCACTTTTGAAGAGTAGCTTTGCTGGACAAAGAATTCTTGGCTGGCAATTTTTATCTTTCAGAATCTTAAAAATATTGTACCATTGCCCTCTCTCCTCCATTGTGCCGAATGAGTAGTCAGTGCTTAATCTTAAGTAGCTTCCCCTGTATGTGGTGATTTGCTTTTCTCTTGCTGCTTTAGGACTCTTTCTTCTCTTCAGCATTTGACAATGTTTTAGTGGATATATTTGGGTTTATTCTATTTAGAGTTCATTGGACTTCTTTGATTTACATATGTATGTCTCTTATAAGGTAAGGACCCAGGGCCCAGGCCCTACCTTCTCCTCCATTTTGAAGGCAAGTCACATTGCCATGTACATGACTGAGACAGATGTTAAAGGTAAAAAAAATGTAAAACTCCCTTCTCCTAATCAAGTCTCACAGAACTCTGAACCTTATAAGCTGTATTCCCTGGAAGTCCTCCCTCTCTCTTGGTTCTGGGTGGGGTGCAGAGTTCCATTGGGAACTCCATTGAGAAGAATTATTCTTCTGTCCGTAAGTCCCTCATTAAATCTCATGATTAATCTTCTGTTGGGCATGTTCTTTGGTTTCAAGGTTGTGCTGGGAGGGAATATTTGGTGAGTTAGCCAGGGACCAAAATGCCACTGACCATAGAGGGCATGACTCTGGGGAAAGGAGACTCTGCAGGGGGATCCCTCATTGGCCTGCTTCCTTGATGTGTGGAGAAGTCACCATTTCCTTGACAGTGCTGCAGTCAGTTGGCCGCTGTTGTGTGTGCTACAGTCAGCTACAGCAGACTGTCTCAGAAAGACAGAGGAATTAGTAGAGTTAAATAATGCACTGAATGAGAGGCTAGATGGTGTTGATAGGAGTTTAGAAATATTGGCATGCCAGTACGCTAGAGAGTGCTGAAGGGGTATGTGAGGCATATCCTGACTCCCCCTGACTGGGATCCAAAGATTTGTAATCCTGTAGAGCCTTTATCTAATGATGAAAAAGAGAAAAAGAAGAAGTTTGGGTGGCAAAGGGTGGAATGATGCCAGATTTGTATGCCATGGTTCCAAAGTTTGCCTCTTTACTACAGGGATTCAACACTCAACTCTTTAGTATTTCTTTAAATAGGACCAGTCAACCTATTTTCACCCTCACCTGGGAAGAAGAACAAAGGCTTTTCATCATGCTCTCACAAGGCTGTTTACATAGTTGATCATCTGCCATAGGCTTGTGGCAAAGAATTTGGCTGTGTATAAAAGTCGAACTCTATTTCATTATATTGATAATGTCGTGGTAACCAGTAATTCATGTCCAGAAATAAAAGAAGCCTCAGACTCACTGCTATTTCATCCTAACAGCCAGGAATGGGCAATTGATTGCAGTGGACTGCAATGCGTTGGTTGCCTTGTCAAATTCTTGGGTATTATAAGGTTGAAAAATATGATATTTATTCTTTTTGTGGTAATTATAAGATACAATGTTTTTCTATGCTGTATACACCAAAACAACTAATATCTTTCTTGAGGTTGTTGAAGTATTGGAAATCTATTGTTCTTCACTCAGCCCAAATGTTAAAACTTTTATATGTTTTCATTAGGAAAAAGTATCCCTGGGAATGGGATATGACCCAGCAGGCTGCTTTTGACAAAGCCAGATGGGCCATCACACTGACTCAGGTTTTATGGAAGAAGAAACCAGATGTGCCATGTGAATTAGATATGGCCAGTACCAAAATTGACTTCAGGTGGTGCTTGTGGCAAAGGCAACAGGCAAAACAAGTTAAAGGGGCAGAACTGAGGTACAGACACTTAGGAAAACAACTGTGCTGCTTATAATGCCTTACTGCAAGTTGAAGGACTAACTCAAAAATGCCCTGTGAAATTAAGTACAGCCATCCCCCTACAGGGGTGGATATGGGACACTGCCATTAAGCCTCACTTTGGCAGTGCATAGTTGAGCACATTAATGAAATGGAAAAGTTGTCTGCTACAGTGCAGCATTTTCAACAATAGCCCTTTAAGTACAGAAATGCATGATATCCTAAAACCACTTTCCTATGTGGAAGAACAATGCTTGCCCCTCCCTGCTGATCCTCCTGGAGTGGTTGTCTCTGTGCCCACTGTTGATGGATGTGGTGGTATACCTAAGTCTTCCTGGTTTACTGATGGATGAGCACAAGGGCAGCCTGCCACCTGGAAGGCAGTAGCTGTGCAACCTAGTATGGACACTGTATGGTGGGAAACTGGGACTATGCAAAATGGCCAATGGGTTGAATTAAGGGCTTTATAGATGGTCATTGTTCATGGACAGGAGATGGATTAACTAGCTGTGTGGACAATTGCGCCGTGTAACAGGGCCTGGCAGTGTGGATGGCCATGTTGAAGCGAAAGCAATAGACTATTTTCTGCCACCTCTTCTGGGCACCTCTTATGACAGATAGTCCAGTATCTTCCCATTTTGAGTAGGTATCTGGACTATCTGTAATAAGTGAAAGGTAACCATGTTTTATGTCTCTGCCTATAACACTGATTCTTTATCTGGCAATATTGAAGCATGTGCTTTAGCAAAAAATCATGTCTAAAGCCAACATTGCACGGGGTTGCTAATTCGTTGCATAGAAAGGCAGGACACCAAAAGTACCAGACTCTAAGGAGACTGGCACAGCAATTCCAGCTGCCCATCACCAGACAACAACTGAAAGAAGTCATGGATGTCTGCCCTTCCTAGTCATTGCAGTGTCCAAGGATGCTTCCTTATCAACTTAGTCACATTGGCCACAAGTAGGTTCTGGTCACTGGGTGGTAGATAAAGCATATTGGTCCCCTTCTCCTATCTGAAGGTGAAAAGTATGCCTTTATAGCCATAGATAAGGCTACTGGACTGTTGCTGGCCTTCCCAAAAGCTAACCACCGAGCTACCAAACATAGCTTAGAAAAGCTCAGTGTATTCTTTGGGGTTCCCACGCACGTAGATAGTGAAGGGGGATCCCCTTTACTAGATTACTTACCCATGTCTGGGCTACTAAACAAGACATCTTATGGACATTTCATTTGCCTTACAACACCACATCAGCGGTGTTAATTGAAAGAATGAATAGGCTTTTAAAAAATGATAAAGTGATCTCTGCAGCAGTGGACATGCCAATTGCATTCAGCACTAACAATCCTCAATTCATGGGCCAAAGCAGCTGCTGAATTGGTAAGGGTGGGACCCCTGCAATTGCACAGTTCAGGTAAAAGGACTAACAATGCTACAACCACAATGAGATGATGAAAATAATTTGCTCTTACCTGTGCCACTAGCATTAGAAATTAGGGAAAATAAGGTTGGTTGACCTTGGTCCTGGCCAATGCAGCTGTCCTGGTTAGGATTCCTAAGCCCATGGAGTATCAGGGTTAATCAAAGTTTAAGTATTAGACTGAGTTTATATGCAGAAAGGCAAAAGTTGTATAAGTAACCCCCCACCCACTTCAAGGCACAGCATGTATGACTCTGTGGACACTTGTAATGCCCAGGTTAACTGTGGATTTGGCTCTAGAATGTCCCCTGCAATTGCAGGAGAATCAGTGTGGTATCTGCCCACCAATGGAAATTTAGCTTGTATTCTTTTTGCCCTTAGCACCATAGCAAATACCTTTTTGCAATAGGCTTTTCTGGTCTCAATGCTGAATGCATACTGAACTGCCACTGTTGGATACCACTGGCTTGCCTTGGACTGTGACTCCTGAGAATCAAACTGTGTAAAATACCCTACTGGCCTGGCAGAATTCAGCACATTGGAAAAATCTAGGAGAAAATCTTCTCATTTAAGACTGAAATCATAGGTTTTATCAATTATCTATAATGGCATCATTTTGTGGAATTATCTGTGTCAGGAACTTCTGATGTTCCATTGTCTTTTATACTGGTAATGAATGCAATTTCTGTTCTATGGTCAACATAGTTTGCTGTGTTGGGGTAGATTGTAAGGACCCAGGGCCCAGGCATTGCCCCCTCCTCCATTTGAAAGCAAGTCACACAGCTGCCTACATTATGGGGACAGATATTAAAGGTTAAAGAATGTAAAACTCCCCTCACCTAATCAAGTCTCGTGGGACTCTTAACCTTATAAGTCACCTCTCCTGGGACTTCCCCTCTCTCTCTTCATTCTGGGTAGAGTGCAGATTCAATTTCCCAACCAGTCACCATTGGAAATAATTATTCTCCTGCCCATAAGCTCCTAATTAAAACTCATGGTTTATCTTGTATCTGGTGTGTTCTTTTGTCTTGGGATTGTGCTGGGCTTGAATATAAGATTGGGTATTTCCCCCAATTATCTCCTCAAATAATCTTCCTAGAAATTTACTCTTATTTTCTCCTTCCAGGATACCAATGACTCTTATATTTGTCTACTTCATGTTGTCAATCATTTACCTGAGATTCAATTCAAATTTTTCCATCTTTTTCACCATTTGTTTTTCCGTACATTCGAATTCAGTTGCTCTGCCCTCTAGATTACTTTTTCTTTCTTCTGCCTCTTCAAATCTGCTATAATGTGTTTCTAGCATATTTTTTGTTTGATCTACAACATCCTTCATTTCCATAAGACATTCTATTTTTCTATTTATTCTTTCAATTTCTTCTTTACATTCTTCTAGTGTCTTCTTGATATCCTTTAACTCTTTAGCCAACTCATTGAAGTTATTTAGGAGATTTGTAGGAACATCTTTGATTAATTGTTCCAAATTCTGACTCCTTGGCTTTTTAATTAAGTCATTTGGTTTGGCCATATCTTCTTGCATCTTCATGGGCTTTGTGAATTTTTTGCTGATTTCTTGGTATTTGGCTATCTTGACAAGTTTGTTTTGAAAGTTGATTTCCCTTACTTGTCTAAGATTTTGTACTGGTTTGAGTTTGCATTGAATGTCTCCTTTGGAACTTGATTTGCCAGTAATTCACAGCCAAACCAGGGCTGGGGCTTCACACAGAAGAAGAAACCCTTTTCAGAAGTCAGTAGGGACAGGACAGAAAATCAGTTTGCCAGACTGCATTTTCCTGTCTTCCAAGCAGGTGGTGCTCTTGGGTCACCTCTTTCCCAGTGTTGCCTTTTTCCAACTGCAGCAGTCCACTGGACTGAGATTCAACTAGACAACAATCCAGCCAAGGCTGCATTTCTGAATGTGTGCTGGAAGTCACCGACTCCAGGGGTAGGGAGTGGGCACTATGCAACTTGGCTGAGAGCACAGCTGTGTACAATGTGCTTTGTGATTTTCAGGTTCCCATGTGAAAAGACCTGGGATTGGTGGACTGAGAGGTTCAACTACCCAGGCAACAGCCAGGCCAGGAGTGCTCTGCTTTTCACTGGCCAGTAAGATGTGAGTTTGTTTTAGGTCACTGCTTTGACAGTTGTGTCATCTGTATTTTTCAGCCAAAACAGGGCCAGGTTTCTGTGCAAGGGTGTGAACCATCCTCAATGGGCCTAGGATAGGGTCTTGAAAAGTTCTAAAAATCCCTGCAGTTCCCATGCACTTTCCAACTTGCACAGAAGATGACACTGTTCAGTGACTTAATTGTCCTCAAAAAATGTTTACCTCCTGGACACCAAGCAGCATTTGACTGGTGGGGCTAAAACTGTGGAACTCAAACTGTGGAACTCATTTGCCCTCAGTTCAGCAGCCAAAATCTGGTTCAGTGTGGGACTGTGTCTCCCACTGTACTTGTGGAGGACTCTTCCAGCTGCCCCAGTCTGCAACCATCCTTCAGGTAAGGATAAGGCTACCTGCTGCTGTTTCCCTCCAGGGTGGGGGATGGGCACCAAGACCCAGTGTTAGAAACACAGTCTCTGTCCACGTTTTCTGAGACTCTTCATCCTTTGCTGACCTGTGCTTGAAATGTCCTCTCCTGTCCCCTAGGTATCCAAACAGTTGACTTGGGTATCTTTTGCCTGGCTACTTGCTGCTTTTAGGGAAGATTTTTCAGTTCCCTCCCTAATCCTCCATTCTGGAAATTCCTCCTTGATGCCCTTTTGTATTCCAAACTTACTTGTGGCTTAAGTTCTACCATGGGTCTCTGTGGGCTTGGGTCTCTGTGTCTGGATATAGGTGGGGATGTGTATCACTGCTGTGAGATATTTTATAGTCTGTGTCTCTGGTGGGATATGGGAGGGATCCCAGCTGCTCCCTCTGGGCACTTCCTGAGCTGTGTGAGACCTAGTGAGGGGAAGGTGAGAGGACCCATTTCCTATCTGATATTTTTCTCGTTCTTCAATTCAAAATTTGTGGGATCCTTCTCCAAGTCTATACCTTCCTCCAGAGTTCTGAAAAAGTGAGAATTGTCTTTTTTGGAGAGAAGTTTTCTGTAGCTGTTTATGTTGCCATCTTTATGAGGTCACTCCTCAGTCCACAGACTTTTTCCTCTTTTTTTTTTTTGCATGGGCAGGTACCAGGAATGGAACCCAGGTCTCTGGCATGGCAGGAGAGAATTCTGCCACTGAGTCACCATCACACCTCCCTCCATAAACATTAAAATGAGATGGATGATATCTTATGAGGTGATATAGGAAAGGACACTGCCAGGACTAGTGCTTTTTAGGTTGACTACAATTAACAAGACTACATATCAGCTCTCCCACTGACCACAGTCAGCTTTGTGGCCAAGCCCCTTTGAGACACCTGGCCTGTTAATCTCCAGAGACTCCAGGGCCATACACAGGAAAGATGCTCAGTAATGTTCAGATGTTCAGATGAGGCAGAATTGAGCTGAGTTAGCAAGAACAGTACTGGGGAAGTAGACAGTGGAATCAGTGAAAGGCACCAGTTACTGAGCTTCTGGGGCATGAACTTCTGTCCTTTGGCAGGTGGTTTCTATGGCCTAGATCCAGAGAGCTGTCACTTGCCTTCCCCTTGTCAAGTTGTCCCAAGAAGGGATCTGCCCCATAATATCAGATGCCAAGCTGAAAGCCATGGGGATTATAAAGCATGCCACATTAGCACATCTTTCTCTTTTGAGAGATGAAAGTGCCAATCACTGTGATGGGCAGCAAGATGCTGCTCATTGTTAATTAATTATTAGTTGTCAACTCAATGACTCTGTGGTATTAAGATGATTCAGGCAGGTTGCAGAATTCCTCCTTTAATGATACCCAACAACATTGTTTAGAGGAAGTGGAACACCCTTAATTATCAATGTCTGGTGGAAGCCTTTCAGACTTGTCTCATTTGCAGGCCATGGGCTTATTGATAATTCATATTGTGGTCCTTACCTTATAGTATGCTCCTTGCCTAAAGGCTGGGTAAGAAACGGGATATCTTCATAGTCTAAAAATCTCTGAATCATTTGAAAGGTTATTTTATGCTCTATAAAAACATATACACCAAGGGATGACTTGGACCTATTGTCAACTTCGATTCTGGAAGGATGACTTCACCTGTAAATATATTAGCTAAGTCAAGTTTGAAGGTCATGGTAAATATGCTTGTGAAACTGAACATTCTCTTGAATGTACTTGTTTTGTTAATTTGACTTTTTCTTAGTCCCCATATTAAGGAAAATACATGTATATAAATTGCCTTGTTATTCACTGAATTAAAGACTTGTATAAATGGTCTTTGTAGCAAGGTGTGTAGTATCTCAGTGGAATTTAGTGTTCAGCCAAGCTTTTTATAATATACGCCCCAACTATTCCTCTGGTCTGCTGCCTGGGGCAATCTTAGCATCTTGTGGGTAAAAGGAGTTTTCTGGTGTCCTTTCATGGTCAAAAGACAAAGAATAATGGACCACAGGTTGCAGCATAAGTGAATCAAGCTTCAGCCTCAGTGATGGAAAAAGAAAAATTCCGCAAATAGCAAGTTATAGCCTGGATTTCTTCTCTAGGACCAAACCAATGAGATCCTGGTCAAGCTGGAAGATGGACCCTGACTTCAGATATGGCTGATTTGAGATGATTCTTGATTTTGGAGGGACAAAATGTTATCTTGATTTGCGTAAATCCTTCTAAGTCCTGAAAATCCTAGCCCACAGATCTGGGCTGCAGAGAGAGAAAGGCCCAGTCAATCCAAGTTTTCTGTGGAAAGCAGAAGTATCTGCTCACAGAGCTCTTCTTGGTCCCGCTGTTTTCTCTGCTGAGCAAAGCTTACTTCATTGATTGCCCAATCTCTGTACCTTATTCTGTCTTAAACCCAAATGCTTCATATCTGCTTGACATTGTTATCTTCATTCATCTCTTGGGCTGGCCATTAACGCTGTTTGGAGATAGGACAACCATAAAGTGGGCCAGTGTGTATCCTAAAAGCAGCCTTCTTTTGCCTTCCTTGCCTTTTCTACCTTTCCTCTTTTCTCCCCTACCCTCCATTTTATATCAAATATTTGTTTTGTTTAAAGCTCATAAAATGTCATTTTGTTAAATCGTGTTTTCATTTAGGTAAGATGGCTGTCAGGCTGAAGGTAGTTTGTGTCAGGAGGGAAGAAAATATAAAGAGAAACCCATTTTTAGAATGGAATAACAACACATTTTAGTTCAATCTTCTTGATTTTTCTCTTAATGGAATTGTAGATCTCTAAGTATAAGTTGTTCCTGGCAATTCAAAACCAATTCCTTCTCTGGAATTCTCTGTGCCCCTTTGCCCATGAGCTAGTGTCAGCTAAACCCTCCAACTCCTCTCTGATTATGCCACAGACCAACCCCTTGGGATTTTCTGATCTTGTTATTTTCCATCTGCTTCACCCAACTTCCAGGCATTCATAATTCTATTATGGACAAATGTCCATATGGACTATCTTCTATGTGTTCTGGGAATACTGAAATCCTCAGATGTGGTTCAGTCCTCTGGGAACTCCTGGCCTGTCTGTGAGATGACAGAAATGGGCGGCTTATTATTCTATGATGTTTCCAATTCTACAGCAGAGGTGTGGAGATATTATTGCAAAACCAAGGGGGACTTGCTAGTTCTTCCCTGTCAGGAGGAGGGCTGCAATGTACAGCTCTGCAGGTCATGCATTGCATATGGGTTCCAAATTTAAGTAGAAACTGTCTACTTTTTAGGCATCAAAATGGGTCTATTTATTAGGACAGTTTTTTTGGAAGCTAGAAGAAAGAGTCTTGAGGAAAGGCACATTTTTCTAATTCTCATTAAGGCACTGTATGGTTTATCAGGTGGCCCTGGGCAGGCATATGATGGAAAAGGCTGTGGAGAGGAGATGGCTTGCACCTGGGCTTTTCAGGAAGCACAGAGCCTTATCAGATAGAGAGCATTCTAAGGGAGGTAGCATGAGCTGTGACAGAGACAGGAAAGTACAAAGGTGTCCCTGGGCAATGGAGAATGGTTTGATGTAGCATTGCAGAGCTCACATGGTAGGGCAAGGTGGGCAGTTATATCATGAAGGATCTGGAATTTTATGCTGAGAGTTTAGACGTGTAACCTGAAAGTATTGTGAAACCATCAAAGGTTTAGGATTACTCTCTTTTAAAAATAATGTTTTATAACTTATGCCTAAGTGGGTCCCTCCCACCCAAAGGATTTAAGGTGGAAGAAAGTTACACCAGCATTTTTATAAACAGTGGGAATGAAAACCCCTTGAAGGCAGGGGCACCAAACTCAAATGCCTTCAGAAACAAAACACATAATGCAGGTGAGTGACATGGATTTAAGACAATTGAGCATATGCCCTATCAGGAGGCAACCACTATTCAGCTCTGGCTGACTTTTACCAGGAGGGAGTGGAGGCCAAATGTGACCAGGTCTCTATAGTTTTCATTAGAAGCCAGAAACTTGCATTTTTATGTAAACTTCCTAAGTTTTAAATGCTGACAAGTAATTGATATTTTTAAAAACACTGTACAAGCCATGCAAAGCAGAACTGCCCACCTGAGTCTGCCAGTGAGCAGCTGGTTTGCAACCTCTGATATAGAGAGAAGAAATAATTAATTCTTTTAGGAATCTGATATGAGATGGCAATTGATCATTAACTTGAGATTTGAGCTTATTGCAGGTAAGACAAATGTGGCCATCAATTCTGTTCTTAGTCATGACAGCAAAAAGAAAAAAAAAAGGAGGCTGAATGTTTTAGATACTACAAGGTCTTTGTCAAGATGAGAAAAATAGACTGAAGTAAAAAACAATAGTGGATGAGTGTGGCTCCCACTATTCCTTTTGTAATAAGCCCTTCTCATAACAGTGTTTCCCTCATAACCCTTTGAGTTGGTTGAGAAAGCCAGCCAGGTCCTGAGTTGAGTTGCTTGAGAGGAAAGGCTCAAGGTAAAGAGTGTAGAGTAATTCTCTATTACACATTTTTTTCTGGACTTTGACCCTTACACGTGGCTGTAAGTGGATCCACTATTACATTCAAGGGCTTCTATACCTTTCAGGTTCTAAGCAGGCTTTGGATATGTCCAGTACAGTGATTCTCCCATTCCCAGCTCACAGGGTAGTCTTTAGCAGACATGTTTAATTTGACATGACTGTTCCCAACCTTAGCTCTTGGACAACAGAATGCATTTTGAACCATAGCTAATCCATAAACTGGCATATAAGCTTCAGTGGGGTTGCCTGCCTAGGTCCCCTTTCTGGGGCCCCCTTTCATGTGACTGTTCTCAATGTTGTCATGTTCTGACCTGATCCTTTGGCCACTCTTGTTTAGTACAGAGGTGTGGACATTAGCCCAAGCTGGATGAATTCCCTTCTGGGGGAGTTGTGGACTTGCCCTCATGAGAAATAGGCCTGGAAGCAGATGTTTTAAGGTTGTAAGAGAATGAGGAAGAGACAGAATATACAAGTGAATGTGCATGTGCTCATGGGTGAGCTAGCTGATGGCATTTGAATCCCTGGCTCCAGTTCTTTCTGAAGATTCTTGCTTTCCTTAAGACTTGGATTTTCAAACCAAAATGTTACTTTACAAAACTGTTTCTGGATTTGTGTGTGTGTGTGTGGGGGGAGCGTGTTTCTTAGGTTAGTTTGAGCTTAGTTTCTGTCATTTGCAACCAAAAGCTTCTTTCATAATGGAGGTGGCCAAGGATCTGTTCTGTGGCTTCTGGAAATTATCAAGAGAATGAAATATGTAGCTGAATAGCTGAAACTCAAAGGATGTGTACAAAGAATTGTCTCTGGGTCAGAGTACAAGCTCCTTGGATAGCCTTTTGACACTTGGTAAGAGAAGGTGCTATATGGATGGGCAGGATGTGCTGAAGGAGCTCAGACCCTGGAAAATTCTAGGTTCATGCAAGTCAAAATGATGAGTTATGTTTGCAATGATGCTTTTCCAGTTTCCTCACAAAGAGAGACATCATGATGTTTGAATCCTTGCTCTGTCACTTCCCAGTTACATGGCCCTCTGCAAGTCACTCATCTTTCTGAGCCTCAGTTTCCTCATCTGCTGACATTAATGGTGATGACCCCTCCCTGACAGGAGCACTGTGCAGCATAAACATGAAGACATATGGAAACACCTAGCATTGTGCCCGCATCCTTGTAGAAACCCAATGCATGTTGATTTTCTTCTATCCATTCCTTCCCTTACTGGGTGCCATAAAGGAATCCATACTGACATGTCTTAAAAGAGCACTTGATGGTGCTATTTGCCCATAGAGGCTAAATTCTAAATTTAATCCACTATTGGCCATCTTTTTCCAGCTGTCCTGCTTGTAATTATTTCTTTCTTTCCTGGTAGTTTTCCTACTCTTCATCACAAAAGAATTTCTGGCTATATGTAAAAAAATTCCTTTTAGACTTGCAAGAAAGCATGCGATGGGAGTTATTTTTTATGTTTCATGCTTGCCTCTCCTCTCCAGGGTGATCTTAGAAAGATCTGTGATGAAGACATTGTGAACTAAAATCACATGTCCTGAAAGAGAGGCCCATGATGGAAGCGTCAAAATACGTTGGCTCATCTGCTCTCAAGGTGGGCTTCCTCATTAAAATGTCTTCACGATGTTTCTCCTTCCCAGAGATGAAGGATAGAAAAAGAATAAAACCATCAGGCATTTTTGTTTAACTATGTCATTGCACTTTTATAGTAGTTTTATTACCTGAATGTATTTGGATATGAGAATTCAGAGACGGCTATGAAATATATTCTAAAGCTCCAGGGGTAGGAGTACGCTCTGAGCTGGTTAGTTGGTGCGTCTCTCTGGAGAATTATCTTCCAGACTGTAGATTCTGACAGAAGGCACTCTCTGCCTTTTATAGTCCTGCTCTTGGAAGGGAAGAGGCAGAGGAGGAGAGAGGCTCTGGAAAATGTCTGGCAGAGGACTGACAAAGCTCTGCATTGCTTTCAAAAAGGTATTTCTAACTCCTTTTCTTGCTATTAAAACTACCTGCAAGCCAAGTAGGACATATAAAATGAGGGGAAAGGAAATTAAGCCCATTAATCTCCCAAGACAGACATTTATTATATGAAACCCAAGTGACAACTTCGAACTTTGACCTCACCTTCTGCAGAGGCAGTCTCCTATCTTGGGACCTGGAGGAGCCCTGCCCCTTCTCTTCAATAGGGGAGTTGCAGCTGCAGTCTGAAAGATGAATCTCAGAAGAGACTGGCCCCAGACAAATGCCATCACCATGGGTAGGAGCTCAACATTCCAGCAGCTAAAGTAGCTATCGATTTAAGAATTATGACAAATGACCACATGGCCATGGACCTTGGAAGTCAGTTTCCTATGAGACTTCTCAGGAACACTGAACACTCCTCTGGAGAAGTAGTGATCTCTGGCCTGACTGAGTCCTTATGGATTTTTAAGTTCTTCCAGCAGTAGTTTTCTATGGAGGATCTTTGGTGAGCACACAGCTATGTGAGAGGCAGCATCATGTTGGGGAAAGAGCATTGGGCATGAAGCCCAAGTCTATTAGTGATCTGTAAATCAGGGATACAAACACCTTTGTTCCTCAGCATGGCATCATGGACACAAACCTGGATTCTGGAGCTAGATGCACTGAGTTCAAATCTCAGCTTTGTTGCTCATAAACTATCCTTGGGCAACTTACTTAACCTCTCTGTGCCTAAATTTACTGTTCCATAAAAAGAGAATAATGTTGATGTCAAAGAATTGTGATGAGGATTAAGTGAGATAAGATTTGTAAAGGGCCTAGGACCATGTCTAGCACATTGTCAAACAAATGCTTGCTTTTCTTTTTTTCACACAGAGTCTATTCTCACCACATTGAAGACATAGGACACTGAGGTTTGGCGAGATGAAAGGAATTGCTCAAGGCTATATGCCTAATCATTAACAGCCTGAGCTCTGAAATCCGGGCCCCTTATTTCCTGGGCTGTGCTGTTTCAGCTTCACTAGGCGGTTCTTGCCTTGCTTGTGTGAAGTTAGGATGGGTGAGCCTTTGGGAAAGTCACTTTATTCAAATGAGGGTGTTCTTTGGATTATGTGCTTGTCAGTTGTGGCTGTTTCAAGAGGTTTGGGCCATGGAATAAGAAGACTATTCAGCCAGGAAGCTTTAGTAAAATGTTTCATTTTCCCAAAAGCCACAGCAGAATTTCAGTCAGTGCTGAGAACGAGTTTAGATTTAGGGCCATTTTTACATTGTAATTACTACACAGAAGATGGGAAGGCAGAGGAGGGAAAAGTGGGGAAAGCAGAGGCTTGTCAAATGGAGCAGGCTGCAAAGTCTTGGTGTACGAGTGTCTTGGCTGCATGCATGGGAAGACAGAGAACTGAGATGTGAAAATGTTACAAGTGGCAAGATGCTGAAGATGGAGGAGACAGCATATGTGGGTATCTGCCTTTATTTTCCCAGCTGCTATGACAGATACCACACAGTGGGTTGACTTAACAACAGAAAGTTTTCATTTTATGGTTTCAGAGACTAGAAGTCCCAAATCAAGGCATTGGCATGGAAATGCCTCTCCCTGAAGTCTGTAACTTTCCTGTGCTGTCCTGCTGTGATACTTGGGGGTTCCTTGGATTGTATCTCTGCCTCTGGTCACATGGTAATCTCTTACGCTTTGAATCTGCTCTTCAGGGTTCTACTTACTTCTGTCTTTTGGCTCCTCCCTGTGGCTTTCTCTGACTTCTAGCTTCTCATCTCTTCTCTTTATTAGGCCTCCAGTAATACAGGTTGAGACCCATCCTGATTCGGTTGACCACACCTTAACTAATAATAGCATCATCAATATGTCCTATTTACAATGAGTTCACACCCACTGGGTTGCAGATTAAGATTCAGAACATGTCTTTTGAGGCGTACATAATTCAATTTACCACAGTGGCCATGTCTAGAGGGAGAGAAGGGCCTCTCTTGGGATCTGATTAACAAATGTGGGAAAGACTTACTGTTAGTCTTTGCATGTTCAGGGTTGAATGGGAGGCCCAAGACTGTCTGGTTCAACCTTCTCATGTATACAAGAGGCATTCAAGGCCCTGAGAGATACAACCCATACCAAGGAATCCATAGCTGTGCCTCCCTGTTAACCTTCCAATTGGGAAGCCAGCATTCCCAAGTCCAATCGACTCTGAACAGCGTTTGATCTCCAGGATGTGGGCCGGGCCCTGTATATTCTCACATGGGTGTCAGCTTGTATGCTCTGTGGGATGTCAGTTGGCAGGCTAATCCTGTAATTCTTCTTCAGGTTACTTTCAGTTCTCACTTTTCTTTCCAAATATCACCACTCTACCTTTCCTTTTCTGTTTTAGGACAGGCGATAATTCTCAGCAGTGGCAAATACCAACCAGCATTCTGTTTTTTTTTTTCTTTCTTTGTATGCTGTATGGTGGGGTCACATTTCATCATTTTTCCATGTGAGTATTTCATTATTGCAACACCATTTGTTGAATTTTTTTGTTTGTTCATTTTTTGGGAAGTACATGCACAGGGAATTGAACCCCCGTCTCCTGCATGGCAGGTGAGAATTCTACCACTGAACTACCCTTGCACCCCCCTGTTTGTTTTTGAAAGATGCTGTTTTTTCTAATTTCGCCTGTGTTATGGTTCATACTTATGTCTCCTACCTGGTCTGTGCAGAGGCCAGCCAGAGGAGCTGTAGTCCAGCCAGACCATCCAGATGTCTGGCTGATGATTGAAGGAGGCAGCCTGGAAGTTGCTAGAAGCTATCCTGTAGTAGAGGCTAGATCTCCCTCCCTCTTACCAGCTGTGCGGTGCTGCTACTTCCCAGGGCATGAGACTGAGCTGGCAAAGAGCCAACAATGGGGCAAAAAGGGGGTCTTTGGATGGCCAAAATATGGTGGGATGATGGCCATTTCTGCTTCCTCAAGCACTCTTTCCTAGAACCGTTTCCTGCTTCTCCATGGGGATTTATACTTAATAAGCTCTCAAGGATGTTCTTGGAAGACAAAGCATTTAAATATTCTGGAAGTTGGAAGGGCCCACAGAGGGGAAAGGAATTGCCCAAGTTCAGAGTACAACTTGGTGCTGGAACTGGGGCTGCCCACTTCAGTTTTCAAATTGATCTTCCTCAGCCAAAAAGCAGACTCCCATTGGAAGTCAGAAGGGTTCCATGCTTTTTAACTTGTTGACCTGTTGGCCTCCCACTGGAATGTATCCCTTCCATCAGTGGGGTCCACGGAGGAGACAGGAGTCAAATACAGTTTGCTGGAGCTTGAACATGTAACTAGCACTCTGTGTCAGTTTCATTCATTTGTGAGAGAGGTGAGCTTTCCCAGTGAGTAGAGCCCAGGATGTTGTAGAGGGCAGATGAGAGCAGTCAGGACCTCCCTTATGAGCCCCCCTTCCAGAATTTGCACACTCATAACAACTGGTATTTGGCGAGCTCATGTTTCCAAGACAAAAAGGAGGAGCTCAGATGGAGGCAAAGATAGAGGGTATTCAAGATGAGATCAATGCTGTGCTCTTTGTTGGCTGATCAGATGACTCTTGGGATACTGGGTCCAAATCTGAGTTGTATGCTCAGTGAGCCCAATAACAGTTCATCCTACATCCCGTGGGTTTACATCCTCAATATACTACTCATTGCATGATCTTGAAAAAGTTACTTAACCACTCTGTGTCTTCGTTTTCTTCTTTGTAAGTGGGGTTGTTGTGAGGAATAAGTGAAATTACCCATGAAAAGTGCCTAGCACAGAACCTGGCAGAGAGTCAGCACTCAAGTGATGAATGTTAGATGCTAATCCTCTCCTTGTTGCTCATATACAGCTTGTGTTACTAAGCTCTAGGAGGACACAGATCCTGTCTGCCAGGTTCTTTGCTGAATGCCCAGAGCAATAACATGGCTCACTTGGAAGAAAGGAAGGAAGGAAAGAAAGAAGGAAGGAAGGAAGGAAGGAAGGAAGGAAGGAAGGAAGGAAGGAAGGAAGGAAGGAAGGAAGGAAGGAAGGAAGGAAGGAAGGAAGGAAGGGAGGAAGGAAGGAAGAATAATAGAGAATTATTAAGATGAGGAAGGAAACCATGTGTTTTAGTTTGCTAAAGCTGGTGAAATGAAGTATATATGAAATGGAGTGGCTTTTAAGAATGGGGATTTATTACCTTACAAGTTTACAATTCTTAGGCCATGAAACTGTATAAATTAAGGCGTCAACAGGATGATACCTTACCTGAAGACTGGCTACTGGTGAGTTTGGGGCTCCTCTGTCAGATGGCAGGGCACATGATGATGTCTGCTGGTCCTTCTTTCCTGGGTTTCATTGCTTTCAGCTTCTGGCTTCAGTAGCTTCCACTCTCAGCTTCTGTGCATATGCCCTTGTCTCTCAGCTTCTCTGTTTTTTTTTTTCTGTGAGCTTATCTGGGTTTTCTGGGTATCTATTATCCTCTTATAAAGGACTCCAGTATGAAGACTAAGACCAACCTGAATGAGATGGGTCACATCTCAGTTGAAACAACCTAATCAAAAGGTTTTACCTACAATAGGTCCACACCCACAGGAATGGATTAAAAAAACATACTCTGGGATCTGTCTTGTAACTACTTGTTGAAGAGTGCTTTGAAAACTATTGCTTTAAAATTTTTTTTACTTTATATATATATGTTATATTACACAATAAAAGTTTTCTTTTAAAAAGAATATAATCTTTTAACCAATACACCAATACACCATGTCATATGAAAAATGGAGGAAGGAAATGGAAATGCCTAACTGAGAGAGGAGATGAATCAGGGCAGCCACAGGAGGATCTCTTTATTGCCATTGGATCTTCTAAAACAGAGATAAGATTTGTTTTCTGTTATCCTAGAGGGCAGAGGGAGGAGCAATGAAGCAATGAAGGACTTAGTGACACTGGAGGAAGCCAAGCAGGGCCTGAACTAGCCTTTGATGCTGCTTTTGCAGAAAGAATTCAATTACCTGAGGGGACTAGGCTGCCTGACCTGAAGAGTGTCTCAAAGTCCTGAAAATCTGTGCATTCACATATTGCCACCAACCTATCCATCCCCTTCTCTGGAGCTCTATGTCATTGGCTGTTGGTAACTGGAGCTTTGGGGAGTGCAAATGATGTGTGAAGCGACTTATGATCCTTTCAAATGCAGTGAAAAGTTGTGCAAGGCTTAGGGAAATAGTTAGCTACACTAAGCAAGCCTTTTCCAAATCAGCATTGGGGAGGGGGGTGGCGACTAACTCCATTAGAAGTGCTAAATGAGGATCATAATGAGATATCCAAAGTCTTGCCAAGTGAATTTAATCACTTTCTGATCCCAACAGCCACACAATTCAACTCTTTCTTAGCATAATTAAGCAAGTGACAATGAGGATACTATTCTAAGACATGGTAATGAGATGCTGAGGGGCCTGAATTCAGCTGGAGGGGAATTCCTATTAAATATTTATTAGATATGCAAGTTCTTTAATAGCTAGAAAAAATAGAAAAGGAAATTTAGTTAAGGCGGTCCATTTCCTTAGAAATTAAACTGTTCAAAATAGAAGCTGCCAGGTCACTTTTTGTAGGCATCTTCATCTTTCTGGCTTGAGGACTTGGCTGGACTCCTTGGCCCATAAAACTCCTGGGTCAGCAGGAGCTATGAAAGAGGAGATTAAATTAGGGATGATGGAGATTGCTGGCTGGGGAGTAAAGAAGAAAGAAGGAAGTTGTGAAAGTCAGTAGAGTGAAGTGGAAAGAGTGTGGCTTCTGCAGTCTCCAGATAGACTGATGTTTGAATTTGAGCTTGAAAACCACTATAGGTGTGGTATGTGGTATGTGTGTGTGTGTGCGTGTGTGTCAGATATAGATAGAGAGAGAAAGAGAGAGAGAGAGAGAGAGAGAGAGAGAGAGAGAGAGAGAGAGGGAGGGAGGGAGGGAGAGAGAGAGAGAGAGAGAGGGAGGGAGGGAGGGAGGGAGGGAGAGAGAGAGAGAGAGGGAGGGAGGGAGAGAGAGAGAGAATGAATATTGAATGACTCACTTTACCTCTGTAAAATGGGTTTATTCATACCAACTTCACAGAGGTAACTGGGGGAGTACATGAGACATTGCCTGTGAAAGTGCCTTAGAAATGCAAAGCACTGCAAGCACAAAAGCCACTTGGATCATTGACTGCTTTAATCTCTGCAAGAGAATTTCCTGTGGTGCTCTCAAACTCCTTGTGGAATTCAAGCCCCTTCTCTGACTGTCACTCCAGGGGGGGAAGTAGGTCGAGTTGACTGAGATTAAAATTCTGCTCCACATTGAATTTTTTTTTTCTCTAGCAAAGGATACCCAGTCTGCACACCGACAAAGATTCTGATCATGCATTTCTCCTCACAGATGTTAATCAGCATGCAATTAAGATCCAGGCTCCACTTCTTGACCAAAAGGGAGGTAAGAAATGAGACAAAATAAAGTTTCAGTGGCTGAGAGATTTCAGAGTTGAAAGGTCATTCTGGAGGTTATTCGTATGCATTATATAGATATCCCTCTTTAGTTTCTAGTGTATTTCTAGTGTATTTTTCTTCTAGAAGGAAATACCTGAAACTGTTGAACTGTAATCTAGTAGCCTTGATCTTTGATATGACT
Source organism: Tamandua tetradactyla (assembly GCF_023851605.1). Taxonomy (NCBI): domain Eukaryota; kingdom Metazoa; phylum Chordata; class Mammalia; order Pilosa; family Myrmecophagidae; genus Tamandua; species Tamandua tetradactyla. The sequence continues at coordinate 7,977,606 of NC_135353.1, forward strand.
ATATGACCATATAGCTTTTATCATGTGACTGTGTGAGTGTGAAAACCTTCTAGCTGGCATTCCCTTTATTCAGTGTATGGGCAGACGAGTAATAAAATAAAGACAAAGCATATATAAATAATAGCGGGGAGAGGGAGTATGGGAAGTTTGTGTGTTCATTTTTACTTTTATTTTTGTTTTATTCTTATTATATATTTTTGGAGTAATGAAAATGTTCAAAATTGATTATGGTGATGAGTGCACAACTATGTGATGATACTGTGAACCTACACTCTGGATGATTATATGGTATGTGAATATATCTCAATAAAATTTCATTTAAAAAATCCAGGCTATATGTTTCTTGAGGATGATTGAATAATGATACAGCTGTCACAATGTGACTGTGTGATTGTGAAAACCTTGTGTCTGATGCTCTTTTCATCTACCTTGTCAAAAAAGGAGTAGAACATATGGAATAAAAATAAATAATAGGGGGAACAAATGCTAAAATAAATTTAGTTTGAAATGCTAGTGATCAATGAAAGCAAAGGGTGAGGGGTATGGTAGGTATAACCTTTTTTTTTTTTCTTTCCTGTGTTCGTTTTATTTCTTTTTCTATTGTCGTTTTATTTCTTTTTCTGAATTAATGCAAATGTTCTAGGAAATGATGAATATGCAACTAAGTGATGATATTGTGAAATACTGATTATGTATGTTGTTTTACTTTGTTTCTTTATTTTTTTAATTGATAAATAAATTTTAAAAAATAAAATAAAATAACAAATAAATCCATTTAAAATCTTAAAAAAAAAAGAAAAAATCCAGGCTCTATGCCTGGCCGCCAGAAAGGGGAATTCTACCTCTGCTGGGTCTTTGGAAGGGATGCTTTGGGGAATTGAGAATGTCACCTGTTTATGAGGAAGACTGGGGTGAAACCTTATTCAGGCCTCAGGCAAGCCCTGGGAGGTTGGTATGAGCAGGCTTGGATGCCTGTGTGATAAGGCTGTGTGTAGGGGTGGGGATAGGAGGAGTAGATGGGCAGTCTCCCAGCAGTCCTCTTTAAGTCTTCCAGACTCCCAGATCACCTTCTCCTCTGGACTTTTCCTTTTCTAACTCTTCCACAAAGCAGTGCGATAGCAACAACAGTTTATGCTTCTTGAGTGGCTACTTGTGCTGGTCACCTTGTAAGGCTCTCAACAGTCCATCAAGTAAATGTTATTCACATTTTATTACCATTTTACAGAGAGAGATATGGATATTTGTTTTAGTTTGCTAGCTGCCAGAATGCAGTATACCAGAAATGGAATGGCTTTTAAAAAGGGGAATTTAATAAGTTGCTAGTTTACAGTTCTAAGGCTAAGAAAATGTCCCAATTAAAACAAGTCTATAGAAATGTCCAATCTAAGTCATCCAGGGAAAGATACCTTGGTTCATGAAGGCCGATGAAGTTCAGGGTTTCTCTCTCAAGTGAGAAGGCACATGGAGAACATGGTCAGGGTTTTTTACTCATCTGGAAAGGCATGCGGTGAACATGGCGTCATCTGTTAGCTTTCTCTACTGGCTTCCTGTTTCTTGGAGCTCCCTCAGAGGCATTTTCCTTCTTCATTTCCAAAATTTGCTGGCTGGTAGATTCTCTGCTTCTCATGGCTATGTCATTCCCTGCTTTCTCGGAAATCTCTAGCTTTCTCCAAAATGTTTTCTCTTTCATAAGATTCCAGTAAACTAATCAAGAACCACCCAAATGGGTGGAGACACATCTCCACCTAATCCAGTTTAACAACCACTCTTGATTAAGTCACATCTCCAGGGAGATGATCTAATTGCAGCTTCAAACATACAGTACTGAATAGAGATTAGAAGAAATGGCTGCCTTTACAAAATGGGATTAAGATTAAAACATGGCTTTTCTACGTTACATACATCCTTTCAAACCAGAATAATATTGAAGCCCAGAAATAGGAAAGGATTTGTGCAAGGTCACAATTGTACTAACCCAGGTTTCTCTGATTCCTAAGTTCCTTGTGTTCCCTTCTTCCATGCTGCCTTTCACATAGAGGTTCAAACAGAAAGATATGAGAAGAATTGTTCCTTCTGCTGGGAAGGGGGAGGGATCCTGGAAAGTTCTTATTCAGGCAGTAGAGGGACAATTTTCCCCAAGGCATTGCAGCATGCCTAGGGAATGGTGGTGGGTGATGTGCCTCCCACATGGATGGGAGATGGGAATTGCAGTTTCTAGAGATCTCTTTGTGGTCTGATATCTAGAACTAATAGGCTCTAACCAGAGATGGCCTATACCTCCTATTTGGTATTGCTAGGAGATATCCAGAGATCTACCACCCCACCTACATAGGGATCTTTTACGTTTTGGTCTGCAAAGGGCTTGAGTCATCTGCAGGGTAAGAGTTGGAAGCACCAGGACCACAAACAGAATGCTGGTGGGAGAGTGGCCTCTGGTGAGCAACTCTTACTCCCCTTGTACCATCCCTAGGCAGATCAGAGCTACTGAATGATTTGGTCCTCAATCAACTGAACAAATGGACTTTGGCTAATGGTGACTCTGGGTGTGGGAGACTTTGCTGATGGGAGTCATAGATGTTGGCACCAGGCTTGGAAACTCAGAGCCAATCCCTAGATTAGTTGGAGATATCTTTGGCTATCTTACTGTATTCAGCCCTTCTGATTCTTCCTGAGAATTTCTACATTCAAATCCCTCAGCTATCAACCCACCACACCACCCCTACCTTGGACTATCATAAGAGGTTTCTATGAAGAAGCCTCTTGCCTCTCAGGCCCATTTACCCACTGCTGCAGAGTTCTCTTCCTCAGTGATGCTACTCTGTCTGAAGTAATAGCAGGCCAGGCAAGATCTCTGAATGTATAGACAAGGTGAGTTGTACAAAATGAAATGGCAAGGCAAGATTCAAGCAACAGTTCAATTGTTTCTGTAGATCATACAAAAGAAGATAGGTAACGAGGCAGGGTGTGGTTGGTTTCCCAAAGAGTTCTACTGATATTCATTCTATGGGCTCAGTAGTGAGAGGAAGAGGATATTATGGATTTGAGTTGGCAGCGAAGCTTGATCTAGGAAATGGGCTCTGATCTGTGTCTTAGAGGATGTATAGCATTTGGATGGGGGAAAGGGTCTTGGAGAGCATTCCAACTCATGGCCATGTAGTAAGGGTGCAGCAGGTGTCCTCTGTGCCAGGCCCTATGCAGGCCCTAGGGGTATGGGGTAGCTCCCTCAGGTTGCACAGGAACACAGCTGACAGAAGCAGACCGCTCATCAGCTCTAAGAGAGAAGGGTGGAAAGTCCCTCCAACTAGATGGCAAGAGTTCAGTATGTCTTTATGAATCAAGTAACAAGCAATTTGACTTTTGTCAAGTCACTATATATTTTTTCATCTGTAAAAGGTAATGTAAATGTTTTGCATGTGTCTTGCACTTTACAGTTTAGAAAGCATGTTCACATATTATTTAGTTTGATTCTCAAAACAACTATTCAGGGCAGGTTCATTGTTTCCATTTCTCAGAGGAGAAAATGTAGGCTCTGATTGGTTAAGATGCACACCCAAGGTCACCTAGCTGGGAAGGGGAAGAGCGGGAGTTTAAACACAGGACTTCTGATCTCTAAGTTAAAGTTCTTTACATAAAACCACCACTGCTGTCATCTCTCAGTGTGAGCCATAACAAATAACCATGATTGGGACATTCTTCTCAGTCAGCTATTAAAACGGTTGAAGAAATATGACTTCAAAAGCATCTGATTTTTACAATTGTGCTTTGTGCTTAAAGCCTCGGGACAGAACTGTAATAAAACCATTAGTTAAAATATTTAGATCAACTGACGGCAACAATAATTAAAAACCCATAGCAGCATTAAGCTGTGTTTCAAAGTAGCCCTCTGAGTGGAGAGACTCTTTCAGAAAAGCATATCTTCATTGTTTTTGGAATAAGGACTTATGCTGAGAAGCTGTAGGCCTCTGGGATAAGACAGTGGCATATGGGGGATGGATAGAAGGTGCAGGGGAGCACTGAAGGTCTATAAGAGTAGAGTTTCATGCTCCTGAGGAGCAAAGGGTAGGAGATCCCAGGAGGCAGATCTTTCTAATGATGGAAGACTCCTTGCTGGTAGGAGTGTTCTAGCCTGAGATATGGAGACATCTAAGGCAGGTGGCAAAAGGGTGTGAGAAACTTGCAAATAACTCCTTATTGCCTAGGTCATAGTGTATTCCAAGCTGGTGCTCAAAAGTGCATTTATGAAGCACCTATCCTGCAGAGGTTACTGTAAACTTGAATGGGAATCCAAGACCTTGTAACTCATCCCCTTCCAGGGTCACAATGGCCCCTGAGAGATGCCATCGGAGCATGCCAGTGGATGCCTTTGGTGCCCTGGCTGAAGAGGTAGACTCAAAACTGTTGCCCCCAGGTTGACACCTACTCTTAACCCTTGTCTCTTGGGCCTGGTAGCTAGTATTTGGCAACATCTCTTGTGTGTTCCAGGCTCATAGGTCATCTCCTCTCTGACCTCTGCATTCAGATTGAGGATGTGCACATGCAGGAACTTACAAAGTGCCCTCTTTGTAAAGAGGTACTGTTCAAGTGACTTTGATTTTATAATTACATTTTAATGAGGAAACTTGGTAAAAATCAAGTAGCATTGAGTGGCTTCATTATAAAATGAAAAGCAATATTCCCATACCCTCTCTCTTTCCAGCCCTAACCTCATTCCCTAGTGCAGATATCTTTAACAATAGCTGTTTTTAGCTCTTCTGTAGGTGAACTCTAAAATTCTAAAGAATATACTCACAGATGTTGTCTTTTTTTATTTAGCTATTTTAGATACTGTCTTCTGATTCATAGCTATGAAAGATAGCAATCACTTATTGACCCTATCTTTACCTCTTGGAGGTGGTCACCTTTCAAGATGGTACCCAATGACCTTGCTTCCTTGTATTTACACTTCTGTGTAGTTCCTTCCCACACTGTAACAGGTTGGTCTTGTGAGAAGTAGCATATATGACTAAAGTGATGGTACATCACACACAATTAGGTTCTAAATAACAATGCAGATTCCACTATGTTCTCTCTCTCTCTCATCACTCATTTTGGGGTAGGCCAGTTGGCATGTCTTGAGGACACTCAGACAGTTGTGTGAAGAGGTTGATATGGCAAGGAGCTGAGACTTCCAGTCAACAACCTCATGTGAATAAGCCATCTCGTAGTGCTTCTTCCAGCCCCACTCAAGCCTTCAGATGATGGCAGCTCTGGTCAACAGCTTTATTACACCCTCATGATAGATTCTGTACCTGAATCTTGATTTCTAACTTTCAGAAACAGTGTGATAATAAATGCTTGCTGTTTTAAGCAAGTAAGTGTTGGGGAGATTTGTGATGCAACAGTAGATAACTAATACACCCTTGTGCTGGTTTGAAAGGATTGATTTAATCTTAATTAATCTTGTGGGAGTAGTGATTTCTTCTAATCTCTATCAGTAGTATAGGTTGGAAACTTGATTAGGTTACTTCCAAGGAGATATGACCCAATCAATTGTGGGTATTAAACATGATTAGATGGAGATGTGTCTCTACCCATTCTATTTGGGTCTTGATTTGTTTACTGGAATACTATAAAAGAGGAGACATCTCTGGGAGAGTTCCCTTTGAGAAAAAGAGAGCTGCAGAACCACAACAAAAGGACAAGAGAACCACAGAGTCCACCAGCCAGTGACTCTTGGAGATGAAGAAGGAAAATGCCTCCTGGGCAGCTTCATGAAGCAAGGGGTGGCACAATGGTAATATTTTAATTGTATAATCATTTCTTCATTTATTAGTTACAATACTTATATAAAGGGAAATTTCTTTCATCTACTACTTGGTTGTTAGCATGATTTACATTTTACTCTTTTCATTTAATGATAAATTTTCATAATAAATAGGTTGAAACATCACCCTGCAAATGTGACCAATTAGGTCTTTCACTTGTCATTATGAAATCATGAATTTAAACATATTGGATATGTTCAATCCCTGGTAATCAATTATTATTAATTTTTTGATACTCAAATTGCCCCAAGTTTGTCTAGTGGGTGTCTCTTCAAGTTGGCTCATGAGCACAGTAGTCTTTGTTATCTGGAAAGACAAGATGCTCCAGGCTTATCTTGTACATTTCATGCCCCAAACTTGGAATCAATAATTTCTCCAAGAAGCTTTGGTTTCTATGAGTGGGAAAAGAAATTTCAAGATCAAAATCTGGACATTAAGGGTGCTCATTGCTAATGGGTTGGTCATTGTTTCTAGACCTTTTCAGTGGAAGAGCTAGTAAATATATATTTTTAAAGATAAAAAATATTATGAGTTCATATTGATATTTTCAATTCAAATTTAGGTCTACAGAATGTTTGTATAATTTTTTTATCTTGCATCCATATCTCCTTTCTCCTATGCTAAGAATTCCAGTTTTTAAGGACACTGGGGATAACTGAATTAAAATATCACACAGCTGCTTGTTCAACTCATCTCATATTACAAAAACAACTCTTTTGGAATAACAATACTAACACTACCTCCATCAATATGATTGCTGTAAACAATTCACAATTTTTGTAGCTTTTTTTTTTAGAGTAACTCTTACTGGGGATGTATTATTGAATTACTGTTTAAAAGTAACACAGAAGAGTTTCTCTCTGCCATCCACTAGATTAATAATTAAATTCATTTGTTTCATTATTGTCAATTTTTAGGGATTACTCTTTGTTCTAGTTTGCTAGCTGCTGGAACGCAACACACCAGAGATGCATTGGCTCTTAATAAAAGGGGATTTATTTCGTTAGTTCTTCAGAGGAAAGGCAGCTAACTTTCAACTGAGGTTCTTTCTTATGTGGGAAGGCACAGGGTGATCTCTGCTGGCCTTCTCTCCAGGCCTCTGGGTTCCAACAACTTTCCCTGGGGTGATTTCTTTCTGCATCCAAAGGCCTAGGCTGAGCTTTGAGTGCTGAGATGAGGTATGCTGAGCTGCTTGGCTGTGCTATGTTAAGCTCTCTGATTGAAGCACCAACCAATTAATCAAACATCATCCATTACAGCAGGAACGCCTCCTAGCTGACTGCAGATGTAATCAGCAACAGATGAGGTTCACATGGCATTGGCTCATGCCCACAGCAACAGAACTAGGTACCTTCACTGGGCCAAGTTGACAACTGAATCTAACTACCAGACTCTTCTAAAATGCAAATTTATTTATGATTATACAATAGGCTTATATAGTTCCAGAGTCAATTTTACAGAGCTGGAGATAATAAGTCTAGCTTCTATTCCTGTGCCCTTCACCCTATTACCTCCCTCACTTAGAGGCAATCATTTTAAATTTTTTATGGCTCATACTTCTATTTTTTAACTTTTTAAATGAGAAGATTCATATATATCTTTGTATCTCTTCTTTCTTGGCTAAACTGTAACATGATTTACACATTTTTCTTCACCATGTTTTTTTTTCACTTAAAAATGTATCCTGAAAATCACTCTACTGTAGTATATTGAGATCTTCTTCATATGTTTAGTAGGTGCATAATATTTTATTTTGTGGATGTCCTATAGTTTGTTTAGCCAATCCCCTATCAATGAACACTTAGGCTATTTCCAATCTTTTGATTTTACAAATTTTCCTGCAGTATACTTATTTTGCAAATGTGTTTTCATATTTTGCCATTATAACTGTGGTGTAGATTTCTAGAATTGGGATTATTGGCTAAAAAATAAATACACACACATTTTTGCTAAATATTGTCAAATTCCTATCCGTTGAAGGAGTGCCATTGTGTATTTTCACTAGTACTGCCTGAGAACTGTGCTTTTACTTTTACATTGCCAAGGCTGATAGCATTTCCATTGTTTAGTGGCCATAATTAGGTCCTTGATGCTTTGTTTATAATTAAAAAAACAATAGAAAGTGTTTATGGTGTATTATGGTTTGAATTGGGTCTCCTCCCCTGCAAAAACGTATTAGAGTTCTAATTCCTAGTACCTCTAAATGTGACCTTGCTTGGAAGTAGGGTCATTTCAAATGAATTAGGCAAGTTAGAATGAGGTCACACCAGAGTTAGGTGGGCCCTTAATCCAGTATGTCTGGATTAAGCTAGAAGCATGAAACCCTGACTCAGACCTGTCTTCCTCCAAAGCCTGTACTATCAGCAAGGATGTTAAACTATAGTTTTCCTCTCTAGGGACAGGCTGGGATGAGCTGGCACACAGGTAGCTAGGAATAATCCAGATTCCAACCACCTTCTGGTGCTTGTCTTGGGTACTATACAACAATCTTAGGCCTGACCGGCTGCCTGCCCCTCACTCTGAGGCTCAATTTTATTTATTCCTGCTATTCCTGTAGACCCACCAAACTCCTGTGAGCTCACATGGACTTTAAATACTGAGCTTGGTTTTCCTGGGCCTTCTTCCTTACATCTCCCGGTCTACAGCCTTGGCCCTTGCTCAGCCATGACCTCCTTACCTTGGGCCTTTGCCTGCCTGCATTTCCAAGGCTAAGGAGAGCTCTCTAGAGTTGACCTCAGCTACCTTGGTCTCTTACCACCCAATTGGACTCTCTATCCTTCCTAAGCTTGAATGGTTTCCCAGGGTCATCTAGGATCTTTCATGCTCAACAAATACTTTTCATTTGAATTCATATGTGGGAGAAAGCGGACACTTGACATTCTTTCTGGGTGTAATAGAAAAACAATGTTCTGAGTGATGGAGCATTTGCTGCTCCCAGGTAGAGATGGATTATTTCCTTCTTGATGCTGGATCTTCAGCTCCAAGGCACTATGCTGCTGAACTTGATGTGGTCAGCTCATCAAACGAGACTCTACCCAGGGGTGGGTAAATGAGACAAGGCAGAAATTTGTACAGAATTCATTTTTTATTATCAAAATGATTTTAAATGTACCTACACAAATCATTACTATATCTACAAATCTCTACAATCATTCCTCTCCTACCAGAGACATGTCCATCCTTCGTGGAGCCTGAAGCTTATAAAATTTGTGTGACCTTCTTTAAGAAAAGAAACACAAAATTGCAAATCCACAATTAGGTATAAACATCAATATGTGTTTAGAAAGGGAAACTAAATCATGGAAGTTGCAAATACGAAAGGCTGCCGAATACAACAAACATAAAATCCAGAAAAATAATGCAATATTTTAATTAATGAACTGCCTGATACATTCTTTAATTACTTGCATATGTAATAATTTTGTAATATTATCTGCAGCAGAATAGAAAGATAATTTAGTCTTTCCTCTGTTATGGCTGATTGAAATTAGTATTTTATTGTTGATAGCTTAGAAAATCTTTTTTCTTCCCTCAAATTCACAGTTCTTTGTTGGAAATGCATATGAATTCTTAACATTGTTACATTAAGCAAAACCTCCCTCCCTCTTCTTTAAATGTATATGTAAAATTTGAAGGAATTTCCCACAGAATAGCTTCAGACTCCGTGCATTTCATACCTGGTTTCTCTTCCACTACCCACATGTTTGTGGCACTGGGAGCTGTAAGACAAACAATATGATCTCTGACCCTGCACTTGTATGTCATGACCCCCGGTTGAGGCAGTCTAGTGGGTAGTAGGTGTATCCTGGAAGTCATTCCTACAGAAGAATGCCTAGGGATAACTACTCATCAAAAACTTCAAACTCTATATAGTCCAATGAATTTAAAATAGTTATATCCTATCTGTGACAGTTAGGTTCTGGTGTCAACTTGGCCAGGCAATGGTGCCCAATTGTCTGGCCAGGCAAGCACTGGCCTGACCATTATTGCAAGAATATTTCATGGCTGGTTGATAAACCAGAAGGCTGCTTTATTAAATCATCAGTCAATTGATTGCAGCTGTGGCTGATCACATCTACAATCAACTAAGGCCGACTGTCCTGCAAATGAGATAATCCAATCAGCTGAGCTTGATCCAAGTAGTTGAAGACTTTTAAAGGAGAAGAGAGAATTTCCACTGTTTTTTCTTTGACCAGTGAGCATCTCCTGTGGGGTTCTTCGTGACCTTTCATTGGCTTTGCCAGCCTTGCAACCTGCCCTTCAGATTTTGAACTCTTCCATTCTCGCGGTTGCATGAGACACATTTATAAATCTCCTATTTACAGATATTTCCTGTTGGTTCTGTTTCTCTAGAGAACCCTGACTAATACACCATCTCATCTTCCCCTTAGCTAGATCTCCAAAATGCCCTTAATTATTCCAATGCCATCTGTCCCAAAGAGAAAGATGGAGGGCAAGTCACAGTCAAAAGGAGCAGTTGGCCAAACTGGTTGTGATGAAAACAACTTGCTTTAGCAAATTTAGTAGAACATTTGACTTTGTGAACACATTGTCAAGTATTCTGTGCACACTCACCACTTCCTTGTCTAATTAATCTCTGGGTCCCTAAAACCTCATAAAGGGCCTGGCCAAGAGTAAATACCTTGTGAATATTGGTTGAATACATGTTTTATAAATCTGACCTAAAATATTTCATGGCCCCAGATATAAAAGAAATTAAAAACCGGACTTCTATCCCTGTTTTTTATAACCTTAATTCTTTGAATTCTTTTTGCTGTTGTTAGGGATAAATGTTAGCCTTATGCCTTAGGCATAGAAGGGATAGTTGCCTTATGAGCCTTACCATATTCCCAGCCCTGGTTCTGTGCTTTGCCTGTTCTAGAAACTTCTTAGGGGAGTGCAGAAATTTAATTAATGTTCAAAGCAGAATGTAGGTGCCTATGAAGTTGAATCTTTGCTGAAAGATTCTACAGGAACATAGAGTTTTCATTACTAAATAGGATATCACTGAGGGTGCAAGTTCCCTGGATCTATAGCACACAGAGCTAACACCATTAGCAGCTATGACCCCAGACCCAAGTAACAGCCCAGTAGCAGAGTAGCGAGCAGATTTAATAATCTCAACACAAAGGGAAGAATGAGCTTCTCAGGCTCCAAGTTCAGAGTTCTTCTAGACAGATTGGGAAATGGCCACATCCTACCTACAACATGGGGGAAAGGGAAAGAGAATGCTAAACGGAGGGAAAGCTAGGGAGAAGGTTGCCATACAACAAACCTGTACTAGGCTGAGCTCTCCTATCCTTCTTGGCACCAGAAAAGAGCTTAATAATTTGCCCCAGATCACAAAGCTAGTAAGTGGCAGAGTCAGGATTCAAATTGAAGCATCCTGATACCAAAATGCTAACCACATGTGTGAAGAGATTTTTGGCTCTATGTTATTGTGTCTACATGTATGTCATCTGCTTTTTAAATTTTGCCTATGGTATTTTTATGTGCCAAGGTTTTAAATACATATCTGTAGTCAAATTTATTAGCATTTGTCTTCTATGCTTCTTGCATTTTTTTCATGCTTAGAATATCCTTCCCTACCCCATGAAATGATAAATATGTATCTATGACTGATGTGCTAATAGTTTTATTTAGAAATTTAATTCTTTAATCCATTTGGAATTTACTTGGATGGAAGGTGTGAAGTAAGAAAGTTGCCATTTATTGAATAATTTATTGAATAATTCTTTGACATTCTTCCACCTTTATCAAATAATGCAGAATTGGGATGATAATGATATTTAAGCATTGATTAATTAACCATGATGGACACATCCATTGAATTAAGGAAATAAGTGTGTTCCAAATGATTAGTTTAATTATTTTTATGGGAAAAAGATTCATTTCGTATCTACCTATTCCTTTCCTTTTGTGAATATTATAGATGACCACAATTACAATGGGAATGAATTTCTTTTTTTTTTTTTGCATGGGTAGGCACGGGCAATCGAACCTGAGTCTCTGGCACAGCAAGCAAGAACTTTTGCCACTGAGCCACCATTGCCTACCCTGGACTTTTAAATAATAACAATGATGGTGTCATCATCAATTCTTCTCTCTCTCTCTCTCTCACACTTTCTACATTCAATCTATCAGCAATTTTTATTGACTCCACTTCTAGAATATCACCTGTATCCATCTACTTTTCACCACCTCTTTTTTTCTTATCCAGGTCAAGACACTGACCTCTCTGCTGGTCCCCTGCTTCTACCTTTGCCCTTATCAGTCCATTTACCACACAGAAGCAATGGTGATCCTTTTAAAATATAAGCCATATATTACCATTCCTCTATTGAAAACCCACTGATAGCCCTATAGGTCTGTGTTGAATCTATAAGCATGTTACTTACGCTATCTGTATAAGAATTACCTGAGACATTGGTTTGTAATATGAATTCCTGGATCCTGTCCAAGACCTGCTGAATCAGAATCTCTGTGGGCATGGCCCAGGAAATTGCATTGTAAACAAGCATCCCAGGTCAATTGAGGATTAAGTTCTTGCTGCGAACTGCTAGGGGACAATGACCTTGAGTTGCTCATGACTACCTCCCTCAGGATCTAGGATAGGGCCTACCACAGAATAGGTGCTCAAGAGCTCTGGGTTGAATTAATGGAATGGAGGGTATAGGGGGGTGTGGGTAAGCTAGGAAGTAAGTGTCAAAATAGGAAGAGCTTGGGATAACAGACTAAGGAAGCTGGTTTGCTCTGATGTTTAGGCATTTTTCAGGTCTCTTTCCTCATCTTTTTACCCATCATCCCACTCCAGCTCAGCCTGAGGCTTGCCTGACCTGACACTTAGTATTAGTTATCTATTGCTGCATAACAAATTACCACAAACTTAGTGACTTAGAAGAACAATCATTTATGGTTTCACAGTTTCCTTGGATCCAGACATGTCTTAGCTGGATCCTTTGCTCAGATTCTCACAAAGCTGAAATCAAGGTGTTGATTGGGGCTGAGGGCTCTGCTGGAAGCTCAATTGGGGAAGAATCCTCTTCCAAGCTTATTCATGTTGTTGGTAGCATGCATGTCCTTGTGGCTGTATGACTGACAATCCTGGCTTTTTACTGGCTGTCAACTGGGGGCCACTTGTCATTCCTTGCCCCACACAAACTTCCTCAACATGGCTGCTTACTTCATCAAGCCAACAAGGAGAATCTCTTGCTCTAGTCTCCTATGATTGAGTCTTACATAGCAAGGTAAGTATAGGAGTGACAACTCATCATCTTTACTGTGTTCTATTGGCTAAAAGCAAGTCCCAGATTTTTCCCACACTCGGGGGGAGGGTATTATATAAAAGTGTGAACATTTTAAGAGTGGGAATCCTTGGGAGTCCCCTTAGTGTCTGTCTGCCACACCCTGCCCTAGCACTGGCACTAGCCCAGAAACTGCTTCTGAGGAGGCTCCCTCTCTTGCCTCGCCAGCAGCAGAGGGATGTCAGCCTTCTGGCCTGAGCCATTGTGGTGATGTGGAACTATTTACCCCAGAAAAATATGTTCTTAAACTTGATCCATTCTTGTTGGTGTGAACTCATTGTAATTAGGATATGTTGATGAGGTTGCTTTGGTTAAGGTATAGCCCAGCTCAATAAGGATGCATCTTAATCCATCTCCTGGAATCCTTTATAAGAGAGTGAAATTCAGGCAGAGAGAAAGCAAACAAAACAAACAAAACAAACTCAAAACAACACAAAAATCAACAAAAAAACATCAAAACAAAATGGAAAAGGAAAGCCACAGGGGAAGCCACCAGAAGCTGAAAATCAACAAAATCCAGAAGGGAAGGGAGAGAGCAGGAGAGGCTGTCATGTACAATGCCAAGTGACAACGGACTCCTGGACCAAGGATCACTGCAGCCAGCCCCACAATGCCAATCTTCATGAAAAAAACATTGCTTTGATGGTGCCTTGATTTGGACTTCTTCTAGCCTTAAAATTGTGAGCCAATAAATTCCCTCTGTTTAAGCCATCCCATTGCATGGTATTTGTTTCGGCAGCCAGAAAACTAAAACAGACATTGATTCTTCACATCCCAGGATTTCTCCCAGAGTACACAGCTACTGTTTGTTTGACAGCTTCAGCGCATATGGGTCTGGCAGCTGTGCCTCCCTGGAGAACATTAACCTGAGTGACGCTAGTATACTCCCACCGATGTGATCTGTGATGGGGTGACTGGGAAAAGAGTGCATATGTGCATTGGGGTGGAGAGTGCTTTCATATATACCCATCAGTGCCCAGTACTGGTGCTGGGTGCAAGGCCTATTGGTTGGGCTATTCACATCTTATTCCTGGGTGTGGCCCAGCCAGGAGAATTCTTAAAAGCTGGGGTTCATAAAGGAGTGAACTTTGCTTTTGAAATCACTGGAGAATACTGAATTTATGGAATAATCCAGAGTTGAAAGCCAAGTTGGAAACTAAATCCAAAAAGTCAGAGAAGAGAGTCCAAAAGACTGCCAAACTGATGCCTTAGAGAGAGATAGTGCAAGCTTGGGTACAGAACCTAGCATTGGAGTGGTGCTTGGGAAACAACGAGACAATATCCTCATTATACGTGAAGGGCCAGCAGAGTGCCAGCTGTGTTACTTAGACATGATGAGTGATTTCTTTGACCTTTTAATTATATATTTCCATAAAAGTATCTGTTGAATAAATGAATTTCCTTTATTTATAAATGCAGTGTATGTAGGCATTTCATGTGCTGTAAAACCTATTCTTGGGCTCAGGTCAGATTCAGTTCTTGACTGATCAATAAATGCTGAATAGAACAGTGCTAAAAGCAAATGATCTTGCTTTCTGGGAACAAGTACCTCTTTGAAGGGCCATCCTTTATCCTTCCATTCAGGCAAAGATTGCTCACTTGTACTCTCTTGATAGATTGTCTCACAGAGTCATTGGGCTGTTAAATATTGAGCTTCACACAGTCCAGTTTTTGAAATCTCTTCTGCGTTTTCCTCCTCGATGGGACTCCAGATGGGCTGGCAGTTAGCCAGATCAGTTACGGAGGGCAGATATTCTAAAAGGTTTCTATTCACTTAAATGTTTCCAAGGTCTTTAAGAAAATCATTGAACAGACCGTGTGAGGTTTATGCAAACATGTGGGTCCATCACTGGTGTCTCATTCTGCATACTCTATTAGCTGAGCACTGGAGGTGAATGCTGGGATAACTTGTGCAAAACTGCAAAATGGCTGGAAAGATTTGAGCTGCTTACTGTGGACAACTGGGAATTCTTCGGCAACATGTTTAATACCATTTTTAAAGATATGCCTCTTAGTCTGTCACCGAGATAGGCACTATTCTTCTCATGATGGGCCATTTGAGCTTCTATTGACTGGGTCAAAGGTATCACTGAATAAAAATGACATTTTACCTCTAAAACTGATCCACTCACCAGCCCAAGGATGAAGCACTCTCAGTATTTGAATTGGAAAGGCTTTCAGAAAAAAGATGCCAGCTTGGCAAAATGTTCTTCTCACAAGTCTTATTCCAGTGGAGAACATGCCTGTCCATTAAGTTGCTCAAACCAGAATCTGAGAGACCCTTGACACCTCCTCTCTCATATCCTACAATCTACCACCTAGTTCTGTTGATTCTACTTCCTAAATATCTTTCTCTTATGCCCACATCTCTTCATCTTCCCTGTCAACTCAAACCACAGTCACTTCTCATCTGGAAAGCTGTCATGACTTCCCGACTGGTTTCCCAGCTTCCCCTCTTACCCACTTTCAATTTGCATACATTGGCAAAAGTGACCTGTTAATAATGCAGATCTTTCTCATTGGCTGCATGGTCCCTTTTGCCTATATTAGTTTCACCTTGGGCAAGTCTCCCCTTTGCTTTCAGTCATACAGGCTGCCTTTTGGTTCCTCAGAAGGTCCAAGTTTCTTTCTGCCTCTGAGCGTTTGCATATGATGTTCCTTTGGCCTGAAATAGTCTCCACATATACTCTTCTTAGATGATAAGTTCTCACTGATCCTTAAAATTGCAACTCAAATGTCACGTTTTCAAGGAAGCTGCCTGTGACCCTTGTCAAAGATACAGTTAGTTCTTTCTGTAGTTTGTTGCCATCACACTGTGTGCTTCTTCTCTGATGCCCTTATCACCAGTCTAGCCAAGTGATTAATTGGATTATTAGTTGTTTATTGAGTCTTCCTCTTTAGACAATCAGCTCCAAGAAGGAAGGGGCTATGCTATCTTGATCACTGTGGTAAAACCAGCACTGAGCACAGGTCTAGCATGATGGAGTCACATATAGGATAGTTCAAATGATTGACTGAGCCATGGATACCATTCCACTGGTATTGTAGGTTGAATTGTGTCTCCCCTAAAAGATAATATATGTCCATGTCCTAACCCCTGATAGCTGTAAATGTGACCTTATTTGGAGATAAGTTCTTTGCAGATGTGATCAAGTTAAGGTAAGGTAATATTGGAGTAGGGTAATTCCCTAATCCAAACCTAGTGCCCTTATAAGAAGAGGGAAATTTGGAAAGACAGACACACAGGGAAAATGCCGCGTGATGATAGAGGCAGAAATTGGAGTAATACAGACACAAGACAAGAAATGCCAAGGATTGCCAGCAACCACCAGAAGCAAGAAGACTGAAAGAAGGATCCTCCTCTATAGGCTTCAGAGGAACATGGCCCTGATGACAATTTGATGAGGGACTTCTAGCCTCCTGAAGTAGGAAAGAATACATTTCAATAGAAAGCACCCCTCTTCTCCGCACAGTCTGTGGTATTTGTAATGAGAGCCCTAGGAGGCTCATACAACCAGTTACTAGCTGTGAGCTCATAGACAGATTACTTAACCTTTCTGAGCTTCTTCATTTGCAAAATGGGCTGTTTTAAGAATTCAATGAAAACTCAGTTCAAATAATTAACACAGTTCCTAGTACATGATGAGCACTCAACAAATATTAGTCTTTAGTCTTTAACTAACAAATATTTATTGAGCATCTCCTATGAGCTAAATGCTGAGATTATTAGTAGCCAGAGAAATATTGTCTATGACCTCTCAGAGATCATGGGCAGCTCCCTCCAATTATCTGATTTCTGTGCTATCAAACAATTGGTTAGGTTCTTCCGGATTTGTCTTTAGACATGTGTGTGACTTGTGGCATGGTGAGGAGGAAGCCATAGCTCTCTGTTGATTCAGTTAAAGCCATTCTCTTCTCTAGATAGTCTTGCAATGGAATTTTTAAATCACTATTCACAGAAACTCTTTTTCATTTGATATCTTTACTTTGTGCTCTATACCCCCATCCTCTTCTGAAGTGCTCCTGAAATTGTATTCTTTCTCATGACATCAGTGCAGATTGGATGTCTATCCTCATCTCCAGAACAGTAACAATTTGCCAAGTGTTGAGAATGAAAGGTATTAGGTGAGTGAGAAATGTCATTATGGCATACTGAAATCCATTCAATTTGTTTTCATTCCCCACCATGTGTCCAAACTGGGAGCATGCCTTTGGTTCTGAAGTATGTTCTCATTTCTTGGTGATTTTAGTTTATTAATGGCACCTACCTATTGAAAAACACAAGGAAAATGCCTAGTTCTGCAGAGGCAGAGCCCCATCTCCTGCAATTTTCAAGAACACCGATACATGGCATTGGGTGTGGATAAGGATACCTCGATTAAGAAATTCTCACACACAAAACCGCTGTGCAGAGCAGGCCACTGTAACTGACCCTGACCTGTGTGAGATGCCTGGATTCCATCTCAACAGCATGTGAAAACACCTTCAGAGCCCAGGACTTCCTGAAATAGTGAAACAGGAAGGTTTGTAAAACATGTGATCTCTTCATCACACAGAGAATCATCTGACCAAGAAGGAAGGGAAACAACTTGTCAGTACCCAACTTATTTATTTTTCAAAGAGATAGTGAAGCACCCAGGTGTGTGTGTCTGGGATAGAGCTGATTGATTTGAAGGGGGAAATCTGTGATTAGGGGAAGAAGCCCCATTTTTTCTATTTTCAAACATGCAGGGGCCTCTCATGTGACAGAGCCGGTTCCACAGCTTCGCCTTTAATGGAGTGAGCAGATTGCAGGAAGAATGTGATGCTGCTCAGTAAATTTAATGACTTTATGAAGATAAATGTTTCCCTTCCGAGGCCCCTTCTTGTCAGAATACATTTAATGCCACCATTCCTTTGAGAACTAAATTTCTGTAGCACTTTGCAGCATATTAACATGTTTTTCTCACCACATGAAATTGCACTTCAAGCAAGAAATAATAATGTTTCTGCCTCCCCTTGTACATTTTTATTACTGCCAATGAATAGGAGTAAATTAACTATTATGGCTAACATTATTCACGGGGACAAATTCCTAACTCATTTTACAGAGAATAATAAATAACTGAATGAATAAGATGCCTTTAATTTCACATGTGAATTATCAAAGATTCCTCCGAGTAATGGAAGAGAGGACATCATGTTTATATAGAAAATACAAATATATAGCCAGTGTTTAGCATCATGAGCTACGTCACCTAATAGTCACTTGCTTTGGGCTACACATGTAAATAACCATGTCACTCCTTGTCTCTGATCCTATGGCGCTAAATTTCTTTTTATCGGTCATCCTCTGCTACATTACGTGTACACTAACTATATATTCAACAGGTTATGTTTAGCTTTTACAAAATCTATTTACGAACTTTGTCTGGGTACTTTATCATTTCATTCCATAGGCAACCTCCAGGCTAGGCAGATCTTGTTCCTGTTAATGACATTACAAGGTAAATTCCACTCTAATGGAAATCACCGAATTCTGGCTAATGGCTCTTTTATTTGGAATCACCTTCTACACAACCAAACTCCAGTAGCGTGAAATAACTGGGACACCTTGTAGCCTCTTCCAATGGGATTTTGTCTCTGCCATAAATCATCAAGGACCGGAAAGGTACAAGCAGATAGGATAATAGGGAACAGAACAGCATCCACACCCATCTGGAATATTATTCAACTTAATGACCTTCCCAGATCCTTGTGTCTGCACTGCCGCATCTTTACCCTCCCTGCCAGACGTCTTCTGAGCAGGGCCTGTGCTGGGGTGTGAGATCCAAAGCTGAAGGATTTACAGGCTTCCAGAGAGAATGTAGGCTGCCTGGTGTCCTCAGTTATATGCCCAGAGAGGGCCAAAGGCCAGATGGAAAGTGATCACCCTGGTGGGGAATGTGGCAGGGAATGGAGACCTTTCAGGCAGGCACACACCAGGAGCAAATGTGGACAAGAGGGGATGTCCTCAGAGTGCTTTGGCAGGGGTTTAGGAGCTGAGGGCCAGTGAGGGGAGTAGGAGTAGGAGGAGGGTAGACTGTGGTGGGTTCTAAATGCTGAAGGGAGGGCTGCCATTGTTCCTCTGGAGAATGAAGAACTAATTAGGAATTTTGAGCAGATAGCTGACCTGATAATGTCTATGTTCTGTGAAATATATTTAAAGAAACTATGTGGACTTGCAAAAAGCCTGAGAGGGACAACCCACTTATGAGACTGATGTTACTCCACTCCAGTTATCACCTGGGATGTGGAGCTTCGAACTCATGAAGGAAGAAATCTAAGAGAGCATTTATTTTACAATTTTATCCTTTCACCCTGCCTTGAGACCAAAGAAGAGCTATTAAACTGGGCTTTGTGAGGGTCATTTGAGTGGATCCCTCATTCCAGCTGTATTTTGGTGATTACAGACATGCTACTGTGAGTTTCAGAAGGTGAAAGGTAGGTAACCTGCTTGCTGAAGGGGTCTTGGAGGCCATGCAGTTTCAGTGTCCAGCTGTTGCAGGGCACCCAGCTAAGTGGCCATCCAGACAGTTACTTTCTCACAGGGCAGATGTTAGACTTGCTTCATTTTGAGCCCCTCTGGGACCCATTTGGGACCTCCCCACATCCCTGTCCAGTGCAAGCTGATCCCTCTTCCCCATGTCAGATGCATGGCAGAAAAGGAATCTGTAGGATACTTGAGCACTTCCTGAATCTTCCTCTCTTCAGGTAAAACAGCTGTAGTTCAAGAATATTTGTGGCAGGTAAGTAAGTTGGCCTTCCTCATTACTCTTGTCTGATAAGGTTCAGGTATTCACTGTCCCTCTGAGGGCATGGTCTCAGACCATCTGTCATGGTCAGGCTCATGTGTCAACTTGGCCAAGTGGTAGTACCTGTTTGTGTGGTTGGGTAAGTACTGGCCTGTGTGTTGCAATGAGGACATTTCATAGAATTAGATCATGATCACGTCAGCTGCATCCACAGCTGATTCCATTTGTAATCAGCCAACGAGGAGTGTCTTCTGCAATGAGTCATGCTTAATCTAATCACTGGAAGCCTTTTAAGGAGGATTCAGAAGAGGCAGGCTCTCTTCCTGCTTCGGCTGGTGAGCCTCTCCTGTGGAGTTCATCCAGACCCTCCATCAGAATCATCAGCATCACAGCCTGCCCTGTGGATTTTGGACTCAGCATTGCCATGGTCACATGAGACACTTCTATAAATTTTATATTTGCGAGTGTTCCCTGTTGATTCTGTTTCTCTACAGAATCCTAACCAATACATCTTGGTACCAGGAGTGGTTCTTAAGAAACAGAATCTTAAAAATGGGTTTTTATAGTTTTCTACTCTGACTGGCCTCAGAGGCACTAAGGACTCTGATTTCCATAATCAGAATGACACTGCCAATCCATGGAGTGAGTTGGCAAAAGAGATAGTCAAAATTTCACCATTCGATTCTCCTAAAGCTTCACTTGTACGAAACCAGGCTCTGGGGAATAATGTTTTTGACACCTTTACAGAGTTTTGTGGAAATAAGAGGTATAGAGATGCTGACTGGTTGTTGTTAGATACACTGGTTACATTAAGGAGTGAAAGGGATGGGCTTAAGCCTTCAAACAGGGAGCTTAAATGCCATCTGACAGATGTAGAAGCTTCTATGAGTATCCTGAAGGAAAATCTTATTTCCTGTAGCCATAGACTTGAAATCTCTGAAAATCAGACTCAGAATCTTATTGTTAGAGTAGCAACTTTACAACATAAACTGAAATCTCAGTGTTGCATGATGTCTGCCATTAAAGTGAGGGCATTGATTGGAAAGGAGTGGAACCCTGAAAAATGGGATGGCAACATATGGATTGAAAATGATATCTGGGGTGAGGTTGAAACCCTAGGTCATGCTGAGTCTTCTCTAGTTAACCCTGTAATAGTCTGCCCTAAGGACATATCCACCTCACCTCCAGCCTGCCTTGAGGAGTTGGCCACCCAACCTTCTCCTGAAGGGATTAGCCCTAGAGTGATTAATCCTGTTTCACCAGATGAAACTACAAGTGAACGCCTTGAAACAAATGGCTTGGAAGATATTTCTAATTATTTTAATGACCCACCCCCACCACCCCTCATTTCTTCCAAACCTATAACTAGGCTCAAGTCCCAACAGGTCCTTAAAGGTGAGGTACAAAGTATCACACATAAGGAGGTACCTTGTGCTCCAAAAGAACTGTGTGAGTTTTCCAATTTATATAAACAGAAATCAAGGGAATAGGTGTGGCAATGTATTTTAAGAGTGTGGGATAATGGTGGGAGGAATATAAGGCTGGATCAGGCTGAATTTATTGATATGGGCCCACTAAGCAGAGATTCTGCATTCAATGCTACAGCTAGAACAGTTAGAAAAGGTGTTAACAGCTTGTTTGGGTGGTTGGTTGAAACATGGATCAAAAGGTGGCCAACATTACCTGAGGTTGAAATGCCAGAACTGCCCTGGTATAATGTAGATGAGGGGATCCAGAGGCTTAGAGAGAGATTGGAATGTTAGAGTGGATTCATCATGCAAAGCCTGCTCTTCCACCCCAGGAATGTCCGGAGGATGCACCCTTTACCAGAACAGTGAGAAATAAATTTCTGAGACTAGCACCATCATCCCTGAAGAGCTCTGTAGTTGCACTTCTCTGTAGGTCAGATATTACTGTAGGAACTGCTGTCACTGAGCTGGAATCCTTAAACACAATGGGGATGATGGGATCCTGAGGTGGCAGAAGCCAGGTGGCAGCACTTAATTGCTAAAGACAGGGTAGACGTGGCTATTATATTACACAGCAAACCCAAAGCAGGCATCAAAATTATATGACTTGCAGAGATTTGTGGCATTGGCTAGTAAATCATGGGGTACCTAGAAATACAATAGAAGGGCAGCCTACTAAATTCTTATTTGAGCTGTATAAACAAAAGAGTTCTAGGTCAAGTGAACAGAAGTCTAACCTGAATTACAAAAACACAGAGTCATGGCCCCTTAATCAATTTCCAGACTTGAAACAATTTACAGACCCAGAGCCTCTTGAATGAAGGGGAGGCCAGGTCCCTTTGGGGGAGAACCCTGTTACACTGCCACAGATTTATACTGTTAATCTTCCTCCAAGCCTTCCCCAAGGAGAATGACTACTGTTTACCAGGGTAAATGTGCACTGGGGAAAAGGAAATGATCAGATATTTCAGGGATTATTAAACCTTGGTTCAGAAGTGACATTAATTCCAGAGGACCCAAAACATCACTCTGGTCTACCAGTCAGAGTGGGGGCTTATGGAGGCCAGGTGATCAATGGAGTTTTAGCTCAGGTCCATCTCACAGTGGGTCCAGCGGGCCCCCAGACCAATTCTGTAGTTATTTCCCCAATTCCAGAATGTATAATTGGTATAGACATACTGAGCAACTGGCAGAATCCTCACATTGGCTCTCTAACTCATGCAGTGAGGGATATTACGGTGGGAAAGGCTAAGTGGAAGCCACTAGAACTGCCCCTACCTAGCAAAATAGTAAATCAGAAGCAATACCAGGTTCCTGGAGGGATTGCAGAGATTACTGCCACTCTTAAGGACTTGAAGGATGCAGAGATGGTAATTCCCACCACATCGCATTCAACTCTCCTACTAAGCCTATGCAGAAAACAGATGGGTCTTGGAGGATGACAGTGAATTATCATAAGCTCAATCAGGTGGTAACTCCAATTGAAGCTGCTGTTCCAGATGTGGTATTATTACTTGAGGAAATCAATATATCCCCTGGTACCTGGTATGCAGCTATTGATCTGGCAAATGCTTTTTCCTCAATAGCTATTAGTAAGGACCACCAGAAACAGTTTGATTTCAGCTGGCAAGGTCAGCAATATACTTTCACTGTCTTACCTCAGGGGTATATCAACTCTCCAGCCCTATATCATAATCTTGTCCTCAGGACCTTGATCGTTTCTCCCTCCCAGAAGACATCACACTGGTCCATTATATGGATGATATCATGTTGATTGGACCTAGTGAACAAGAAGTAGCAAGCACTCTAGACTAACTGGTAAGGCATTTATGTGTCAGAGGAAGGGAGATAAATCCAACAAAAATACAGAGGCCTTCCACCTCAGTGAAATTTCTAGGTGTCCAATGGTGTGGGGCATGTCGAGACATCCCTTCTAAGGTGAAGGAAAAGTTGCTGCATCTGGCCCCTCCTACAATCAAGAAAGAGGCACAACGCCTGGTTGGTCTCTCTGGATTTTGGCGAGAACATATTCCTCATTTGGGTGTGCTACTCTGGCCTATTTATCAAGTGACTGGAAAAGCTGTTATTTTGAGTGGGGACCTGAACAAGAGGAGGCTCTGTGACAGGTCCAGGCTGCTGTACAAGCAGCTCTGCCACTTGGTCTGTATGGTCCAGCAGATCCAGTGGTGCTGGAAGTGTCAATGGCAAATAGAGATGCTGTCTGGAGCCTTTGGCAGGCCCCTATAGGAGAATCACAATGAAGACCTTTAGGATTTTGGAGCAAAGCCTTATGACCTGCTGCAGATAACTACTCTCCTTTTGAGAAACAACTTTTGGTCTGCGATTGGGATAAGGCCCAGTCTCTACTAAAGAAGAGATTGGATGCTTAACTATGGGCCACCAAGTTACCATGAGACCTGAGTTGCCTATCATGAGCTGGGTGTTGTCTGACCCACCAAGCCATAATGTTGAGCGTGTGCAGCAGCACTCTATTGTAAAATGGAAATGGTATATACAAGATAGGGCCAGAGCAGGTCCTGAAGGCATAAGTAAGTTACATGAAGAAGTGGCCCAAATACCCATGGTCTCCACTCCTACCACATTATCTTCTCTTTCCCAGACCAGAGCTATGGCCTCTTGGGGAGTTCCTTACAATGAATTGACTGAGGAAGAGAAAACTCGGACCTGGTTTACAGATGGTTTGGCACAGTATGCAGGTACCACCTGAATGTGGACAGCTGCAGCACTACAACCCTTTTCTGGGATGTCCTTGAAGGACAGTGGTGAGGAGAAATCCTCCCAGTGGGCAGAACTTCGAGCAGTCCACCTGGTAGTTCATTTTGCTTGGAAGGAAAACTGGACAGAGGTGCGTTTCTATACTGACTCATGGACTGTTGCTAATGGTTTGACTGGATGGCCAGGGACTTGGAAAGACCATAATTGGAAAATTGGTGAAAAGAGGTCTGGGGAAGAAGTATGTGGTTAGACCTTTCTGAGTGGGTTAAAAACATGAAGTTATTTGTGTCCCATGTGAATGCACACCAGAGGGTGATTTCCGCAGAGGAAGGTTTTAATAATCAAGTGGATAAGATGACCCGTTCTGTGGATACCAGTCAGCCTCTTTCCCCAGCAACTCCTGTCATTGCCCAATGGGCTCATGAACAAAGTGGTCATGGTGGTAGGGATGGAGGTTATTCATGGGCTCAGCAACATGGACTTCCACTCACCAAGGCTGACTTGGATACAGCCACTGCTGATTGTGCAGTCTGCCAGCAGCAGAGAACCACACTCAGCCCCCGATATGGCACCATTCCCCGAGGTGATCAGCCAGCTACATGGTGGCAAGTTAATTACATTGGACCACTCCTTTCAGGAAAGGGGCAGCAATTTGTTCTAACTTGAATAGACACATACGCTGGATATGGGTTTGCTTTCCCTGCACGCAATGCTTCTGCCAAAACTAACATCCGTGGGCTTACAGAATGCCTTATCCATCATCATGGTATTCCACATAGCATTGCTTCTGATCAAGGAACACACTTCACACCAAATGAAGTGCGGGAATGGGTACATGCTCATGGAATTCTCTGGTCTTACCATATTCCCCATCCTCCAGAAGCAGCTGCATTGATAGAATGGTGGAATGGCCTCTTGAAAACTCAATTATGGTGCCAACTAGGTGGCAATACCTTGAAAACCTGGGGTAATGTTCTACAGGAAGCTGTATATGCTCTGAATCAGTGTCTGCTGTATGGTGCTGTTTCTCCCATAGCCAGGATCCATGGGTCCAGGAACCAAGGGGTGGAAATGGGAGCGGCACCACTCACTATTATCCCTAGTGATCCACCAGGAAAATTTTTGCTTCCTGTCCCTGTGACCCTGAACTCTGCTGGTCTACAGGTTTTAGTTCCAAAGGAGGGAGTGCTTCCATCTGGAGATGCGACAATGATTCCATTGACTGGAATCTAAGATCCCCACCTTGTCACTTTAGGCTACTCATGCCCCTGGATCAACAAGCCAAGAAGGGGATTGCATTGTCTGGGGTGATTGACCTTGACTATCAGGGGGAAATAGGACTGCAACTGCAGAATGGAGGTAAAGAAGAGTTTTCTTGGAATACAGGAGATTCCCTAGAGCGTCTTTTAGTACTACCATGCCCTGTGATTAAAATCAATGGAAAACTGCAATAGCCTAATCCAGGCAGGGCTACCAATGGGTCTGAAACTTCAGGAATGAAGGTTCGGGTCACCCCACCAGGCAAAGAACTACGGCCAGCTGACATGCTTGCTGAGGGTTAAGGGAACATGGAATGAGTAGTGGAAGAAGGTAGTGATAAATATGAATTATGGGACCACGTAATCAGTTACAGAAAGGAGGACTGTGATGCTGTTTTGTTCTTGTTATACTATTTAAGTTGTAAGATATCAAGTTTAAGAATGAATATTACCCAAGTGTTTGCACCCTATTCTGGAGAGAGTTAATGTGTTTTCAGTTATATGCAGGACAGTTGAGCATTGTTAGGTGAAAGAAAAAAATGTGTTTTAATGTTTTTTATTTAGAAATTAGGTATGGTTTAAGGTGCTATATATAGCTACCAAGTTGACAAGGGGTGGGCTGTCATGGTCAGGTTCATGTGTCAACTTGGCCAAGTGGCAGTACCTGTTTGTCTGGTTGGGCAAGTGCTGGCCTCTCTGTTGCAATGAGGACATTTCATAGTATTAGATCATGATCATGTCAGCTGCATCCACAGCTGATTCCAATTGTAATCAGCTAAGGGGAATGTCTTCTGCAGTGAGTGATGCTTAATCTAATCACTGGAAGCCTTGTAAGGAAGATTCAGAAGAGACAGTCTCTCTTCCTGCTTTAACTGGTAAGCCTCTCCTGTGGAGTTCGTCCAGACCCTCCATTGGAATCATCAGCTTCACAGCCTGCTCTGGGGATTTTGGACTCTGCATTCCTGCAGTCATGTGAGACACTTTTATAAATTTTATATTTGCAAATGTTCCCTGTTGATTCCGTTTCTCTAGAGAACTCTAACTAATACACCACCCACCGTCTCCTCAGGACCTCCCTTGTTCTTGACCATGGGTCTAGCAGGCACTGTGCTTTAGGACAGCCATATCACAAAATTGTCAAGGGTACAATTGACCTTCGTTTGCAATCCCCAATCACCTTCATGTGTGCCATTGATTCAGGTCTAATGTAATTTTTGACTCCATGTGTAGTCACACAGTAATTGGAAGAAAATATAACTCTGGCATCTGTTTTAGTTTGCTAAAGCTGAAAGAATGCAGTGCACCAGAAATGGACAGGCTTTTATAAGGGGGATTTATTTAGTTACAAATATAAAGTTCCTCTGTGTTTCTCTGTCACATGGGAAGGCACACGGTGACAAATGCTGGCCTTCTCTCCAGCTTCTGGGTTCAAACGGATTTCCTTGTGATGATTTCTTTCTGCATCTCCAAACATTTGGGTCTGAGCTGCTGAGCTCTCTTCTGAAAGCTCTTTAATCCTCTGGCTAATCAAATTAAAGCACCACTCATTGCAGAAGGCACCCCCCTTAGCCAACTAAAGATGTAATCAGCCACTGATTAATTTCACATGCTGATGATTTAAGTCCACAGCAAGAGAACAACTGGGCACCATCATCTGGCTAAATTGGCATCTGAACCAAACTGCTACAGAGTCCAACCCTTGCCAACCTGGCAACTATACACATCACCTTAAACCAAAGTTAATCTCTAAATAGAAAACAATAACAGGCATATTTTTTGCCTAAGAATGCTTATCTGTCCTGCATACAATATACTAAATCTTTTCATATGCAAAATATATTCACTTCACCACAATATCACAAAAGCCTTAGATCATTTCAATAAAAGTACAAATACAGTACCAACTCAAAAATAGTACAAAATCTCATCAAAGTCATTTATAGGCATGTTCCATCCCAAAGCAAAATTTTCCTCTGACTGTGAACATGTGAACTTAGAACATATTATCTGCTTCCGATATGCAAAGAAAGAACAGTCATAGGATAAATGATCCCAGTGCCATAGGGATAAATTGGAAGGAAAACATGGTCACCAGACTTAAACAATTCTGAAAGCCTGCAGAGCGAACTCCATTAAATTTCAAACTCTGGGAGTCATTCATAATCATGGCTTTAGAAAGTGGCAGTTCCACCCTTTCTAAGGGCCCATGCAGTGGCCCTGCTTTCTCCAAACACTGGAATGAGGATTGCAACATTCAGGAACATTTGGGATGCCACCTTTTTCTCGGCCCCACCCTCCTGAATTATCTGGGTGGCACTCAGATACTCTGCCATCTCCAAGGCACACACCCAACCCCTTTAGAACAATGGGGTGGCAGCCAGGCTCCCTCCAATCCCTGAGGAATGTGTTCTACTCTCTAGGACCAGGGGAACCATAACTCTTCCTGAATGTTCAGGTGGAAGACCTGCCCTTTGCCTCTGGAGAAAACTCACTCCTTCACGTGCAAGGTGGATCCACTCACCCAGTCAGAGGTCTCTTGGCTTCAGACCTTAGCTTTCATGGTTCTGCCTCTGAGGTTGTGCTGGTTTGAAAGGATTATGTGCCCTAGAAAAGCCATGTTTTAATCCTTATCCAATCTTGTGGGAGCAACCATTTCTTTTAATCCTTATTCAATAATATAGGTTGGAATCTTTTGATTAGACTGTCTCTGTGGAGATGTGACCCACAATTGTGGGTATTAACTTTTGATTAGATTGCTTCCATGGAGTTGTGACTCTGCCCATTCCAGGTGAGTCTTGATCAGCTTACTGGACTCCTTTAAAACAGGAAGAATTTTGGAGAAATCTTGAGAATGACAAGAGAGCCACGAGAACCATGGGAGCCCAAGCAGCCAGAGACCTTTGGAGATGGAGAAGGAAAATGCCCCTGGGGGAGCTTCATGAAACAAAAAGCTTGGAGAGAAAATAAACAGATGTTGCCATGCTTGTCATGTGCTTTTCCAGTTGAGAGAGAAACCCTGAACTTCATCGGCCTTTCTTGAGTGAAGGTAACCTCTTGTTGGTGCCTTAATTTGGATTTTTTTTAATTCCCCCTTTTATTTATTTATTTTAATCCATATGTTTTACTTGTCTGTCGATAAGGTAGACCAAGGGAGCATCAGACACAAGGCTCTCACAACCACACAGTCACACTGTGACAGCCATATCATCATACAATTATCTTCAAGAAACATGGCCACCGGAGCTCAGCTCCACATTTTCAGGCAGTTCCCTCCAGCCTCTCCATTACACCTTAACTAAACAGGTGATATCTATTTAATGCATAAGAATAACCTCCAGGATAACCTCTCGACTCTGTTTGGAATCTCTCAGCCACTGACACTTTATTTTGTCTCATTTCACTCTTCCCCCTTTTGGTCAAGAAGATTTTCTCAATCCCTTGGTTCTGAGTTCCAGCTCATTCTAGGATTTCTGTCCCACATTGCCAGGAAGGTCCACACCCATGGGAGTTATGTCCCATGTATAGAGGAGAGGGCAGTGAGTTTGCTTGCTGTGTCAGCCGAGAGAAAGAGGCGACATCTGAGCAACAGAAGAGGTTCTCTTGGGGTGACTCGTAGGCCTAATTTTAAATACGCTTAGCCTATCCTTTGCAGGATTAAGTTTCACATGAACAAACCCCAAGATTGGAGGCTTGGCCTATTGCTTTGACTGTCCCCACTGCCTGTGACAATCTGAAGAATTCTCCACTTGGGAAAGTTGAATTTTAATTTGGACATTTTTATAGACTTTCTGCAGTTGGAATATTTTCACACCTTTATAACTGTAAACTTGCAACTTAATAAATTCCCTTTTTAAAAAGCCACTCCATTTCTGGTATATTGCATTCCAGCAGCTAGCAAACTAGAACAGAGGTTATTCTTCCATCTATCCACCTTCTTTCCCTTACAGTCCAGGCTGACATTGGTTCCATTTATACAAGTTTTGCAAAGAATTTGTTGACTTGGCATGTAGCACTCAGGGATCAAAACCATCAGATGATAGGACCTTCCATAAATCATTTCTGGATAGCTCCATCACCAATCCTGGCTTGACTTGTAATGGCTGATTGGTTCCATGTTTGATTAAGCCCTCACAGGGGCACTATTCTCTGCAGTTTCACTTTATTTAAACTCAGAATTTTCCAGATCATCAATTTCCAGTTTCTTTGCTCCCAAAAGTTCAGTCCTCAGCCTATCCATTTCTCATTGCATTTTACTGTGAGTTGCAGGGAGAAATCAGGCTGCATCATTCACATTTAGCTTGGAAATGTCGTCAGCCTAGTATCCCAGATCATCAAATTCAACTTCACCCTTCCATCCAGCACCAGGATTTGATTTGTCATGTTGTCCATCACCTTAAAGCAAAAGTCACCTTCCTTCCAATTTGCAACAGTACATTCCTCTAAGGCTTCAACAGAAGTATCTTTATTTATTGATTTATTTATTTTTTTATACATGGGCAGGTACTGGCAATAGAACCCAGGTCCCTGGCATGGCAGGCAAGAATTCTGCCACTGAGCCACCATTGTACCACCCATTGGAAGTATCTTTAGAGTCCATATTTTACAACAGTCTCCTCAAAGCAATCTAGGCTTTCTCTCTCAAGCTTCTCACAGTTCTTCCAGAATCCTCCCCTTATCCATTTCAAAAACCTTTCCAATACATTTGGTATTTGCAAATGCAGTAGCACTCAACTCCTCTGGCACCAAAATCTGTTTTAATTTGCTAATGCTGCCAGGAATGCAATACACCAGAAATGGACAGGATTTTATAAAGGGGATTTATTTAACTACAAATTTAAAGTTCATTTGAGAAAAGGCAGCTGGCTTTCCTCTGGCTTTCTCTGTCATGTGGGAAGTCACACAGCAATGTCTGCTGGCCTTCTCTCTGGTTTTTGGGTTTAAATGGCTTTCCCTGGGCAATTCTTTTCTGTATCTCCAAATGTTTGTATCTGAGCTGCTGAACTCTCCTCTGACTTCAAATTAAAACATGACTCATTGCAGAAGGCACTCCTCTTAGACAACCACAGATTTAATCAGCTATAGATGAATTTCACATACTGATGATTTAAGTCCACAGCAATGGAACGGGGCATCATCACCTGGTGTGCCAGTTTGAAAGGATTTATGTACCCTAGAAAAGCCATGTTTTAATCCTAATCAGTTCTGTGAGAGCAACTGTTTCTTCCAATCCATATTCAATATTATAGGTTAGAAATTTTATTAGGTTATTCCCATGGAGATGTGACTCAATCAATTGTGGGTATTAAACTTGATTAGATGGAGACGTGTCTCCACTCAGTCTATGTGGGTCTTTATTAGTTTACTGAAATCCTATAAGAGAGGAGACATTTTGGAGAGAGTTCCTCTTTAAGAACGAGGAGAGAGCTGCAGAACCATGACAGCTGATGAGAGAAACACAGAGTCCACCAGCCAGCGACCTTTGGAGATGAAGAAGGAGAACGCCACTGGGGACCTTCATGAATCAAGAGACCTCGAGAGGAAGCTAGTAGGCATCACCATGTTCACCTTGTGCCTTCCCAGTTGAGAGAGAAACAGTGAATGTCATAGACCTTCTGGAACAAACGTATCTTTCCCTGGATGCTTTAGCTTGGACATTTTTATAGGCTTGCTTTAATTGGGACATTTTCTTGGCCTTAGAACTATAAAGTAGCAACTTTTCAAATTCCCCCTTTTGAAAGCCATTCTGTTTCTGGATTATTGAATTCTGGCAGATAATAAACTAGAACACCTGGCTAAGTTGACAGCTGAGCCTAACTACTACAGCATCTCAGAAACCAACCATATGAACTTGAGTGAATCTGCTCTCTGGGCTAAGGATTTCTCATCATCCATAAAGTAAAGGAGTTTTAGCAGGCACTCTCCAAGGCCCTTGGAACTCTGATGGTCTGTATTTCTGTCAGAGGTTGAGTCTCATTTTACATTACCTTGTTTACTTCTTGCTGCTGAATAGGATCTCTGGGCCCCAGACTTCTACTTGCTAAAGAATAGCTCTGGATTAGTCAGCCAAAAAATTAATGAAGTTATCTGACAAATATCCAAGGACATTTTGTATCCTTTGAAGCTCTGCTTCTGTGACTTATCTTGCCAGTGAGGAGGGAGTTAGAGAGTGCAGGGACAAACCTCCTTATTTGTTGGGCTTGATTCCTAATTGAAATCCATCCTGTGCAGGTGCCAGAGGCCCCCCTAACTTAGTGTTTCCAAAGTGAACTCAGCTGGTTTCCTGCCTCCAGAGATGCTCCTCCTGGGATTTTTGCCCACCCAAGAGGCGAAAAGTAGTGCATCCCTGTAATTGCCCATTTTGACCTCACCTCTATTATGGAATGTCTCACAATGTGACGCACTTCTTGGTTTAGTCATCTTTTTCCTGCCAACATACATGAGCTCCTTGAGAACAGGGCACATTGTCCTTATCTTTTGGCTTCCACTTTGCTGTACAAAATAGCTGCACGTTATTTTTTCAAGCTGGTACAAGACAGATACTTAGTTAAAAGTAGGTATCTAAAGGAAGGACTGGCTGGCTGAGAACCCCAGCCATTGTTCATGTCAGAGTCCCCATCCTGACCCCTCTCAATACCAGAAGATCTTTTCTCAGCTTACCTGTCATAGAAGATGGTGAGAAAGCATGATTCCCAGACTGATTTCCCCTCCCCAGCCTCCCAGTGTTTAAAGGAGTGAGAGCCACTTCCCAATATGAAAATTGCCATAAACCAAAACAGATAATAAAAAGACCAAACCCCAATAGGGCCTCACCCAAGCTTGCTTGAGACCATCATTTCCTGTTGGAAGAGTGCTCCAGGGGTCCCAGGAAAAAGTCAAGAAGAACTCCAGATAGAGACACTCTGAGGAAATACCCGGAAACCAAGAATCCTAGAGGGGGCTGCCTTGGCTTTGGCTGCACCAAGAACTATATTTGGTCCCTACTAAATGTCCAGCCCAGGTGAAGACACAAACCTCTTCCCTTAGTTCTTTGTGGCACTGCTGAGGGAGGCCACAGATTTCAAGAGAACATGACAAGGAAGCCCTGATAGAGAGGCCAGGAAGTCCAGATTCTTGAGTTACCTGCACTAGTACGTAGGCTTGAGTACCAAAGGGCTGGTTCCCCTTTACTGGAACCCTTCTGGACCACACTACTTTAGCTCCAGTCTGACTACCATGGAGTAGCTGCCTCAACAAGGATTTCCTGTTCTGCCCCAGTCTGAAATCTATCATTTCTCTAACAAGCTCTGGTTCCTTTGAATGGGGGAATTTAAGCCAATATTTGGGGCTTAGGTGAGCTCACTTCTACTAGGGTGTCTATGTTTCTAGGTCCTTTCTGTGGACAGAGAAGGGAAATGCATGTGTGTCCACACACACAGTTTAAAATTGTGAGTTCACACTGATACTTTTAATTGCAATCCAACACTTTAAGTTTTATTTCCCCCTTACCCAGTTCTATATTAGATTCCCAGAGTGAAATTTTTTATTTCCAACAATATCAATATATTTACTCACTTGATAATTACCATAATACACAAAAATTAATTTTGGAGTTGCTACAGCAATACCATCACCAATAGCCAGCATATTCAATTGAGTAGCAAACTCAATTAAGTTGAGCGTGCAAAGCAAAAAAGCTGCTTTGAAGTTCTGTCTGTTCTTAAAACACATCCCACGGAACGTATGCAAACCTAATAATGTTACTGAGAGTAATTCTGTTTTAAAATTCCCTCCTGTAGGTTTGTTAGTTATTGGATATGCAGCTGGACTCATTTGTCTCTGTTCCTATTCAATTTTGGGTTTTTGCCCATCCTTTTGATTTTATATTTTGAATATGTAAAGTATTAAAATAGTTCAAAAGTTAAAATCATATAAAAGGTATACTCAGAGAAGTCCCATCCAATTCTCTATCCCATCTACCTCATTTGTACCCACCTCCTTTAGGTAAGCAATTTAATTAATGTCTAGTTTATCCTTCCTGTAATTCTTTTTGGAACAACTTTCACTTCTTTCTTATATAAAATGGGACACTATGCACTATTTTGCACACTGCTTTTTTTCACCCAACAATATAAATTCAAAATCACTCCAAATAAATCCACAGAGGTTATCTTCATTCATAGTTATAGATGCATGAAACTCCATTGGTTGATACCCTTTGCTTATTCAACCAAATCTTTCATGTAGGATCTACATTGGTTATTTATAGCAAACCTCCTCAACTTCTTAGTGGTTTGAAACAATAACCATTCATTGAGCTCATGATTCTGTGCATTGTAAGTGGGGGCTGTGCTCAGCTTAACAACTCTTCTAATGGTTTTGGCTAGGCTCATTTAGGGTCTGAGGTCAGCTGGTCAAGATTTTCAATTGCATGTCTGGCAGTTGGCTGGCTATCATCTGGAGCAAGGAAGGGGACTGTACCATGCGTCTCTCATCACCTAGCAGACTAGAGTTTTCCCATGGTGGTGTTTTCAGGCTTAAAAGAACTTCCAGAGAGGGAATGCATGGGTGCAGAAACACTTTTAGAGTCTCTGCTTGCTGTTTGTGACTGTCCCATTGGCCATGTGAAGTCATATGGCTAAGCCCAGAGTCAGTGTGAGAAGTGCTACCCAAGAGTATGGACACAGAGAACTGAACAAATGGGACTATAAATAATGCTGCAACAAATATGAGGATATGGTTTCTTTATTTACTTTTCCTTTTTTCTGGAGGTGCATTTTATAGTCAATTCTTAAAAGCGGGATTGCTAGTTAAAGGGTAAATGATATTTGGCTTGTTAGATTGTTAAATTTTCCTCCAGAAGGGTGGCAAGTTTGCACCCCCACAAGTAATGTATGAAATTGCTTGCTTCTCTTCACCCTTGTGTTGGCAAATTCTTTTCTTAATTTTTAATCTAAGAAGTGAAAGATATTTCAGTGTGTTTTTTAAACTTTTTACTTTGAGGTAATTATAATTATAGATTCACAGGAAGTTGTAAAAATTGTATGGAAGGGTCCCATATACCCTCAACCAATTTGGACAAATGTTTACATTTTACATAGCTATAGTACAATATTGCAACTAGGATATTGACACTGGTACAACATGTGTGTGTAGTTCTGTCTTTTAATCAAATATGTAGGTTACTACCATTGTAACTAGATAAAGAACTACTCCATCACCACAAAGATCTCTCTCATGCCACCTCTTAAGAGTCACACCCACCCTCCCCAACACCACCATCAGTTACCCCTGGTAAACCACTAATCTGCTCTCCATTGTATAATTTTGTCATTTTGATAATGATATGTAAATGGAATAGAGCCATATAGGACACTTTAAGATTGGCCCTTCCCCTCAGAATAATGCCCTTATGATCTATCAAAACTGTTACATGTATCAATAATATTTCCTTTTTATTGCTGAGTAGTATTCTATGTAGAGTTGAACCAAAGAGTGTTTTAACTACTCATTTATTGTAGAACATTATGATTGTTTCCAGTTTCTGTCTAATAAAAATAAGGCTGCTATGAACAACAAGTCTACAGGTTTTTGTCTGGAATTAATTTGTCCTTTCTCTGGGATAAATTTCCAAGAAGGCAATTGCTGGGTTGTATGATAGTTACATATTTAGATTTTTAGAAATTGCCAAATTGTTTTCCAGAGTGGCTGTACCATTTGACAGTCCCAACAACAATGTATGGGTGACCCAGTTTCTCTACATCCTCACTAGCATTTGGTGTTGTGACTATTTTTTATATACTTTTTTAAAGCATGTTTTATTGTGAAATATAACATATATACCAATGAGTGGTAAATTTCAAAGTACATTTTATTATGTATTTATAGAACACATTTCAATATATGGTATGGGTTACAGTTCCACCATTTCAGGCATTTATTTCTAGCTGCTCTAAGACACTGGAGATTAAAAAGAGATATCAATATAATGATTCAGCAGTCATACTCATTTGTTAAATCCTATAATTCTCTATTACAATTCTTCCTTCCCCTTTGAACCTTCTTCCAATCTTTAGGGATACTTGGCCAATGGCCATTCTAACCTCTTCATGTTGGAAAGGGACATCGACATTATGAGGCAGGGGTATGGAAATGGCTGATGTTCTTGGAGAGACTGGTGCCTCTGCATTTCAGGGCTTATCTGACCTCGGAACCATCTGGGGGTTTTAGGTTTCAGAAAAATAAACTTAGTGAGTGAAACTATTATAGAGTCTTAGATAGAGCACTGGGTATTCTTTAGGGTGTACAGGAATACTGTTTGTTGTGACTTGGCATACATGGCAATTAGCAATATCTAGCTGAACCTTGCATAAGAGTAACCTCCAGAATAGCCTCTTGACTCTATTTGAACTCTCTTAGACACTGATACCTTATTTATTAGATTTCTTTTCCATCTTTTGGTCAGGTAGGCAATGTTGATCCCACAGGGCCAGGGCCAGGCATATCTCTAGGAGTCATGTCCCACTTTGCCAGGCAGACTTACGCCCGTGGATGTCATGTCCCATGTAGGGGGGAAGATAATGATTTTACTTCCAGAGTTGGGCTTAGAGAGAGAGGGGTCACATCTTAGCAACAAAAGAAGTCCTCTGAAAGTAACTGTTAGCATAATTATAGGTAGGCTAAGCTTCTCCATTACAGAAATTAGTTTCATAAGAACAAGCCTCAAAATCAAGGGCTTGGCCTATTAACTTTGGATTCCCTAAAGTTTGAGAGACTATCAGGAATTTCCCAGGGGAGAATTTTTTCTCTAGTCTCTCAAGGGCCTTTGCTAATACTTTAAAATTATCTGTCCAAATACTCTGGAATGTATCTAGGTATTACATTACGCTATATACAGAATTGCAAGATCTTACTCCCAATTCTAGGTTCCATGTGTTTATGTTGTTTAAATGAACAGGCCAGACAAGTTAAGTTAGACTGTACTACACAAAATTTAGGTTCTGGACAAAATAAATCTCTCTTCCTTTGGTTGCATATAGTTGGTAAAGTTCTGAAATATAAACTATCATCCTTTACCTTGTATTCTGATTTAACTTAGTTCCAACCAGATGGGCTTCATTCTTATCTCTAATCAAAGGTTTAACTCTTTTTCAGCTTAACAGTTTCTATATGTAGGAATGCTGACCTTCAGAGCTGCAGAACTCCAACTCTGAGTTTTAAGTGTCTCACAGGTACCCAAAATTCCAGGGAGATACCAGGTTATACATATATAGCACAGCATCTCAGAATTTAGAAATAACACTTAAAGCTCAGGAATAAAAATGGGACTCTTGTAAGAGCTTAGAATCTAGGCCCCAATTTTCTTATAAGTATTTTGTAAAAGAGACCATACAATATTTGTCCTTTTGTTTCTGGCTTATTTTGCTCAAGAGAATGTAATCCTAGTTTATTCACCTTGTTGCATGCCTCTTGTCTTCCTTTCTGTAGCTGCACAATATTCCATCCTATGTATACACCACAGTCTGCCCTTCCGTTTCTCAGTCGATGCACCCTTTGGCCACCTCCATCCATTGGGTATCATGGATACTGTTGCCATAAACATTAGTGTGCAAGTGTCTATTCATATCTGTGCTTTCAGTTCTTTTGAGTATATTCCCAGTAACAGGGTTGCCTAATCATATGGTGACCCTATTTTAGCCTCCTGTGGATCCACTACTTTACCCTCTGGAGGGCTGCCCCATTCTACTACCTTATCAACATGGAATAAGTTTACCTCTCTCTCCACATTTTCTCTAGCACTTGAATCTTTTTGCTTATTTCTTTATTTTGAATTTGCAGATTTTGTTGAGATATATTCATATAGCATGTATTCTATCCAAAATAATGTTTTACAAATCCTCATTTAATTATACAGTCATCACTCTCAATTTCAGAAAATTTTCATTGCTCCAAGGAAAAAATAACAGATAGATACATAGACACATCTACTCCAAAGAAAAAATCCAAAATTCCCCTTAAATATTGCCCCCAATTATTTACCCCTAGTATGTTGTGGTACTAGTGATGTATTCTTGTTAAGTATAGACCTTAGCATACAATAAGTAGTTTTCCCCTACACCCCTCTATGATTAACTCTTTGTACAAGTGTCATATCTTTGAAGTAGTTTTTGCAAGAACTTGCTCATATTTTTAGTGCTAATCACTCAGGTATATAGTGCTAACCAACCCCTTTTCACTCATATTCACCTTCAATACAGTGCATTACTTATAATCCTGGAAACGAACTACCAGCACCTCTATCCATTCCCATAAATTTAAGTTAATCTTCTTTAACTAGTCTGTATATATTAGGTAACTACTCCCCCTTCTCTAGCTTCTGTCTATCTCTAGTTACCCTGTATTCTACATTTTAAGACTCTGTGAATTTACCTTTTCCAGGGGGTTCATATTAGTGAAATTATACAGAATCTATCTTTTTGTGTCCGGTTTATTTTGTTCAGCATTATGTCCTCAAGGCTCATCCACCTTCTCATGTGTTTCTGGACGTCATTTTGTCTTACTGCTGCATAATATTCTATAGTATGTGTTAATCACCTTTTGTTTATCCACTCGTTGTTGATGGACACTTGGATTGTTTCCATCTTTTGACAATTGTGAATAATGTTGCTATGAACATCGGTGTGCAAATCTCTGTTTGTGTCACTCAGCTCTTCTGGGTATATACCCAGTACTGGTATTGCCAGGTTGTAAGGCAATACTATTGAGTTGGCTGCCTCACTTTTCTGACAAAAGTCCCTTGAGACAAAGAAGCATTTTATTTTGAGGAGTTTCCATTTATGTATATTATCTTTCATTGCTTGTGCTTTGGATGTAAGGTCTAAGAAGCTACCTCCTTTCACTAGATTTTGAAGATGTTTCCCTATATTTTCTTCTAAGAGTTTTCTGGTACTGGTTCTTACATTTAGGTCTTTGATCCACTTTGAGTTCATTTTTGTATAGGGTATAAGGTAGAAGTCCACTTTCATTCCTTTGGCTATGGGTATCCAGTTCTCCCATCCCCAATTATTGAAGAGACTATGCTGTACCAGTTCAATGGATTTGGCAGCCTTGTCGAAGAACAATTGACCATATAGATCTGGTGATCTACTTCCAAACTCTCATTTCAATTCCATTGATCAATATGTCAATCTTTGTGCCAGTGCCGTTGACCACTGTGGCTTTATAATAAACTTTAAAATCAAGAAGTTTAAGACTTCCCTCTCCATACTTCTATTTTTTTAAAACTTTTTTTATTAATTAAAAAAAATTAACAAGCAAAATATTAAGACATCATTCCATTCTACATATAAATCAGTAATTCTTAATATCATCACATAGTTGCATATTCATCATTTCTTAGAACATTTGCATCGATTTAGAAAAAGAAATAAAAAGACAACAGAAAAAGAAATAAAATGATAATAGAGAAAAAAAAGATTATACATACCGTACACCTTACCCCTCGCTTTCATTTACCACTAGTATTTCAAACTAAATTTATTTTGACATTTGTTCCCCCCTATTATTTATTTTTATTCCATATGTTCTACTCTTCTGTTGATATAGTAGCTAAAAGGAGCATCAGACACAAGGTTTTCACATTCACAGAGTCTCATTGTGAAAGCTATATCATTGTTCAATCATCATCAAGAAACATTGCTACTGGAACACAGCCCTACATTTTCAGGCAGTTCCCTCCAGCCTCTCCACTACATCTTGAACAATAAGGTGATATCTATTTAATGCATAAGAATAACCTCCAGGATAACCTCTCAACTCTGTTTGGAATCTCTCAGCCATTGACCCTTAGTCTCATTTCACTCTTCCCCCTTTGGTCGAGAAGGCTCTCTCAATCCCTTGATGTTAATTCTCAGCTCATTCTAGGGTTTTTCTTAGTCCTTTGATGCTGAGTCTCAGCTCATTCCAGGATCTCTGTCCCACGTTGCCAGGAAGGTCCACACCCAGGGGAGTCATGTCCCATGCAGAGAGGGGGAGGGTGGTGAGACTGCTTGTCATGTTGGCTGGAGAGAGAGGCCACATCTGAGCAACAAAAGAGCGTCTCTTGGGGGTGACTCTTAGGCCTAAATTTTAAGTAGACTTGACCTATCTTTTGTGGGGTTAAGTTTCATATGAACAAACCCCAAGACTGGGGGCTCAGCCTATAGCTTTGGTTGTCCACACTGCTTGTAAGAATATCAAGAATTCAACTTGGGGAAGTTGAATTTCTCCCCACTCTCACCATTCCCCGAAGGGGGCTTGCAAATACTTTTCCAGTCACTGATCAAATCACTCTGGGATTCATCGGGCATACTTCTATTTTTTAAGGATGTTTTGGCCATTTGAGGCCCCTTTAGCTTCCAAATAAATTTGATAACTACCTTTTCCAAGTCTTCAAAGTAGGTTGTTGGAATTTTCATTGGTATTGTGCTGAATCTGTACATCAAATTGGGTATGATTGATATCTTAATGACATTTAACCTTTCTATCTATGAACATGGAATGTCTTCCCACATATTTAGGTCTTCTTTCCTTGCTTTTAGCAATGTTCTGTAGTTTTTGGTGTACAGGTCCTTTAAATCCCTGGTTAAGTTTATTCCTAGATACTTGATCTTTTAGTTGCTATTGTGAATGGAATTTTTTCTTAATTGTCTCATTTGTTATGTCATTACTTGTGTATAAATACAGTACTGATTTTTCATGCATTAATCTTTTTTTTTTTTTGCTGTTTTTCAGTGTTGGTCTAGATGATCATGTTTTCCTTTCAACTTGTTAATGTGTTGTATTACATTAATTGATTTTTCTTATGTAGAAACACTCTTGCATGCCTGGAATAAACCCCCCTTGGTCATGGTGTATAATTATTTTAATATGCCATTGGATTCAATTTGCAAGTCTTTTGTTGAGAATTTTTGCATCCATATTCCTCAGGGAGATTGGCCTCTAGTTTTCTTTTCTTGAAGTGCCATTATCTTGTTTTTATATTAGAGCAATATTAGCTTCATAAAATGAGTTAGGTAGTATTTGTTTTTCCTCAATTTTTTTTGAAGAATTTGAGCAGAAATGTTGTTAGTTCTTTTTGGAATGTTTGATAAAATTTTCCTGTGAAACCATCTGGTCCTGGGCTTTTATTTGTAGGAAGATTTTTGATGACTGATTGAATCTCCTGTGATTGATTTGTTGAGATCTTCTATTTCTTTTCAATTCAGTGTAGGTAGGCTGTTCACATGTTTCTAGGAATTTGTCCATTTCCTCTAAGTTGTCTAATTTGTTGGCATATAGTTGTTCATAGTATCCTCTTATTATTATTTTTATTTCTTCAGGGTCTGTGGTAACGCACCCTTCTTATTTCTGACTTTATTTATTTGCATCCTCTCTGTTTTTTCCTTTGTCAATCTAGCTAAGGGTCCATCTATTTTATTGATTTTCTCAAAAAATCAACCTTTGGTTTTATTGGTTCTTCCTATTGTTTTTTTGTTGTTGTTGGTCTCCAATTCATTTATTTCTCCTTTAACATTTGTTATTTCTCTACTTCTGTTTGCTTTGAGGTTAGTTTGCTGCTATTTCTCTAGGTATTACCGGTGAGCAGTTGAGTCCTCAATTTTTGCTCATTCTTCTTTTTGAATATAGACATTTAGGACGATAAATTTCCCTCTCAGCACTGCCTTTGATGCATCCCATAAGTTCTGATATGTTGTATTCTCACTTTCAATCATAACAAGATATTTACCAATTTCTTTTTGGCCCACTGATTATTTAAGAGTGTGATGTTTAATCTCCATATATTTGTGAAAGTTCTGGTTCTTTAGTAATTATTGATTTCCAGCTTCATTCAATTATAATCAGAAAATGTGCTTGGAATAATTTCAATCATTTTAAATTTATAAAGACTTGTTTTGTGCCCCAGCAGATGACCCATACTGGAGAACATTCCATGGTCACTAGAGAAGAACGTATACCCTAGTGTTTTGGGGTGTAACGATCTATATATGTTTGTTAAGACTAATTCATTTTTCACATTGTTTAGGTTCTCTATTTCCCTATTGATCTTATGTCAGGTTATTCTACCTATAGAAGAGTGTGGTGTATTGATTTGATTATCTTGGATAAGGTTATTTTTTTTTTTTTTTTTTTTTATAAAGGAAAGACAGAGAGAAGGAAGGAAGGATAGAAGGAAGGAAGGAAGGAAGAAAGGGAAACATTTTTAAACATTTTCTTGTTTTATTGTATTCTGTTTCTCCATTTTTGTTACATGGGCTGGGGCCGGGAATCGAACCGAGGTCCTCCGGCATAGCAGGCAAGCACTTTGCCCGCTGAGCCACCGCGGCCCACCCGGATAAGGTTATTTTGACAGTTGATTTTCCTCACTCATCTAAGACTTTATAGTTGCTTGGATTTGCACTGAAGGTCTCCTTTTGCACTTGGTTCATCAGTAATTTCCCGCCAAACTGAGGCCCAGACCTAATGCAGGAGGTGCAACTCTAATTGTAGATATGTTAAAAGTTAGGCAGAAAGATAGGATTTAACAAATGACTATGACTGCTGAATCATTATATTGGCATCATGGAGCAGCTAGAACTAAAAACCTATAATTGTGGAATGGTAACCCATACCAATCTCTGAACTGTGTTCTATAATTGTTGCAGTGTGCTTTGAAACTTATTGCCATTTTGTATACATGTTATTTTTCACAATAAAAAAATGGAAAAGGGGAAAAAATGCTAGGCAGAAAGGCAGTTTACTAGAGTGCTCTTTCAGTGTCTTTCTTACAGATGGCACTGTTGGGCCACCTCTAATCCTCAGGCCCACCTCTCCCCAACTGTCTAAGCCAGTTGAGCAGGATCAAGACCAGGTGTAAATCCAGTCAAGGCCAGAGATCTCCATGTGCACTGAAAGCCGCCAACCCTGGGCTGGCTGCCTCCTTGGGGGATCCACTTATGTGCACAATATGTCAGGTGGGTCCCATGCCCCTGCATGTAATGACCTTGGGCTGTGGGACTAAGTATTTCAGCTACCCCTACCCACAGACAGCCTGGGAATGCCTGGCAATGCAGCATATCTCACTCCCTCATCCTTGCCTCTCTGCCTGTGCATTCTGTGAACACTCCAGGCCTCCATGGAGAAAGGATAGAGGTACCAGTACCCAGGGAGTCTCTTTTACTAGCCAATTGTCATATCTGCTCTGCTTTCTGTCCTCCCTCCTCCCAAGAACCCAGTCTCCACCAAAGCCTAGTGCCCACAGTGGCCTCTCAGCAAAGAATCTGTGCACAGGTAAACCAAGTCTTCTGGCTTCTGGGTTCCCCAAGGGAGTTCCCTGATGCAAAGTGGAGAGGGAAGATCCCCAAAGCTGATAGGCAGGAGTACCAGAGCATGCCTCTCCTTCAGCACCCACTCCTGCCTGCGCATCAAAGTTTGCCCCAGGTGAAGTCACGACTGAGGAAATTCGCCTCATCCTCTTGAATGTAATTTCTCCAGTGTTTTTTTCAGGTCCTCCCTATATAATGTAGAAGTCCCTCTCTGGTCATTTGAACCCTGTCTTGTTCGTTTTTCTGTCAGTTCTCTAGTTGTTCCATGAAGCAGGGATGAATTCAGCCTATCTTATAATGCCATCTTCCCAGAAGTCTGGTATTGTCACTATTTTTTATTTTTGCTGTTCTAAGAGGTGTAGTGATAGCTCATCATATTCTTAATTTGCTGTCCCTCAACAGCCAGTGTTGTTGGATATCTTTTCATGTGCTTGTTTGCAATCCACATATCCTGTTCAGTGAAATGTCTTTTCATGATCTTTGCCCATTTTCTAATTGGATTGTTTGTCTTCTTCTTGTTGCTTTTGGGACTTCTTTATATATATTTTAAACACTAGTCTTTTGTCACATATGTGGCTTGTAAATATTTTCTTCTTTTTCATAGTTTGTCTTTCATTCCCCTAACAAGGTATTTTAGACAGTTAAAGTCTTTTTTTTTAACTTTGATGAAGTTCAAGTTATCAAATTTTCTTTATATAGATAGTGCACTTGGTGTCATGTTTAAAAATTCTAAACTGAACCTTAGGTCTTGAAGATTTTCTCCTACATTTTCCTTTAAAAGTTTATAGTTTTATATTTTACATGTAGTTCCATGATTCATTTTGAGTTCAAAGATACAATTTTACATCTTTTGTTATGGTCTCACAGATCACTAAGGTTCTTCTTTGTTTTTAAAAATCTATTTTCTCTCTGTTGTTCAAATTGGGTCATTTCTTTTGTACATCATCAAGTTCACTGATTCTTTCCTCTATCTTCTGACAGCTCCATTCTGCTGTTGAGACCAACCATTGAGTTTTTTATTTTGGTTATTATATTTTTCAGCTCTAAAATTTGCGTGTGATTCTTCTCTATCTATCTAATATCTTTGTATCCTTATTACTTTGATGAGACTTTTTTATTCATTCATTATTTCAAGCATACTTGTAGTTGCTCATTGAGACATTTTAATGGTGGCTGTTTTAAAGCTTATGTCAGATAATTCCAACATCAGATTCATCACTGTATTAGTAACTACTAATTGTCTCTTTTCATTGAAGTTGAGATTGTTCTAGTTCTTTGGTATGAGGAGTGATTTTTTTATTGTATCCTGGACGTTTTGCATATTATGTTATAAAACTCTGGTTCTTATCTAAATATTGTGTTTCAGCAAATCTCCAATGACACAGAATATGGGAAAATGGGGGTGTTGCCACGTTACTGCTAGGTGATGGTGGAACTCCAGATATCTATTTTGGGAACTATCTGGTGTTGATACCAGATAATCTCTATTTTTAACTGTTCTCTCAAATTCCGAAGTAACTTACATTCCCCGCATACAATGTCAGCTCACACAGGATTCCCAATTTGTAACCCTCTTCCCTGGAACAGCTTTGAGAAAGTCCTTACCTCATTAACTCTTTCTTCCCATAGCTTCTGGGAGTGAACAAATCCAATTTCTTGAATGCTGAGGCTGGTGCTAAAGGAGACATTACAGGGAAGGCCTCTGTCCTATGTCATGTCAAATGAAAGGAGCAAAATCTAAAAATGAGAGGATTTTGTAATTGAAGATGAGGATTGTCCTTAATTGAGATGAATTACAGTGGAGTATATCTTCATATGTCAGCTCAATTTCACAAGAAATACTCTTAGTGTTTTGTGATGAAGTCATGTTAAAATTTTTACATTTAAAATCAGTAAACACAGTTAAAGTTTTTAATGTAAAATACTTCTGACTGAAGTGTAGATTAAAAATCTAAATATCATTCAATCTCTGCTGAGCATGGCATCTACCATCAGATGGCTCTA
Source organism: Tamandua tetradactyla (assembly GCF_023851605.1). NCBI lineage: Eukaryota > Metazoa > Chordata > Mammalia > Pilosa > Myrmecophagidae > Tamandua > Tamandua tetradactyla. Next base: position 8,022,273 of record NC_135353.1, read on the forward strand.
CAATGGCACTTTGGTTTTTCTAGCCTTGGTTTGCCAACTTTGTTCTATGTAAAAAATCAGAGATCCTGATTCTGTGGTCCCCAATGGGGCTGAAGCATCTGTAATTTTCTACAATTCTCCAAGTGATTCTCATTTGCAGAGTTGAGAGCCATTGGTTACAGGATAAACTGTTACAGAGTTAACATGCCTAAATGGGTTGTTATGGTTCAACTCTTTCCTCCCTCTCAGCATTCCCCTCTCAGCTAATATTCCAGTTGAAGGAAATACTCCTAGGTTCAAGAAATTGCCAAACTCTCTCTCTTGCCTTCCATACTCTCTTCTGCCTGAAGCATCCTCCCCTATTTGTGATGGTTGTCTGCCAGGTAAATAGCTACTCCATCTGGGAACCATTCCCTTTTAGTAAAATTGACCCCCTTGGAATGGCAAGAAAGGGGGAAAATTCAACTTCCCCAAGTGAAGAATTCCTGATATTTTCACAAGCAGTGGGGACAACCAAATCAACAGGCCAAGCCCTCAGTCTTGGGGTTTGTTCATATGAAACTTATCCCCGCAAAGGATAAGCTAAGCTTAGTTAAAATTAGGCCTAAAAGTCACCCGCAGAGAACCTCTTTGGTTGCTCAGATGTGGTCTATCTCTCTTTCAGCCAACACAGCAAGCAAACTAACTGCCCTTCCTCTCTCTACATGGGATATGACTCCCAGGGGTGCAAACCTCCCCGGCAATGTGAGACAGAAATCCCAGAATGAGCTCAGACTCAGCATCAAGGGATTGAGGAAACCTTCTTGACCAAAAGGGAGAAGAGAAAAATGAGACAAAATAAAGTGTCAGTGGCTAAGAGATTTCAAACAGAGTCGAGAGGTTATCCTGGAGGTTATTTTTACACATTATATAGTTATCCCCTTTTTAGTTTAAGGTGTATTAGAGAGGCTAGAGGGATGTGCCTGAAGCTGTAGAGTTGTGTTCCTGTAGCCATGTTTGTTGAAGATAATTGTATAATGATACAGCTTTCGCAAAGTGACTGTATGATTGTGAAAACCTTGTGTCTGATGCTCCTTTTATCTACGGTATGAACAGATGAGTAAAAAATATGGATTAAAAATAAATAAATAATAGTGGGAACAAATGTTAAAATAAAAAAAAGTACCCCCTTTCATTCTTTCAGCTCTCTCACAGGTGAGCTCCTTGAGGGCAAGGACTGTGACTGATTCATCTCTAGAGCTCTAATGCTTGGCATGAGGTGTGCTCAAGTAGATGCATGAAGTATACTTAACTGCAGAGATTTTGGAAGGAAAATAAATGGAATCACTAGTTGTATTGTCACTATTATGTCAGTACCTTTTTAAATGGAAATGTTCTTGCGTTAAATATAGTTTCAGACTCCAAATGTCATTCGAATCAGCAGGACTGACCTACCATCAAAAAGTCTAGTTGGTCGCTCTCTTTTACAAAGAAACCTTCAAGAGATCCTTGCTTGGGGAATTTAGTCATTTCCTCAAGGGATCAATATCTGGCCAATTCTCTTCTATAGAGCAGCATAGGGCAAATCATCTTTAAACAGCTTCAACTATTTTCTTGTTGTTCTCAGATCTTTTTACGCCCGAGGTTTTTTTGCATTACTGTAATTTCTCTTCTTAAACAAGGCAGCCATGCCTTTGCATTTTCTCCTTTGCTTCCTGATTAATACTAGAAATTATATTAAAAGTTTGAAGGAGAAAAAAAAAGATACTCTTTGGAAAGCTACCTCCACCAATTGTGGCCAGTGTCTTTTGGTCTGGGAGACATAGTGTCCTTTATCAGTCATGATCTTCTTTTCCACTGTCTGACCTTGGCCTTCCTATGGACATACTCATCCATACTTTCTGTTACCCAGGCCTCTTTCATCACATAGCTACACCTTGACCAGACAGAACTCTTTCAAATGGATCTGAAGCGCCGAGGACAAGGTTCTGCATTTGGGAGGAGGCCCAGTGAGTGGTGACTGGCAGTGGAGGCCAACTGTATTAGGTAGCATTCTTTAGAGAAACAGAATAAGCAGGAAATATCCATAGATATAAAATTTATAAAAGTGTCTCACATAACCATGGGAGTGTAGAGTCCAAAATCCGTGGAGTAGGCTGTGAAGCTGACACCTCTGATGAAGGGTGTGGATGAACTCCACAGGAGAGGAAACTTTGGGATATTATTCCCTTGCCCAAACTAGGCCCCAGGAGGACTGTTCCTTCAATGAATCTTTGCAGCCTACTTGGTTTCTTATTCCATTCCTAATTTACCAAACACTGCTTATGCCTGACTTGTGTTCCTACCTAGGGCAATTTCTTCTTTTTTCCCATAGGTATATAAGGCAAGGGGCCATTCATTCATTCCACAAGTATTCACTGAACACCTACTATGTGCCAGAATCTGTACTAGGTGATGATCTATGAGCTCAGAATATTTAAATTCTGAATTTTCTAGATGTTAATAAAATGCATTGCAAGATCTTAACAGTTTGAGGAAACTGAAGGGATTATCAGGTGGAATAATCCATGTCTTTACCATATACTTCCTTGGCCTGGAAATCTCTTTCCCTTCTCCCCATTCACCTGGAAAACTTTATCTGCCAGTTGTTTTTTTTTTTTTTTTTTACTTTGTCATCACATTCCCCTCTGAAGCATTCTTACAGTCCTAGGTGGGTTAAATATTCTTTGTTTGTACTCCCAGAACTGATCCACTGTCTTAAAATGCTGGTTGACTTGCCTGCTCATCTCCAATAGGCCATGAACTTCTTGGCAACAGGTATTCTATCTTGCTTACCACTGTACTCTCAGTGTACTGCACAGAATTTGATAGAGGGTTTTTTCCTTATATCATTCAGGGTTCAACCAGAGAAGCAAAAACAGCCATATGATACACAAATACACACACACACACTCAAAAAACATACACACAGAATTGGCTTATGCAATTGTGGGGGCTGGCTAAGCAAGTCTCGAGTTTGTAGAATAGGCAATGAGGGAAGGGAAATCACAAGCAAGCTAGAACACCGTGGGCACTGGCAGAAGCATGTTGTCCACAGGTAGCAGTTGGAGGGAAGCTTATGGGCAGGCTGGAACTGGGTAGTCAGGAGTTCTTTGAAGTCTCTGCTGCAGAAAAGGCCTAAAGCTTCTTTAAAATAACTCATCTGATTAGGTCAGGCCCACCAGAAGTAATCACCCTTGGATTAATTTAAATCAAATAATCAGGGAATTTAATCACATTTGCAAACTCCCCTTCACGATAATGCTTAGATTATTGTTTGAATAACTGGAACTGTAGATGAGTCAGCCAAACTGACACAGCAAAAAGCCATCCAAGTGCTCAATAAACGATAATGGAAAGAAAGACTGACTAACTGAGGGAAAAGGTCAGGTTAATACAGTCTGGACCCAGAGTGAGTATGTATTGTGCTGCATTGGTACAGCACAGATGAACAGAAAGGCTTTGGAGTCATGGAAGTCAGAAGAAGGAAACCAAAGCATTTGGAGTCATTTTTGACAAACCCTGTGACTGTCTACAGGCCAAGCTCTGATCTTTTGTGGTTTCCAGGGGCATCCTAATTTCACCAGACCATTCTGGGGTCCCTTTGCCACAGCCAGGCCAGACCCTAGGGCTTTCTGAACGTTCTTGTCCCTCTGCCACTTTGCTTCTCTCTGCTGTCCATTTCCTTGCATCCTGTCTCTGCCAAACCCAAATATTTCCCTCTGGTCCTTCAAGCTTTTCTTTGAGAAATGTCCTGGTTGCTTCCCAATTAAATGAGATTGCTGCCTCCATGGAAACCCCAGCTTAGGGCACTGGGTCTGTAGGCGCGCTCTGTCTCCTGTTTATTGGTGGCTTTGATTCTCTTCCATATTTCATGGAGAGCTCTGCGATGGTGGGCACAGTGCCCTCTGCTGTGCTCTGTCCCCCTCGGTGGTTCTGCACAGAGTAGCTGTTTAACTGATCCTGGAAACTTTGAATTGAAACAAAGAGTTTAAAATAAATCATCCGTATTTCTTAAGCAGCTGGATTCTGTATCACATGTTCAAATGAAAGACAATTTGTCTTTTAATTAGGTTTTAATGAATTGCACTTGACCTTTGAGCTCTATTTTCAACCTTGAGAGCTGGCAGTGAATGTGTAAATTCCAAGACTTGATTTAATAATGAAAATTGCTTTCATTTGTCTAGCACTTCACAGCCTTCAAATTACATTGCCTTCCCTTCCCTTGCACAATATTAGGAGGTAGGTGGAGACCCACCCCATCTCACAGATGTGGAAACAGAATCAAAGAGATCAAAGCCTCTGCCCAAGGTCACTCATCTTGTACGAAACATACCAGGGACTTCCCCCGGGATCTCCTGACTTTTAGTCCAATATGCCTTCCCTGAAGAGAATAGGTGAGCTCACCAGTTGGGAATGAAGAGCTGAAATCTGGTCATCAAACGTAGTAGGGTTTTTGGTCACGGGATTTTCTTTTAAATGGAAGGGAGCTTCTGCCTCTTCTGTTCTCTTCGTGTTCTTGGGGCATTTCCCAGTACTCATTGGGACATTGTAAGACATTCCCCAATGTTTGCCCAAACCAATCTGCAGGTGGTTTCTGACTGCAGTTGCTCTAATTTGCCTGTGGCAACTTTCCTTTCAGCTCTTAGCTCTTACCATGAATAATTTGACTTATTTTCTTACAAAGTAGTGAGACCGGAATGTAAAGAAGCAGGAGCAGTGAGAGACAAAAGTGATGGCTTTGGACACCAGACCATCAATACCAATTTAATATCTGACAAACCTGTTAGGTTGTGGATTTTCTTTGCCGCACCAGGAATGTGGTGGCCTGCTGTTGTCTCTGCAGTGATGGGAAAAAGGCCCTTTTTGTCTTGGCCTTTGAGACAGCCACAGCTGGGATGATTATCAGAGAAGATTATCTCTCTTTGGCACATGTGACCCTCAGGAATTTATGATCCAGGGAAGCTTCCTTGTGTTTCCCTCCTACCTCATGAAAACCTCCCCAAACTTTCAGGCCACTTCACACCTTCTCTGGAAAGCCTACTCAGATGTTGCTGAACCACCAGGGATACCTCCTGAACTGGATGCAGCATTTCACTATGGTTGGAGCCCTTTACTCAGGCTCCATAGCTTCACTTGAGTTTGGCCACAGCCCTGTGTGGTGGGCAGGGTTATCCTTTTCATGTCCGTTGGACAGTCTGGGAGCCTGAGTCCCAGTGATCCTATTTGCCTTGCTCAAGGTCACACAGGTGGTATAAGTTTTTGCAGAACTTGTATGACTTCTGTTCTCTGCAGCTCCCTCCCAGCTTGGATTACAGCCCTCTTCATTCCTAACATATGAGAGGGTCCAAGAGTACTCAATGATGTGTCCCTGGTGCCTACCCTGGGCACAGTGCCTGGCACTGAGGTCCATGCTTTTTAAATATTTTGTCATGGGCTGAGCATTTTTTGATTCTTTCTCAAGAGCTCTTTCTATGTCATTGTCCTGCTTCTCTGACTTCCACAACCCTTTGATAATCTACCAAGAGTGTTTCACCCTCAGAGTGGATGTGGGGCTGCCCGGTACCTCGGAACTCAGGTACAACCCCTACAGGCTCCCAGAAGCAAACTGAAGCTCAGAGTAGGAAATGAATTTCTGAGGGTCACACAACCAACTGGAATACAAACCTGGTTTTTGCCCTCTCTCCCACACTACACAGCCTCAAATTGGAGATTGTCCCTCTTCTCCACTAATTGCTCTATATAGGTGAGTGAGGAGCGGTAATTGGCTGTGTGCTTTTCAAAGGCAGAATCCAAAGCACAATTTTAAACTGGAAAAGTACTAGGCATTGGGTGATATTTTAGTTATCTATTGCTGGGTAACAAAGTACTCCAAAACTTAGAGACTTAATGCAACAACGATATATTACTTCTCATGATTCTGTGGGTTAGCTGGCTAATTCTTTTGCCAAACTTGCTCAGGCTCCCTCATGTGGATACATTTAGCTTGTGGGTCACCTGGGGCTGAGCCCAGCTGGGATGCTGGTGATGAGAGGTCCTCTGGCTCTATGTGGGCTCAGGGCCTCTCTGTTCATATCTTCTCTCATTTTTCTTTAGTCTAGACTGAACTTCCTTACATGGTGGTGAGAGCATTCTAAGGGCCAGTAGAGAAGCGTTCAAGGCCTCTTAATACCTAAGCTTGGAAGTCATAAAATGTCATTTCTGCCACATTCTGCTGACCAAAGCAAATTACAGGAGCTGGCAGAAGAGTGGTATGTGTATACAGGAATGGGAACCATTGGTGGCCATTTTTGCAGACAATCTATACAGATGGTATTCAATTAGTGGCAGTGGTCCTTCTCTTTTGAAGGAGGTGGGGGAAGGAAAGCAGAGGAAAAGAATTAATGAATTGATGAATGAATCCGAGAGTGTTGTGGGTTAAATTGTTTCCCCTGAAAAGATGTGTTGAAGTCTTAACTCCCAGTACGTGTGAATGTGAACTTAATTAGAAATAGGTTCTGTTTTAGTTTCCAAGGCTGCTCAAATAAATACCATGATAGGGGCTGGGAATTTATTCTCTCATGGTTTGAGGCTGGGAAAAAGTTCAAATCAAGGTGTCATCAAGGCAAAGCTTTCTTCCCAAAGACTGTGGCGTTCTGGGGCATGCTGCTGGCAATTCCCCATCCTTAATTTGTCACATAGCAAGGCACGTGGCAGCATCTCCTGGTCTCTCTCTTCCGGCTTCCATTGATGATCAGCTTCTGGCTGTTCCTTCTGTGGCGTTCTCTCTCTCTGTCTGAATTTAATTTCACCTGGAAATGACTACAGTAATAGGGTAGGACCCATTCTGATTGGGGTGGGCCACACCTTAACTGAAGTAACATCACTGAGAGGTCCTATTTACAATGCGTTCACATCACAGGAATGAGGTAAGTTTAAGAACATGTTTTTCTGGAGTACACAGAACTCCAAACCACACAATGTGTTCACACGACAGGAATGAGTTAAGTTTTAAAAGCATGTTTTTCTGGGGTACATAGAGCTCCAGACCACACTGGGTCTTTACGGAGACAATGAAGTTAAGATGAAGTTGTAATGGAGTAGGAGGAGCCCTAATCCAATGATTACCATCCTTATAGGAAGAGGAAAATTTGGACACAGACAGAAGGAGAATACCTTCCGACTGTGGAGGCAGAGATTGGTGTGACACGTCTACAAGCCAAAGAATACCAAGGATTGCCAGCAACCACCACAAGCCAGGAGAGAGGCATGGGACAGATTCTCCCTCAGAGCTTCTGGAAGAAAGCAATCCTGATGACACTTTGAATTTCAAGCTTCTAGCCTCCTGAACTGTGAGAGAATAAATTTCTGTTGAAATTCTGATGAAGCCCCACCCCCACCCCCAATTTGTGATACTTGTGTTATGGCAGCATAGAGAACTAGGACAGAAGGTAACATGACTTGGTGTATAGGAAAAAAGGGAGGTGAGTCAGATTAGGGAGGCCTATTGGGCCCTACTTTAAGTGTTTAGGATTTATTCAGAAAACAGTGGAGAGTTGCTGATAAATTTCAAATAAGGCATAGATATGATCATCTTTGCATCTTCTTTTGGAGGGATTTGCATTCCAGCAAGATCTCTCTGGAGGTAGGGCTGGCAGGAGAGTGACTGAGAGCACAGAACCCAGCTAGGAGGCTGGCCTAAGGTAGAAGAGAGAAATGATAAGGGTTTGCAGTATGACAGTGTCAGAGGAAATGAAGAGGTGACTAACTTGGAGGGTATTAGGTAAGTAGGATGACATTTAAAGTATTTTGTATATTTAGACTTGCCACTAGATAATCAATAAATCTAGTGAGGGAGAATTATTCGAGGGTCAGAAGAAAAATAGAACTCTGGGCTCCTCACTTGACCCCTTCATTATGGTGTTACTCTTTGGGTCTTACATCATGCCTTTCGCACAATCATTTCAACTTACTCCAGAGTGGAAGGTATTATTATGACCATTGATGAGAGTACAAGCCTCTTAATACCTTGTCTGCATTTCAGCGTATTCTCTCCTCTAACATTCAGAGAGCAAAACTCCAGCCATATGTCTGTAAAGTGGTTAATGCTTTTCTTCATTGGTTCCTTTTAAATGAAAAGAGTGATTCTGACAGGAGCAGTGACCAAGTGTGACCCAGTATTTTCTTCTTCTTGAGCTTGGAGCCCCTAGAGCAATTAATCACAGTCTCACTAGACATGCTTTGGTCCAGCAGGGGGAGCACAGGAGCATGATCCACTTCCACACTGGTAATGCAGGAGGAGTCAATAAAAGCCATCTAGACCAATCCATTCATTTTTTTTTTTTTTTTTTTTAAAGGAAAGACAGAGAGAAGGAAGGAAGGATAGAAGGAAGGAAGGAAGGAAGAAAGGGAAACATCTTTAAACATTTTCTTGTTTTATTGTATTCTGTTTCTCCGTTTTTGTTACATGGGCTGGGGCCGGGAATCGAACCGAGGTCCTCCGGCATAGCAGGCAAGCACTTTGCCCGCTGAGCCACCGCGGCCCGCCATCCATTCATTTTGAGATGGGTATATTGGGGAGTGGGAGAAGAGAGGGAACGACATGTGTGAGCTAGTCATAGAAGCTGCAGAGGCAAAACTGGTGACTCCTGAATCCTTAGGCATTTGGCAACCTGAAACAAGAACTAGTATGAGAGCAATCCAAAGTACTCAAGACCAGAGTTTCCCTTGCTGGGAGGCAGGGAGATGAATCCACGCCCGTCTGTTTTAGTTTCCTAGGCTGCTCAACAGATACTATGAAATGTCTTGGCTTAAACAATGAGAATGTAGTAGCTTACAGTCTGAGACCATGTGAATGTCCAAATAAAAGGATCATCAAGGTGAGGCTTTTTTCCTGAAGATTAGCTGTTGGTGATTCTTGGTTTCTCTGCCACCTGGCTAGGCAAATGACAGCATGTGCTCGTCTTTCCATTCTCTTCTGGGTTTCATTGCTTTCAGCTTTTTGCTTCTGTGGTTCTCTCTCTCTGTCTCTTCATTCTGTTTCTAAAAGTAAGAAGATTAAGACCCATCGTAATTGAGATGGGTCACACCTTAATTGAAGTAAACTCATCAAAAGTCCTACTTACAATGGATCCACATTCACAGGAATGGATTAGATTGAAGAATATGCCTGCCTGGGTTGCATACAGCTTTAAACCACCATGCCATCTAAGCAATGAATAGTTGTGTCTCTCTCCTCTGCACCACTCCAAGTTTTACACTAGGCCAGAACATTTGGACACTTGTGAATTTGCTGAATAAGTGAAATCATCTGGAAAAAATCCCCCTGTTCAGTGAAAGTCTCTCTGGTGACGTGGGAGATGACTCCCAGGGATGAATACAGACCTGGCACCGTGGGATTAACAATTCCATCTTGACCAAAAGGGGAAAAAGAAATGTAATTAATAAAGTATCAGTGGCAGGAGAGTTCAAATAGAGTTGAGAGGCTACTCTGGGAGTTGCTATTACACAAGCTTCAGGTAGACCTTGCTACCTATCATAACCTGCCAACCCCCAACCAGGACCATTCCAGCCAATCCTAAAGAACACCTAGGGCAATATATAAGATTCCATAAGGGTTCCAGGCGCTAGAGTAACTTTCCAGAAACCTACAACCTCCAAATGGGTCCCTGGTCCGGGTAAGTCCTGAAACCTAGAGGGCCCAGCCTCTGCAGAACATCAGATAGTTCCATCTCCCTACCCCATATTAGTGACAGACCCTTCCAATATCAAAAATTTAGAATAGCCATAGCCCAAACACCCCTAAAGAGAGGGATGGAAAGATCAGAGGTGATGGTGGAGTTATACAGAGAGGATAGGATTTAACAGATGAATATGAATGCTGAATAATTAAATTGCTATCTTTTAATCTCCAGGATTTTAGAGCAGCTAGAAGTAAAAACCTGAAATTGTGAAATTGTAATCCATGTCAAACTCTGAAATATATTCTACAGCCAATTGTGGTGCTGTGCTTTGAAATTTATAGCGTTTTTGTATATGTCATGTTTCACAAAAAAAGAAGGAAAAAAATTGATTGTGATGATAAAAAAATATTTAAGCCCTCTAGCCTCCCATATGCTGGAGCAGCTGGAAGGAAAAAAAATCTGAGAGTATTGTGCGGTAGCCCATGACAAACTCTGGGTTCTGTCCTGTAACTACTTGTTGAAGAGTGCTTTGGAAAGTATTGCTTTTTTATTTCTTTGCTTTGTATATATGTTATACTATACAAAAAAAAAAAGTTAAAAAAAAATTCCCGTGTTCAAACGAATGAGCTCTTACACAACCTGGGCTGGATTATGATTCTTATTCTCGAGAATGCCACTTCCACAGAATTCTGTGTAACAAGCTCTGATGACTGCTAGAAGGAAAGCAGAAAAGTAGGCAAGAAAAATATTTGCATCTGCTACATTTGTCACATAAATCATGGGGCCTTTATGTCTAAAGGGAGATCAGAACCTTGTTTACAGAATGACTGTCAAGGAATGGAATGATTTAAGCACATAGACATCTGGTTTATTTTATGTTTGGTGTTTTTCTGTAAGATTTGTAGTCATTGGGAATGATGGGTATGCCAAAGCCTGGATGAAGAGAAAGCCCATGGATCTCCTGTTATTGCAGCCAGGCAGCCACCAGAGAGCATGCAACGGGGAGGATCCTGCTTCCTGGTGGTTGTAGTGGGGAAGATAGTGATGCTATGGGTGCTGGGTTCTGCACTTTCCATGTATAATCTCCTTTTGGCCATTCTACAAGTTAGTGAAGTAGTGCTTCCAACTTCCCCTTCTTACAGATGAGGGAACCAAGGTACAGGGAGGTTACGTAATTTCCCCCAGGATTCATAAGTGATAAGAGGTGGAGCTGAGATTCAAAATCCTGAATATGAATGAGGTGGGGGTTATATGTTCACCTTGGCAATGTTTCACTGATCTGACTCCATTGGCAGTATGGAAGAGTGGAGATCTGAGACCTAGTTCTGCTAAATAGAAGCTGTGTGGTGCTGAGCAGGTGACCTACCCTCTCTGAGTCTCAGGTTCTTCACCTATAAGCTGGGGCTAAAGGTCGCCACCTTTCCACTTCATAGGCTGAGTGTGAGGCTCCAATGGAGCAAATTAAAATCATCTGAGATTGGCCAAGTAAGAAAATCAATTACAGGCTCAAGATTCAGTGGTATCCTCTAGAGGAAGGGCCAGGCAGGAGCCCAGGAGCCCCTGCCCTCTCTGCACCACAGCAAGGCTAATGTGAACTGGGGTCTGCCAGAGCAGGATTCTTCCTCAGAGGCTGTGCAGTTTCACCCCTCATTGTACAGATGAGGCTGCCAAAACCCAGAGAGAGGAAGGGCCTTGCTTAAGCAGCAATTTTCCATTTACCTCTTTCTAATAATATGAAGCATTTCATTTCAGTGCGGCATTGCACAGCCCCTGTCTCACTGAACCACACACTTGCATGATAATCAGTCGAGAAAATTATTACAGTGCAAACTGAAAGATAAATGCTCATGGCATTTGTTAATACCGTAAACACCATTTGTTGGCAAATGATAAACTTTGTTGATAGCCCTAATGTATGTATTAGCAAGAACAATGCACCACAAAATGTTAACATCTGCCAACGCAGCACAAACAATTATAAGTAACTTTCTTTTATGTAGAAATTATGCAGTGACAAAAGGTATGGCTGGAAATTAATATGACACAGAGCCAGGTTTGTGCAGTTAAAAACATAAACAATAATTTTATACAGAGAGCAAGCAAAAGTTCTTTTACACATCTCTTTGTCAGAAATGACACTCTGACACCAAATATAGAGGAAAGGCAGGGAATTGAGATGGTTATTAAATCTGACCTTGATCAGATTTTTATTATGTCAGGAAAAAAAATGGTTCTTAAGAGAGAGAGTTGTCATGGGATTAGAGTCCATCTACAGCAAGATGTTTCCATGGTAACAAATCAAACACCATTTCCTCTGACTCCAGTCTCCTGCTTCAGAAGTATGAACTTAGCATTGAATAATTAGAGGGAGACACAGTAATGTTGTGTAAAGACAAAAAGAAATAACAGAAGAATCAATCTGGAGGTAGGGAATTATTTTAAAATGGCAATTAACCCCATCAGCGTGACTGTCTGCAGCTCCTGCTGGCTGTGACAGGTTCTACGTAGGTATTTGATTTTACAAATTGAAAGCATAATTTTTTGTCACACACAGCCTTAAAATAAAAAAGCAAAGCCAACCATAATTTTACCCAAATTAATGAAGTCTGAAATATGGAAAAACTGTAATAGAAATTCAGGGCTGTGTCCAGGTAGGCGGCAACATATGATACTCTACCTGAATTCTCCTCATATTTGAGGAATCTAAAAACATACTTGATACTGGTGCGTGGTTAGTGTCCCACAACCAATGAGCTATCTAAATTCATAGGCTCCAATGTCACACTCCTAAAATCTTGGTGGAAAGTTAAACTGGTACACACAAAGCCACTTGGAACTTAGGGAAATACCTGTCTAAGCCTTTTTACCCCTTGGCTGGCTTGCGGTATTGTCATCTAATTGTATTAAGGATGCACTGTTCATCCTCGGGAAATGTATCTCAGGAGCAAATCTGACTGATGGCATCTGATGTTCACCGCTGGGTTGTGTTTTTCCCCAGATGTTTTCCATTTCTTCCGGAAATGTTTCCTGCCCACAGGGAGAGAAGTGAACCCAAGATCGGCACTTATGCCAGGAGAACATGTTGTCTCGCCCATGTTGCCCAAGTTGTAATGAGTGAAATCATCAAAACAGCAAATTTGTTCCACCCATGTCTGTTTCAGAAAAGGGTCTTGGGCCTGGGGGCCCCACATGCTTCTGAAACACACACTTTGGTTCATTCCTAAAACTCGTTCATCCCATTTAGGTCCCATCCAGCTCACAGTCAGAGTGCTCCCTCTCCCCCGCCCCGCAGTGCCTCCCTCCATCTCCCATAATGATTGTTTTGAGGTTTCTTAGCTGTGTGTAGGCTGGGGGAATTTTTATGTGATTTTTTTTAACATCTCGAGAAAAGACTGCACAATTAGACGTCTCAAAAACCACCAACTCTGAGAGCAATGGAAAAGGCCTCAATAGTGAACCTTGTGCCTAGATTAAAATAGGACAACTCAGCTTGTCTTATTGCAAAGTTTCTGGAATCTTCCTTGCTTCTTTCTAATGTTAGGTACCCTTTCGTCCCAGCTCTTTGTTGGGCAAGCCCAGTCTGTTGGTCATGAGCTGGTAAGAATGAGAGCACCCTGGAAGGTTAATTCAAAGAATAAAAAGCAAGGGGAGAATCCAGTAACCTCCTCGTTCGTTCATTTATTCATTCTCTCATTTATTTATTCATTCAATAAATACATATTGTTCATGCCCAGATATGAGACACCACAAGGCAAGAATCCAAACAGGATTCAAAGAGGATAAGGTTAGCAGCAGGCATGTTACCCCCTTTTGGAAGATAATGCAGATTCACTTTCACAAATGAATATTCCCACCCTACAGTCTCATTGGATGGAAATGTTGGGCTCATTTGTCAATGAAATGAGCTATGAGATGATATGCAAGAGGCATTTCACAATTTATATGCCTATGAAGACTGATGCCTCGTCCTCAAAGGGGAAAAAGCCCTGAATGAATGATTCTGCAGGATCACCTATGTAGAACAACACATGGCTACTATTGGCTGATTATTGGACAGAAACAGAAAAAAACGGCACAGATCTCGGTTCAAATCCCAGCTCTATTACTACTACATAGCTGTGTGACCTAGGGCACATTGCTTCACATCTCTGGGCCTCTTCTTGTCTCACCTGTAAAATGGCTTGTTGCCAAGAGCACAGGAGATAAAGCACAAGTGTGGGACCTGCCACAGAGCTCAACTCACGTTAATAAGAATGCCTATGAATTGGATGTCAATTCCATTTTCTGGTTAGACCTTAAAATGAGGATGACCCTTAGGAATTTCTGGTAATGGGTCTAGGAGAGGTATTATTTAAAAGCCAGTATAAATGGGTAGCATATAAAAATGCATTTTGCTCATGTAGTATTTCAGTTCTCTAGTACATTTTGTGGCTTAGAAAGGTAATATAAACATTATTCCCACCTTCATTTTTCAATTCATCTCATTGCATGAAATCTCTCACATGCAAATTGTTTGATACTTTAAAAAGTGGGACAGCCACTCACTTAGGTGCTTGACCTCACACATTCGAACAACCTCACAATTTCTTTTATTCCAGGACAACTTAAAAGCCATCTGTATGTTAATGGTAAAATAGTTACTCTAAGTCTATTCTAAAGCCTTTAATAATAGTTGCCTGTAAGAAAGGTGACAAATGCAATTGTCCCCAGACGATTGTGTGTCCCAGGTCTTGGCATTTACAAGCGTTGCCTTTTAGCCAAATGGCTAAGTGACAAGAATCATGGCACCTAAGTGACAAGCACATCCCTGAAAAAGGATGTGCTTACCGAAACATACCATCTTTGGGGACAATTAGTGAGAGTCAAATACCTGAGCACCCTTTGTTTTGCTGAGCAAGCAGCTGCTGGTACTCAGCTCTAGTTCAGGTTCCCAGAACCTGCCATCTCTGGGCCCTTCCTCACACACCTTCTAAGATTCCAAACTCAGCTACCTTGCCATATGTTCAGAATCCAACTGGGAAGGAGAAAAAGGCAAACCAGTCTACCCCAAACACCCCAGTAGCTGGAATACTTGTAACAAGGACCATCCATTGGTACTCATGGACTTCATCTGGAAGTATCTTTAAGGCTTCTACACAGTAGGATATGCTCAGTATGTATATCCTGACTGGCTTAACACAAAGCCAAAGCAGCACTGAGATGTGGGGTAGCACATTTTCAAGGGCAGGCTGCCAAAGAGTAGGAAGTGACAACTAACAGAGCGGGTGCAAAGTCCATACTTCCATACAACATCAGAGATGCACCCCACCCCCACTCCAACACGACCTTCAGGAGTCCCATCTTTGGAGCAAGACAGTATCTCTAGAAAGCCCCTGTTGACAATCTCCTGGGCTCAGGTGTACTAGAGCCAGCAAGATCAATAAGCTGGCATCCTGGAAGGCAGGTGGGGTGGCAAAAAGGACACTAGGCTTTGTCATCCCCATGAATTGGAAGTTCATTAAGATGCTGGAAAATGAGGATTGAGCTCCAGTTCTGTCTGCAACTCACTGTGTGAACTTGGGTAAGCCTCTTTTCTCTGAGCCTTGGGTTCTCCATGTATGTAATCAGATTGAAACAAAAAATTCAACTGCTATTATTCTGAGGACAACCATGAAACTGTAGAAGGTGAGAGTTAGAAGTTCCGCTAGCCCATCAAAGGATGACTGGTTTATTCTTGGACAAAGAGGAAGGACTTTAAGCAGCATGATGTCTTTGAGGAAGTTCTTGGTTTCATGTTCCTGACCATCCAGCTATACCGTTTGTGAGTGCATGGGACATGGAGGTGAGGGCAGTGAGAGCGGATGGCATATGCCACTACTGTGCTCCAATAACTGCAGCTCACATGCTTTCCTGCAAGGAAATACATTTCTATTCATCTTCTCCCCAACAACCAAGAGAGTCAGAGGCAGAGATAACAGGGAGAGGCAGGACAGTGGGTATCAGAGGGACTCTCTTTCCAGATCCCCTCTCTCCCCTTACTCAGAAAGTCTTTGGGCTCTTCCACATGGCTGATGCTGACCTCTGGCTTCTGACTTCATTTGCCTTCTTAAT
This sequence comes from Tamandua tetradactyla, assembly GCF_023851605.1. NCBI lineage: Eukaryota > Metazoa > Chordata > Mammalia > Pilosa > Myrmecophagidae > Tamandua > Tamandua tetradactyla. The sequence continues at coordinate 8,038,022 of NC_135353.1, forward strand.
TCCTCTGCCCCTCCACAGAACCTCTTGGGAACATACCCTTTAACTTGTGCCTGAAAAGAATAGGTTCTAGCCCGGTCTTTGCCATGAGCTAGCTGTGAGACTGAGGGCAAAGCCCTTCCCTTCTCTTGATTTTAGGCAGTGGAATATTTCCTTTTCAAAATGACTTTCATGTGGAATCCCAACAGATAAAATATATCAAAGTATAATGCTGTGGGTAAAGTGAGGGGTCGGACATTCCAGAGCCCTATGCTCCTATCTCCTGCCTCTCCCTCACACTACAAATTCAGCACAGTAGGTATAATCTCTACTATTCCTTCCATTCCTGAAAATCAGAGCTTCCTTTGAGGGTCAGGTCTGAACATGTGCTGCTGGTGTCTTCTAGGGAAGCCAGTTCAGGGCCATGCTTGTCGGTCTAACATGTTGGACTGGTTGGCATTCCGATCACTGCCTGGGGGTTCTTGGGGGTGGCAGGTATTTGCAGCTGTAGCAATGTGAGATCAGGCACATCCTGGATGCAGGGATGAAACCAGAACCTCTCTCTCAAGGCTATGCCTTGGACTGTGCCTGTGATAAGATGCTCACATCAATGCAATCACTCTATTTGAATGGAGCTTGAGGAAACCCACAGTCTGCTCTGTGAGCAGCTAGAGCCAATGTGCTTTCTTTGAGAATCCCTGATGGTTTCCACAGGGCCAGGCTCTTCTTAGCAGAGACTCTGAGTCTCTGGCCTTGTCAGAGCCACAGGCCCCACTGTGTGGAAGCAGGGCCAGAGTCTTTCCCTAGGTGTAGGGGAATGAAGTGAGAGCAAGCTTCAGAGCTTTAGGCACTTTGAGAAAATCTGCCATAGGTTGGTAAGGGAACAGATCAAAATTCCTTGGGGAGGCTGTGCCGTGCCTACAGGAGGAAGGCCTTTGGTTTTGGAGTCTGATGCCCCCAGGGTTGGTCATCTACTCATTCAAGGAACCCTTTCCTGAAAGCCTGTGTTTGGCCAGGCCTAGTCCTAGTTCTGGGATACCAAGGAAAGGAATGTGATACCTACTCATCAATAGCAGGACCAAAGAATGGGCCCAGTGAGGTGCCCTAGGATGTTAACAGTTTTATAATAGAGCTCTATATGGGGAGATGTGGAGGGTGGTCATACTCAAAGGATACTGTAGAACACAAAAGAGGGGTTGGTCACTGAGCCCATAATGGCTGGTCCCAATTCCTTCCCTCCCTGCCTCCCATCCTGGCCAAAACTTTCTGAAATCATATGTGGTCTGAGGAAGGTGCATCCATAGCGGGTCCGAATGCTGCCTCAGAATTCTTAGCACTGCACACCAAGCAGCCGCTACCAACCATTCAAAATTGGAAAGTGGAGTGAATCCCATATGTCATTCCAGATCCAGTCACAAACAGCCAGATCTGAAGAGGTTATGACATCTGGGTGATGCTGTCCCAGAAAGTCAGACCACAGAGCCTGGCTCAGCTGCCTGAGACGCACTGAGGGCCTGCAGGGTGGGACTTGTGGAATGTATGACTCAGGAGCAGGCAAGGAGAGAGAGTGATGAGGCAGGCTGCTCCCTGCTGCCAACCCCTCCCACCAGAAGAGCCAACTGGAAAGATTAGCTCATCAAATAAAAGAGAGAAATGATCCCTCCATTACTCTTAAATGGGTGTTTATATGATTTGGGGTAACGAGAGCAATAATGATTATATTGCTCAAATAATGAAAACTGAGAACTGTTGTGCATCTGAGCTGACCATATGGGAAGCATCAGGCCTGGCAGCAGGGGCACTGAGCAAAGAGCTGCTGGAGACCCCAGGCCGCTGTTATGCAGTCGAATAGCCATGGTCGAGAGCATCATTTTCCTTGGCGACCAATTCAATTTTGCCCTCTTTTGGGAAACCTCATTATTTTACTTATGTCTTCTTCAAACGCACACAAACAAAAAACAGACACCCTTGATTACCACATCTTAGTGTGCACCCTGTCTTGGCACAAGTCTGGGACTACCTTCAGAGTGGCTGAGCACACCAGGAGAAAGAAAACCTAAGGATAGAGAAAGCCATAGCCCACAGCTGGCCCTGCTCTTGGGTCAAGCCTCAAACAGGTCCCATTTTGATCACTTCCTTTTCCAGCCATAGTGGATTCACACCCAGCAGGATTGCTGGCCGATGGACAGGTGAGGTCCTTCTGCAAATTCTTTGCTCTGGCCAAGCCAGGCTTGCCACTGTTGCACAAGCAAACTGCATGCTTTTCTGCTTCCAGACCTTAGCTCATACCAGCTTTCTGACAAGATCCTCTTCATCCCCCAGACCCTGCCCCGTACTCTTTCTTATTGCTTTCTGTAAAAACCCCATTCACCTAAAAGTCCCAGCACAACTGACATTTCCTGAGGACCATTGCTGGAATCATTTCTCCCTACATCCTGGCCCTATCTAACTTAATCTCTCTCTAATTTTTAAATTATCTTTAAAAACTCAGCACATTCTATTTGGACATTCATAGCTATGTCATGTGCTCATCTCTTCCACTAGTCTGTGAGCTCCTTGGAGGCAAATGCCATACCCACCTTGTATGTGGAGGTCTCCCCAGGGGCTGGGTTGGATTGGCCAGGGTCTTAGAAAGGATGTCAAGGTATAGTACCACCTCAGTAACTCAAATTTAGTGACTCAGTCTTAGCGTGATTGAAGTGGGCTGAGACATGGCCCTTGACAGCATTTTCCCCCACCCCCATTACTGATATGAAGGTATATTAGTAAAGGTTCTCCAGCAAAACAGAACCAACAGATTAGATGGATACTACATAGATATAGGTATGTAAGCATTAAGAGATTTACTATAGGAATTGTCCCACAATACTATGGATATTAGCAAGTCTGAATTCCACAGGGCAGGCCACAAGTTGGAAACTCTAATGAAGATGATGATGAACTCCCCAGCAGAAGTGGGCTGGCTGAAGTAGAGATAGAAATTCTTCTTTCTGACTGCTGAAATCCTCAGTTCCTCCTTTAATACCTCCAAATAATTGGATAAGAAAACTCCTTTCATTGCTAAGGACAACTCCTTTGTTGATTGTAGATGCAATCAGTCATAGATGCAATTGCTAACAATTTAAGTCCACAAAATGACCTCACAGTAACAAACAGGCCAGTGCTTGCTTAACCAAACAACTGGACACCATAACCTGGCCAAGTTGACATGTGAGACTTGACCATTGCAGAAAGCATGTACTCTCCAAGTGGACAGACATCAGGGCCACAACCCTCTTGACTAGGCCATGCCTCCACTGGCTGCCTCCCTGCAGAATGGTTACTGTGATTGCACCATATTTCCTGGGTTGGCAACAAGCTGTCATGTGGCCCATCCTGTCTTCTCCCTTATATCAGGAGGACAGCATGGGTTCATTTTTAAGGTCTAGTGAGGGAACAGAGAGGGGATATGACTTACCCAGTGCCATGTAGTAAATCCATGGTAGGGCTAGGAAGAAAATTCAGGTCAGTTGACTCTTGACCACATGCTTTCACTCTGTACATACTTTTGCTTCTCCCGTGGACTGATGATGGGTGCTCCTGGTAAAGGGGCTGGTGATTTCTGAGTTTCATGGTATAATTATTTGAAAGCAATTGTTCATGATTTGTAATTGATTGAGGTAGACTGCCCTTTCAATGTGCGGAGCAAAATTGTTATAAATACCTCCCTAGATTCTACTTACAAGTGCGTATGTTAATTGTTAAAGCAGTTGGAACTTTTAAAAATTCCAGAGCAGAACATCACAAACCTTGAGATCAAAATGATCTGAATGATGATTATCATTGTTGATGAAGGTGTGGATAGACTGGAAAACTGGAACATTCCAGAGATTGTACACATTGGAGCACCCCTTGGGATTGCATTGCTCCATTCACTGACCAGCAAACTCACTTACCCATACATTTATTCGCCCAATCTGCATATGTTGAGCTCTTGCTCCAGGACAGAGCACTCTGTCCAATACAACCTTGCTTCTCCTAAACCAGACTACAGATAGGATTTGGTCTGTCCAGTTCCCTCTATGTAGACCCTTGGAAAGACAAAGTTTTGTATTGACAGGTGGTCCATTTTTGGCATTTGGGACAGCAATGAAAGAGCAGGTTATAAGGAAAAAGTAGGATCATGTAAAATGCTTATGAACAGTGAAAAAAACAATGCTTTCCACTAGGCAGGGCTATCTAGCCCACCATTATATCTAGGTAAAAATGTGAGCGTCTGTGAACAGAGATTGGAAAGGGGTGTCCCCCAAATGAAAATGGCAGTTTTGTTTTGGGGGTAGCGCTGTGAGTCCTCCTCCTCTTTTGCCAACTCCATGTAATGTTGCTTGACTGATTTTATTTATTCACTTAAAGGGAAACAAAGCCCTATGTCTGCAACCAAGGCAAAGGGGTGCAGTTTTGGTCCTCTGCCAGCAGATGGAGATGCCCTGCTTTCTGTTTTCTGGACGTCAAGCTACCAGATGAAAAACCTTGGTCTCAGGAGGAAGGTCCTGCAGATTCTCTGCGTTTTAATTTGAATATATAACCGTGACTGCTCCAGCACCCGATGAGCCCTGGAGGATATTTCTAAGCAAGCTATGTGCCTTCTAGGGGGGAAGGTTCACATTTTATAGGCCCTGAAATTTGGGTAATTTGGGGGTCTCTGAGAAAAAGAATTCAAAATTACAAATGCAAAATCAAGTGCAGAGCCTTGGAAAGGGAAACTGCAAATAAGGAGTATTCAGCTTAATCTTCATCAGCTTCCCAATAAATGCACCTCAGATTACTGCTTTTTCACAGTCTCTCAGGTCTGTGGAGTAAGGGTATTGCCCAGAGGAGACCTTGGTCTACCTGAAGGAGGGGTCATGTCTCAGATTCCCTTCAGGCATTGCCAAAGGGTTGCTACCTTTTCCCATTTTGTTTCTTAGTATAATGTTCAGAGTCTGGTAGATATTCAGCGACTGATTGTTCAATGAGAGGAGCCAGAAACAGGGGTTAAATGTCTGAAACTCCAACCCAACTCCTACATACAAGTGATGCCTCTTTGTCCAATCCTTTGGAGAACTTGAGCTGACTGAACGGTAATGACTAGGAGTGCTACTCTTGTGGGTTGGGCCTTTACCTTCCCACTTATCAGAAACCTGGTCCAATTCATCTCTGTGTTCCAGAAGGTCTGATTATGAAATCTTAAGTCTAGATGGCGTAACATCTTGGAAGACCCCATAAGTATGAAGTAGCTAAGGGAAGTTTTTCTTTTAAATTCTCTTATAAGCAGTTGGTTATAGCTGCGATTCACCATGATTGTTCTGCCCCATTTCTTTCCTGCATTTTATACACAGGGAGACCCCCATCCTCCTTAATACAAGGATTTTTGTGGTTGACTATCTTGTTCTTGCCCTTATATTCACAGCAATAGTTAATCTTGCATCCATGATACCTCTCCCACTCTGGTATCTTGCCACTGCTTATTTGGTCTGTGTTGTGTCCACTAGCATTGGTGCCTGGTCCTTATGACTTTTATAACTTGTCCTTAAGAACACCAGGCTGAGCAAGCTTCCTTATATCCCTCACTATATTTAGTTATGCTAGGCTGCAGTAATAAATAAACTTGCACATTTAATGGCTTAACACAATAGAGTTTATTTCTTGTTCATGTAACAATCCAGAATGATTTACACAGTTATTCAGAGGCCCAGATTGAAGGAGGTTCTTCTGTCTTTAACATGTGCTTTGAAACCAATCTTCAGCCCAATCAGGTAAAAGGGGGAAAGCATAGAAGAGTGCAGTTCCCACCTGGAATTGCAAGGGAGGTCTGGAAATATAGCCTTCTTGTGTGTCTGAGAAGAAAAAGAAATAGATTCTCGTGAACAGGTAGCACTCTTTGCCATACCACCAACAGCACAGCAAATATTAGTGAGCAGTCTATGTTCCACCAAGACGCTGATTTTAAGATACTAGAGTAAGAATGTCTTTACTTCTGTCTGAAACCAAGTTGAAAAAAAAAAGAATGAGAAACAAAAATAAAAACTCAATTTTTGTTGAAACTAGGAAACACCTATAATCATGAACCACAAAAATAATATTCAGTGAATATTCAACCGGAGTGTTGGGAGCTCCAACAGAGAAGGAGTGACTTTCCAGATCTTGGGAAGAACTGGCAGAACATAAAATTCTCCCAAGTAGGTGACCTACTCTGACAGCAAATCCAACAATCGTTTGTTTGAAACAGTAAGTTCTGGATGCATGTTTGGTTGCAGCAGCCTCCAGAACCCTTCTGGATGCTTTAAAGTGGCAGAGGAGATGGCAATGAGTAGGGAAACGCACAGGGACTCGATCTTTGTTAATGCATAATAATGAGACAAAACTGAATGTTAAGAAGCTCTCTAGCTACCATTCTTTGTGAGCTCAAAAGAAGAAAAGGCTTAACTCATCTCTCAATATTTTTCTCTATCACATGAGAGCATATCCATACAACCATCTTCTCCCATAAGACCGTGAATCGTTAAGGGCTTTCTTAAGACTCGTGGAGATTTTCTGCTAACCAAGAACATTACTCTCATCTCTCTTCCACACTATCCCTTGAAAACATTTGGTCTAGAAGATATTTACTCATGCAAAGATGAGTGATAATGTAAAAAGAATCAGGGAGAAGATCTATATGAAAATATCACAAAATGGCAGACAATAACAGGACAAATATAAGCACAAACTAAGTTGGCACACTATTAAAATTTTAATGTGGAGCTGATGAAATTCATGACCAAATGTTTGTCTAAGATTTGAAAGAACTTTATGAAATAAGATCTTTGCGAATTAAGAACTTGATGCAGAGGAACCAGGGATCAAGGACGGCATCAGAGGACGTGGGAATTGAGCTAGCTGTGTCTAGGAAACAAAGTAAAGAGAAAACTAAAATCACCACAAAATGAAGGCTACCTTGTAAATTGTTCCAAAGGTATTAAACACTGATGACAACAAGAATATGGATGACTGCTTTGAGAAAATTGAGCAAAATGAAATGGTTATTTAAAAATATCATCATGGAAAAATTATATTAGACAGGCAAAGGAGAGATAGCATAAGCATAAAAATTTCCTTCCTGAAGAAAATATAAAACTAATGTTTATAGCAGCGTTATTTACAATTGCAAAGAGATGGAAACAGCCGAAATCTCCATCAACAGAAGAGTGGCTAAACAAACTGTGGTATATACATACGATGGAATATTATGCAGCTTTAAGACAGGATAAACTTATGAAGCATGTAATAACATGGATGGACCTAGAGAACATTATGCTGAGTGAGTCTAGCCAAAAACTAAAGGACAAATACTGTATGGTCCCACTGATATGAACGGACATTCGAGAATAAACTTGGAATATGTCATTGGTAACAGAGTCCAGCAGGAGTTAGAAACAGGGTAAGATAATGGGTAATTGGAGCTGAAGGGATACAGATTGTGCAACAGGACTAGATAAAAAAACTCAAAAATGGACAGCACAATAATACCTAATTGTAAAGTAATCATGTTAAAACACTGAATGAAGCTGCATCTGAGCTATAGGTTTTGCTTTTTTTTTTTACTATTATTATTACTTTTGTTTCTTTTCTCTATATTAACATTCTATATCTTTGTCTGGTGTGTCGCTAGTTCTTCTAAACCGATGCAAATGTACTAAGAAACAATGATCATGCATCTATGTGATGATGTTAAGAATTACTGATTGCATATGTAGAATGGTATGATTTCTAAATGTTGGGTTAATTTCTTTCTTTTTTTTCCATTAATTAATAAAAAAACTAATAAGAATGGAAAATATTCAAAGATGTAATTTTAAAAAAAAACCTTCTGATATTAAAGAATATTTGCATCTACAGATTGAAAGGACAGGGCATAGATTGAGGGAAAAAAGTCAGCAGCGAACCATATTCTAATAAAGTTTCCTAAATCAAAATATAAAGATATATGTCACTATAATAAAAAGTTTCAATAAAAATTATACATGGAAAAAGATGAAGAAAAAATCCAGGGGACATTCAAGCAGAAAAGATCAAACTACCTATAAAAATAAAAGAAGGAAAACTAAGTCCGAACCAAGGCTTCAGATTTTTCCATTGAGATCCATTTCCAACATTGGAAGAGAGTAGAGAAATGTTTACAAAGTCCTCAGGAAAAGATAATGTGACCCAATAATTTTGTGCCTAGCTAAATTGTAATTCAAGTATAATGGCAACAGACAAATATTTCTAAATATGCATAAATTCAGGAAACATAGTTCCCAAGAACATTTTTTTTAAAAGAACTACTAGAACATGAAGTGCAACCAAAAAAGGAGTGGGAAAACCTGTGGCGAAAGGACTTAAATGTAGAACTAAAGTTAAAGATTAAAACAACCATAGGAATTATGATTAAAGGCTAAATGTTAGGGGTGAGCCTGTGATTGAGAATGTGTTCTTGACCAAGAGGGAAAAGAGAAATGGAATAAAGTGAAGTTTCAGTGTCTAAGAGGTTTCAAATAGAGTTGAGAAGTCATTCTGGAGGTTACTCTTAAGCAAATTTTAGCCAGATGTGGTAGACTACAATGGAATGCCAAGCCCCAACCAACAGTATTCCTGAAAACCCTGGAGAGTGCCCTGGGCTCTATCTAAGTAAGTCTTACTCAGTAAGTTTGTTTTTTCAGAAACTTAAGACCTCCAGGTTGATCCTAAGCCAGATAAGTCCTGAAACTCAGATGTACCAGTCTCTCCAAGAACATCAATCAGTTTCATCCTTCTATCCCATGAGGTCAATACCCCTTTCCAGTAAGAACCGGTTAAAATTATCATTGCTCAGATATCCCTAAAGATTCAGAGAAAGATCAAATTGAGAGGGAAGAGGTGTAACTGAGAAGATAAGATTTAACAAATGAATATGACTACTGAATCATTATACTGATATTTCTTTTTAGTCTCCAGTGTCTTAGAGCAGCTAGAAAGAAATACCTGAAATTGTGGAACTGTAGCCCATATCATACTTTGAAATTTGTTTTATAACTACTTGTTAAACTGTACTTTGAAATGTGTGATTTTTTTGCATATATGTTATATTTCACAATAAAAAATGTTAAAAAAAAAAAAAAAGAACTCAGGATTTCTGAAGTCAGAAAGAACTTTTGCCTCTACTTCAGCCAGCCAGTTTGCCTGCGGAATTCAACCTTGCCTTCATCGAAGTTTCCAGCTTGCAGCCTGCCTTATGGAACTTGGATTCACCAATTACCACAGTCACATGAGCCAATTCCTATAATAAATCCCTTAATATTTACATTTTAAAAAGACAAAATGTAAATATCATAGACCATGACAATAGAGAAATGCTAAAATAACCAAAAAAAGTTACATGGTAAAAGGGAAGAGAAAATGAGATTAAATTTGTGAGCTGTTTTTCTTATTTTTTATAGTAAATTGGGGTTAAAACATTTTTTTAAGATGGCAATAAAGGTTAAAATGTAAAAATATATTTAAATGCATGAATTTACCTTCTAAAGTTAACTAAAAAAACAGAGATTAATAATATTCCCCCACAAAATTAAGAGACAGAGAGGATGGAGGAAGCTAGAAATAGAAGCATATTAATTTAATTTATTATTGTTGGTAAAGAGTCAATAGATACGAGCTAAATAAATAGAGGATTAAGTATGATACATAAAATTATTCTTACAAAGGTAACCAATAGAAATAAAAAGGAATATAAACCTTCTAAAATAATAGAAGGAAACCCCAAACAAAACAAAGAAAGCAAAGCTAAAAAAGTGATAACATTCATACTAAACAAACAACATTACACAGAAAAAGACACTTTTGTATTGTATGACATAGCAAAACCAAAGTAAATGCTGACTGTAGAATCTTCATTTAAAATGAAATGACTCATAAATATTGAAAGCAAAAGAGTGGGTAAAGACATTTCAGGAAAGGGAAAATAAAAAAGCAGACATCTGAAAATCAACTTCAGATGAAATCGAATTTAAGGAAAAATGGAGCAAAGACAAGCAGAGTACAATACATAATGAAGGCCCAACTGCAATGAGTATCTGTGCACCAAGTAACAGATCATCAAAATTTTACAAAGCAAACAGAAGAATACAGAGGACTAGAAACACTTCCAGAGTAAGAGTTTTTCATTTAGCTCCATCAGTCTGTGACAAATATTTGAAAAATAAGAAGTTGTAGAGGACTCAGTCTAATTATTAAAATATATTATTAACCTTAAGTTTAATCTATCTTATTAATTAGATAGATTTAATTAATTAATTAATTAGGTAGATCAATTCTATACTCAAATTAGGGTAGTCACCCTCTTTTCAAGGACCCACAGGATAATCACAGAAATTGATTATATATTAGAACACAGAAAGAGAAGTGCTACCAAAACTTAACAAAGGGTGCTAGATTGGCTGTTGTCAACTTGTCATCACTCCCAACTGCTTGGAGAAACCAGGGACTACCATTTCCAAAATCATCTGCCCTGTTAAACTTTCTTAGAGTTGGCCAAGTAAGCGCAGCACTCATGAAATTTGGGGAGAGAGAAGGGAAACAGAAGTCCTTTTTCTCTGGAAGTAGTATAATTAGACATGTGGACAGATGAGAGATTCATGATGACTTCTTAGTGTGGCTTGAGAGGTTTTTGAGAATTTCAGCAGTTTCCTGGTAATTATTTCAGCCAAGAACTCCCTACCTTCCAGCTGCAATTTTCCTGGTCTTCTACAGTGATTCTACTGAAGTTTGCCCCAACAGCTTTCCCAAAATTCATATAAGCCCTGATTTCTCTATTAAACCCTCTACTCCTAGAACATTTAAGTGACTGTTTTCCTGAGTGAATCCAGATTGATACGCATGAAAGAAAATTAAAGCCAATTTCTCATATGAATATAACATTTAAATTCTAAATGAAATATTGGCAAATAGAATTATTTGAGGACATTATAACTGGAAGACCTAATAAAATACTGCAAAATATTAAAACAATAAAAATTTAGTAAGGTAATTGAGTATAAAATTAATATACAAATACCAATAGCTTCCTTTTGTACAAACAAGGAGCAACTAGAAAATATAGAGCAGAGATCAGCAATCTTTTTTATGTGAAGGACCAGATAGTAAATATTTTTGGCTTTGTGGGCCATACATCTCTACCCTTACGATTCAACTGTGCCAGTGCACAGTGTAAAAATAGCCATAGACCATACTTAAATGAGTGGGTATGACTGTGTTATAATAAAATTTTATACATTTACAATAACAGGTGGTGGGCTGAATTTGGCCCATATATAGTTTGCTGACCCCTAATATAGAAGAAGAAGAGAGAAATCACATTTGAAAGAGTCATAAAAAAGAGATTTAGAAAAAAAACACTAGAATAACCTTGACAAGTAATATGTAGGATTTTTTATGAGGAAAACTGTTGAGCGACATAAAAAAAGATTTGAATATATGGAAAAACATATCCTCAGCTTGGATAGGATGACTTACTATTATAAAGATGTTGGGTCACCCTTTTTTTTTTGCATGGGCAGGCACTGGGAACCGAACCCGGGTAGCTGGCATGGCAGGCTAGAACTCTGCCACTGAGCCAATGTGGCCCGCTCCACACTACATTTATATATACTCTTAATTTAACTTTTGATATATAAAATAAATTTAAATAAATAAATAGCTTTAATATTTAATAGTGCTTTAGGGGAAAAAGTAGACACAAACAAAAACTAATCTGAGCAAAACAGGCCTCTGTCAAAAACTAAACCCAAATTAAAGAGTGAAAGAAAAGTTAATTTGGCTAAATGCCAGCTGGTACTAGCAAGATAGAATAACAGGGCAACATTCAGCTTCTTATATGATCATAGGAGCATAATGGGTTTTCATACAGTTGGAGTAAAGCTATTTTATTATGCTTATCATCAAAGAAAGACTACTTAGACACTGAAAAGGTCACCTAGGTCATTAAACCCCCCCTCAAATTACAATGCCATAATAGAAGGAACCAGAAACACAAGTGAATATGCTTCTAGAGGAGAAGATACTGATAGGCCACTCTAAAGAAGGTGATGATAATAATAGTTAGCTCACTAAGTACTCTGTTGCAGGCCTCAAGTGGTTTACATATATCAATTCATTTAACTCCTAACAACTCTATGAAGGAGCTATTATTATTATATACTTGGGGGCAGGGGACATAGAGTAAAAAAAAGTATTGTAGAAATTAGTAATTTTATATATTTAATAATCAGTAAAGGTCAGCTTGAGGGCTTGAGAACTTCTTGAGTACCAATGATTTGTTGCTTCTCCCACCAGTTGTGTCTAGGTAAAATAAATCACAAATTGTGAAACTGACTATCCATATTGTCCATATATAAAGGTGGTATGGGGTGCAGAAAGGCAGAAGCTCAACGCCCCAGACTTCTCTGTATGTGGCTGAGAATAGGGTCACTTAAGCAGTCTGATGTATAGTTTTCTTTCCAGCTTAGAGTTGTCAGGATGAGGGGAGGGGTGGACCTGGAAGCCAAAAGCTGGGTCCAGGAGCAGCTAAGGTCACATGCTTACCTCAGATAAGTCACTGGAGATAAGGGTCCTGGGGGAATGCAATGCTTGTCTTGACCAGGCCTGAGTTACTTCAGGCATGCTTCAAGCTCCTAGGCCTTGCATATACTGCAAGGGGGAGAGCGGTGGATCCCAAATGAAAATTGGGACCAATTAGCGGACAAAGAAGAAATTAATTGTGCTTAGGCAATGGCAACAATACATTATGCAAAGACTAAATAAAAATTAAGAAGCTTTACATAGCAACAATATTATAAACAAAGTTGAAACAGGAATGACAAATGGAGCACAAAAATTTCAATGTATATGTCTGACAAAGGGCTAAGGTATCTACGGTCTAGAAGACACTTCACTGGACTTGAGCATCTGTCTATATAAGGTAGCCCTCATTTGTCCAGTATGTCTCATTGCTTCAAGGGCACTATCTAGAGTTATAATAACGTGTCCACTCATCATTTCTGTTCCCCTACCCTCATTTATTTTTCTTTGTAGCACTTCTCATCACCTGACATATTGTTTGTCCTTTTATGACTGTCTCCTTTCACTAGTATCTCAGCTCTGTAGGTGCAGGGAATTTTATTTGTTCATTACTGCCCTGTCACTACTTAGCTTAGTGCCTGGCACATAGTAGGCCCTCCATAAATATTCTGGAAAGAAGGAAGGGAAGAAGGAAGGAAGGGAAGGAGAGATGGAGGGAGGGAGAGAGAAAGGCATTCTGATGACTATGAGAAGATTCACTCATATTTTCACTTCTGACTGACCAGGCTTTGTGGACAAAAGGCCAGAATTTGACCCATGGAGTTGCCAAGTGGCTGCTAGAATAAACTGTACTCCATTTGCCTTTTCCCAGGAGCACAAAAGCCCATTCTCTCTGAAGAGCCTCCTCTTTGGTGCTAGATGGCTGTGGGGGTATTGTTGCTTCACTGGGCAGACAAGAAAAATAGATGTCATATCATAAAAGAGGGCCTCACTTCTGCTTGAGGTTTCTGCAAGTAATTCCCTAGTGGCTGTGAAGGCAAGAATGCCCATCCTTCTAGAAAACTCTCTTTTTCTTTTGCTGTATTTTCTCATCACTTATTATCTCTCCAATGCTCTGAGTTGGGGCTGCCCCCACTGTGAGTTCTCAGAAGATGTTGACTGACTAGCTAAATTATGCTATTGATGTGGCTTAATTAATACTAATGACTTATCATGAGAATTACAGATATGTACCCGTGTCTAGGAAGTGTCAGTGGCAAGAGAATTAAGGTGTCAGTTCTCATAAAACACGAGGAAAAATCTCCTCAGGGTAATTGGAGAGAGTTACCTCCTCTCCCAGTAAAAATGTCCTTGAATTATAATCAAAAGAAGCTTGCGAGTTTTGAATATCTAGCCTTCTTAGGTTTGGAATGAGCATGGAAATAGTTAAATTCCACATTCCATGCCAGCCATGCAGTTCTTGGTAAAAAGATAACGAGAAGGATGTGGATCCAGGTGGCAAAATTGCCCGTGTTCAGGGGTGAATTGAGAGGTGCTGTGAAATGGGTGACAGCATAAGCAGGCAGCCATTGGTAATGTATATCCAGGCAGATGAACGTATAGATTAGCATCTTGGGGTTAATTTTACTCTACAGATAATTAACATGTCTTTATTTTGGAAATAAATGCTTCTGCAGTTAAAATAAATGTATTTAATTAGTAGAGACATTTAGTTCTGAAGTGGGGAGTGAATGTACTAATGGGATAAATGGTTGTATAAGCATTTTATATTCTAAACCTAAGTTAAATGCATCTCCTTCAAGCTATACATATGGGAAGTGGCTTTTCGGTTTCGAAAACTGATTGCTGGTGGGTTGCACAGCACATGTCTTGGACCAAATTGCAGGCAAGGATTTCCTAGCTTCTCTGTTCTGGGTCAATGACGTGTTTTTGGCCTGGCTTGACATGGTCAATGTCAGGTTGCTTTCTCCAGGGCTGATGTCTCTTCCCAATCACCTGCTGGGCCTTTGCTGTCAGCAGGCTACTGAGACCTCCAGTTCAAGCTGGTCAAAACAGGTGTGCTGATTTGAAAGGATGCATATCCCCTAGAAAAGCCACGTTTTAATCTAAATCTCATTTCATAAAGGTAGAATAATCCCTATTCAATACTGTATGTTTGAAACTGTAATCAGATCATCTCCCTGAAGATGTGATTTAATCAAGAGTGGCTGTTAAATTGGATTAGGTGACAACATGTCTCCACCCATTTGGGTGGGTCTTGATAAGTTTCTGGAGTCCTATAAAAGAGGAAACATTTTGGAGAATGAAGGAGATTCAGAGAGAGCAGAGCAGAACGACATGGCCACAAGAAGCAGAGTCCACCAGCCAGCAACCTTTGGAGATGAAGAAGGAAAATGTCTCTGGGGAGCTTCATGAAACAGGGAGCCAGGAAAAGAAGCTAGCAGATAATGGCGTGTTCGCCATATGCCCTTCCAGATGAGAGAGGAACCCTGACTGTGTTCACCATGTGCCTTTCCAGATGAGAGAGAAACTCTGTTTGCCATGTGCCCTTCCACTTGAGAGAGAAACCCTGACTTCATCGGCCTTCTTGAATCAAGGTATCTTTCCCTGGTTGCCTTTGATGGGGCATTTATTTAGACTTGCTTTAATTGAGACATTTTCTCAGCCTTAGAACTGTCAACTAGCAACTTATTAAATTCCCTTTTTAAGAGCCATTCCATTTTGGTATATTGCATTCTGGCAGCTAGCAAACTAGGACAACAGGCCTCTCTATTCCCCCTGTTGCCCACAAATCCCTTCAACCACACATACCCCTCTCTGTGGTTCTTCTGTTCTTGGAGATTGTGAAGTTCAAGGGATTCCACTGCCCCAGTTCTGCCAAGTCTGTTTCTCCATTTTTTGAATCATCCACTTTTCCCCATGCTCACTGCCATATGCCTTGGCCAGTATAACCTTCATAGTCTTCTTTTTGTTTCTCTGTACCTAAATCTTGCTTTTATCTAGCATGTTATCCACATCTCCACCAGAGTGAGCATTCACAGACACAAAGCTGTTGATGTTACTGCCCTGCCTAAACTCTTTCATGGACTGTCCCCATGGTAAAGCCCAAACTTCTTCAAAGGACATTCAAGGAACCCCAAAGCCTTGTCCCCACCTTCATTTTTCTGCCTAATTTCTCAAGCCTATCCTTCATGTACCTCCAGACATATTGAGCTACTCTTCACTGTAGCCTGTGAAAGTTTCCACGTTCTCCTTCACTCAAGCACATCCCTTGTGTTAAGATGATGAGTTTCTTGGGTCTATAGCCTTTACTTATGGGAGGGGCTGTAGATGAGTGTGACCACAGACACCAAGAAGGAATTACCCTCCCACACCCTGTTCCTTGCCACACTTCAGCTATGTCCAGTCTCTGGGGACTCCTGCGGATGACCTTGGGATCACAGAGGTGATCTCTTACTAAAGCCCTCCTAGGGCTTGGCTTAAAGATTGGGTTTTGCTTCCTCTATACTTGCTTCAGATCCCAGGTTTCCTAAGAGTAAATTGTATATCCTGATGTTGGCTCTGGGTAAAGGTTTCCCTGCATTGCCCAGATTCTGGCAAGGCATCAACAGTTCAGGGACTTCAATTTCCTCTGATGCTCCCAGGAGAGATCCTGGGGTCTGCTGCTTCTTCCTCTGAGCCTCCCTAAGCTTTGCCACTGGGGATCATACATCACACTCACAGATGTCATTTTCATGCATGCAGTGCTTATGTGAACATGGGTGTAAGCACACACAGCTTCTCCTTAACCTCGACATGGAAATCACTGGTATCAACTGAGGCACAGACCACAGAAAGGTTCTGAGGAGGAAGTATCCTGCCCCTTGATCTGGGCAATTCAAGTGAGCACGCAAATGGAATATGTCTTTGAACAACACTTTCCTCTGTGCCAAGGACAAGGGCCCAGGCCACAGATCCTTGTATCCAGTGGAATTAATTTATTTTACAAATATTAGCTGAGCACCAACTCTATGTACCAGGTACTCTTCAATCTGGGCAGTAGGGATAAAACTATGGTCAAGAGAGATATGGTCTTTCATGAAGCTGATGTTTTATGGAAATAAGAAACACTCTCATCAATCACCAAGCCCTGTCAGATCTACTTCATAAATATCTCTGAAGTCCACTAATGTCACTCTTCTCCACTGCCACTCATTTTGATCAGGCTCTCATTATCCTTCTTTTTTCCTCCCTCCTTCCCTCCCTCTTTCCATTCCTTCCTTCCTTTCTTCCATCCTTCCTTTCTTCCTCCCTCCCTCTCTTCCTCCCTTCCTTCCTTCCTTCCATTACAGCCAATTTGATTAGAATCTTATTCTGCCCTTTATTTGCTGGGTGGAACGTACCACCTCAGTGCCTGCCTCTGTCTCCTCATTTGTAAAATAGAGCTATTCCTTCCCTAGTGGGGTCGTTGTGACAATTAAATAAGTAAATATATGTCCATAACTTAGAAATGAGCCTGGCATACAAACACTTCCTAAATGCCAGATACTAACAATAATAATAATAACTATATCAGAGTTGAGGGTCTGCCAACTCTGAAGAATAATTTTCACTTTCCTTTATAATTAGACTTTGGAAGAAAGGAAAATAAAATAACATTTACCCAATGCTTACAAAATGCCAGGCAGCAGTAATACGTATCCTCATAGAACTTTCAGGAAAACCTTCTCTGTATTATGCTCACTGTACAAGTATGGACACGTAGGCTCAGAGAGGGCAAAGAACTTGCTTCAAGTCACAAAGCCAGCAAGTGGCAGAACTGCAATTGAAACCCAGCTTATCTGACTCCAAAGCCCTCTCTTGATTATTGTCACATATAAATGGTACCCCACATTCTTGAGAACACTTTTGAAAATCAAGTTGAATTTTCACAGGTATAAGAAAACTTGAGCTCAGGATGAATGTCCAATGGGTATTGGTTGGCTCTCAAGGAATTTAACGGGTCCTTTACTTCATCTCTTTTGGGTCTTGGATGCAAAGTGAAGCTACAGCTTCCTTTCCAGAAAATTCACATAAGCACATGCACAGGAATGCATGAGGACTATTTCAGGGAAGCTGTAGACCTTTTGAAGCCTATGCATGGATTCCAATTTAAGAATTGCTGCTGTATAGGAAAAGAAAAGCCTCCTTTCAACAACTCCCCTTGCTGCTTTCTTCTTTTCACCACCACCTTCCAGGAACCCAGTATTTCAGAGAGGGTGATTTTGGAGCTCCAACCCCCTTTAGTTTATAGATGTAAATAGAAACTGAAGCCACGGAGGGGAAATTCTTCATCCTGATTATCACAATTTGATTCCCATGTCATAGGAGGTGATGAGAGCTACCATCCATGGACCACTGCATGTGTGCTTAGCACTCTTGCTGTTTTACCCACATGAGCTCATGTAATCCTCATTATGATCTGGGTTCCAATGGGCTCTGCCAATTTCCTAGCTTGGTGGGCAAATTGCTAACTAATCCCAAGCCTTGATTTCCTCAGTGGAAATTTGAGAACAATTCAGAGTTGTTGGTGGGGGCAGGGGAGTGGGGTGGGCAGGATGGAGAGCTCATGCTGGTGCCTGAGACATGTGAGAGCCTCCGAGATGTGATTTCCAACTTTCTTCCCCACCATTCTCCTGTCATTGGGCAGTCAGTATGTGGCAACTAACAGAGTGAATTTATCCTGGCCAATAGTGGAGGTGGCTCTGAGCACCCAATTTTTGAGCAGCAACAGGGTAACACACATTTTTGGACACTCACCATTTGTAGGGCTTTGGGCAAGGTGCAAACAGGATACTGGGGCCCTGCTTTCTAGAGCTATAGCTTGATTGAGAGGCATGAAGCAGTAGTGATAACACAGGGTATAGAAGGCTCAGGTCCTAGACTCAGGAATAGGGCTGTGGAACCTCAAAGGTTGTATCTGGGCAGTGAAGGCCAGAGAACTTTGCAAATGAGGTTTCTGCCAAGTTCCTTCTGGAGCAGAGTGAATTATGAGAAAATCCCTGACAGATCCAGCACTTCTGTGCTCCAGGTGGTAAGACTGATGACAAGACTGACTGCCCTCTAGGTGCTTTCCTACCACTGGCCTCACCTTTAGTGACCCACAAAGGAGACTTCAGGGGCCCTAATGATTCACTTTACACTTAGCCCCAGGACTGCCTAACAACCAATTAGCCCCCCACCTTGCAGCTGGGGGAAAGACAGTAGAAGGAACCACATGAGGGATTGTGGCCAGCAGCTCCCGTGTGTCTGCTGGTGCCATGACAATGATTTGGTGGGAACTGGAGTGGCAGTGGTTCTATCTTCTTGCTGGCTACACTGCTGTGCCAGTGGAGACGAGGACACTGGAGTTAGCAACTGCCAGTAACAGTGTGGGCCCCCCACGCTGTCCCCTGAATCAGCCTCCCTGATCCATACTCCCTCAAACCCAGCACTGAAGTGAAAGTTCTCTGGAAAACTCAGCTCCAAGTGAGAGGAGGTCATGCTAAAATAACCTATGGAAGCTCTTTGAAGACATTGCTGTCATGGTAGATAAAGGAAACCCAGGGCCTACAGTATGCTTAGATTTTTAAAAAGCCTCTTACAAAGTTAGGCATTTGAGATGAATGGCTTGCAAGAGGGTAATGGTTGGGGCTGAGGGTTGAATTAAAAATAGCTCTTGGCTCTTTTGTAAGCATGTCTTTGAAGGGACTATTCTATAAAATGCCATTGGTTCCGCCCAGTTTCTCTCAAGCCATGAGCCCAATTATTGTCATCTGGCTTTCAGCCATGACTGCAGGGCTTCCCTCACCTTGGAAAGGAAATCCCCCAGGCACGAGGTTTGGGATCTCAACTAGGATATCTCCTTACGTCTTTCCACCTTGCCCTTTGCCTTGACTGTTTCATAATGGTAGCCCTAGCAGGAATGGGGGATGTTGTTGGGCCCTGGTTCCCAATAACCTTTTTCTTCCCCACTGCCTCCTAGCATATAATTAACACATACAAGCAGGTGCTCTCTTTGCAGGGATCCTCAAGGACCAGGATTGATGGGGTTGGGGGGGAGGACCTTGAAGCGACGCCTTATGGAATGGCATTCTCTTACCTCATGTTCCCGTTTGGGAAATATTGCTGAAGTGGGCTGAGGGCTGAGTTGGTCGGCAGGAGACTAAAGCCCCTTCGTTTATGAGCTGGTCTCATCTGTGAAATGACGACTTTCGGGGTTTCTTTTTCCTTCTGAATCTTTATGACTCGACACCAGTGTTTCTTATGCATTAAGAATCACATGTGTGTGGGGGGGTGCTTTCTAAGCATGTAGATTCCAGGACCCCTCCTCCAACTACTGAATCGGACACTCAGGGGTAAGGTTTGCAACTCTACCTGTTAACAATATCCTTAGGTGTTTCGAAAGCATTACAGAATCCAAGTAATGTGGATTTGCATCAGTAATGTGGGGGTTTGGGGAAAATGTAGTGTTTTAGAGAACAGATGTGCAAACTTCGCAGAAGTGGTACAGTGCTCTCTTCATGTGATGTGTACATGTGTATCTACCAAGGCTTCTAGCCGTAGTGCATTTTGTGGCTTTATTTTCTGTGAGTAAAGAGCTTGGGCTCCTTGGATGGATGTTGCATGTGAATAGAGTAATAGAATGCCTAGACATTGGGCCCTGTCTTCCTTCCCCTCAGTTTCCCATCTTTAAAGGACCCCTAACTCTTACATTTTCACAAATTTTTGCACCCACACACTCACACACACACACCTGGAATCTATATACAGATCTCACTTATACGTACACACACACATGTGCACATACACACAGGTAGAAATATATCTCCATCACCCATTCTCTCTTTCACACACTAGGATACCTATACACCACACACACACATGCATAAACACACATTGGTACATATACACCCTGTCACTCATTCTCTCTCACACACAAGAGTACCTATATACTGTCCTTACCCATCACACACACATACACACTGGTGCATATACAACACCATCACCCATTCACATATACACTATGTGTGTGCACAAATGCACACACACAGTTACATATATGCCCCTCACCCATTCCCACGCATGGAAGTACTTTACACCAGGCACACAGGCATACACACAGGTACATAAGCAATGCATGCATGCTTTCAGCCATTTTGTCTCACACATAGAAAGGTATCTGTTCTTTGCCCTGATCTATGCACACACACATACTTTTTCATATATTTGACACCTCTCTTGTCCCCTTCTCCACTCCCTCCCTAGCTCTCTTCTCCCCAGGATGTATGGGGCTGCATTTTTCCTTGCATGCCTAGGTGCTGGGGGACTACAGCCCTGGGGGCATGCCCTTTACCACTTAGGTTGGTCTAGGTGACAACCCTCTGTGTTTTCATCCTGCCTTGCCCTCCCCACCTTCTCATTTCCGCTCAGAGGGAGCAAGTTTCCCCTTCTGGTACCTCAGAATGCCAAAGGAGAGCAAGCGACTTTTCCTGTTCTTCTATTTCTATTTTTAATTACAACTAACTGGGGACTGGAGTGAAACATTTTAGCAATTTAATCTTAGTGTAAAATGGTATATTTTCGCTTCATTAACTAAAAGGGAAATCAAATGGCTTATCAAAGGTTGAGCTTCACATTTGCATATGGGTCTGGGATTCATGAAGCAGGATTTGTAACAGCAATAAAAGCCCCATGACTGTCTCTGGGGATCACTGGTTTGATCATTTTGGCTGAAGCATTATACAATGACATTTGGACATGAAGTAGGATGGCTGTGCTTTCTGCAGGCCTCTTTGCCTGCTGGCTCAGCTTGTGAAGCCAGTGGCATCACTTCTTTCCTGAGTCAGAAAAAGACATGTGTAGGCTTCAGCTATGTATTAGTTACCTATCGCTGCATAACAAAATGACCCTCCAAACTTAGTGTGGCTGAAAATAGCCAACAATTATTATCTCACAGTTTCTTTGAGTCAAGAATGTGAGTGCAGCTTAGCTGGGGGCCTCTAGCTCAAGGTCTCTAATGAGGTCGCAGACATGATGGCAGCTGGAGCTATAGTCGTCTCAAGGCTCAATTAGGGGAGCATCCACTTCCAGACTCACTCATATGAACCTAGCCAATGAGTTGCCTAATGACATGGCAGGCAGTTCCCTTTAGGACAAGTGACCATAGGGAGAGGAGGAGAGTGAGAAGAAGAGAGGTGGGGAAGGAGGGGGAAGAGATAGTGAAGAGACTGATATGGAAACCAGAGACTTTTATTAACCTAATCTCAGAAGAGACATCCCATCACTTCTGCCATATGATTTCATTAGCAGAGAGTCACTAGGTCGAGCCCAAATTCAAGAGAAGGGGATCACCCAAGGATGTGAATACCAGGAGCTGGGGAGCATTGAGCACTGTCTTCAAGGGTATCTTAATGGCTGCCCATGTGGGCTGCAAGAGGGCCTTGGAAAAGAAAGCATCATCAATGGAGGAGTAGCATGGGCTCTGACTTTACCCCCGCCCACACACATGCCTTCAAACCTTCTTCCAAACTCTTTCCTTCTTTTTTTATTTTGAGCCTTTTCTCTTCACCTCCCAAGATATTTCATTGACTTGTGGTGGGAACAAATGGTTCACTTTTCTGGTTTTTGTTTTGTTTTGGCCTCTCTAAGAACGCTCTGTGCAGGTAGTGCCTGGAGATGTAGCCATGGAAACCAAGAGGAGGTCTCCATGTGAAAAAGTGTATGGTACAATCCTTAAAAACTAAACAGAATCCTAGGAGGGTGGAGGAGTGAAGATTGAACACCATCTAGGCAGAATGGCTTTTTAAGTTTAGGGAGAAGAGAAAGAGACAAGATGAATAGTTACTATAAAAAGTGGGTGTTTGGAATGGAGATGTGGAAAGAGGACTTTGAGGATATTTGGCTGCATACTGGAAGTGCATTTTCCTTTTTGCCCCTCCCTATCCTCTCCAACCTTCTTAAGGGCCATCTCATAAAGTCCTGCCTTACTCTGCAAAGCAATCTGGTGTTGGGTGGGTGATTCTTTTGCAGAAACGCTGGGCTGAGATTGATGTCATGGTGGCCTGGTTTCATTACAATTACGGGTTGCTCAGCCTTCATGGTGTGTCTTGAGGGCAAGACATGATCTTAGCCCTGACTCTATCCCCATGGCTTGGCCCAGGCTGGGCATAGAGTAAGTGTCAGAGGGTAGAGAATGTTTGTGGAGTTGAATCATTCACTTAGTTTCAGTCATTTCTATGGAACATCTAGCATGTGCCAGAAACTGTGCTAGGCCATGTAGAGGGGAGGCAAAACACATGATCCAGCCCTTATCGGGATATGGGAAAAGACAAGGATGGGCTGAGACAAGCACCCAAAGAGCAAAATCAGAAACTTGATACTGCATCTACCAAAAGGGTTAGGAAATGCTGTGAAAGTTGAGCAAAAGGCAAGATCACTTGTGATTGTGGTGGTGGACAGCACAAAAGACTTCCCTGAAAAAATGGTATGTGGGCTGGATATGGGGATAGCAAGTGAGGTGGGGTTCAAGGCCAATGGAGGGAGAGAAGCAAGCAGAAATATGTCAGGGGAAGCTGGGATCCTAGGTGTGGCTCAGGCTTAGGTCCCACAATTGACTGTGGTGGGGAAGCAGGTGGCATCATCCAGGTGGACCTAAATCCAGAAAACTTTGGAAATCCAGAAGGCACACCTAGGAACTTAGGGAATCTTCAGAGGGTGTCAAACAGGAGAATACTCTGTGTGTTGGTCAGAAAAAGTCTGCCAATGGTCTGTCGAGTGGAACAACTGGAAGAATTATGGTCATAATCTGGGTGAGAGGAAAGTGGGAATGCAAGGCAGGATGGGAAAACCAAAGCAGATGCTGACTCTCTGGGACTTGGTGATATGTTGGACAAATGAAGTAAGGAGGAGAGAGAGGTGTGGCTGGCTGGCTTCAGGCCTGGGTCAGTGGAAGAGGACACTGTTAGATGGGCATGTTAGGCTACTCCTGAACTAAGTGTTGGCTGATTTAGCAAACAAAAACACAGGAGGCCAAGGTAAATTTGAATTTCAGATAAACAAATAGACCAATTTCACTTGGGCCTCCTGTATTTTATACTGCAACCCTAGCTGAGTAGCTTGTTCATTTGAGAGTCTCAGGTTAGGCATACTGACATTGAAGCAGTCATGCCTCCTTCTGGGGAAGCAGTATAGAAAAGCAGTGGTTTTGAACCACTTATTAGTTGTGTGACCTTGAGAAAGTGGCTCAACCTCCCTGCAAAGTCATCAAGGAAGAGGGAAGAATGACTTCTGTCTTGACCACCTACCAGGGTAATTGTGGGGGCCAGATGAGGCAGCAGCATGCAGCAATGCTTTGAAAACCACGGGGCATCACAGGCCCTGGAACGATCCCTGTGTGGTTTGGATACGGATTGGAGAAGTAGGCTGAAGAAGATGAATACACTGGCCTCGTTAGGAAACCTGCTGGCTGGTGTGGGATTTGGGGCTCTAATTAATTCTAAATACCAAATACTGAGCTGCAGCTTTTCCTTTCTTCTTTCTGGAAGCTGGGTGGGGGGAGGGGAGGAGTGGGGAGCAGGCAGGCATTGTCCACGTACCCTACCTCTGGGATTTCATGAGGTCCTAAAGAGAAATATTCTCCAAGCAGCTTGCACTTAATTTCCCTGAAGCCATCACGTGGACGGTACCAGAGCTTCAGGTCCTTCCCAAATTCATTTCTGCTCAGCAGCTGCAGAGTGCTAGCTGGGGGAGGTGCTGGAAGCCTGAGCTCTGAGCACAGGTCTCTGAAGGGGCAGGGTCTCTTATACAAGCAAGACTGTCATATAACGCAGGGACAAGACAGGCACTGGAATCGATCACAGCCTGGTATTTGAATAAAATTCTAGGGAAAGGGCATATTTATCAGAAAACAAAGAGAGGGATGGCAGGTATCAGCACAGAATGTGTGTGCATAATTGCGATTTTTTTTCCTCTACAGCTTGACAACCAAGTCAGGGCAACGTGTAAGGCAGAGAGGAGGCAAATTATTGCAATTCGAAGCCCTTTGATTGCTAGAGCTGTGTAGCAGCCATGGCAAAGCCAAGTACAAAATAAATGCCAGCACAAAGCACAGAACTCCTCCACAGCCAGCCAGCAGATGGAAAGCATTTCTAAATCAAAAGGCTCTGAAACTAAACCTATCAAAATATGGGTGGTGGGTGCATGTATTGGGGTAGAAGAGTTTGTTTCCTGCAATGAATTCTGAGACATTTTCTTTTTTGTGGTGCGTGGGTGTTGGGGCATCTCTGCTGGGCTCTTTCTAGTAGAGTCAGTTCAAAACCCAGTCCCTCGGGGCTTAAGGCCGTGCTGAAAGCTTTGCACATACGCCAAGGGCATCTAAAGTCAATGGATAAAGGTGCGGCATTTTCTTGGCACAAACCTGTGCTCAGGGATTTGGATGGAAACAATTTAAATTTAAGCACCTGTGGGCATATTTTGGAGGAAAATGAAGAAAGAACTTCTCATAGAGATTTAAGATGAAGCAAGTTATCATAAGCACATTTCCTACTTGCTTCTGGGAAGGTATTTAGGACTAAATTGTAGAGAAACTTGCAAGCCAATGATATGCAATGAGGAGCCATTGAAGGGTTTTGTTGAGGGAATCTGACCTTGGTTGTTTATGTTCTTCAATTCCCTAGACATCCACTTGCTTCTTAGATAAGATGAAATGAAGACAGCAGTGATTTTAAATCCCTGACTCCCAATTGGGATCAGGAGTGTCTAAGATGGGGTCTAAGAATGGGTAGAGGAAAAGAATCAATATTTTGGGGTGGATTTGTTTGGTTTGGTTTCTTGTAGATATTTGTATTAGTTAGGGTTCTCTAGAGAAACAGAATCAACAGGGAACACTCGCAAATATAAAATTTACAAAAATGTCTCTAGTGACCGTGGGAATGCAGAGTCCAAAATCCGCAGGGCAGGCTGTGAAGTTGACTATTCTGATGGAGGGTCTGAACAAACTCCACAGGAGAGGTTCACCAGCCGAAGCAGGAAGAGAGTCTGTTTCTTCTGAATCCTCCTTAAAAGGCTTCCAGTTATTAGATTAAGCATCACTAATTGCAGAAGACACTCCCCTTTGGCTGATTACAAATGGAATCAGCTGTGGATATAGCTGACATGTCATGATTTAATTCTGTGAAAAGTCTCATTGCAACAGACAGGCCAGGATTTGCCCAACCAGGCAAACAGGTACCACCACTTGGCCAAGTTGACACATGAACCTGACCATGACAGTCCACCCCTTGTCAACTTGGCAGCTATACATACCACCTTAAACCATACCTAATTTCTAAATAAAAAAACAATAAAACACACATTTTTTCTTTCACTTAACAATACTCAACTGTGCTGCATATAACTGGAAACACATTAAATCTCTCCAGAATAAGGTGCAAATCCTTGGGTAATGTTTGTTCTTAAACTTGATATCTTACAACTTAAATAGTATAACATGAACGAAACAGCATGACAGTCCTCTTTTCTGTAACTGATCATGTGGTCGAAGTTCACATTTATCACTACCTTCTTCCACTACCCATTCCATGGTCCCTTTACCCTCAGCAAGCACTTCAGCTGGCCGTGGTTCTTTGCCTGGTAGGGTGACCTAAACCTTCATTCCTGAAGTTTCAGAGCCATTGGGAGTCCTGCCTGGATTGGGTTGTTGCAGTTTTCCATTGATTTTAATCACAGGGCATGGTAGTACTAAAAGACACCTTTAGGGATCTCCTACATTCCAAGAAAACCTTTACCTCCATTATGTAGATGCAGTCCTACTTCCCCCTGATAGTCAGGGTCAATCACCCCAGACAATAATGTAATCCCCTTCTTGGCTTGTTGATCCAGTGACATAAGTACCCCAAAGTGACCACATGACAGTTTTAGATTGCAGTTCAATGGAATCATTGTTGTTTCTCCTGGTGGAAGAACTCCACTTTTCTGTAGACCAGCAGAGTTCAGGGTCACAGGGACAGGAAGCAAAAATTTTCCTGGTGGATCACTAGGGATAATAGTGAGTGGTGCCGCTCCCATTTCCACCCCTTGGTTCCCGGACCCATGGATCCTGGCTATGGAGAAACAGCACCATACAGCAGACACTGATTCAGAGCATATACAGCTTCCTGGAGAACATTACCCCAGCCTTTCAAGGTATTGCCACCTAGTTGGCACCATAGTTGAGTTTTCAAAAGGCCATTCTACTGTTCTATCAATCCAGCTTCTTCTGGATGATGGGGAACATGGTAAGACCAGAGAATTCAATGAGCATGTGCCCATTCCCACACTTCATTTGCTGTGAAGTGTGTTCTTTGATCAGAAACAATGCTATGTGGAATACCATGACGATGGATAAGGCATTCTGTAAGCCCACGGATGGTAGTTTTGGCAGAAGCACTGCGTGCAGGGAAAGCAAACCCATATCCAGTGTATGTGTCTATTCCAGTTAGAACAAATTGCTGCCCCTTCCATGAAGGGAGTGGTCCAATGTGATCAACCTGCCACCATGTAGCTGGCTGGTCACCTTGGTGAATGGTGCCATATTGGGGGCTGAATGTGGGTCTCTGCTACTGGCAGATTGGGCACCCAGCATTTGCTGTAGCCAAGACATCCTTGGTGAGTGGAATTCCATGTTGCTGAACCCATGCATAGCCTCCATCTCTACCACCATGACCATTTTGTTCACGAGCCCATTGGGCAATGATAGGAGTTGCTGGGGAAAGAGGCTGACTGGTATCCACAGAACGGGTCATCTTATCCACTTGATTATTAAAACCTTCCTTTGCTGAAGTCACCCTCTGGTGCACATTCACATGGGACACAAATATCTTCATGTTTTTAGCCCACTCAGAAAGGTCTATCCACGTACTTCTTCACCAGACCTCTTTGTCACCAATTTTCCAACTATGGTCTTTCCAAGTCCCTGACCATCCAGCCAAACCATTAGCAACAGCCCATGAGTCAGTATAGAAACGCACCTCTGGTCAGTTTTCCTTCCAAGTAAAATGGACAACCAGATGCACTGCTCGAAGTTCTGCCCACTGGGAGGATTTCCCCTCATCACTGTTCTTCAAGGACACCCCAGAAACAGGTTGTAGTGCTGCAGCTGTCTACTCTCAAGTGGTACCTGCATATTGTGCTGAACCATCTGTAAACCAGGTCCGAGTTTTCTCTTCCTCAGTGAATTCACTCTAAGGAACTCCCCAAGAGGCCATAGTTCTGGTCTGGGAAAGAGAAGGTAATGTGGCAGGAGTGGAGACCATAGCCACTTCTTCATGTAACTTACTTGTGCCTTCAGGACCTGCTCTGGCCCTATCTTATATATAACATTTCCATTTTACAATAGAGTGCTTCTATGCATGCCCAACTTTATGGCTTAGTGGATCAGGCAATACCCAGCTCATGATAGGCAACTCAGGTCTCATGGTAACTTGGTGGCCCATGGTTAAGCGTTCAGTCTCTACTAAGGTCCAGTAGCAGGCCAAAAGCTGTTTCTCAAAAGGAGAGTAGTTATCTGCAGCAGATGGTAAGGCTTTGCTCCAAAATCCTAAGGGTCCGCACTGTGATTCTCCTATAGAGGCATACCAAAGGCTCCAGACAGCATTTCTATTTGCTACTGACACTTGCAGCACCATTGAATCTGCTGGATCATACAGCCCAAGTGGCAGAGCAGCTTGTACAGCAGCCTGGACCTGCCGCAGAGCCTCCTCTTGTTCAGGTCCCCACTCAAAATTAGCAATTTTTATGATCAGTTGATAAATGGGCTGTAGTAGCACACCCAAGTAAGGAATATGTTGTTGCCAAAATCCAAAAAGACCAACTAGGCGTTGTGTCTCTTTTTGGTCGTAGGAGGGGCCAGATGCAGCAACTTATCCTTCACCTTTAGGGGCCTGTTAGGATTTTAGTCTAGTTATAGGTCTGGAAGAAATGAGGGGTGGTGGGGCTGGGTCATGAAGAGAATTAGAAATATCTTCCAAGCCATTTGCTTCAGGGCCCTCATTCGCAGTTTCATCTGGTGAAACAGGATTAATCACTCTCCAGCTAATCTCTTCCGGAGGAGGTTGGGTGGCCAACTCCTCAAGGCAGGCTGGAGGTGGGGCAGTTATATCCTCAGGGCAAACTATTACAGATTATCTAGAGAAGACTCAGTATGATCTAGGGTTTCAGTCTCACCCCTGACATCATTATCAATCCATATGTCATCATCCCATTTTTCAGGGTCCCACTCCTTTCCATTGCTCTCACTTTAACGGCAGATACCATGCAACATTGAGATTTCATTTACGTTGTAAAGTTGCTACTCTAACAATAAGATTCTGAGTCTGATTTTCAGAAATCTCAAGTCTACAGCTACAGGAAATAAGATTTTCTTCAGGATGCTCATAGAAACGTCTACATCTGTCAAACAGTATTTTTCGTTTGAAGCCTTAAGCCCATCTCTTTCACTCCTTAATGTAGCCAGTGTATCTAACAACAACCAGCCAGCATCTCTATACCTGTTATTTCCACAAAACTCTGTACAGTTGTCAAAAATGTTATCCCCTAGAGCCTGGCTTCGACAAGCAAAGCATTAGGAGAATTGAACGGTGATATTTTGACTATCTCTTTTGCCAACTCACTCCATGGATTGGGAGTGTCATTCTGATTATGGGAATCAGAGTTTTTAGTGCCTTTGAGTCCAGTCAGAGTAAAAAACCATTCAAAAAGCCCATTTTTAAGATTCTGTTTCTTAAGAACCACTCCTGGTTCCAAGATGTATTAGTTATGGTTCTCTAGAGAAACAGAATCAACAGGAAACACTTGCAAACATAAATTTTATAAAAGTGCCTCACATGACTGTGGGAATGCAGAGTCCAAAATCCGCAGGGCAAGCTGTGAAGCTGACAATTCCAATGGAGGGTCTGGATGAACTCCACAGGAGAGGCTTACCAGCTGAAGCAGGAAGAGAGCCTGTCTCATCTGAATCCTCTTAAAATGCTTTCAGTGATTAGATTAAGAATCACTCATTGCAGAAGACACTCCCCTTTGGCTGATTACAAATGGAATCAACTGTGGATGTAGCTGACATGATCATGATTTAATTCTATGAAATGTTCTCATCGCAACAGACAGGCCAGCACTTGCCCAACCAGACAAACAGGTACCACCAGTTTGCCAAGTTGACACATGAACCTGATCATGACAATACCCATGGCTGTAAATTATGGTAAATTGTGGCAGAGACTACAGTAAAGTTAAAGAGGTGCTCACCAATTCTGTTTCCTTTGCCTGGGCACATAGGAAGACTACATTTACCAGCTACCCTTGTAGTCAGGTTGTAACATGTGACTGAGTTCTGGCCAGTGGACTGTGGGTGGAAATGACAGTGTGCAATTTCTAAATCTGGCCATAAAATCTTCCGCATGACTGTCCATGCTCTCTCTTCCCCTTCTGAAGACTCTGGAGGCCACATGTTGAAGATTGCAGCATCATTGGAGAGATGAAATCTGGATTCCTGAATCATCACTTGGAAAAGAGCCACCAAGGAGAACCAACCAATTGACATTACATTAGAATATTGAATGAGAAATAAATCTTTCCTGCGTTAAACTGCTGAAATTTGGGGGTTGTGTGTTATAACAGCTAGTGATAACTGTCCTGACCTATGCAGAAACAGAAAGCTTGATAGTTCAACAAATAATGATTGAATCTCCAGGTCCTGTACCACTCACTACCTGTGCTAGGTGCTAAGGACATAGTGATGAGCAATTCATATGTGTTCTTACACTCAGATCATTTTGCAAAGGACTGAGCATAAATATAAATAAAATTGCAGCTGCAGTATGTGCTAAAACAGAAAGGTACATGGTGTGATGAGAATGTGTAACATGGGGATTTAACCTAGTCTGTGGGGGTGGGAATTAAGGATGCAATGGAATCTGGTAAGGAGGGAGGAAGAGGGAAGAGCCTTCCAGGCAGAAGGCTCAAACACCGATATAAGAAACTGAAAGGAGGCTGGGAGGTAGATTCTTCTGTAAATTTTTAGCTATGGTAAACTGCTCGTTAGTCAAAAATGTGCTTATTTATGCCATTTTATAGCAACCCTTCCTCATCAAAAGGGCCAAGCTGTGGGAGTGACTTCACCGACATTTCTTATTCTACAAAGATTTTAAGACAGAAAGGAACATTAATGGGGTGGGACTGAGCGGAGCTTTCCAAAGTTGGCCCTCGACATATTCAGGGTTCTTGTTTTAATGATAAACAACAACTCATTTGGAGCTATTGTAGTTTATCATATCAGAACCTACTCAAAGATTATTGACACTAAAAGCCTCAACAACGTGTCACAATCTGCTTGGGGATTGCCTAATCCATGGAATATTGGCACCTTTGACCATAACGACTTCTTCTGAGGGGAAATGAAATAACTGCACAATATTGCTGCAGCACAATAAAAATGAAAGTTGTAAACTTGACAATGTGAATTAGTTTATTTTCTTTTTTATACAACAGATGCTGTTTGACCTAGAAGAAGGAATAATATTATAGAAATTGTGATCAGTCTGAAGGAAAAAATAAAGATGTCTAAAAATAAAGTACAAATAGCAGCTGCTTGAATTGTCTTCCTAATAAATCAGGGTTGACAGCTTTTGCTTTTTCAATTGAATTGGCATTTGCAGCGAGGCACTTGGATGGGAAGATTGTTTCAAGAGGGTACCTTCCACATGTGACACAGTGTCCTTTCTGGCACCACCAGGCCTCATAAAATAAGAACATCTATGTGGTCTGGCATTAAATCCTGGAAGCAAAAGCAATGGCAGATCTGTGGATCAGGGGGTCTCAGGAGACCAAAACTTTTACCATGCCTTGCCCTGACTTGTACTTGCCTTTCTCCTCTCCTACCCACCAATTCTGAGGACACTCTGATGTGCAGATGTCCATTTTTGTAGATGGCCTTTTTTCTCTACCACAGTCTTAATTTTTACAGTAAACTGTACACATGCAGGGCATGTACTTATAAATCTCTACAAGGGATTGAGAGCAGAATGTGCTGCCATATTGGTTGGTATTAACTAGGAGAAAGCCCCAATAGTTTTAGAACAATGGAGAGACCTTCAAATTCTTGGTTTTCACACTATTAGCAACCCCAGAAAAAAGCTCTCGGAGTATTATATGCTTGCTATGTGTCTGTACTACACACTTTACACAC
The DNA here is from genome assembly GCF_023851605.1 of Tamandua tetradactyla. NCBI lineage: Eukaryota > Metazoa > Chordata > Mammalia > Pilosa > Myrmecophagidae > Tamandua > Tamandua tetradactyla. The sequence continues at coordinate 8,069,784 of NC_135353.1, forward strand.
CCTTATCCCATTTCATACCTTGTGGAGAACTGAATCTGGATAGGCTCTTTCACTGCTTTCACCAGTAGAATATAATGGCAGTGGTTTTGTGCCAATTTCCTAATATTGAAACATATCTTTGGGAGCCTTGAGCTGTCATGTACGAAAACTTAATACTCTGAAACCATACGTAGGAAACCCTGGTCAACACCTCCACCTGTGAGCATACTTCAGCTCTCATCACCAAAGCAATAGACATGTGGATGAAGCCATCCTAAATCTTCCATATCAGACCATCCATCACTGGATACCACTGAGTGAGCTCAGTTGATGTCATGTAGAGCAGAAGAATCAGTTAACCAGTGTCAGACAGAATTCCTGATCCAAGCAATTCTGAACTATTGCCTTGCCTGGGTCTCCCTGATTGAGTCTACAGCTGGCATGTCAACTTTGAACCCTGGCTTGCTTGTTTCCCTGAGCTTATTTTGACTTCAACAGACAACATGGAAGCATCTAGGTCCTCTTTCTTAGCCTGCAAGAGCTAGCTAAGCCTTTAGGTTCAAGTTCTTGAGCCCCTTAATCTCCTGTAAAACTATATACTGCTCCTCAGTGGTACCACAGCTTCTATGGTTTTTAAAGGTGGCCTGTTTTTTAAAAAGATAGTCTATTTTTGGAAACTGGACCACAGCTTCTATGGTTTTTAAAGATAGCCTGCTTCTTTTTTGGGGGGAAGGAGGGGGTCCTGCTTCTGGCCTTTGCCCCTTTGGTAACAGATAACATGTCTTGGTAGCAGTGATCTTTTGGCCCATATCTGAACTTGCTTTTCCATTTAGACACTGTTTCCCCAGTTTCTCTCTCAAGTCCTTAGAACAGAGTTACTTACTTACTTACAGAGTTACATACTTTTGGAAGTATGTTCTTAGAATAGCCCTCTTTCTTTCCCTTCAGACTTCAAGGCCTCTCAACTATAGGTCTTAAAGTTTCTCTTTAATTTGTCTACCTGTCTCCATTCTCAAATGTCTCCACCTAAGTTTGGGCCACCATCATCTTTTACTTGGACTGTATCAGCAATAACTACAGTGGACCACTTCTCTTCCTTCAGTCCATCCCCCACTCTAAAGTCAGAGAGATCATCCCAAAGTGCAAATCTAACCAGCTACTGCCTTGTCTGAAATGTATCAATAGCTTTCCATTGTTCTAATGATGATAACAATTTCTAAACATGGTTTCATGATCAGGACCCTGCCTATTTCTCCAGCCTCATATCTTGTTTCTTGATTCTCCCACCAGGCTAAATTTCTTTACGCCCCATGACATGTCTTGTTCTTATTCATTTCCAGGTCTCTGACCTTGCACTTCTGCTTGCCTGCCACACCTTTTTGCCTTCATCTGTCTGATGTCATCTTAGATGTCACTTCAACCAGGAAGTCTTCCACTATCCCTGAGACTAGGTGTTTTTTCTTTGTGTTGCCATAGCCCCTGTGCCTACCTCTATCACAATACTTGTCATAATGTATTTCAATTGGGTTCCTAGTCTGTCCTCTTGGCTAACATGTACCTCCTTGAGGGTCAAGGCTACATGAGGCTGGGTTCATGATTTTTTTTTTCAGCAAAGAGCAAGACATTATCTCTGCTTTTACTGGGATCACAAGGTAGCCTGCTGTTGTGGGTAAAAGGAATGTCTATTATAAAAATGGAGAAATGACAAAAGAAGAGCAAGTTCAAGACACGGTAATTGGATATTAGACTCCTACTCCTGCTCAGTGCCCTTTTCCTTTCCAGAGATAATAAGGATGGCCCACAGTTGGGTTTTGCATTGCAGAGATTGGGATAACCTGGTTGTCTTGCTGTTAGTAGATGGAGCAATTATCCTTTTGGAAGTGTGTCCTCTGGGACCTTTATTGCTACCAAAAGCCTTGACAACCAGCTTGAGCTCTGAGATGGCTGACAGTGAAAGAGGGAAGCAAGACATTTTTTAGATGCCAGAAAAGCTGAAATTCAGATTGCAGCAGAACAGATGCCATCAATTTTTATTTTTATACAAATATGCTGAACTCCATCCTTTTCTTCAGGCTACCTTGCCATGGGGGAGGGTTCATGATGTTCAGCCATTTATTTGTCTCTAGCCTCACTGTTCACAGAGAGAGGTGTGTCCCTTTGATTGATGACACAATTGCTTCAAAGGGCATTGTTGTCCAGTAGTATAAGGAGATCTATGTATTCTAAACCATAGAGATGCAACTTTGCTCTGAGAGGGGAGAAAGCATCTGTGATTGCAAAGGAGAGCCCAATGTAATTCTTCATCCTCTTGCTAAGCTGCAGGGAGCTGGTGGCTCCCTTTGTCAGGTCCTGTGTCTGGATTGCCTGAGTACCTACTACATGCCAGCATGGTCAGAGGCCATGTCTCTGGTGTGCTTCTTCTTCTCAAGGGGCCACCCACTGCAGGGATATGAAGGCACCAGATCTCCAGTTGCTGATATTTTTCTTTCTGCAATCTTGATGGTGTGCTGGTTTGAAGCTATTATGCACCCCAGAAAAGCGATGTCCTTTAATTCTCATTCAGAATTACTGGGTGGGATCTTTTTGATGGTTTCCATAGAGGTGTGACTCACCCAGTTGTGGGTAGTAACTTTTGATTAGATGGCTTCTTGGAGATATGTCTCTACGCATTCAAGATGGGGTTGCTTACTGGAGCCCTTTAAGAGGGAACCGTTTTTGAAAAGCTTTAGAATCCAAAGAGCCCACAGAACCAACAGAATCCACGCTAACCAGAGACTGTTGGAGATGAAAAAAGAAAACAATCCGTGGGAAAGCCTTGAAGAAGTTTGGAGAGAAAACCAGCAGACTTTGCCATGTGCCTTTCCAGCTGAGAGAAAAACCCTGAATATCATCGACCTTCTTGAGCCAAGGTATCTTCCCCTGGATGCCTGAATTTGGACATTTTAATAGCCTTAGAACTGTAAACTTGCAACGTAATAAATTCCCTTTTTAAAAAGCTTTTCCATTTCTGGTTTATTGTATTCTAGAAGCTTTTGCAAACTACAACAGAGAGCTTCACCAAGTGAGGACCCCCAGACCATCAAATATGGGCCCTGGCCTTCTGAACCTACACAGAGGATCCAGAGGGAAAGCCAGCAGCGGTCATCCTAGCTGGTCTGGTACATAAAATGGCACCCACAGTCTTTGGAATCTGCCTTTTCAATCAAAATCTCTTTCTGGCTCCAAAAGGAAGGCCTTTTTCTGCTTTTCTGGGCCTTTAGGGAGCAAGAATCTAGCAGACTTTTCTGATGACTTTTTACAATCATAGTAGGCAACATAGGATACCAAAAACCCAGAGAAGCTAAAGGGAAAGCCGCACTGCCCACATCCTAGGAAACTGTTAAGGACGTAACAGCACTCTGACCATTTTGGTGGCTGCTGGAGATCATGTGTCCCCTCTGTTTTAGGCAAGACCACAGGCAGGGGCCATGACTCCAGATGGGGATCATCTGAGGTCCCAGCCTGGGTTCCTTGGTAGCAGCTTTCAGCTACTTTTGCCACATAAAGGGTCTTGTTGTCTTGTGCCTTTGTTTGCAAGTGGAAGAAGGACCTGGCAGATCTGCATTTAGGCAGAATTCTTTTACTCAGAGGGACCCCTCAGATTGCATAAGGTTCAGGAACCACAAAATTTGGATCCACCACTGACAGAATGGTGTGATTGCTTTGTCTGTATCCATTTTACTGCATTAGTCTTCTTTATTTTTACAAATTGTTTTAGTTTTCTGGGCTTTTCAAACAAATACCATGGAATGGGTTGGCGTAAACAATGGGAATTTATTAGCTTATGGTGTTGAGGATAAAAGAAAATCCAAATCAAGGCAATGGTTTTTTTCCCAAAGTGACTGCCAGCAATCCTTGGCTCCCATGTCATATGACAAAACACATGGCAATGTCTGCTGCTCTATCCCTTCTCTTCCTGGTTTTGTTGCTTTCAGCCTCTTGTTTCCATGGCTTTCTTGCTCTGTATTCATTCTGCTTATAAAGGACTCCAGTAACAGGATTAAGATCTATCCTGGATGAGGTATCACACCTTAATGGAAGTAATCTCAGCAAAAGGTCCTTCTTACAATGGGTTTACAGCCACAGGCATGGATTAACTTTAAGAACGTGTTTTTCTGGGCATATGTAGCTCAAACTACACATCAATGTTCTGCATTTTTTATCTTTCAGCTTCTTAAATAGAGGTTAGTTTCAAGGCAAGCCTGATCGAAGAAGGAAGCTGAGTTGCCTGTTCATCCATTCCTGAATTCATTGAACCCCATCTATGTGCCAAACATGGGAAGCATAGGTAGAAAGAGAGTCAAGGTCTCTGCCATCAAGGAGCTTGTATTCTTGTGGGGGGAACATATAATCTGTCATCATGTTAATAAATGTGAAATTATGACAGTGACAAGTTCTCTAAATGAAAGGTCCACAGACCCTCAACACCCTATACAGAAGGGGTTTGTCCTGACCTGGGGTTCAGGAAGGACTCCTGAGGAAGCAATTTCCTTCTCAAATCTTCTGGTTCCTGCAAGAATTCTCTCTTCATAGCCATATGCTAGGCCTGATCCCAAAGACAGTCACATTATACAGAGTCCAGCTTTATATATATATATAAAAAATACAACACACTGTCTCTGGCAAGCCAGAGGAAGGGCCACACAGCAAGAGCACAGAGAAGCTTAGTGTAGACATCAGCTATACCATAGTTCTGCATTTCCCCATTCGACAATCCATCTGATAACAAGTTGAAGTAAACCTGTAGAACTTTTCACTCTCTATGGGAATATGGACTCATCTGTGGTATTCTCCTTCAGCCTCAACTAGTACAATGTTCCTAAATCTCCTTTTCTTTCCTGATTTAGCAGGCTTTCCACTTGACCTCGGCAAAAGAGGCTGCCTGATGCAGAGGAAAGAGAATATTCTTCAGAATTAGACAGGATTGTTTTCAGATCCTGATTCTGCTACTTCCAAGTGTGATCTTGGGTAAGTCATTGAACTTCTTTGATCCTGAATTTCCTCATGTGTTATTTAAATGTAAAATTCAATGATTTCTAGTGTATTTACTGAGTTGGGCACAATCATCATAATCCACGTTTAGAACATTTTCTTCATCTCTTAAAGCAACATAATTAAAGGGTTATTATAAGGATGAAATGACATCTTTTTAAAGATGATATAGAGCCTGTAACATAGTAAATGCTAAAAAAATGGTCTGAAAAGGTGACGTCAGCAAAAATGCCAGGGTAAGGAACTCAGAAATTCTACCCATCCATGAAACTAACAAAAAACTGGCAAAACTTGTCAGGATCAACTTTTTTCAGAGCTCTGGAAGTTAAACGAAGGCTTGCAGCAACCCAGGATGCATGTACTAATTATCAGAATGTGTGTGTGTGTTGCATCTGCATCCATCTTACTTTGGCTAAGCCACTTGCCTCAAACACTGCCCTCTGAGCAGCAGTTTCCAACCCTGGAGCAAAAACTCCCCCAGAGCCCAAACCCTCATCTGTGGGCTATCACTCCCACCATCCATACACCTCATCCAGAACCCACAGCTGAACCCAAATGATAATTTCATCATCCCCAGGACCATCCTTGGAGCCCCAGTTTCTTTCCCTTTTTGCACGTGTTTGCCCTAAAATAAGCAATCATTGACTCTTGCGGGATATCCAACCTTCACCCCTGGACCACAATAAAAGCAGCAGCCAACAGGTCCCACTTGCTCTGCTTCTATGCTCCCCACCTGCTGGTTGAGCCACCAGAGCCAATCACGCCTCCTCTTTACCCTTCATGGCCACTCTCTTTCCCTGGGACCTGTGAATAAGAAGCTATCTTTTGTCATGCATTATGGTCTTGGTTTCCTCTTGTATTGCACCTGAACTCCACCCCCACACAAATTTAAAATCCAATTTAACTAATTCAAAATAGGGCATTTATTCAAGGAAAAAAGAAGGAACAAAAACAAAACAAAAAAAAAACACACAGCAGCTGAATCTTAGTAAGAATAGCAAGCTTTGTGTTTTCATTTACCCTAGTCCCATCCCCTATTACCCAGCTCAGAAGGAGTCTTCAAAATTACAGCCCACATTCTCAGTTCTGGAGGAGCAGAATAGACTTCATTTACAAAGCATTGTCTTTTATTTTATCTCTCTGGTGGTTCCCTGGAAAATCCATTTAAATGACTTGTCTTTATTTCACCTTACTCAGAACTCATGTAGTGCTAAAGCCACTATCCTGTGGGCATTTGTTGGCATTATTGATAGATAAATGTTTTAGTTTCTGCTGCCTGAGGCAATGGATAATAGTTGGGGCAAACAATAGACTAACCTAAAAGTTTAGGAGGAAAGGCTGAAGAATGAGCTGTCCATAAGGGTTTTGAAAAGCTCCAACAATTAAGATTATCCAATCTGAGGAGCAGAAAGAAAAAGAATGAAGAAAATTGAACAGAGCCTCAGAACCTGTAGGACACCTGCCAGTGTACCAGCATACACACAATGAGAATTCCAAAAGGAGAGGACAGAGAGAAAATGACAGCAAGGATATTTAAAGAAATGTTGAGCAAAAATTTTCCAAATTTGTGAAAAGCAATAATCTGAACATCCAAGAATCTCAGCAAACTCTGAATAGGATAAACTCACAGACATCCTTACCTGCACATTTCATAAAGTATTGCAAGACAAAGGTAAAAAGAGAATCTTGAAAACAACAAGAGAGAAGTGATTTATAGCATATGATGGATTCTCGATGAGATTAACCATGGAGGCCAGAAGACAGAAAAAATAAAAAAACCCTGCCAACTAAGAATTCTATATCTTAAAAACTATCCTTCAACAATGAAGGAGAAATTAAGACATATCCAGATAAACAAAAACCAAGAGAGCAAATCTGCTGTATAAGAAATGCTAAAGGAAATCCTTCAGGTAGAAGTTATAGGAAACTGGACAGTAATTCAAATCCTCATGAAAAAATAAAGGGCTCCAATAAAGATAATTACATAGACAAAGATAAAAGCTTTCCTATTTGATTTGAAAGACGACTGCATAAAGAAATTATTGTAAATTATATGTTGAGGGCACACAGTGTATAAAAGTATTTTGTGACAATATCAGCATAAACAGGGGGATTTGGAGCTATTTAAGAGTGAAGATTTTTTTATACTACTGAAGTTAAATTGGTATTAATTGTTACAAATTAAGATGTTCTTTGCAATCCCCAGGGAAATCACTAAGAAAATCAAAAATATATAAAAAAAGAAATGTCAATGAAATAAAAATGTTACACTAGAAAATACCTATTTACCATAAAATGAGAAAATGAGGACCAAAAAAGCATGATAAACGAAATAAATAGCAAAATAGCAGAAGTATGTTCTTTCATACAAGTAACTACTTTTAATGAAAATGGATTAAACTTTCCAATTAAAAGGCAAAAATTGACAGAATGGTGACAAAAACATAATCCAACTGTATTCTGTCTATAAGAGACTCACTTTAGATCCATAAATAGAAAAAGGTTTTAATTTAATTATTTATTAATACTTAATTATAACTACCAATACCACCAAAACATATTACTAGTTTTCATAACACTTTTCTTGAAATCTTTTATTGAGCTAAAATTTGCGTAATATAAAATTTACCACGTTAAAGCACACAATTCAGTTATTTTGTTGTAGTCACAATTTTGTGCAATCATAATCACTACCTAGTTCTAGACATTTCTATCACCCTCCAAAAATCTCCATATTTGTCAGCAGTCACTCCCAATTTCCTCCACCTCAAGCCTAGGCAACCAGTACCTACTTACTGTTTGTATGGATTTGATCATTCTAGACATTGCAATATGTGGCCTTTGGGTTCTGCCTTCTTTCACTTTAGCATAATGTTTTCAAGGTTCATCCATATTGCATCATGCATCAGAACTTTGCTCCTTTTTGTTGCTAGATAATATTCCATTGAAGTTATACCACATTTTGTTTGTCCATCTATCGATGGACACTTGCATGGTTTCCACTTTTTGGTTATTGCAAATGATACTATTAACACCGGTGTACAGGTATCTGAGTTTCTTTTTTCAAATTGTCTTAACTGTGTTTGCACATTGGAAATACCTGGAAAGTTTTTAATATATGAATATCTGAGTTTTAATATATGAATATCTGAGTTTTGCCTGTGTGGATTCTGGACATGGTTATGTTTTAAAAGATCCCAAAGGTGTGGTAGAGTGAATTATATCCTCCGATTTAGACATGTTCTTAATCTCAATCCACATTTCTGTGGGTGAACCAATTGTAAATCGGACTACTTGAAGATGCTATTTGAAGTTAATGTGTGGCCCCACTGAACGAGGTTAGATCTTTATCTTTATCTAGATCACTGGAGGCTTTATAAAGGAAAAGAAAAAACAACACTAGGAGGAGCCATAACTCGGAAGTTAATGGAACCCAGAAGAGAAAAGAGAGGACACACTATGTGATAGGAAAATCAAAGAATCCAAGTCTTGTCAGGGAGTCAAAATGCTACTGATTCGAGGAGGAAACAAGCCTTCTAGTCTCTGAAACCAAGATTCAATAAATTCTTGGGGTTGGAATGATCTAAAAATATTAGCAAAGCCAGAACAGGTGACCAAGCTGACAAATAACCTGGTGGTTTCTGTAGTCCCCAACTCCTTCACCTTCTGTTCACAACTTCTATCATGTGGCATTAATGACATTGTCTGAGAGCAGGGACTCAGGCAACCTGGATGCATGGCCACACATACCATCAAGCTGCAGGTGCATGCTGCTCTCTGACTGGATGTGGAAGTGTGGGGTTTCCATGGGCAATATATGAAGCAGAGAGCATGAGCTTTGACAGGTGCCTTTATGGAGACAGTAGTTTTCACGATTAGCTATCTGTGTGAGTATATAATGCATTTGTAATGTTAATTTGTAAAAGGATTTATTTTGTCGAATGCATTTATTTTGTGTGATTTGCCTTAAGAATATTTGAATGCATTTGCAGCAGATGACAAAAACCAGGACCTATTTTATTTTATCAGGCATATAATTGGTTTGGATGGCAAAATGATGTTTGATTGACCAATATGGGATAATACAACCATAGCTGATTGTCACAGTCTCTACACATGCTGATGGGATATATGTGTGTAACCACTGTCTACCCACCTTACATACATGAGCAAATGGGCAACTGCTAAATTCTGGCCTCAAGTCTACAAAGCATAAAGCAAACCAACTTTCTAAGCCAAGAAAAAACAACACATGGGTTGCCAAGATTCACAAAATTGATACTCTGTGACTTCTATGAAATTATGCTAAGGATTTGGCCTGAAGTCATCAGAATCTGTGATGATGGAAGACCCATCTGAAAATTGCTGCTGGCAGTTCTTTAAAAAATGTTTTCAATATGGTAGGGGGTATGTTGCCAATTTACGACAAATTTCCCGGTCAAAGAGGTTGGTGAGCAAATGAAAATCCCCTGACCCTCTCAGCAAGAGCTCAGCTTGTCAAGATTAAGAATTGCTTAGAGCAAGAACACTTTTATGACGGCCTTATGACTGAACTTCACTGTCATGCGCAGCAGTTACATTGTGGAGAGCTGAGAGAGTGCTTAATCTTCTTAAAGAAGATGTGCTAGAATAGTTACTTCTTCTGGGTATTGATGTGTTGAGGTGTGTGGATGGGACGAGCCATAACCTTAGTTCTATTTCTGAATCTGCCACTTGTGTCTCCATATGTGAATTTGAAAGTCAGCTTTCTTCCATGCAGCAGCCTTTATGAAATATCTCTGTGTTCAAAGAAAATGTGATGTGGTTGTTGCCCTTGAGATGCTTGTACTACAGCAGGAAAGGGGTAAAAAGGAACAAAAAGTGGGGCAAATGGCAAACAGATATTGAAAAGATAGACCTAATATAGAGCCATATAAATAATTTTGTTAGATATTAATGCATGCAACATTTGAATTAAAAGGCACAAGTTATCAGAATGGATATAAAAAGCAAAACCCAGCTATATTCTTTCTATAAATGACAAACTCTTAAATATAAAGACTTAGGTTGAAAATAAATAGAAAAAGTTAAGTCATGCAAGCAGTAAGCATAATAAGGCTGGAGTGGATGTATTAATGCCTCCTGAAAGAAATTTCAAGAATTGAAATAAATTAAAAATAAGATATTAAGGAAAATCCAAAATACCTGGAAATTAAACAACATAATCCTGAATAATCTATGGGTCAAATAAGAAATCACAAGGGAATTCTGAAAATACATTGAACAGAATGATTATGAGATACAACCTATCACAAATTGTGAGGTTCAATTAAGACAGTGCTTAGAGGGAAATTTATAACTTTAAATTCTTATACTAGAAAAAAGAAAGTAGTGTAAAATCAGTGGCCTGAGATTCCATCTCAAGAAGCAAGAACAAAAGAAAAAAATAAACCTCAATTAAATAAAAAGTAGGACACAATAAAGAGCAGAATTCAAAAAAGCATTAAACAAACAAACAACAATAGAAGAAATTAACAGAGCTCAAATCTGGTTTTTTAAAAAGAATTTTTAAAAAGATAACTCTATAGCTGGACTGATCAAGAGAACACAAATCACCTATATCACTAATGAAAGAAGGTTTATCACTGGAGACCCTATAGATATTATAAATATAATATAAGAGAATATAAGGGAAAACTTTTTACCAATAAAGTGGACAACATAGATGAAATGAAAAATTCCTTGAAAAATGCAACCTGTCAAAATTTACCCGAGATGAAACAAAATCTGAATATCCCTGCATTAAGTAAAGAAATTGAACTTGTCATTAAAACTCTTCTCATAAAGAAAACTCCCAAGTTCAGATGATTTCTCTGGTAAATTCTATAAAGCATTTAAAGAAGAAATAACACCAGTATCATACACTATTTCAGAAGATAGAAAATAACTCTTCCATTTCATTTATGAGGCCAACATAACTCTAATTAAAGTATGACAAAGAAATTACAAAAAAATAAGATTACAGACCAACATCCCACAAGAACATAGACTCAAAAATCCTTACCAAAATAGTAGCAAATCAGATCAATCAATATATAAAAAAGGACAACACATAAAACCAAGTAAGTTTTATCCCAAGAATGTAAGGTTGATTTAACATTCCAAAATTAAAACAGAAGAAACACCATATGGTCATTTCAATAGATGCAAAGAAAGTATTTGACAAAATCCATGATGAACACTCTCAGCCAACTGAAAAGAAAAGAGAACTTCCTTAATCTGATAAAAGCCATCTATGAAAAACCAATGGCTAACATACTAAATGGTGAAGGACTTCCCCTCTAAAACCAGGAACAAGGTAAAGGTATCTACTCTCCCTCCCTTTATAAAACATTTTACTAGAAGCTCTAAAAACAGCAACAAGGTGGGAAACCTAAAGTTAATAAAGATCAAAAAGAAGTAAAACTGACTCTGTTTTGCAGATGACATAATTGCCTACTTAGAGAAGCCTAAGGAATTAGCAAAACAATTACTAGAACTAATAATGAGTTTAGCAAGGTCATGTGATACAAGGTAAACATACCAAATAAATTGTATTTTTAGGCACTAGCAGCAACCAAATGGAGCATAATTTTTAAATATTCTATTTACAATAATTCCAAAAGACTGAAAACACTTAGGGGTAAATTTCACAAAAGATATGCAGAACTTTTCATTGAAAACTGCATAATATGGCTGAGAGAAATTAAAGCACATCAAATTAAATGAAAAGATATACTATGTTCATAGACTGGAATATTTAAAGCTGTTAATATTTCAGTTTTTGCCAAAGCGATTAAACATAATCCCAATTTAAATTCCAACAGGCGGTGCATGGGTGGTTCAGTGGTAGAATGCTAACCTTCCATGTGGGAGACCTGGGTCCGATTCCCAGACCATGCACCACACTCCCCCCCAAAAAAAATTCCAACAGGAATTTTGTAGAAGCTGAAAAGCTGATTGTAAAATGTGATTAAAAATGCAAGTGGGGCGGGCCGCGGTGGCTCAGTGGGCAAGAATGCTTGCCTGCCGTGCCGGAGGACCCCGGTTCGATCCCCGGTCCCAGCCCATGTATTAAAAAAAAAAAAAAATGCAAGTGGTCTAAAAATAGCCAAGGCAATTTTAACAAAGAGCAGATATTGGAATGTTTACACTATTTCATTTTAAGAGTTATGATAAATTTACTGTGATCCAAATAGTGTGGAATTGGTATACGTATAGGTGTGTAGATCAGTATAACATTGTTGGGCCCAATTTGCTAATATTTTGCTTATATTTTGTTGAGGAATTTTGCATTCTCCTTTGGGTTGAGGAAATTCGGTTTGTAATTTACTTGTTTTGGAATTATTTTGTCTGATTTTGTTTCAGAGTTATGACAGCCTCATAAAATGATTTGAGAATGCTCCCTCCTTTTCTAATTTCAGGCAGAGATTATGTAAAACTGGTGTTATATTTTCTATAAGTGTTTGGCAGAAGTCATCACTGAATCCCTCTGGAAGTGATTTCTCTTTTGGAGGTTTTTAAATTACAGATTCATTTTCTTTAATGTGTATAGGACTACTTAGATTACATATTTCATATTGGATGAATTTTTGTAGGTTCTGGCTCTCAAGAAATTGGTCTATTTAATCTAAGCTGCGTAATATATGTACATAGAGTTGTTCATGCTATTCCCTTATTTTCCATTCATTGGCTATAGGGCTATCCCTTTTTTATTCTGAAATTGACCATTTCTTTTCAGGCCAGACTCTATTTTTAATTACAAAAGTTGTAGGTTTACAGAAAAATTGTGCATAAAATGCAGAGTTTATATATACCACCCTATTATTAATGCCTTGCATTAGTGTGGTACCTTTGTTACAATCCATGAAAGAACACTTTTATAATTGTACTATTAACTATAGTCCATGGTTTACATCAGGGTTCATTATTTATGTGCTATTTTAAAATTTTATTTCATTTTTATTCTAGTAACATATATACAATTAAATTTCCTCTTTTAATCGCATTCAAATATATAATTCGGTGCTATTAATTACATTCACAATGTTGTGCTACCATCACCACCTTCCATTACCAAAACTTTAAGATCACCCCAAAAGAAACTCTCCAGTTTAAGCATTGACTTCCCAGGCCCATTCCTCAACCCCACCCTGGCCCCTGATGACCTTTGTTCTAGTTTCTGTCTCTGAATTTGCTTATTCTAATTATTTTATGTCAGTGAGATCAGACAGTATCTGTCCTTTTGTGTCTGGCTTATTTCACTTAACATTGTCTTCAAGGTATGTTCTAGTGTGCTAGCTGCCAGAATGCAATATACCAGGAACAGAATGGCTTTTAAAAAGGGGAATTTAATAAGTTGCTAGTTTACAGTTCTAAGGCCAAGAAAATGTCCAATTAAAACATAGAAATGTCCAATCATAGGTATTCAGGGAATGATATCTTGGTTCAACAAGGCCTATGAAATTCAGGGTCTCTCTCTTTCAAGTGAGAAGGTACATGGCAAACACAGTCGCAGTTTCTCTCTCAGCTGGAAGGGCACATGGTGAACATGGCATCATCTGCTAGCTTTCTCTCCTGGCTTCCGATTTCATGAAGCTCCCCAGGAGGCGTTTTCCTTCTTCATCTCCAAAAGTCACTGGCTCGTGGAGTCTGCTTCGTGGTGCTGCAGCATTCTATGCTCTCTCTGAATCTCTCATTCTCCAAAATGTTTCCTCTTTTATAAGACTCCAGTAAACCAATCAAGACCCACCCAAATGGGTGAAGACACATCTTCCCTAATCCAGTTTAACAACCACTCCTGATTGGGTTACATCTCCAGGGAAATGATCTTATTACATACAGTATTGAATAGGGATTATTCTGCCTCTATGAAATGGGATTTTGATTAAAACATGGCTTTTTTAGGGTACATACATCCTTTCAAACCAGCACAAGGTTCATCCATATTGTCATGTTTATCAAAACTTCATTCCTTTTAATGGCTGAATAATATTCTATTGTATGTATATACCACATTTTGTTTATCCATTCACCTGATTATGGGCACTTGGGTTGCTTCCATCTTTTAGCAATCGTGAATAACGCTGCTATCCATGTAAGAATGCAAATATCTGTTCAAAAGTTTTGTTTTGTTTTGTTTTTTTTAAAAAAAAAAAACAGGGGTTCAAAGCAATTGAAAGATTTGCCTAGGGGACCACAGCTGCCAGAGTTGAAACTGGAGCCTGAAGTGCCTGATTTCATGGCCTTCGCACCATGCAGCATTGCTTCAAGAACAGTTACAGAAAATACAACTCAATGATAAATCCATTCCATCAAATCTGATTTTCTTTTTAACATGGGCAGGCACTGAGAACTGAACCCGGGTCTCTGATATGGCAGGAGAGAATTCTGCCACTGAACCACCATTGTCCACCCAAATCTTTTTTTTTTTTTTTTTTTTTTTGCATAGAGAATTGTCCTTTATGGTAACACATTTATTAATTTAGACTCTAACTCAAGCTTACTGGGCAATTTGAGCTTACTAGGCCTAATGACTCCAAGAACATGGACATTTGGGTTATGAGGTATGAGCTGCCTTTGAAAAAGAATATTTGCACTATGAGTGGTCTTTTTCCTGAGTGCCCTCAGCAGCCCTGTCAGGAAGCCACAGTCCACTGAGTATACAGGACACTGACAGTCAGGAACTGGCCACAGGAAAACCAGAGGGGGAACAGTGTTTTCTGACAGCCTCACCCCCCCCCCACCCTACCGCCCACCTATTCTTTCAGACCCCTTCCTCCTCCTTAGCTAATCTTTTCTCCTGGTGCCCTCTTGTTCTTTCTCTACTCTGAGTCTCCCTCCCTGAAGTTTCCTTTCCCCCACACCCTAACCTTAACAAGCCAGTGCTCCTAACTTCAACTAAAAAACATAAAAGGCATTTTGTGGAAGAATTCAAATAAAAATGTGAAAGAATAGTTTATTAATATCTCTCTACTAGGGGCATTTGCAAGTTAACAATTTTTTTTTTAATTTACAAAATACATTCTCACGTAAAGTAGGCAGGGCTGGTTGTTTCTATGCTACATGCTTACTCAAAGAAATTAAAGTCCCTTGTCCAAGGCTGCCTACTCTGTAAGTTGTAGAGCTGGATCAAAGGTTCTGTTCCACAATCTTTTAGGCCAAAGTTCTTTCATGTATATCATGCCGTCTATGTAGCATAAGTAAGTGTCTAAAAGTCCCTAGTGAGTGATTGTTGAGTGAATGTTGAAATAAAGAACAAGTGGGAGTGAGATAATGTGAAAGAAGGGAGAGAAAAAGGTGAGGAATATTTCCCTAGGGGGCTTTGTGAATTGTGCTTTGTAAATGAAGAAGTAGGGAGGAAAGCTAAATGAAGTTAAGAAAGCTCCTTTTCTCCAAGCACACATACACTCGTCTCCCATATAATACCTATGCTTCAGTCCTCAAAGATATCAGGCCTGTAGATAATTCAAGTGTTTATTTTTTTTTGCTTTTTTCCAAGAACTAAGAATCAGTACGATGGTTAGATTCATGTATCAACTTGGCCAGGTGATGGTGCCTAGTTGTCTGGTCAAGGAAGCACTGGCCTCTCTATTGCTGTGAGGACATTTCATGAATCATGAGCACCTTGGTTGCATCCAGGGCTGATTACATTTGCTGTCGGCTAAGGGGAGTATCTTCTGCAATGTGTGATGCTTAATCTAATCACCCATAAGGCTTTTAAGGAGAATTCAGAAGAAAGAACCTCTCCACTTCAGCCAGCCAGTTTCTCTTGGAGAACCTTCATTGAGGACCTTCATTGGACCTGCCAACTCGTGGCTGCCCTACAGATTTTGGACTCTTACTTCCCCACGGTTGTATGAAACACTTTTGCAAATCTCGTATTTACAGATCTCTCCTGTTGGTTCTGTTTCTCTAGAGAATCCTGACTAATACATACAGACAGGTAATTTTAATTTGGGGGCATGAAACCCTGATGAGTACCCTAGAATTTTAAAGTAGGAAGAGAGCCTATTAATTATCTAACCCAGTGGGTCTTTGGGATGGGTGCTTTAGCAAGGGCTGTTGCTACCCTTGAAAACCGTTCCTTTTAGCCCGGCTTCATTTTGTGAAGATTCCTGATCCTTCCATTTCTGCGAGTCCTTTTGTGGGTTAAAAGCCAGGTGGAAAGTAGGGGCGGGAAAGGAGGTTTTGTTTTTGCTTATGTTAAGTTTGTAAAGATCACTCCACCAAAGTTTCAAGAGTGACTTAGCCATTATATACAATGTCTCCCTCAATTTTCCAGGTCTGGAATTGCTTTTGGCAAAGATTCTTCTCCAAGGTTGACTCTGACAGGGTTGGTATTACCAGTTCTCAATGACTCGAGAAACAAATGAGAAAGGTAGGGGAAGCATGGCTTTATCAACCAGTATTAGTGACATTTCCATAATTATCCACTCTCTGAGCTGGTGGAATGAAACCCTCAAGGATAGGATTAACTGTTGTCATTCCAGGATGAACTGTTCTTTTTTTCTAAGCCATTTAATCAAAATATAACATTTGATTTAATATTTCATTAAAGAAAAATCCAAAAAACACCTCTGAGTAAAGATAGTGACACATCATAAACTCCAAAATTTAACAGACCTCCACACTACTATAAATGTTATGAAATTCATAACAAATTCAGAGTTGACTTAAATTTTAAGGCCATGCTGGTATTGAGTTAGCTTGATGATGTTATTTTGTGTGTGCTTTTTAATTTTTTCCCCTAAAAGGGAAATTATTTATTAAAGAAAAGTCACCTGTGAGTTACTCTACACTTTAAATTAATGTGTTTGACATTAACACGGGATTGAAACATGCTTCAATAGCAAATGGACTCTAAAAAACAAACTCCCAAGGGTCAATTCAAGCTGCAGGCCAAGAGCCACAAGGTTAAAACATGGCTTTTCTAGGGTACATACATCTCTTGGGAGAAAGGTGATCATTATTCAATTTCCCAGTGAACCAGTTAGTCACTTTTCTGTAAACATCTGTCAGATGCTAAAAATATGAACTTACAAACTACCATCACAGAAGTTATTTTAAGTTTAAAATCTGGGAACAGACATCTTCCCAAACAGCATGGGGCTGAGGCTCTGTAGGTGAGCTTTCCAAGCCAGGGCCCCTCCTACCCAGGCCCTTCTCCCCTCCCCCCCTTAACAGAATCAAGGGGTCTCCACTGCTCTTCCATTACCAACCACAACCACATGGGCTGAAAAGACAAGGAGGGCCCCTGCTCATGCTCAACCCACCACCCTGTGCCCCTTCCTGGTAGAGGCTGGTGGCCTCCCCTTTGTGTGGTTCAGCATTGTGCAGTCCAGGCCCTATTTCTGGGTAGTTCATCCATTGCATGCTGTTCATTAGCTTTTCAAGCACATCTTCAAATACTAACAGCATTTTAGGATTGGTCATACCCAGCTACATGACAAGATTACCCCAGATGGTTTGGAAGAAGGGGCTGTGGGGGGCAATGCCTTGCCCATCTCCTCAAGAGAAAGCCTTCCAATTCCCCAGAACTGCTCACAGGGTGAATCTCTTGTGGACAATATCATTGGAAAACACTTTTTAATCCATTTGCCAATCTGTGTCTTTTTATTGGGGAGTTTAACCCATTAACATTCAAAATTATTATTGTAAAGACAGTATTTACTTCAACCATTTTATGCTTCGGATTTTATATTTCATATCTTATTTTTGTCTCTCTTTTGATCCTTTTAGTTAACCTTACTGATAATCTTCATTTCTATACTCTCCTCCAAGTCTCTCTCAGCTTTCTTTTCCTTTCAGCCTGCAGAATTCCCTTCAGTATTTCTTGTAGGGAAGGTTGCTTGTTGATGAACTCTCACAGTTTCTGTTTATCTTTGAATATTTTAAATTCTTCTCCTCATTTCTATTTATTTATTTTTATTTTTTTATTGTGAAAAATAAATATATACAAAAAAGCAATAAAATTAAAGGGAAGTACTGAAACTGTAGAGCTGTGTTCTAGTAGCCTTGTTTCTTGAAGATGATTGTATGAAGATATAACGTTTACAATGGGACGGTATGATTGTGAAAACTTTGTGTCTGATGTTCCCTTTACCTAGGGCATGGACAGATAAGTAAAAATTATGGATAAAAATAAACAAATAATAGGGGGAACAAAGGTTAATATATATATGGTAAATGGAAATAATAGTGTCAATGAGAGGCAGGGGTAAGGGGTATGGTATGCATGAGTTTTTTCTTTTTATTTCTTTTTCTGGAGTGATGCAAATGTTCTAAAAAAATGATCATAGTGATGAATATACAACTACTTGATGATATTGTGAGCCATTGATTGTACACCATGTATGGAATGTCTATATGTTAAGAGTGCATGTGTTTGTATGTTTATTATCAATAAAAATATATTTTTAAATAAAGCAATGAATTTCAAAGCACACTGCAACAATTAGTTATAGAACAGATTTCAGAGTTTGGTATGGGTCACAGTTCCACAATTTTTGCCTTTTCCTTCTGGCTGCTCCAAGACACTGGAGACTAAAAGAAATATTAATATACTGATTCAGCAGTCATACTCATTTGTTAAATCCTATCTTCTCTGTTATAACTTCACCTTTTCCTTTGATCTTTTTCCCAATCTTTAGGGGTATTTGGTCTATGCCCATTCTGACTTTTTCATTTTGGAAAGGGCTGTTGATAATAAAGGATAGGGGGTAGAATAAGCTGATGTTCTGGAGAGGCTGGCCCCTCTGGTTTTCAGGACTTTTCTGGCCTAGGAATTCATCTAGAGGTTATAGATTTCTGGAAAGTAATCATTGTGCATGGAACCTTTGTAGTACCTCAGAGAGATCCCTAGGTGTTCTTTAGGAATGGCAGGAAGGTTTTGATTCGTTTGGCAAACATAATAAATAGCAATATCTAGCTGAAGCTTACATAAGAGTAGCCTCCAGAGTAGCCTCTCGACTCCATATGATCTCCCTTATTTTTTAACTGACAGTTTTGTTGGATAAAGAATTCTTAACTGGCAGTTCTTCTCTTTCAGTACCTTAAATATGTCATACCACTGCCTTCTCACCTCCTTGATTTCTGATGAGAAATTGGTACTGTCTTATAGCTGTCTTCTGGTATGTGAGGAATCTCTTTTCTCTTGCTGCTTTCAGGATTCTCTCTTTATTGTTGGCTTTTGTTATTCTGATTAGTATGTGTCTGGGATTAGGTGTATTAAGATTTATTCTGTTTGGAGTACATTGCATTTCTTGGACATGCATATATATGCCTTTCTTAAGAGTTGGTACATTTCTGGCCATTATTTCCTCAAGTATTTTTTCTGCCCCTTTTCCCTTCTTTTCTTCTGGGACATCCATGATGCATATGTTCCTATGCTTCCTACTGTCATTCAAATCCCTGAGACCATGCTCAATTTCTCCCATTATTTTCTCCACTTGTTCTTATGTTTATAATACTTTAATTGTCTTGTCTTCTAGCTCTCTGTCTCTCTTCTGCCTGTTCAGATCTGCTGTTGTATGCCTTTAGTGTATTTTTAATCTCTTCTATTGTGCCTTTCACTCCCATCATTTCTGCTGTGTTTCTTTTCATACTTTCAAATTCTTCTTTATGCTCACCCAGTGTCTTCTTAATATCCTTAATCTCTCTAACCATGTTTTCTTTCATCTCCTTTAATTGATTTAGATTTGTTTGAATACCTTTAATTAATTGTTCCAAATTCAGTTTCTTCCCCAACTTTTTAATTAGTTCCTTTGAGTGGGCCATATCTTCCTGATTCTTAGTATGGCTTATAATGTTTTGCTGATATCTAGGTATGTGATTATTTTGATGCGTTTACTCTGATGGTTAGTTTCTCTCTCTTGTTTAGGGTTTTGTTGTTGATTGGCTTTGTGTTAAGGCTTTTTTTTTGATGCTTGTTTAAACTTATTCTAGACCTTTAGATTGCGCATGTTGAACTGATCAGATTTATTGAACTCTTCCACATTTTATTCTTGCCCTGTGTATTTGGTAAAAATTTTAAGATTGCTCTGTTTGTGCAATTGTTTCATCCACAGGAGAAAGCTTCCTTTCCTCTTTTTTCTTCTCTGGAAATCTTAATCAGTTCTACTGGTTTTGTTTTTGCCTCTATAGTTTCTTTTTACTCTCTTTCATTGTTTCTAGCTTCTTTGGACTACAGGGCTAATTCTGGATGGAGGATCACCCTGCAGAGGACTTTCCCAAGTCAGTAGTTTCCAGCCAAAACAAGAACCAGGGACCCCCAAAGGGGGACAGCCCACTTCCAAAGGGCTCTGGGGAAAGGCTGACTCCTCTCCTTTCATATCTTAACATCAGTCAACAGAGTTTTGAGGTTTACCTTAAAAAATGTATCAGAATCTGAATACTTCTCATCACCTTCCTTGATACAACTCTGGTCCAAGGTGCTTCTGATTTGCCTTGTTGCAATAGCCTCCTGACTGGACTCTTTGCTTCCATTTTTAATCTGCTTCAGTGTAGCCTGAGTACACCAGTCAGAAGGAACCTTTTAAGACATATCATGTTTCTTCTATAATCAAAAATTTCCACTGATTCTCCATCTCAAGAAATGTAAAAGCCAAAGTCCTTACAATGAGCTACACAGCCCTCCATGATCTGGTCCTTTGCTGCCTGTCTGACTTAACTTGCTACCAGTGTTCCTCACTTCCTCCACTTCAACCATGTTGGCCCCTGCTGTTCCTCAAATGGGCTGGCCAAGTACCTGTCTCTGGGCCTTAGCATGTGCTTTTCACTCTGCTTAGAATGCTCTTTCCTTGGATTTCCACTTGGTTTACTCTTCCCTTCCTTCTTATTTTTTACTCAAATGTCACCTACTCAGGGAGGCCTTCCCTGGCCATTCTGAGTATAATTATAACCCTTTCCTCTTCCAAACTCTTTATCTTCCTTCTCAGCATTATTCTTCTCAGTAACACTTTTCACTAACCAACATAGTACATAATTGACTCATTTACTACATTTGTTGTCTGTCTCCGCCCTACCACCCATGTGAAAACACACTCTTGAGGGTAGGTGTCTTTATCTGTTTTGTTCATCACTATATTCCCAACATCTATCACAATGCCTAATATTTAGTAGATGCTTGAAAAATATTTGTTGAATAAATTTTTTTGCTACCCCTGGTGCCTCAGTAAAAATAATAATTTTCACTAATAGAAGCTACTATTTATTGAGGGTCTGCCATTCGGGTGTTGTATGTGGTTCATTGCATTTCATCATTCAAATGTCCCTGCA
Organism: Tamandua tetradactyla; assembly: GCF_023851605.1. Classification (NCBI taxonomy): domain Eukaryota; kingdom Metazoa; phylum Chordata; class Mammalia; order Pilosa; family Myrmecophagidae; genus Tamandua; species Tamandua tetradactyla. The sequence continues at coordinate 8,091,090 of NC_135353.1, forward strand.
TGGTAGGCTGCATTACCTATAAGTTACAGAAAAGGAAAACAGGTAATAGATAGAATATAGGCTGGGAGGGAGAATGATCACAGCAAATATTTATTGATTTATTAAACACATACTACTAAGTGTTAGCTACTATTCTAACAGTCATATATGCCCCATCTCATTTATTTCTCTTAAAACCTCTATGAAATAGGTGTTATTATTATTCCCATTTTGGAAATGAGAAAATTATCATAGCTTTTTTTTTTTTTTTTTTTTTTTACATAGGCAGGCATCAGGAATTGAACCCAGGTCCTCAGGCACAGCAGGCAAGCGTTCTTGCCTGCTGAGCCACCGTGGCCTGCCCCATAGCATTTTCAAATGATTTGTCCAAGTTTACATAAGGTGCTAAAGATAGCAATAAGGTTCAAACCAAGGCATTTGAACTTCAGGGCCCATTCTCGTCACCTCTATGCTCTAGTATGACCTCAGGATGTGGGAGAAAAGTGTGACTCCCAGGTTTCTGGCTGGAACAGTTAAGGAGGTGCTGAATTAGTTCTTTGAGGTGGATGACACTGGGAGAGGAACAAATTTGAAGGTAGAAAAACAATCAAGAGTTTAGTTTTGGCAATGCAATGTTTGAGATAATTATGAGACATCCAAAGGGACATGTAGAGAGAACAGTTGACCCTGCATGTCTGAAGCTCAGGGTAGTGTTCTCTGGTCTAGATATGTTAATTTGGGATCTGTGAGCATATAATTGATATTTAAAGCCATGGGGGAATTGATGTGATCAGGGTCCGTTGTGTGTCTGCCATGTGCATAGATGTGTTATGGCTAAGGGTTTGCCGGAGGACAGGACAATACATCCCAAATGTATGAATTGAGCTGCCTTTTGGGACGAATATTCGCCCAACCTACAGGTGATACTCTGGCTACCTCCATGCTGAGTTGGATATGGATCCTCTTTCTGTCAACGATGAAGAGCAACTCCTTTCTTTCCAGTGCTCTCCTGGGACCTCTAGCTTGAATTATCTGCAGTTCAGTTCCTGTCAAAAACCCACAGGAAGCCGTTGATAGTCAGGAGTGCAAGTTTTAGAGAATTCCTCCAAACTTTCAAAGTTTTATCCCTATATCACACCAGAAAACCAGGAAGCTATAGACCTGGTCTCTATCATTCTGTTCCCTAGTGGAATTCCTTTTATAGAACTATAGCTTAAAATTATGCATTTGGTTTTTCCTGAGAGTCCACATAATAGATACCATATGTGGAATAGCAGTACATTATTGGGTAGAACTCCTGTTAAGGATACCATCCATTATGTTCTGCAAGTTCCTTTAAGCAAAGACATGAGCAACAAATATTTCTTAGAGTTTTGAATCAAGAAACAGGTTGTCTCTCAACAGACAAGTAGGCTTGCTTTTGTGAACTGCTGAAGATCCTCTAGGCTATCATCTGTCCTGCTTGGCCTTGTCCTCCAGGAACCTCAGAGCCAAATCACTGCTCACTTTTAACAGGTTCTCTTCTTTTGGTTCAGGAGTAATAAACTGGGGCCTAAATGTTATCTATAGATGAATTGTGTTAAGCTAACCTTGTGTTTAAATTTAATTACATGGTTTTGTTATATATTTACATACAGATAAACTCTTCAGTTCCAAGGCCCTACTTCTACCATTGTCTAAAATCTGGTCTCATCCACGCATTTATGCTACCAGCTTGGCCCCTGTAGGCATTTGAGCTTCAACCTCTGACTCAGCTCTTCTCATGTAATTATTTTTTTCCCCTCAACTTCTTATTACTTCTTGGCCATTTTTTGTGAATCTTGTTTAAACCACTTTTATTTTACTGTATTCATGCTAAAATATTTTATGTAGGCTGCCTAAAATCCTTCTGGAGAAGTGGGTAGGGCATAAAAATATAAAAACATTCTATACACAAATGTACTTGCATTCCCAAGGTTAATTACTTAAGAGTGTCTGCTTCTATTACATTACCAAGTGAAATTGTGCTGGAATTCACATAAAAGCTCAGTCAGAAAGCACATTCAGAACACATGGAATTAAGGTTGGTCAAAAGAAATATCAGTGCCCACAACCTTGGGAGGATGGCAGAAAGGTACATTGGGGGTAGTTTAGAGTAGATGTCCTTCTTGAAGATCATGTTATGTAGCTCTAGGTTGAAGATTAAGATGTTATTAGCTTAAATAAGACCCTTTGTTTTCTGGAAAACAGTCAGTTGGTGAAAATATTGACAGGTCCTATGTCACAGTGGGACACTTCACCTCTTTCCCTTGGACATTCTGCAAATGCTTGCAGAGCTAAGCTGCCTATTCAGGTTGTCCCATTTGGCCATCTTTTTCTCCATGGACATTTCTCTACTTTGCTTTAAAGAACAAGAAAACAGAAGGCCACTGTCAAGTTAGTGAACTTTGTTAAATGGCTAGTAGATAGCCTCTGGATTAGGAAGTAAAAAGAAGGATTTAGCATTATTTGCAAACCTTTGATCTCTTCTCTTTCCAGTTACCAGGGGTAAATGAAGGATTTATTTACAACATGTGCCCCACCTACATCACACCTGTTTGCGAGGGGCCAGGATGGAACAGCCAAGTCTTCCGATGTTAGAGGCCATGTGGTCCAACCCATACCCAATGTCTGCATCGCTGGCAATTTTCATTCGGCTTCTGTTTGAATGTTTCAAATAACAGAATTCACCTACTTCATGAAGCCCAAATTCCATTAGTGCACATCTTCAAATGTTGGGTTTTTCTTATGTTGAATTAAGATCTGTGTGATGTAATGGAAGCAGCATTGGCTACAGTGCAAGACAGAGCTGAGCTCAAGAGTCAGCCCTCTTTACTTGACCCTGGGCAAGTCTTGGTCTGGCCAATTATTAAAGAAGGTTAATACCTCATATTTCAGGACTGACCCTACTGTACAAGGAGGTCCTGAGGGAAAGGAACTCAACTATGCTTGTTAAAAGGGTTTTCAATGTAGTTTAGTTCTTTGGGAGTCCAGAGATGACATGTAATTCCTCTTCGTGTGCTGTCTCTACTGAAATAACTGAAAATGCTGATTGTGTCCATTTGAAGCCATGGCCTCACAAGCTGAAACCCCAGCCATCTTTAAGGGCATTCCCATGTGGTGAGTTCAGACCCTTCATTTCTCTGATTGCCCTTCTCTGGACTTGTTCTGTATTGTCAGTGCAGCTCTAAAAGCACGGGGCCCAGACGATGTCCCCATGCTTCATGCAAAAAAGCCTACCCATTAGCCAATGTCTCTTAACTCCAGACCCAGTCCTAGCTGATGAGACAAGCCCTCTCCAGAGCCCCCTTTGCCTTGTTGAAAAGCTCTTCAGTCATATTATGTCCTGATAGCAAAGAAGATGGCTTGGATTCTCAAGGGACAGACCACTTGCCAGCATATCTTTAATTTTAATAGTCAATTATCCTCTAGTGCCTCTTTATGGTCACCATCACTTTCTGCTAATTTCTCGATTATTCTGCCCAGGCAGTAGCAGAAGCCAATCTTCTCCTAAGTTCCCAATTTTCATATTCCTTAACTGTAATTAGCCTTTATCAGACCCCAGATACTTCTCATCAGAATCCAGTTTTTAAATTGCAAACCTATTGGAAAAGGTACGGGGCAACAGTCCTAAGCAGTCTAGGATCTAGAGGCTCTGTGGGAATGGGTTATTTGCCAGTGGAAACCTGGCTGATGTTGTGCCAAGCCATCCTTCAAAAGGGTATGACGTCAGTGGGAAAAGCTTGAGATGAGGAGCTGAACCATTTGCCTCTGTCCTTGCTTGGCTGGATGGCTTTAGGCTTTAAGGCACTTCTCTTTGTGTGCAAGGGATGGTAGCACCTGCCTTACCTACCTAAGATTTTCTGTGAAGGGAAATGAATTCATTGGTCGGGAAATGCTTTGAAAGCACAAGTTCTGTATTTATGCCAGTCTTGCATTACCCTTTAAAATCACCAGCCTAGCAACAGATGAACTGGATACGATTGTGACTGGGATCTTTGTGCATAAAAATGGACCACTGGCTCAGCTACTTGGAGTGACACAAGTTGATCATTAATAATGCAGGGATGGGGTGGTTTCTTCTAATAGTCTTCAGCAGGGAATGGGGTTTGTTTCCTAATGAAGAGACTGACTTGGGGACGATGATGAACCTGGAATGTCCATGCCTCACATGAGAAGTTTCAATTTTATGTGAAGTTCACCTGGCAACAACTTGAACTTGCAGGGCTTGTAAGACAGGCCTGTAGGGGCCATGCTTTCATGCCAACCCAAACATTCATAAGCCAGAGGTGTTTTCTGACCTCTGGGTAACTAACTATGAGTATTCTTTGATGCTGTAAAGTAATGCACGTTACATATTCTTCCCCAGAACCCATCATTTATGCAAAGTGCAGTTCATGGTACAGCAGAGGGAACATTTTCACACGATGAGATTTTTCTGTGGCTCTTTCATGGCTGGTAACATATAAAATTTCTCCCTAAACCTAGATTCAAACTCAGACTTAATTTTCACATTATTGAAAACATTACAAAGCATAAATCAGTTCAATTTTTAAAGTTCCTGTATGATATTTTGAGAGTAGCCAAATTCTCCTGCTTGTCTGGACTCTTTCCCACTGCCTGCCACAACTCATGGCAGGCTAAATAACTGTGGAGAAAAAGCAGGTTTTCAGCTGTGGCTCAGATTACTCTGTCACCCTCCCTGCGTGGCAGACAGGCCCCTGCTGACATGGAGAATGAAGACAAGAAAATTACTTCATTACAATGTGTCCTGATCAATTACAAGCGTCTAGGAGTTGGGTCTGTCCATCTGTTGCTCTGGCCTGGCCCTGGACAGAGCTCTGGGTTACATAAACAAGGATTTTGTTGCCTTAGCCCCATGAATTAGCCATTGAGAGATTCTCAAATCCCTGACCAGAATTGTTCTTTCACAATATGCCCCTGTTGGAGTTAGTGTGTTCAAGCTGGACGGGCTTTAGAAATGATCTAGCTTTAATTTAACCCTTTCATGTTCCAAAGGTCCAGAGAGGGCAAATGACTTGCTCAAGGGCACAGAGTAAGTTCATAGGAAAGTCAAGTCTAGAACCCAAAGAACAGATCAGGTCTTGAATATTATAGTCCCAAATGATGGCAGTGTGGTTAATTCTACCAGGAAATGCTTCTCTTCTCTCTTCCAGCATCCAGATCCTATAGAATCCACCTCTAACAAGGACTGAAAGATCCTAGGGTCTACATCCTGAGAATCCAGTTTATGTCAGTTGCCCCAGGCAACTATTCATAACATCAAGCACCTTCTAGGCACTTTATGTTTATCTGGTCACTTAATTTTCACAACAAACTAATGAGATAAATATTGTTGTTTTCACCAGAAAACCAAGGCTTAGAATGGAGTGATTTACCAGAAGTCGCTGAGCAGTTAGATGGTAGAATTGGGCCAGGAACCAGGCCATCTGGCTCCAAAACCCACCTTTTGATCACGATGCTGTTGGTGTCTACCATGCCTTACCTGAAATCTTTGGAGCCAGTTGTGTTTCAGAATTCTTTTAAAATTTCAAATTTTAGAAACGTAATCCATTGCATATGCCATCATATGCAATAGTTAAGAACAACTTCTGCAAGTCAAACAAGTGATATTTCTGTAGTAAAACATATGAAGAGTTGTATTAGGTAGGATGCATGAAGAATATAAAACCCTTCAGTTCAGGTCAGGCTTTGCCACCAAATGAATTAAAGAAAAACAGTCCATGTTCAGAGCAAGTTGAATTTTGTAAATGCAGATGAGGGATTGAGGTGCTCTGTGGCCATTCTCGTAGTAGCGCTCATATTGATGCTCTCCTATTTGTCCCTACTGCTAGCTGCCCGAATCAGAGCCACCATCGCCAATCTCTCACCTGGGTGCTGCAACAACTTGTCCTTGGGCAACAAAGCCATAAGGTGGGGAGCTGGCTTTACAAAGGCTTTTTGGCCTCTGGCTAGGCCGAATCCCTCATGAATGCCTGGGTGTTCCCAGGTTCTACTATTTCTCCACACATCACTTTACCTATATCCCCATGTGTCACTTGTCAAGCATGTATTTCATCACCATTCACCTGCTTCAAGTGAAATGGCTCTGTATCACGTGTGGCTATAGGGCAACAGAGATTGGGTCATATTCACCTGAATTGATGAATAACTGAACATAACAAAAGCTCCTGGCTCTAAAGCAAGAGGAATCTTTGTAGAAATGTGCACTTGTGACCTGAGAGGGGTGCCCATCACACCAGATTTAACAGTACAGTATCTTCCTTTGTGTCACCATCTTTGGCCATCCAAACTCAAAGTTGTATTCCTGTTGCCAATAATATGAGTGGCATGAATAAAAATGAATGTTTGTGCACGGACAGCAATGTATGGAGAACCAAGGATTGTCTCTTCATGGCTGCATGCAATTCTCACAACAGCCTTGAAATGGACACAGGCTCCTGGCTGGTTGGCATTGGGGGTACACTCTGAAATGTTATATTAATGCTAGAACAAAGAAAAGCAAAGTGTAATAGCTAAATTCTTACACCATTCAGTGTGCGTAGGAGTGTTTTATTACCTAATTTATTGCCTGAAGAAAACCGACTGAATTCAGGAAATTCGATGTGTAGTTGAACAATGGTTTCAGGGGTTTTTAATGGCAAGTGAAATCACATGGATTTAAAGGCTTACAAATAGACCCCAAAATATTACTATAGAGCTGACACAAGCCAAAACTAGATATGCACTACTCTCTGCACATATGAAGAAAAACTAAATGCACAAATGCTTCTATTTTACTCAAACCAGACTGAAAACGTAAATACCAAGTAGGCAACTGAAAAAATCCAAGTACTTCGGAGCAGTATTGAAATGAGGAAATAGAAATCTTCGATGAAGAAATGTATAAAAAAGATGACTTAACAGGGGAAGCAGATATAATATAAAAGCACTATAACAATCAAAGCATTTTGTTGATTCAAAAATAAGTGTGCATATTCAATAAATACAGTTTACTGTATATCAGTTATATCTAAGTTAATAGACATAAAAAGGAAACGATAATTGTGGCCATTCAAAGAGGCTTTCTCCTTGGGTACTTTGGGAAGTGAGAGTCCTATGAATTGGAACAGTTAGCACCCAACTCCCTATTCTTCCAGGCAGCTTGGAGTCAAGCATGAGCCTGGCACCACTTACAAATGACACCCTCTACAAAGAATTGGAGTTTAGTTCTAAGGAAAATTTTTCTGAGGACATAGCAGTTTAAAGTTGAAGTCACTATTTTTAAATGGTTCATAGCCTGACTAGAAGCCACATTGGGCCCTGTGGTTCTTGCCCCCGCAAGAAATCCTGGAAAAGTCAGTGAGTGACTTTTCCAAGTTTATGAACCCAGCTTTTGCAGAACTGAGGCAGATGTTTGTCCTTTCCAGGATAATTGCCTCACTATTACAGCACCAGGCATACATGTCATGCTTTTAATTTTGTGACATTCCTTCACCTCTGCGATTTCTACTTTGAACATAGTAATGGCCCTGTGAGGTAGAAGACAGACATTATTATGTTCACAGTCCAGATGAGGGAATTGAGGTCTGGAGAAATAAAGACATTTGCCCAAGATGCCACCAGTCAAAATTTAATCGAATCCTAGTCTAAAACTTTTTGCTCTTCTGCACCTTACCCCAATTTGCAGCTTAAGATGTGTCTTTGTTCACTGTGGGCAGAGCAGGACAATGATTTTGGACAAGTGGTGCATGGGTGGCCTCCAGTTGCAGGCTCTTAGAGACACACAAGGTGTCTTCCTTGCATACTGTATGTGCTCAATAACCAGTTTTCTTTTTCCTTTTGCTCGGGAGTAGAGTCAAAACGTTTCAATGCCTGCTCATTAAAGTCATTCATCTTTCACTGCATAAAATAACAAAGCACCCTAACAAGGTTATATCTTTCTTATCTTTAGGGTTAATCATGTAACTGGAACATTTTAAAAATAAATTTTCCTTATCACCTCACAGTAGAGTCAGTCCTTCAAAATGTCTTCATTGTCTCCTCAATCTGATACCTCCAAATTTGTATTTTATACCATTCAGCTGCCATTTGCTTTTGATGAAATGGCTCGACTACAAAAATAAAAAAAAAATAAAACAAGATTGTTACACATTCTGATTGAAACCTAATGGAACGGATTATGTTGGTGAGCAGAAATCTGCTATTATTGATGCATTTATTCATTTGTCTCCTTTATCCCAGGAAGTTCGCTGGGAACTCAGTTCTGAGCAGCTGAACCATGATGGAAAATACGCTAATTCAATTGGGAAGAGGAGCATCTATTTACTGCATTCCCTTGAGAGTCTATCGTTATGGTTCTCTCCTCACTCTCTATTGGAGCGGAAGTAGGAAGGGGGTAGTAAAACAGACTTTAGGGTAAAACATTTGGGATCAGATCCCTACTCCTCCACTTACAAGTTTGTGATCTGGAGTGAGCCACTGAACTTCTTCAAGCCTCAGTTTTCACCTGATTACAATGGGGGTAATAATAGTATTGACTTTATAGGAGTAAATTAAATAATGCGGAGAATGAAATAAGTGGAGAATTGAGCCCAATGTCTGGTGCTAATGGTGGTGTTCTCGCTCCTGCTGTGGACACAGGTTATGTTGCATTTTATCTGGCCCGAGCTTTAGGTCAAATGGCTAGGGCTACACTGAGGATTGGGCTATGCAATCCTCTACTTGGGTGGTGTTATGGGCGAGTAAGATTCTAGCAGTGTGGAATTGCTGGGGCCAAGGCTATGGGAGTTTTAAATCATGGTATAGTGCCAAATTGATCCTTAGAAAGCTTGCATCTACTTCCACTCTCATCAGAAGTATGAGGCTTCTTTTCCTCACCTTCACCTGAACCAGGTATAATACATCTTGGTGTTTTGCCAGTCTGCTAAGAAAAAAATGGTATTGCATTGTTTGAGATATGTTTTTGTATTTATGCATGTGACTTAGCACATTTTCTTATGCCCCATCTAAGAAAACCATCCATTTGGGAACTGTGGTTGTTGGTCTGGGTTGGGTTCACATGACACTCTTCAGGGGTAAGTGTTGCAGATGCCAGGCAATGACCGTTCTTGGTTCATTACATTTTTCTGAATGTGGGGACCCCAAAGCCCTGAGAGAGCCGTTTTCTGCTTCAGCTGGGCTGAGCATGCTGCGGTCCTGCCCACACCTAAGAGGCAACTGAAATGACCTCAATTCCCAGCTCTGTTGTTTTATTCACCATGGGATCATATGGAACTCATAACTTTCTTTTTGGGTGGGGACAAGGAGGAGTTTAAGACTTCTCATGTTAGAGTCCCACTACATTTAGGGTTGCCAGATAAAATACAGGGCTTCCAGTCAAATTTGAATTTCATATATACAATGACTAGTTTTTTAGTACATGTATATCCCATGCAATATACTAATTTTTTTCTAAACTTGGAAACCCTAGTAACAGTGCCAGTTCTCTATATACTTTTTGCATTCCCACACCAGTCTCTCTGGTTAGAGGGTGCTAATAACAACAGCACTGAAAGCCCCTAAGGTGTGGGAATCAAATAGGATAACATGTATCAGACCGTTTGGCCAATTAGAGTATGCTTTTCAAATATCAGATGGTAGGATTAGTATTTCTATGTAGTAAATGTAAAACTGGTATTATGGAGCAGCTCACCAAATGAAACCCCTCTCCACCTCTTTGCCCCCACCAAAACAAATAAGTTGGAAGGTGTTTGGGAAACTGTGGATTGCATTTCAGGAACTGTGGTGTCATGGAATGAGTCACCATTATCCTATCCAACACAAACCTAACAATGTTTCATATTTTGCACGGAATAAGCACTTAGGTTTAAATATAACTCTTTCTATTAAATCGATATTTTTTTTTTAAAAAATGTCTGCATGGGATAATTATTTTCCCTAAAGAGTGCCAGGAATCCATTGCAGCCTCCTTCCTGCTTAACAGTGTGTGGTAATAAAAGGTCTATCGCCCTCAGAATGCTTATTACGGTGACAAATCACTGGGAGAAAGGGAAAATGATTTAGTACCTGCTCCATCCAGTTTATTTAAATCATGCACATTCCAAATCTGAGCCATGAAGCCCTGCATGGAGGGCAAGCAGGAAGCAATGGTTTTGGGGAATGGTACCGAGTTAGTTTTCCACCTGGATATCGTTTTCAAACTGTAGCGGAGCAATTAAATTTTTTTATTACTGAAGTTCGATCGCCTCCCTCCTGCCGCCACCTCTCCCCAAATAGCAATTCTCTTGTCTTCCCATCGAAGTGAGCCCTGCTATAACTTTAAGAGCATGAAAGTAAACGTGGGGAGGAGGTCAGTGTGCGGGGCACCCAGCAGGTTTGATGTGTCAGTGGATAAATGATGGGATCACATCTGGAACAGTTTGGTGAATAAATAAAATGTGAAACCTCATATATCACTGCCCACCTTCCAATCTGTAAGGGAAAGAGCAAATAAATTCTCTAATGACCTTGTAAAGCACATAAAAGATATTGAATAAACTCTAGAAATTTTGTGGCTAAAAGTGTCCATATTAAATAACAGGTTTAAGAGCAGGAAAATGCTTGAAATATAGGATGAGCCTTCTTCATAAAGTGCTGTTCTATTTTACGTGTTATTTATTAGTTCATACTTGTATAGCTCCAAATAATATCATTCGGATTTTAACTCAGGGTTATAGAAACACTCACCCTCCGGATAAGTTCCCAGAGGAGTTTTGTATTTACACCTAGGGAAGGCTGGTTTGAATTTTTATGGCCTTACCTGCCACGAGATTCTGCCATCTCCAGCCATCATCAGTGTGGGTATCTTTCTAATGCCATTAACTTGAGCAATCTTCTGGACAAGATAGGTACAGGAAATTTCATCCAGCAAGTATTAATTGGAATTGAAGTGTAGCTGAGGAGTCCTCAGGACAAGTTTGGGAGGGGAGTAGGGCAACATAGCTCTGTCAAGAATCCATGACACATACTATTTACTTAGGGGGGGTCATGATGTGAATTTCATATTAAACAAGTGGTGAGCAGATAGTATCTTGGTCCTTGCACCAGGACGCCTGGGTTCTAGTCTCATTTTTGTTCCTAATTTCCTCTGTGCTTTCAAAGAAGTCCCTTCTCTCCCTGCTTCTACCTCCTCTTTTGACAAGTTCATTCCTGAATTCTTTGCTTTGTCAGGTTTAACAGGCAGCAGGTATCCGACGAACCCACAACTTTGATCATAGTATTGAGAGGTGTGGGCAAGTGAAATCCTTCCCCCAATTCCTTTGGTGACCATAAAAGAGAAAAGACAATGGTTTGGACCAGATCTTGGGCTTTGCCATCAATTTTTAAAAATCACATGCTCACATGCAGGTCTGTGGGCAGAGCAAGCAGTCAGACCTGGCTCACTAGGAGCTGTGGACACATTTCAATCAGTGCAATGCATGAGTAGTGAAGGCTCTGACTGACCTGGACAAACTTCACATGTGCTGAACCAGGATTGTCTCATCCAGACCTGAGGATGTGGGGAGCCAGTTGCTCTCCTTTTCTCCTTCCATGCCTGCTGCCTTGAAGCATCCTCTCTTGCAGTAAGCGAGGCTGGCTCAGTCTCCAGGAAGGGAATGTGGCTTGTTCTTTCTCTCTCACTCTCCCTCCCTCCCTGCCCACACCAGGATGACTTGTCAGGAAAATCTTCAGACTTGCAGGTTCCCTCCTGGTTGCTGTATCAGAATAAAGACAATGTGAAAAAAGAAGCTGTGATTGGTTTAAAAAATTAGCAGTTAATCATATTAGCCAGGATACTGGGATGTTTGGTCATTTTTGTGGTCTGGATTAAGTTCATATTTTCCTCCTGTTCAGACATACTGATAAGTAGTCTAGATTTTGTCTTTATCTGGCAGGGTCGCAGAATGGCCTTGTCTGATGTTGATGTTCTGTAAAAATATTTACATTGAACAAGACAGCACCAAGATCTGGCTGTGAGTGCCAGCCAGCTCCTAGCTCCCAGGAGCTGCTTTTCTTTCAAAGCTCACTTCTGAACTACTTGGGTCTGTGGGTTTTAGATAGTTAAAGGCAAACAGATACGTTTAATGAGATGATGCATACAAGAATGATGGCTATCACTTAGTGAATGCCAGGTGCCACAATAAGTACTTTGCATGCAATAATTTATTTAATCCTCATACAATCAAGTAAGGTAGGGTCAAATGTTATCATCTCCATACTTCGTAAGAGATGAGGAATTTGAGACTCTGGGAAGGAAGCATGGTGTTCTCTCTCTCAAGCTCTCCCTCCTTTCCCATGCCAGAAAGGATAATCTTGAGGAAAGCTTCTAGGCCTCCTTTTAGTTGCTGTGTCAGGATTTGATAATGTGATAATGAGGTCCTTGGTCCTGGCTCTGAGTGGGCTTGTTTGCATATATTGAACACATCTGCAAATTCTCAGTTAGGGATGCAATTAGGCAGTTGTTTCCCTAAATGACGGATGGTCACCTAACTTGTAATTGTGCCAGCAGTTGAATATTTAAAGGTGTATTCTGGACACGTTAAAATCAGACTGCCATGAGAAACCCAGTTACTTTGAGAGACAAAATTTGGCAGGCACCTATTAACAATATGCCCTTCAGTTACTCTGTCACTCATTTCATTGCTTCTAGGGGAACATTTATGGAATCCTTCCCAGCAGACTTTGCCCTTCCTTGGTCCCAGAAAGTGTGTGTCCCAAGAGTCTTGGAATGGGAATTTGCCCTCTGTTGCTGGTCTGGGGAGTTGTGTCCCAAGGGAGCAAAGCCAATTCTCTGGTTTTCCAAAAGGATCTGTAGGTGGGGCAAGATCTCTCTTCATTTCTGCGTTAGGATCTTCCATGTGTATTCAACTGGGAAAGGGAAAAGGGGCAAAGCTGAAATTTGATCACTGAAAGGACTGATCTTCAGGGCTACCTTTGGGCATGTCACTAGACACACATTTTGGGATTTGGAAAAGAACATCATCCACTCCCGGGGCAGGGATATTCCTGCCTTCCCCTCACCTAGCACTATCATTAGACTTCAGATAACCTGGAGCTTTTAGGCCATGTGAAGAGCCCTGGTGAGAGGAGACCTAAGTCCAAGTCCTCTGCTTCTGACTGTCTTACACAAGGCTTGTGACCTAGTTTTCTTGTGTCTCTAAAATACTACCTCCCAGACATTGTTGTGGAGATGAAATGAGATAGTGTTCATGATGTGCTGTGTAAACTGTAGAGTACCATTCCTCACGGCCACTCCTCTCACTTTGCAGTAAACTACTACTGCATTCTGACCCTGTGTGCAGTTCTCCTGTATGGAAATGTTAGCGTTTTCTATCTAGATGGGGAAATGGTGTATGCACATGTGGATCCTGGTGTAATTACACACGTAGTGATCTCAACCACATGTTGAATTAATGCCTGGACAAAGCACTATTTCTTGGACTAAAAATAGTTGAAGGTGGATGCACATTTTTCACAGTTTTAAGTTCATCCCAGGCAATGCCCTCTAGTTTCTCCCAGTGACCAATTGCAATATACACAGATTCTGTAGAGAGGAAAAGAGGGGGCAGTATGGATGGTGATGATGCAGGAGTGAGGAAAGTTCTTCAAGTATCCAGAGTTAGGTGCATTCCCCATACCCACCCCCGACATCTAGCATTGGTGGAAGGATTTGACGGATCCATGTGCGTTTGGCAAGCTATTTTGATGTCCTGCTCTCTGCACAAATCCAGGGCCAGTCTTTTCTTGTTAAAATGAAGAACCAGAACTTGTTCTGTCCTTAGGTGAGGAACCCAGCCCATATAAGCCAGTGGAATAGCAGCCCAGCTCTTGTAGCCATCGACCTGTGGGGTTACTTAAGGGAAAGGGCTGAACAATTTGACTGAGGTTTGGTGTTGACTGATGACGTGATTCCAGTTCCTTCAACCATACTGCTACTTCTTCTTTGAACCAAGCCCATGAGTGGCCTGTTATTTCAGAATATCTCTGAATCGTATAGCTCTGATGACAAGTTTGTGTTGAACTGCTCATACTCAGAGTTTAGGCTTGCCTGAAGGGAGAATGCTGTTTGCTATGGGGCAGGAGGTCCTAACTTGGTTTGTGCCTTAGGCTCCTGGTGAGGCCTTTAGGCCCCTATGAGAAAACGCTTTTTGAATGCATAAAATAAAGTTCACGGGATTACAAGGAAACTCATAATATTGAAAAACAATTATCAAGTTTATAAAAAACAAGTTTTTGATATGGTTGTATATGTACTTCTTTATCTGCAATGGATATAAATGATGTTTCAGGGTGTCTGCAACAATTCCAATGTGATTTGGAAATATCTCTAACTTTTTTGGTAACAAATCACAGATGCTGTTAAGACTAAAGTGGTTTATTGCCTACATTTACTAACTTCAGGGAAACCCTAAGTTCTTCTTAGAAGGTGGTGAAAATATCAATTTAAAATTTTCCCCATCCAGGTCAAATACTTCTGCTAGAGGAGGATTAGCCCTGGGTCAGGGGTCAGAAGCCCCTGCTGCCAGTTCCCTTCTCTCCCACTTCTGAGCAGTGTGGGGTGGTGAGATGGTTTCCTAGGGATGGTCCCTCCTGGGCCTGCAAACTTTCATTATTTGTTCCAACTCTGCCCATCATTTTCTGTGACCTCAGGCAAATCACTTATGCAATTTGAGCTTCAATTTTCTCATTTGTGAAAAGAGGCAGGTGGATTAGTTGATCTCTTGAGATTTCTTTCAATTGTAATATCTCTCCAATTGCAAGACACCATTGAAAAGATTCAGTCCTACTATTTCTAGGAAAAGTGGGTCATGAGAAAGAACATGGTGTCTGGTATTCCACAGACTTGGGTTAGAAATACTGCCTTTCTAGTTATGATGTGTGATGTTTGGCAAATTACTTGACTTGTCTCAGCCTTAATTTTCTTATCCATAAAATGGAAACATAAAATCTACTTCACAGGGTAATGTGAGACATCAATCCTATAATGCCTTTGTTTATTTTCTTCTCAGCTGGTTCCACAAAGGGCTCGAGAACTCCCTCAGAATGACAGTTGGTGGGTGTCAGCCAATGATGTCTCATTTGTGGCCTCAAACAGCACCTTTAGAACAGGTGTCAAGGTTAAGGCTGCCCCAGAATAAAGACCAGGGATCTGAACCCACAGCTGCAAATGTAGCCCCAACTCTCAATGGAAAAAATCCAATGTGGATATCTCCTACGACTAAAATGGTTGAAAACTGAGGGTGAAGTACTGTATCATCTTTGACTTTGCTAATTTTAAATCTGAAAACGTCTTTGAACATTTTCTTCTAAAGCCAAACTCAACTGGCTTTCCTTCTTCCTCCATCTGAACCTATATTTCTGCTAGCTGTACTTGCAAGCAAGGCAGAGCTGAAGACCTATGAATTGAGGAGACAATGCTATTTTACATCTATTAACATAAGCATTATAGCAATGAGAGCAGTTAATGTATAAAATGGAAAGATTTAAAGCCACAGTCATTCTACTTCTTTTGGATCTAGTCGCAAGCCCATGGATCCCAGCTCTGGACAAACATGAGCTAGGTCATACTTGAGAAGGGTCACTGCCCAGAGGCCTCCTCACTGCCCTCCTCAGAGTCTGACCACCATACTTTGAATCATCACTGCCCGCCAGCATTAGGAACCTCATTTTTATACCTGAAGAAACTGGGGCACAAAGGATTAAGGACTCACTGTGCCCACTCTTTGGGGTTATAGCTAGAATGGACACTCTCACACTTTTCTTTAATTTCTTAGCTTGTTAAAATGTCCAAAGTAATTTAATTCCCTTCAATCCCATTAAAGGAATCACAAATAATTCATCCCTTTTTTGACTTTTTTCTATTGCAGTGAAAGGCACTGTCCTGATCTGAAAGGATGTATGTCCCCTAAAAAAGCTATGTTTTAATCTAAATTCCATTTCATAAAGGTAGAATAATCAATCCCTATTCAATGCTGTATGTTTGAAACTAATCAGATTATCTTCCTGGAAACGTGATTAAATCAAGAGTGGCTGTTAAATTGGATTAGGTGACAACATGTCTCCACCCACTTCGGTGGGTCTTGAGACGTTTCTGGAGTCCTGTAAAAGAGAAAACATTTTGGAGAATGAAGGAGATTCAGAGAGAGCAGAGAATGCTGTAGCGCCACAAAACAGAGTCCACCAGCCAGCAACCTTTGGAGATGAAGAAGGAAAGTGCCTCCTGGGGAGCATCATGAAATAGGAAGCCAGGAGAGAAAGCTAGCAAATAACACCATGTTCGCTATGTGCCTTTCCAGCCAAGAGCGAAACCTTGACTGTGTTCGCCATGTGCCTTCTCACTTGAGAGAGAGAGACCCTGAATTTCATCGGCTTTCTTGAACCAAGGTATCTTTCCTTGTATGGATGCCTTTGATTGGACATTTCCATAGACTTGTTTTAATTGGGACATTTTCTTGGCCTTACAACTATAAATAGCAACTTATTAAATTCCCCTTTTTAAAAGCCATTCCATTTCTGGTATATTGCATTCAGGCAGCTAGCAAACTAGAACAAGCACATAACATAAAATTTACCATTTTAACCATTTTAAAGTGTACAATTCATTGGCACTCTGTGCATTCACGATCTTGGCAACAATCACCACTATCTAGTTCTAGAATTTTTTAGCTCAAATGGAAACCCTGTACACATTAAGCAGTCACTCTTTGCAAACCCCTCCTCCTATCCCTCAAGCTATTAAGCCACTTTCTGTACTTATGGATGTGCCTCTTCTGGATACTTTGGTAAAAGGAATCATACAATATTTGTCCTTTTCTACCTGGCTTCTTTTGCTCAGCATAATGTTTTCAAGGATCGTTTATGTTGTGCCACTCTTTTCGTACAGCAGAAAAATATTCTATTGGTTGGATAGACCACATTTTGTTTATCCATTCATCTGTTGATGGCACTTGTGTTGCTTCCTTTATCTATTGTTAATAATGCTACCATACACATTCATATACAAGCTTTTGTGAACCTGTGTTTTCAATTCTCTTGGGTATATTATTAGGAGTGGAATCACTGGGTCATACGCAATCTTTTTTAAAAAAGCAAACGATATGGGATAAGAGTCTTACTTTTAAATTTCCCATAACCCTGAAATAAGACAATGAAATCATGAGTTTCCTCATGGTTTCCTTTCAGTGATAAAGAATGAAAATAGCTATCAAGTGGGCAAGTGGTGACTTGGTTTATCAAATTGTTTTTGAAGGCATCAGAAAAGATTTAATATTTTCCTCAAAATAAAAAGAATGTTATGATCATGAGAGTTAATGTGCTGCCTCATTTCCAAACTTTGACATTGGGGTCCTGATTTGTGGGGAAAAAAATGGAAGCAAAAATAGCATGTAGCATGGAGGCCTAAGAAAATAGAAGTAGCTTATAAGGAGTGTTGGATTCTGCTAATGCAATACTCACCTAAGCAGAGGAACCAAGGATGGCGAAGGACCTCAAAGGTGTGGGTCACTTTTGTTTTCATATCATTGTTGGGTTTTTTTTTTTTGTATGCTGAATGGCAGGGGTCACATTTCATTCTTTTTCTATGTGAGTATCCCGTTATTGCAGCATCATTTGTTGAATTTTTGTTTGTTTTTCTTTCTTTTGTTTGCTTGTTTGTTTGTTTTGGGGAAGTGCATGGACTGGGAATCAAACCCAGGTCTCCTGCTCAGCAGATGAGAATTCCACCACTGAACTACCCTTACATTCCCCATTGTTGGCTTTTGAAAACTCATAAGGAACTTATGAGAGCTCCCTTCACTTGCAGATCAAGCTGGTTACAGGAAATCATGAGTGCTCTTGAAGTTCTGGCTTTGGGAGGTCTAAGACTCACCTTCCAGGTCCTTTCCCACCCCCTTGACCCAGAAGAAATTCCCTTTGACCTTAGCATGACTTTCACTATATACTCTTGTCCTTGGGGCCATCCCCAGGCTACGTTCCTCTTTCTCCTAGCAGCATGCAGTTTACTGTTTGGCAGAAGAAATGGCCTCTTAAGGGGTTGCTGGATTTTCAACACAAGAGGAGTGTGTTTCATGCACTGTCACATTTCTCTTGGCATCTGGGGAATTGATAGAAATATGACCAATCAAATAAAGCCTCTTCCATTGTCTAAAAAAAATACGGCTGGGGAAGGAGAAGGATTATACTCAGGAGAACTGTCCCTGATACAATAGAAACATTGTCTCAGTCAGGGGCCTGTTTCAAAATATTCCCAGAACTTTAAATTGTGAGCAAAAAAAAAAAAAAAAGCCTGAGGAAAGTTTCCTGTTATAGAATGCCAAGACAAACATACATCCAGTCCCCCAGAAACTAAAAATTACAGGATCATCACAGGCCCTCAATGGAAAGTGATTGTTCACAGCAGAATGTGAGAACATGGAAAGCAAATATGGTCCCACAATGTCTGCTGACCCCCTTGATTAGGATAATTTATTAAAGCATCAATCAGGCAAGAACAAAATTGCATTTGGGGACCAGCTAATGCCATGTATTATTTGCTAGTAAATAAGTCAGGTTTAGATTGGTGTACCCATCATCAGGCTATGAGGGTTTCATTCATGGAAGAATAAACACACCAGTTCTTTAAACTATTTTAGAGACTTCTGTGTCAAGTCTATTGGTGTTCTCTGGGCATCTGAGGTGTCTGAAGTAGTCTCCACAGTGTAGGGTCCCTTTGAAATGACTTTGAGAAACTCTTGACTCAGAGAACCTGCTCAATTAATTGTCATCATCTGTTATGGGCTAAATTGCGTCCCCGCAAAAGATATGTTGAAATCCTAACCCCCAGTCCCATGAATGTGATCCTATTGGAAACAGGGTCTTTGAAAATGTTATTAGCTAAAATGGAGCCAAACTTGATTAGGGTGGGTCCTAATCTGATGTGATTAGGTGTCCTTATAAGGAGAGGACATTTGGCCACAGCCAGTTGGAAACAGAGACCCCAGATGGCCATGCAACAGAAGCAGAGATGGAATGATACCGCCACAAACCTAGGAACAAAAAAGATTGTTGGCAACCACTGGAAGCCAGGAGAAGTATGAAAGGATTCTCTCCTACAGGTTTCAGATGGAGCACAGCACCTGGTCGCACCTTGATTTCACACCTGTAGCCTCTAGAATTCTGAAACAATACATTTCTGTTGGTTTAAGCCACCCAGTTTGTTGTACTTTGTTATGGCGACCCTAGCAAACTGGAGACATCATTGTAAAAAGGAACTATTCCTGGAAGTCATCTCTTTTCTACCAAGCATAACAATCAGGTTACTCAACTATTCATGTACCTCCCCCCTCCACCTGTAGTCTCTTAAGTCTTTTCTAGGTTAAGGTCACCTTTAGAGAGTTTTGTTTGGTCCATGGAGAACAGCTGGCTTCAAGACCACCACGATCACTCTGTCGATGGGAGCCATTCTGGTTTTTGCTTAATGATTAGGGTCCCCATAATGCACTTTGCAATCTTGAAAGCCACATTCTTCTTCATTGGTCCTTTACCAGTAAGATACGCCTCACTTAGCTAGATTGGTGGCCTTTCCAGCCACTTATATGAGTACTTTGTGGGTCCAGGACTATCAGACAACTGTGTAGGGATGCCCTTTACTTAATAGACAGAAAAGACTTGTAAATTTCTTTGTAGAGTTTTCTAACTAAGGAAAGTATTGTGCCCAGAGGAAGGGCTACTTTTGTCTCTTTTGTACGAAGTTTCGCAGTGGTGTTGGGGTGGATCATCCCCCAAAAGTCATCTCTGTTTCCATAAAACCAAAGGGCATTGACACTAAAATATGAAGTAGTCTGTTTTGTGATCATCAGAGATTTTATTCCCCAACCCAGACAAATTTCCTTGCTGAACCCCTTTGCCTGATGGTTTTGTTCGTAATGCACCCTTATCTTCATGGAATAGCCCCCTTGGGCTCCCGGGTTTCTGTGGCAGTCATATACCAGTTGCAATGTCTTGAATGGGCTATGGGCTGTATTGCCAGTTCCGTGAGTTCCATGAAGCCATCAAAAAGAAAGCCCAAGTACTTTAGGATTCAGCAAAAACCCCAGGATGAAAGAAGGCTTTGGTGGTCACTTAGCAACTAGGGCTTCTACTTTTACTTCATTTTTTTTGGCCTCTAGGTTTCAAACTATTTTGCCAGTTCTGTAAAGTGATTAAAAGATTGTTCATGTATGTTAACTCATATAAGTAGTAGTAACTTTTCACCACAGCAGTTCTTGAAAAATTATATCCTTTGTCAACTATGACTCCTTTTTTTCTTTGTGATGACTTTCTTATTAACTAACATCACACTCAATAAATATGCCACAAAAGGTGATATTTCAAAATTACAATGTCAAGCATCCTCATGAATTTACTCAGTACATTGATTTTTAGTCAGAAAATTATCATATAGAGCAATTTTAAAAAGGGGGATTTAATAAGTTGCAAGTTAATGGTTTTTAGGCTGTGGAAATGTCCCAATTAAAGCAAATCTATAGAAATGACCAACTAAGGCATCCAGGGAAAGAAACCTTGATTCAAGAAGGCCGATGAAGTTCAGGGTTTCTTTATCAGGTGGAAAGACATGTGACGAACATGGTGTCATCTGCTAGCTTCCTCCCCAGCGCCCTGGGAGGCATTTTTCTTCTTCATCTCCAAAAGTTGCTGTCCAGTAGACTCTCTGTTTGTGGTTCTGTGGTATTCTATCACCCTTCTCTGCTAGCTCTGAATCTCCAGTTTTCTCCAAAATGTTTCCTCTTTTATAGGATTCCAGTAAACTAATCAAGACCAACCCAAATGAGTGGAGTCATATCTCCATCTAATGAAGTTTGATGGATCCACATTTGATGGAGTCACATCTCCATGGAGATAATCTAATTACAGTTTCAAACATACAGTACTGAATAAGGATTAGAAGAAACAGCTGCCTTTACAAAAATGGGATTAGGATTAAAACATGGTTTTTCTAGGGTACATACATCCTTTCAAACTGACACACTTATGTAAATTTGTTTTATGTTTCAATTGATATATTTTTCCATAGGTAAGTTTGTTTGGATATCTTTGGTTGGGATGGATGCATAAAAAAAAATTTCCCATCAAAATTAGTGAAAGAAATTTTCATTTAATAGGTTTTAATTTGCAGCCAGGTTTTCAGAACTAACTAAGTCATTATATAAGTGACAGATGTATGTTGCCCAGGATTTTAGTTACATTCTTCAGGAGAATTGTCCAGGATATCTAATTCACAATACTGCTAAAAACTAAAATGTCCTATGTCTTCTTTAAACAAAAGTAATCAGCTGATGTATCAATTAAAGGATGGCTCTATATTGAATGCAATCTTACTTCTCAACATAAAAGTTCATCTTCATTTAATGATTAATGCACACTAGCACTGTTTTATTGATTTATATCTGTATACATTCTAAAAAGGTTTGCAGCAGCTTAAAGATAATCTATTCAATCCTCCTAGAACATTATCCTCAAAATGATAAGAATTCAATAAAAGTTTGTCTTATTGTTGTTATAAAAGATATACACTCACAGGGAGCCCAGAAACAGAAAGAGGACCTTTAATCCTGTATAGATTCTAATGTCTGGATATATCCTAGAGTATATTAAGCAGATAATCAAAAAATATTGGCAAAGTCCCTCGAGGGATGGGCGAAAGAATATGGAACTATTAAACCTTACCATCAGGGAATCCCCTGATACTATGTCAAACTTTAGGGACACCTAAATCAATAGGGCAGGCCCTCAATCCTGAGGCTTACTCTTGTGAAGCTTATTATGCAGGTAGCAGAGAAGTTTAGACTACCTATACGTATGCCTAAGAACTACTTCTGGAGGACCTCTTCCATTGCTTGGATGTGGCCTCATTCTCTCTACGCCCAACTCTGCATTTGAAATCATTGCCCTCCCACCTATGTTGAGTCTGCCTGGCAACATGGGAGATGACTCCCAGGGATGAATCCAGACCTGGCACAGTGGGATCAACAAGTCCATCCTGACTAAAAGGGGGAAAAAAAGTGTAATTAATAAAGTATCAGTGGCAGAGAGAGTTCAAATAGAGTCTAGAGGCAACTCTGGAGGTTGCTCTTATGCAAGCTTCAGTTAGACTTTGCTACCTGTCATAACCTGCCAAACCCCAACCAGGACCATTCCAGCCAATCCTAAAGAACACCTAGGGAAATATATGGGATTCCACAATATTTCCAGGCACTAGAGTAAATTCCCAAAAACCTACAACCTCCAGCTGGGTTCTTGGTCCAGATAAATCCTGAAACCTAAAGGGCCCAGCCTCTCCAGAACATCAGCTAGTTCCATCTCCCTACCACATATTAGTAACAGACCCTTCCAATATCAAAAATTAAGACTAACCATAGCCCAAACACCCCTAAAGAGAGGGATGGAAAGATTAAAGGTGATGGTGGAGTTATACAGAGAAGATAGGATTTAACAAATGAAAATGAATGTTGAATTATTAAATTGATACCTCTTTTAATCTCCAGGATTTTAGAGAAGCTAAAAGTAAAAACCTAAAATTATGGAAATGTAACCCATGTCAAGCTCTGAAATATGTTCTACAACTAATTATGGTGCTGTGCTTTGAAATTTATTGCTTTTTTTGTACGTATGTTATTTTTCACAAAAAAAAAGAATGAAAAAAATGTCAATTCTGATGATAAAAAATACTTAAGCATTCTGGCCTCCTATATCCTGGAACAGCTAGAAGGAAAAATCTGAGAGGATCATATGGTAGCCCATGACAAACTCTGAGATCTGTCCTGTAACTACTTGTTGAAGAGTGCTTGAAAACTATTGCTTTTTTATTTCTTTGCTTTGTATATATGTTATACTATACAATAAAAAAGTTAGAAAAAAGATTTATACTTTGAAATAATTAAAATAATTCTCAGATACCAAACATATGTAAATGAGAAGGAAAATACGTTTACTTTGGGAACTATACATAACAATGATTGAGTACTAAGCATTGAGCTTTCAGGAAGCTAGAGAAAGAAGTATTATAGAGTAATTTTCTAGAGAAAGAAATCCATTGATTCTTTAAGGACATCAAAGTTTTTTTGGTGGCATGGTTTTTATACTGGTGACTCTGAAAAACATAATGCATAATATCTTACACGATAGTTTTAAAGAGACAGTTCATCTACCCATTTTTCTATGAATTCATTTAGCAGATACTTTGGCATTTTATTTATGTGGTATCCTTGATAAAGTCCAAGGGCATAACATTAAAGTATAATTTAATGAAGGTATTTCCAGAGCAAGCTAAAGGAATGAGGCTAAGTTTAGAGCCTACCAGGAATCTAAATTGGTAAAGGTTAGCACTTAAACTATCTATAGTTGTGCATGAATAGCAAGTCCCAATACTGTTTTCATTAATTAGCATACCTCTCTGCTGGAGTTCTCTGCATTCACAGGATACAGTTCAAGGTTTTAGCTCTTTTTTATAGATCTGATATTATTTAGCTGATTAAGGAAGGATTGATATAATTTCACAAATAGGCAAGAAGGTGAGGTTATTAAAATTTCCTGTACTCACCAATATTTTTACCCTGAAGGTCACCTGCTTACAGAATTAGAATTTCTCTCACAATATAGCTCTGTGTCAGTTTAAGTATTGAATTTTTATTTAACAAACAGTATTTACTACGTCTCTTATTTAATCTCATGCTGTGGGGTAAATACAACAGCCAGTTCCCTCCCATTTTAGATATGAAGATGTTAAGGCACAGGGACCTTAAGTAACTTACCTAAGGTTACATAGCTAGTAAATAGAAAATTCAAGATTTGAACTCAGTCCATTTGGCTTTAGGGTCCATGTGCTTTAACCATGATGTTGTGCTCCTTCTGAAGAGGTGTTTCATTGAAATTTTGGAGTTCCATAAACTAAGGCCCATCTGAAATTACCGTGGTCTAGAAGAATTTCAAAGTGAGTGTTACTCTCCTTGGCTAGAGCAAACACTCTTTCACGCCCCTCAGAAGATCTGATTCTGCGTGCAGCTGTCAAGATGAATTGCCTGCCAAAAGCAGCCTGGACTAACTAATGGAGTTGGACTGCTGTACGGTGTTATTTATATCTCAGAGACTGTGTACAGGCTTACAAAGACTATTTTAGTTTTAACCAAAGCCAGTCACTTCCAAAGGCCTTTCAAATGATGATGGGAGCCTAAGATACAGCTCTGATTTCTTTTTTTTTTCTTGTCCCTGGAAATTATGATCTGTTATGTCAGGAAATCTGCATATCCTAATTCTTTTAGCACACACATTTTGAAGAGGTATTTATACTCAAGGATGTATGTTAAAATCATATAGTTTACTTCATTGATAGATTCTGTCTATAAAATTGAAGCATGTTGATAAATAATAAAGCTCATATTTTTACCTTTCCTTCAAACTCCTTAGAAACCATAAAGGAATGGTCAATTTTTTTCTCTCACTTATTCACCTTTCCCCAATTTCTAATGGATCCTCTCCATAAATATTTAAACATACTCAGAACCCTTATGTTTTTATACAATCCTTCTTGGTCTCTATGTCTTCCTCCCACCCTTGTCCTGACCATTTGCCACCCTACCTCATCTACCTCTACCATTCACTGAAATGTTTTTTGCCAATGCCACTAATGACCTGGAATGCTGAGAACCAAATGTAGCCATAAGGATCATCTCGATCTGCTATAGGTAGCTCAAGATACATGGTTCTAGCAGTCACTAATTTTTCCTAAATTCAGGTAGTCCAGATTATAATCCCTAACCCGTCAATGTTGTCCCTCCTTTTGTGCTTCACATTTCAGTAAATATTATTTTTCATCCTTGAAGTTGACCAAATAAGGTAGTCACTCCGCAGTTGGTTTGTTAAGTTGTGGACATGTTGAACTTGAGATTTCATGATATATCCAAGAGGAGGTATTACTGTAGATTGGCCCCAATGAAAATTTATGATCACAAGTCTCGAGTGGACCATAAATAAAGCTTGGCCATCCAAATATATATCTCTGGTCAAGTCATTTTCTCCTCTCTGAAGCATCTTTACTCAAACTTACTTATGTCTCTGAATGATTCCAACCTCCACCACTACCTTCACTCTCAGCAGATATCCTTGCCTTCTATTTCAAAGAAAAAGTAGAATCCATTAAATTGGAGATCCTGCCATATTTGCATCTTTTCTCTCTTTCATCCTTCCTCTTATAATAAAGTGTTTCTCTTCTTCACATATAAAGCCAGTTCTTCTACTTGTATTTTAGATCTCATTCACATCTGCCTTATAAAACCTGAGCGTTATAAATAATGTCTTCTTTTGTTAGTACTAAATCACCTCTCTCAATGATATGTATATTCTTTGCATGTCTTTGCCTTTAAATATGGTTAAGTCCCTCCATTATAACAAAGTAATGTGGATTTCTGCTTCTGGGTAAGGCAGAATTGCAGGGATAAGGTTTATCCTCCCACCTGAAACAAACTAAGAAAAAAAAAAAACCCCAACACAATGTATGAAACAACAGTTTTCAATACATTTGACACGACGTAGTGAAGGATAGTGATCCGGGAGAGACAGAAAACAAATGGGATGGAACCTATAATAACCGCAGCTTACTACTCAAAGAAAGTTTCCAAGATGCAGAGCAGGGATGGGGAATCCAATCAGAGCCTGATGGTTTCCCTAAATGGAGGCAAAGGAGCTGGAGGTCCAGGGAGACAAAGGCAGCTGGAGGTCACAAGGTAAATTACCAGAGAGTAGAGAACTTGGCAAAGAAATCTGGGCCTGGTTGACTGCCATGAAAAGCTATGCCCTAGGCACTGGTCAACTCCCACATTCTCCATGCCAGAAATAGCTGTCCAGCTGCCGTGGGCCAGAAGCAATCCCCATGCCATGGATGCCATTTCTCCAAGCAGCAGATGCAGCCAGGAGGCACCAGCCTGAGGGAGGAGGTACCTCAGGAGTGAGAAGTGGTAAAGATGGGCCTAAGGGTAAGAGATACCTCAGGAACACCACCTGCCAGGTAGAAGCAGAAAGTGAAGGCAGGTGGACTCCCTGTCTGCCTAGGTTTTTAAAAATACATATATTTTTCTATAAAAATATTTTTATTAATAGTATTATTGTTATTTTTAATTTTTATTTTATCTTTAAAATGTGTATATATTTATATATTCACTTTAATTTATTTTTATTTTATTTTATTTAACTTACTCTTAAAAAATTATTTTCTCTCCCTTCTGAGGGCACCCATCTGAGTTCATTCCAATATATCTTGGGGTGTCCCCTCTGACTTTGGGGCCTATTACTGGTGAGGTGTGTTTTCTTGCGGTTTTTTTTTTTTATATTTGTTCTAGTTTGCTAGCTGCTAGAATGCAATATACCAGAAATGGAATGGCTTTTAACAAGGAGAATTTAATGAGTTGCTAGGTTACAGTTCTAAGGCCAAAAAAATGTCCCAATTAAAACAAGTCTGTAGAAATGTCCAATCAAAGGCATCTGGGGAAAGATACCTTGGCTCAAGAAGGCCGATGAAGTTCAGGGTTTCTCTCTCAAGTGAGAAGGCATATGGCGAGCACAGTCAGAGTTTCTCTCTCGGCCGGAAGGGCACATGGCAAGCAAGGCATCATCTGCTACTTTCTCTCCTGGCTTCCTGTTTCATGAAGCTCCCTGGGAGGCGTTTTCCTTCTTCATCTCCAAGGGTTGCTGGCTTGTGGACTCTCTGCTTCGTGGTGCTGCAGCATTCTCTGCTCTCTCTGAATCTCTCATTCTCCAAAATATTTCCTGTTTTATAGGACTCCAATAAACCAATCAAAATCCACCCAAATGGGTGGAGACAAGTCGTCCCCTAATCCAGTCTAACAATCACTCTTGACTAAATTCCATCATTCAGGGAGATGATCTGATTACAGTTTCAAACATACAGTATTGAACAGAGATTATTCTACCTTTACGAAATGATATTTTGATTAAAACATGTCTTTTCTAGGGGGCATACTTCTTTTCAAACCAGCACATTCCACCCTCTGGCCCCTAAAAAAGACATGTTTTTCCCATATACAAAATACATTAATTTCATAACAATATCAGAAACCTTAAACCTTTCAGTAGCAATACAATGAAGTACAAAATTAGAGACAGTATAAAATCTCATCAATTCAGTTACAGGCATGGTCTGTCCTAAGGCAAAATTCTCTTCATTTGCTCTGGACCTTTGAAAACTCATAACAAGTTATTTGCTGCCAACATACAAAGGAGGAACATTCATAGGATACATATACACATTTCCATAGGGAGGAAGGAACACAGGGGTCACCGGACCCATACAGTTTCGAAAACCTGCAGGGCAAAGTCCATTAGATTTCAAAGTCTGAGAATCATTTATCCTCAGGGCTTTAGAAAGTGCAGTCCCACCCTTTCCAAGGGCCTACACAGAGGCCTGCCTCTGAATACAACCTTGGCGGATATTGGGGAGACCACCTTTTTTTTCGACTTCACCCTCTCCAAGCATTGGGGCCTCACCCGGGCTCTCTTCCATCTCCAGGGCACACGTTCAACCCCTCCATGTGGTGGCAGCCAGGCTCTCCCCAAACTCCAAGGAATGTGCTTCACCCTCTCCAAGGCCTGAGGCGACATGACTCTTCCACTGCAACAAGGTGGAAGGCCCATCCTCTGCCTTTGGGGCAAACTCACCCTCTCCACGGGCTTGGGTAGGTCCGCTCTCCTGGCCCAAGGTTTCTTGACTTCAGACTTCAGCCTCCATGGTTTTGCCTTTGAAGTTATTTTTCCTCCAATGTGTCCCTTCTCTGAACCCCTTAGTTCAAACTGGCAGCAGCTCTGTTTATACAGGTCCCACAGCACTCTCGTTGGCTTTCTATGCAGTAGCCTTGGATCATGCCCATCAGATGTAAGGAGTTTGCACAAATCCTTCCTGGATAACTCCATGTCCAATCTTGGCTCTTTCTGAAATGGCTGGCTGTTTCCACATTTGATTAGATCCTCACACAGGCACTACTCTCTGGGGTCTCCCTCTGCTAGCTTTTAATAGACCCTCAAGTAGAATTTTACTCCCTACATGAGATTTGGGCCTTGGTTTTGTGGAGAATTAGTGACAGAACAAGTGAAAAAGAAAATTTCAACACAAAACCAAGCAAATACAAAACCTTAGATGAGTGAAGGAAACCAACTTGCAAAATAAACATATTAAGATAATCAAATGCCCTGAACACAAGAGAAAATCACAAAATATGTGAAGATCCAAGTAGAAGTGGCCCGAATGACCAAATCAAAACTCTGGAGGAGAAACAGACAATAAAACAGCTACTCAAGGATATTTATAAAGGAATAAAGATATCAGGAAGACACTGGAAGAGCACAAAGAAAAATTTGAAAGCTTAAATAGAAAAAAGGCAGGTCTCACAGAGATGGAAGATACAATAGACCAAATTAGAAATATACTAGAGAGACACACAATAGCAGATTTAAAGAAACAGAAGGAAAAGCAAGTGAGCTAGGAGATAGTTGAATTAGAGTGCACAAAGGAACAAATGGTAAGAAAGATGGAAATAATGGTACTGGATCTTAGGAAAATGATGGACAACAGGAGACACACAAATACAAGAATAATTGGTGTCCCAAATGGAGAAAAGAAGAGTAAAGGCCTGGAAAAGTTAGTTGAAGATGTAATCAGGAAAAATTTCCCAACCCTTATAAAAGACATAAATATGAAATTCAAAGAGGCCCAGCAAACTCCAAATAGAATAAATCCAAATTGGCCTACTCCAAGACACATACTAATCAACCTGTCAAATGCTGAAAAGAAACAAAAAATCTTGAAAGCAGCATTAAAAAAAAAAAGATCTACTACACACACGGAAAACACTTAAGACTGAGTTTGAATTACTCAACAGGTACCATACCATCAAAAAGGCAGCGAAGTGACATATTTAAGATCCTGAATGAGAAAGGCTTCTAGCCAAGAATACTTTATCCAGCTAAATTGTACTTGAAAATTGAGGGAGAGATTAAACTCTTCAGTGTCAAAGACTGAGAGAATTATTCAACAAGAGACCTGCCCCAAAGGGAAGTCTGTCAGCTGAAAAAAGGAAAAAAAATAGAAAGGAGAGGGAGATCAGGAGGGCACAAAATTGAATATCAGTAATGGCAATTCAAAAGATAAAAAGAGAAAGAAGGAAAATGATACATAGATCCGACAAAGACTAAATAAGATGGTAGATTCAAGATCTGTTTTTACAGTAATAACTTTGAATGTTAATGTACTAAGCTCACAAATTAAAAGATACAGATTGACAGGATGGAATAAAAAACATAATCCATCTATATACTATTTACAAGAGATGCATCTTAGACCCAAGGACATAATTAGATTGAAAGTGAAAGGATAGAAAAAAGATGTTCTATAAAAGCAGTAACCAAAAGAAAGCAGAAGTAGCTATCCTAATATCAGATAAAATAGACTTTAAATATAAAGATGTCATTAAAAACAAAGAAGGACATGACATATTAGTAAAAGGGACAATTCACCAGGAAGAAATAATAATCATAAACGTTTATGCCACCAATCTAGGGGCTCCAAAGTACATGAGGCAAACACTGGCAAAACTGAAGGGAGCTATAGACATTTCAGCAATAATAGTGGGAGATTTCTATATCTACACTCTCCTCTGTAGATAGACCAGACAGAAGATCAACAAAAAAATAGAAAACCTAAACAATGTGATAAACAAATTAGACCAAATACACGTATATAAATCATTACACACCAAAACACCAGGATATACATTCTTTAGTATACATGGAAAATTCCCAAGATAGATCATATAGTGGGACACAAACTAAGTCTTAATAAAGTTAATGTTTGAAATTGCCCCCAAAGCACTTTCTCTGACCACAATGGAGTGAAGCTGGAAAATAATCACCAAAAAAAAAAAAAAAAAGCTTTCACAAATATATGGAGATTGAACAATACACTTTTAAATAATCAGTGTCTTAAAAAAGAAATTGCTAGAGAAATCAGCAAATATCTGGAGACAAGTGGTAATGAGAATACAACATATCAGAAATTAGGGGATGCAGCAAAAGCAATGCTGAGAGGGAAATTCACTGCCCTCAACACCTATATTAAAAAATAGGAATGAGCAAAAATCGAAGGCTTAGCTGCAAACTAACCCAAAGCAAATAAAAGAAGAGAAATAACTATGATTAAAGCAGAAATAGATGAATTGGAGAATAAAAAAAAGTAATACAGAAGCCAACAAAACCAAAAGTTGGTTCTTTGAGAAAACCAATAAAATTTATGGACCCTTACCTAGAGTAACCAAAAAAGAGAGAGGATGCAAATAAACAAAATCAGAAATGAGAGGGAATCATTACCATGGATCCTGAAAAAAATTTAAAAATCTTAAGAGAATACTATGATCAATTATATGTCAAGAAACTAGACAACTTAGATGAACTGTACAAATTCCTAGAAACAAACGAACTACTCTACTGTCTTGAAAAGAAACATAAGATCTCAAAACCAATTACAGGTAAAGAGAATCAATCAGTCATAAAAAAATCTTCCCACAAAGAAAAGCCCAGGACCAGATACTTGCACAGGGGAATTTTTTTTAAACATTTATAATCAACTTTATTAAAAATTGTGCAAAAATTAAGCACCAGATCCCCATTCTCTACCCTCATTCTATTTCCTGGCATTTTTAACCAGGAATAGATTTTTGTTGTTGTTGTTGTTGTTTTTAGATTATACCATCTTAGTCTTTATTGTCCATCTTTCTTTCTGCTTTCATTTGTGCCCCCAGGCCTCCTCCCTCTGTCATTCTCACATTCAGCTTCATTCAGTGTTCTAACATTATTGAATTACAGTTAGGTAATATGGTGCTATCCATTTCTGAATTTTTACAATCAGTCCTGTTGCACAATCTATATCCCTTCAGCTCCAATTACCCAATATCTACCTTATTTCTATCTCCTGATGGTCTCTGTTACCAAGTGAAATTCTCCAAGTTCATTCTCTAATGTCAGTTCATATCAGTGAGACCATACTGTATTTGTCCTTTTGTTTCTGGCTAATCTCATTCAGCATAACGTCCTTAGGGTCCATCCATGTTGTTACATACTTCATAACTTTATTCTGTCTTACCGCTGCATAATATTCCATTGTATGTATATACCACAGCTTGCTTAGCCACTCGTTTGTTGATGGACATTTGGGCTGTTTCCATCTCTTGGCAATTGTAAATAATGCTGCTATAAACATTGGTGCACAAATGTCCATTTGTGTTCTTGCCCTCACGTCCTCTGAGTAGATACCTAGCAATGGTGTTGCTGGATCATATGGCAATTCTTTACTTAGCTTCCTGAGGAGCCGCCACACTGTCTTCCACAGCAGATGTACCATTTGACATTCCCACCAACAGTGGATAAGTTGCACAGGGGAATTTTATCAAACATTTCAAGAAGAACTAACACAAATCCTGTTCAAACTCTTCCAAACAAATGAGGAAATATGAACACTACCTAACTCATTTTATGAAGCTAACATCACTCTAATACCAAAACTGGATAAAGATGCTGCAAGAAAGGAAAACTAAAGACCAGTCTCTCTAATGAACATAGATGCAAAAATTGTCAACAAAATGTTAACAAATTGAATCTGATGATATGTACATCACAACTAACTGGAGTTTATACCAGGGATGCAAAGGTGGTTTAACACAAGGAAATCAATCAACATAAATACAGCACATTAACGAATTGAAAAGGAAAAATCACATGATGATATTGACTGATACTGAAATAGAATTCAAGAACTTTCTGCATCTTTTCCTGATAAAAATGCTCCAAACATTAGGAATCAAAGAAAACTTTCCCAGTATCACAAGGGAAATATATGAAAAACCCATAGTCAGCATCATACTCAATGATGAGAGACAGAAAGCATTCCCCCTAAGATTAGAAATGAGACAATGATGCACATTGTCACCACTATTTTTCAACATTGTTTGAGAAGTCCTAGTGGGAGAGATTAGACAGAAGAAAGGAATAAAAGGCATCCAAATCAGAAAGGAAGAAGTAAAACTTTCATTATTTGCAGATGACATGATCATATACTTAGAAAACCCTGAGAAATTCACATCAAAGCTACTTAAGCTAATAAACATATTCAGCAAAGTAGTGGGATACAAGATTAATGCACAAAGATCAGCAATATTTTTATACACAAATAACGACCTATCTGGAGAAACAATTAAGGAAAAAATTCCATTCAAAATGTTCTTGCATTCTACGGGCTATGTTTAACAGGAAAATATCAACAGTATCGCAGCACTACCAGGGGTAAGTGATCAGGAGAGAGACAAGAGTTAAGGGGAGGTTTGGATTTTTTATTTGGCGATGGTGCTTTTTAAAAAAATAGTGACCAAAAGAATCAGGTATCTAAAATAATAAGCCTAACCAGGGAAGTGAAGGACTTGTACACAGAAAATTGCAAAACATTGCTTAAAAAAAATACAAAATGGCATAAATAGATGGAAAGACATTCCATGCTCATGGATCAGAAGGTTGAATGAATTTCATGAAGATGTCAATCCTACTCAAACTCATCTACAGATTCAAAGCAATACTGATCAAAATCCCAACAACCTACTTTCAAAGGCTTGGAAAAACTAGTTATCAAACTTATTTGGAAGGGAAAGAGACTCCAAACAGCTAAAGAGATCCTAGAAAAGATTGAAGTGGGAGGACTATCACTTCCTAACATTAAACCTTACTCTAAAGCCCCAGTGGCCAAAACAGCACGGTACTGGCACAAAGGCAGAAATATCAACCAATGGAGTTGAATCAAGAGTGTGGAAATAGCCTACCAAATCTATGGATAATTGATCTTTGACAAGGCCTCCAAATCCACTGAACTGGCGCACAATAGTCTTTTCAATAAATGAGCATAGGAGAATTGGATATCAATAGCTGAAAGAATGAAAGAGGATCCCTACTTTACACTCTATACAAAAATTAATTCAAAATGGAGTAAAAACCTAAATGTAAGAGCCAGTACCATAAAACTTCTAGAAGAAAATGTAGGAAAGTATTTTCAAGATTGAGTAGTAGGAGGTAGCTTCTTAAACTTTATGCCTAAAGCATAAAGTAGTGAAAGAAAAAATAGACAAATGGGAACTCCTTAGGATCAAAAGCTTCTGTGCCTCAAAGGACTTTGTCAAGAAGGTGAAGGGGCAACCAACGTAATGGGAGAAAATATTTGGAAACCATCTATTGGATAAAGGCTTGATATCCTGTGCACATAAAGAAATTATACAGCTCAAGAACCAAAGAACAAACAAATAATTTATAAAATGGGTCAAGGATATGAATAGACACTTTTATGTAATTGGGAGGTATTAGTGGAGTTCCTTGAGAGTCCAAAGGAAGCTATATATATATCACATTGTATACTTTCATTATGTGTAGTTCATTGTATGTCAATTATACACCAATAAAGCTATTAGAAATTAATGAATAAATCATTTATTCCACTCTTTTTTATACGATAGGCTTATTGTGATACAATGCATATATTATAACACTTCACACTTTAGTATGGTTTTTAGTATATTCACAGGCTGTGTAACAATCACCACAACTTTAGCACAATTCATTACCCCAGAAAGAGCCCCATATTGATTAACAGTTATTGCAATTTACCCCAAAACTCCCCACTCCAAACCTAGGCAACCACTAATCTACTTTCTGTCTGCATGGATTTGCCTATTCTGCACAAAATGGAATCATATAATGTGTGAAGTTTTTTGCCTGGCTTCTTTCACTTAATATAATGTTTTTGAAGTTCATTCATGGTATAGTATGCATCAGTACTTCATTCATTTTATGACTGAATAATATTCTATTCTATATATATACCGCATTTTGTTTATCTGTTGATTAGTTGATGCAAATTTGGGCTATTTCCTCTTTTGGTTATTATAACTAATGCTGCTGTAAATATTTACATACATGCTTTTGTGTGGACATATTTTTTTCACTTCCCTCATTTATATACCTAGGAATGAAATTTCTGGGTCATATGGTAACTCTGTTTAACCTTTAAGGAACAATAAATTGTTTATCAAAGTGCCTCCATTCCCTACAACTATATATGAGGGGTACAATTTCTCCATATTGTAGCCAACAACTGTTATTATATACCTTTTTTTGATTAGTCACCCCAGTGAATGTGAACTAGTATCTCATTGAAATTTGGATTTCCATTTCCTTAATGACTAATGATGTTGAGCATCTTTTCATTGGTTTATTGGCCATTTGTATGTATTCATTGAAGAAATGTCTATTTCTCCTTTGTCCATTTCTAATTTATTTGTCTTCTTGTTGATATGTAAGAGCCCTTTATATATTCTGGTTATTACATCCTTATCCAATATATGATTTGTAAATATTTTCTCTTGTTTTGTGGGTTGTTTCTTCACTTTCTTGATAGTGTCATTTGATGCACAAAACTTTTGAATTTGATGAATTCTCATTCTTTTTCATTTGTGCTTTTGGTGTCGAATCTAAGAAGGCTTGGCCTTAACCAAATTCAGGAAAAATTACTCCTATATTTTCCTCCAAGATTTTATAGTTGCAACTCTTCCATTTAGGTCAAGGACCTAGTGTAGGCTAGTTTTTAAGGAAAGAGTTCAATTTCATTCTTTTCCATGTGAATGTCCAGTTGTTTCAGCCCCATTTGTCGAAAGTCAATTGACCCTAATTTTTTTATTTCTGGACTTTCAATTCCATTCCATTGATCTATATGTCTAGCCTTTTGCTAGTACCACCCAATCTTCTTTAATGTAGCTTTGCAGTAATTTTTGAAATTGGGACATACAAGTCTTTCAAATGCATTCTTCCTTTTCAAGATTTATTTGGCTATTCTATGACTCTCACATTTCCATATGAAATTTGGAAGGGTTAGCTGGTCAATTTTTTTCAACAAGCAAACTGTGATTTTGATAGGGATTGCATTGACTCTTTACATCAACTCATGGAGTGTTGTCTTCTTAACAATATTTATTCCTCTGACCAATGAACTGTTGATATATTCCCATTGTTAAATAAATTGGAAAAGTACTGGAGACAACTTGTCTGCACATGTCTAAACCAAAAACCAAGGTATCTTTATATGACTAAAGTAAAAAATATCTTGTTTGTATATGTTAAAATCCCCCACACCTGCTTTACACAAGTTACCTGTGAGACAAATTATCTGGGACTCTCCAACCTCACACAAATGCTAAGATGTTCTGACATTCTTTGAATCTAAGCCTTGATTTCTGAAACCAGGACTTCATCAGGAACAGAAGCTAGGCTAGGGTGGCAGCAAATAAAGTTTGTCAGTCGTCTATTAGAATTCCATCCCCTTATAAAGATTTACTTTTTTGCTTGTTTTTTCTTGTCTAACCTCATTGATTCTTTTCTAACTTGCTTCTTTCTTGGGAGAAGGAGGACTGCTTTTGTCTCAACATTGAGTGTACCCAGTTTGTAAATTGTCTCCTTATGATAGATAAATCGCTTTTCTTTTCTAAATTCTTGAAATTTGCTTTTATTTGACATTACTTATTTAGGTCTTGTTTAGTTTCTTTCAATGATATTTTTTAGTTTTCAGGAGATAAAGTTTACACTTCTTTTGTTTAATTTACTCCTACTTTATTTTTTGATGTTATTTCAAGTGGAATCGTTCCTTCATTTTATTTTCAGATTCTTCATTGCTGGTGTATCAAAATACATTTTATATATTGAACTTGTTCCCTGAAAACTTGCTGAGCTCACTTATTAGCTTTAATAATTCACATGCATTCCTTAGTATATTTTAAATACAAGATTATGTCATCTGCAAGTAAAGATACTTTTATTTCTTCCTTTCCAATCTGTGTACCTTTTACTTCATTTTCTGGGCCATTGCCCTGGCTAGAACTTCCAGAACAATGCTGAATAGAAGTAGTGAGAGTGAGTATCATTGTCTTCTTCCTGTTCTTAGGGGAAAGCGTTCTAATCTCCCACCACTAGGTACGATGTTAGCTAAAGATTTTTGTAGATATTTTTTATCAGGTCAAGAAAGTTCTCTCTTAGTCCCAATTAGTTGGGTATTTTGATAATGAAGTCATATTAGATTTTTGACAAATTCTTTTCCTGAGACTATTGAAATGATCTTGTAATTTTTATACATTGTTCTATTGGTATGGTGTATTACATTAGCTGATTTTGCGATGTTAAGGGTTTTCTCTATGAGACTGGGGCTTCTGATTCAGAAAATATTTTAAAAAGACTGTCTACTTATTGTAGTGAGGATTAAAGTATATAAGGCATATGCAACCTTCAGAGCAGGCACATTGATGGTGCCTAATAAATATTAGCTGTTGTTGTTGCTATCCTTCTAGATTAAATGTGAGGGTGGGAGAGATTTCCTCCAACTGGAAGGAGAATCTAAGAGGACTTCTTGAAGAGATGAAAGATATATAGGTAGGATTAGAATATGTGATTACTGGAGTAAGGCAACATGGGGGTTTGATTTAGGCAGAAGGACAAGTGTAGAAGGACAGACACCAGGCTTTTACCTGGATTACCACAGAAAATGGGGTTGGGTGTGTGATAAAGGGAGATTATAAAAATATTATCTTTATATATCTTTGGATGGTTTTACTTATTCTGACTAGCTTATATTATCTTTTTGTAATAACAAATTCATTAAAGCAAATAATTTCTTAAAGCTCCAAGAGGCAGAAGAAAGAACACAGAGATGAGGAAACATGGGAGAAAAGAGAAGACTTAGCCAGAGTACATAAGGTTAGAGGGTAGAGTGGGACCAGCTTAGGTAGAGTCACAATAGGAGTTTGACTTTTTTCCTCTAAACTGTGGGGAGCCATGGAACATTGTTGAAGAGCGAAGTGGCATAAGAAGAACTGTCCTTTTTCTCTGCTATGATCGAAGACATTTTCACTTGGGGCTTTTTGGTCGAACAGTGTTCTAGGTACATTCTGGAGATTTTCCAAGTACTCTTGTCCTTATCTTTTGCTTCTGAAGTAGTTATTTCCAGGACTATTGGCTCCATAGGAGTGCAAGCTCTGTGAGGGCAGGATTATTTTGCCTTCATTGCTGCAGCCCATCCAGTTTCCATCCCCATCCCAGGCCCTATTGCCAATGGAGCTGCTAATGGATGTCAACTGAATGGAATAGGAACTGACTTATTTTTATTAACGTAGTTATGAGTTTTTAAGAAAAATTATGCCATAAAACACAGGATTAGAATATAGGACCCCACGACCAATACCTTGAATTAGTGTGGAATATTTGCTACTATTAATGATAGTGCTTTTTAAATAATTGTACCACTTTTTGACAGTAGTTGTCTACATTACATTTGATGAAGCATTATTAAAATAGTTCTATCACTCATCCATTGCTTAAATTAGGTATATTTTTCCATATACCAGTCTTTTATTATCACTTTGTATTAGTGTCATACATTCATCATAACCCTTGAAAGAATATTCTTATACTTGTACTGTTAACTATGTTCCATCATCTACAATAGGATTTACTGTGCTATAAAATCCTAAGTTTTATCTTTTAATTTTATTCTAGTAATATATACATCGTAGAGATTCCTCTTTTAACCACATTCACCTATATAGTTCGATGCTGCTGATTACACTCACAATAATGTACTACCATCACCAGCATCCATTTCCAAAACTTTATCATCAGCTTAAATAGAAATTCTGTGCAAGTTAAGCATCACCTCCACATTCTCTAACTCCAATCTATCTTTTGGAACTTATTTTGTAGATTGTATTATATCGTTCATTCTATGAGCTTGATTATTATAATCAGTTTATAACAACAAGATCAAACAATATTTGTCTTTTTGTGTCTGGCTTATTTCATTTAATATAATGTCCTCAAGATTCATCTATGTTGTGCGGGCATCAGGACTTCATTCCTTTTTATGGCTGAGTAATATTCCATTGTATACACCACATTTTGTTTATCCATTCATCATTTTATGGACCCTTGGGTTGCTTATGTCTTGTGGCAATTGCGAATAATGCAACTATATGCTTCAGTGTGCAAATGTCTATTTATGTCCTTGTTTTCAGTTCTTCTGGGTATAAACTTAGTTGTGCAATTGCTGGATTATGTGGCAATTCTGTACTTAGCTTCCTGAGGAACTGTCTTCCACAGCAGCTGCACCATTTTGCATTCCCAACAACATATCCTCTTTTTTCATATCCTCCCCAATGCTTGTAGCTATCGGCTTTTCTTTTTAATAGTGGCCATTCTAGTAGGCATGAAATTATATCTTATTGTGGTTTTTATTTTCATTTCCCCAATAGTTAGTGATGTTGAAAATCTTTTCATGTGCCTTTTTAGCTATTTGTATTTCCGCTTTGGAAAAATAACCATTCAAGTCTTTTGTCCATTTTTAAATTGGATTCTCTGTCTTTTTATTGTTGAGTTGTAGGATTACTTTAAATATTCTGGATGTTAAACCCTTACCTGATGCATGTTTCCAAATATTTTCCACCATTGAATAGGTTGTGTGGATATCTTTTTCAAACCGTTCACTATCGACTATTTGTGTCCTTGTGTTTAAGGTGAGTCTCTTGTAGACAGAATATAGTTGGATCATACTTTTTAAAAATCCATTATGCTTATGGTGTCCTTTGGGGAGTTTAATCCATTAACATTCAATGTCATTACTGTTAAGGCAATACTTATTTCAACCATTTAATCCTTTGGTTTTATATGTCATATCTCATTTTTGTCTCTTTTTAGCTATACTCACTGATAATGCTCATTTCTACACTCTATTCCAAGCCTCTCTTTCTTGTCTTTTCCTTTCAGCCTGAAAACTCCCTTTAGTATTTCTTGTAGGGAAGGTCTTTTCTTGACAAATTTTCTCAGTTTCCGTTTATCTGTGAATATTGTGAACTGATTTTTGAAGGACAATTTTGCAGGATAAAGAATATTTTGCTGGCAGTGTTTCACTTTCAGTACCTTAAATACATCATGCCTGTGTCTTCTTGCCTCCATGGTTTCCATGTAGTAGTTGGAACTTAGTCTTATTGAGAGAGTCCCTTTTATTTTATGAATCACTTTTCTTTTGCTGCTTCTAGGGAATTCTTCTTTGGCATTTGACATTCTGACTGTATGTTTATTGGAGTAAGTCTGTTAGGATTTATTCTGTTTGCAGTACATTGTGGTTCTTGGACATGTATATTTATGTCTTTCATAAGAGTTGGGAAATTTTCAGCCATCATTTCCTCAAATATTCATTCTGCCCCTTTTCCCTTCTCTTCTCCTTTTGAGGCACCCATGATGCATATGTTTGCATGTATTGTGCTGTCATTCAAATTCTTGAGACCCTGCTCAATTTTTTTTTTATGTTTGAAAATCTTTGATCAGTTGTTCTAAACTCTGTGTCTACTCTGAAGTTTTATAGGTTCCCTTTATTGGGGCCTATCTTCCTGTTTTATAGTATGGCCTGTAATTTACTCTGAAGAACAGTTTCTCTTTTTACCTAGGGTTTTCTTATTGATTGACTTTGTGTTAAAGCTCTTCTTTGACATTTGATTCAACTTATTTTAGACCTTTATTGGCACCCATGTTTAATGATCAGATTTTTTTTCAGCTTTTCTTCATCTGATTATTTCCCTGGATGTGCAGTAAAAATTTTAAGATTTCCCTATTTGTGTAATTGTTTCAAGCCTCAGGAGAAAGCTTTTTCCCTCTGTTCCAGGAATCATGATCTGTTTTGTTTGTTTTGGTTTTGTCTCTATAGTTTTTGTTTGTTTGTTTGTTTGCTTTTTACAGTTGTTTATTTCTAGCTGCTTTTTCCTGGAGGGAAAATTCTGATGAAGGGTCACCCCAGAGAGTACTTTCCCAGTCAGTATTTTCCAGCCAAAGCAGAGCCAGGAACCCGCAAAAGGGTTTCAGACCAGTTCCAGTGAGCCCTTGGGAGAATGTCAGGAGAGATGCCTAAAGCCTTTTTGATAGCTCCCCAAATCTGCACTTTCCTGGTCTGCCTAGCAGATGAAACTGCTCCTGGCAGCCCTGAGGAGGAAATTATCTTTACACCTCCATTGCCTTCACCTCTGTTGAAATCATAGTTGTGGCCCTCTTTTCTAGGGGTAGATTGAAACAGTAGCTCAGAGCCGTGACCTAGCCATCCTCATTCACTAATCAAAAGCCCTGATCCCTGCTAAGTCATGTCCACCCTTGGTATTAGGAAAGATAATGGTTTTTGGTCCCTTTCTGACAGCAGCAGCTAGCCAGGGGCTGGACCCCAAGTCAGCTGGCCACGAGGCAGGGATGGGCACTGGCAGCCAGCACAGAGTGAGCTACTTCTCTTTCATTACTGCAGTTTTTCAGACTCTTCCTCCTGCTCTTCCCTGGGTGCTGTAGAGTGTTCTTCTGGACTCTGGAGCCCCCCCAAAAATCATTTCAGACAATTCCTGTCTGTTTCCTAGCTATTTTGGAGGCCAGAGTTAGTCCTAGTGGTCCCTACCCTTCCATCTTCCCTGGAAGTCCCTCAGAAACTGACTTTTGTTATGTTAGTGTCCTTGTTACCTATAACACAGGACAACTCTCTACCCTAGGCCTATAAATTCAGAAAGAAAGCCAAATCTCCTAGAGTAACGAGTTCCTCCCTAACTAGTGATACTGCAAGAAAGCCCACAAACTTGCCTATAAAGCAGCACCCTCGTTAGTTGCAATTATAATAAAAAGCACTGATATTTGCAAACCACAGCCCTCACTCACAGGGTTTGAAACCAGAGGGCAGGCCTGGCTCTGGGATCCACAGGGATAATCTATGTGTGTCTTAGGGTATCCTTTCAGTAGATTCTACTTGAATCTACTCCATGTGATGCTATGGTCCTACTTTTGTGCTAATGTCAGTGTACAAAAGACAGAACAAATAAGCCCAATTCTGGAGGTACTTGCATCTTGGAATGCCATGCCAGCCCACATGGGAAAATTATTATCCCTCAGCACCCTGATTCTCACAATGTGTGTGTGTGTGAATTATTGTTGAAGATACTCTTATTGGAGTCTTTTCTTTTTCTGGCTAACATGTTTGAAAACTGTATTGAGTCAGCGCCTTGGATCTGAATCCCACCATACACTGGATTGAATTAAACATCAGTGGACGCTAAGCCATGGACTTTTTTACTCCTCTGTTGCAGTGTGATATTTCACAGATTGTGTGGTAAGATCCATTCATCAGCTGCTGCCTTAGAGCTTGGCATGTACTTGCACCACTAAGTGTAAGACTCTGTGTGTAACGATGTAGTCAGGAAAAAATTAATGTTCAAAAAAAAGCGACCTTCACATTTCTGCAAGCTAAGGACTTTAGGACA
Organism: Tamandua tetradactyla; assembly: GCF_023851605.1. Lineage (NCBI taxonomy): Eukaryota > Metazoa > Chordata > Mammalia > Pilosa > Myrmecophagidae > Tamandua > Tamandua tetradactyla. The sequence continues at coordinate 8,132,549 of NC_135353.1, forward strand.
GATTCTACTGATTTTTTGTTTGCTGTTAGGAATGCATTGACTGTTACTGTTTTGAACGTCATACCATGAGACCTGCTCTTTGATATGTTAGCAAGGATCAGAAGACTGGGATTGAAACACTGTGTGGGCTCTCTTCCGAGTGCCAGCACAATCTTCTGGTCCTAATCCAGAGCCTCACTGAGAGCAGTGGAGGGCAAGGCTTGAATGGCAGTGGTTAGTCAGTCAGGGTTTCCATCTTTGGGGAAGATATAGAAAGGAGAAACTACTGATTGTGAACTTTTATTACACACCAGACACCAGACTAGCCCCTTTGGGTGTATTTTCAATTTAGTTTTATAACAACACAGCAAGATAGATATCATTCTCCCTCTCCATTTACTGTTTTTAAAGCAATAAAGGAGAAGGTGGGGAAGAGAATTTAAGAAAGTTGCCCATGATCACACAGTTAGTGTTGTTTCAGTCAGTCTTCTGGTGAAGGGAACAGATCTCTCTTAATTCAGAGGCTCTTTGCCTGCTGGCTTCAGTGTGGAGAAATGGGTCTGTGAACTCCTCAATGTTGTTTGAAAAAAATATGTATATTTTTCTGTAGGAAACCAAGCCTTCATGGAAACCCTGAAAGGGTAAGAACCACATTGGACTTATGATATGGAAGTAAGTCTATGGATAGAGGCAGTGAAACTTATGTTGGAAATTACTTAGTATAATCAATTTGAGAGTGATAGTTACAACATGTTCCATACTGTCTCAGTTGGTTAGATAAGTAGAAGCACATAATTCCTGTTTGTGATTCGGTCAGCATAAAAAAACTATGAAGGCTTCATGAGGTTGATTTTCTCAGGGCAAACTATATTGTCTCAATATATAAGTGCCTCTTATGAGTTCATTGGAAAATTTACTTTGAGAAGTTCCAGTTAAATTTTATTTGTGAAGACAGCTCTAAACTCTCTTCATTGAATGCTAAACTCAGTAAAGACCATACAGGATTTCAAATATATTTTATTTCTGTGATGGAAGAAGAAATACGACTGGGAATAAATAGTCTCACATGCTGTTAGAGCAGAAATGGACCTTATCATTTCATTCCTCTCAGTATAAATAAGGAATATTGACTCTGAGAGAGGAGGAGGGATTTGCCCATGGTCACTCAACAAGTTGGGGGCTGAGTCAGAACTGAATTGAGGGGTCATGCCTGCAAGGCCACTGCTCTTTTCAGGAAGGTGACTTCTCCAAATTATTGACTCACTATATCCAACTACTTGCTGGGCATCTCTACTTGAATGCCCTACGCAGGTAGCTCGGCACAGCACACCTAAAACCAGACTCATTATTCCCCTCTGCCCCTCTCCAATACTCCCAATTACTTCCTATCTCTACTATCCCTCGTCCCCACAACTCCCTCAGGCTATTATCCTATTTTTCTGCTCCTTTTTTGTTCCAGTTATCACCGCAAAATAGTGGCTTAAAACAATGAAAATGTTTATGTTGTTCATGAATATTGGTTGTCATGCCAGTATGTTAGAGGTGCTTCTAGGGATTTTAAAAATTCAAGGATCGCTAGAATACAGGGTGCATGTATAACAAAAGCATCTTTCCAAACTTTCTGAAGGTGGAGAAAAGCAACGTCTGAGCAGTGAAGGTGACTTTGTAATCAACAACACCACTTACTCAAACTGATTTTCAGGGATATTAAAAAAGAGTTAAATAAGATTGATTTGCTGCCTCCCTTGCTTCCATGACCCCCCTTCTTCCATCTCTAGGCCTGCCCAAACCAAAACTCATACCCTCCTGTCTTAAACCTTTGTATTGGCTGCAGCGCCAGGCTGGAGTTGATTGGTGGAGCCCTGCAAATGAATATGACCATCACACTGGGATCAACCTGAATAAGGGAATAGTGTATCTCAAAGTACAGGCCTCCTAACATTAATGGATCCTTATGGCTTATCAAGTCATTCCAAAGGAGTTCTATCACTTCAGGGGAAAAAGCAAAGAAAATAATTTATTCACATATATATGAGCCCCTGATCTGAAATGTAAGATTAATTATGAGTGCCACAGAAATCCCTTCATGTTAGTAATAATCATTCCAAAGTTGATTTTCCGTTAAAAGATAGCTCTTTACTTTCATCTTTTCATTTCATTTGTATGTTATTGTTTGTTGTTGGTCCACTTGTTTAGATTCTTGAGTATATCCTCAATTCAAAAACAACAGATCAATGATTCAATGAGGTATAAAATTAGTCATGAAGATGGAAACATAAATATTACAACTCAGAAACATATTGTAAACTTAAATAATGAGTACAAACATAGACTGTATCTGTATATTCTAGGACAAGTGGATGTGCAATAATTTCACATAAGCAGTCAAAATAAAATAAATGAAAGGAATGTGTGAGTAGGAAACATGATGATGACTAATTAAAGATTGGATTTTTTTGGAGTGGTGCTATATTTATTCTTAGCCTCTAGTGCATTATGTATTCTAAAACAAAGCAACAATTTGGTAAATGGCTCTAAAGAGTCATCGCAGCTTTCATGTCCTTTTCTAACAAAGCACATGACATTAAATATTCTCAATGCAAGTGTAAAATAATTTTGTACAGTAATAAACTAAAATTTTTGTCACTAGAATAAGCCCAAATTATAGGGATGTTATTCAAGGATTTGCTACTTGTAGCAAAATCAGGATATGACAGAAGATGCTAGAGGTCAATAAGATCCATTCTCCTTTCCTCTTGCAGAAAGAGAATCTCTTTTAGTTGGGCAGATGGACACAGAGAATAAAAACTCAATTTTTCCTCATTCTATGCAATGGGATTCGAGGACAAGTGATGTGAGCAACTTCTGGTGTGCATTCTTAAAGGAAAGGGACATATGACTTCCTCTCTCTTTCCTCCACCTGCTGTCTGAGATGTGGAGGTGGTGATAGGACATCTCGAACCACACAAGTGAGGGCAACATTTGAGAAAAGGTGGAGCAATAAGCTAGAAGGAGCCTGGGTCACTGAATGATATCTTGGAGCAGAACCCCCAGGCCAATCCTAAACCCTCAATCTCCATGTTGTTACGTGAGATAGAAATAAACTTCTAGTCATGGAAGTCTCTGTTAATTTCAGTCTTTGCTTCATGCCTCTAAATACATACTCAGACTAATAAAGATGTATAAGTCACATGATTTCCAAGAAGATTGTGACACCATCTGCAAATTTAATGACAAATATTCTGTTCAGAGAGGAAGAAGAAAAATGTATTAAATGACACTGTAAAATGATACAAAACATCAATGACAAACAAAAGGAAGAGCAATTACCTTCACGTGTGCATGAAAGCAGATATTTCACACTACCGTTAAACAAAACCACTGTAGTATGGAGTATAAAAAAGCTCTTGGCATATGTGTGGGGGATGTATTATTGTAGTGTTAGATTACTTTTACTATTGTTTTGTTTATCACTGAAAATTCAGAGTACAGAAGAGACGGTTTCACTTTTCTCATTCATTTTGTTAATGATTGCTTTGTGAACCATGATTGAAACTGGGGAAAATAGTGCATCTGAAATAGTACTGATAAAGAATCTGCAGTGTTTATAGCATGGAAGGTTGTTATCATACAGAAATTAGAGGTTATGACTGAGTGCCCAACCATACACATATTTATTCATTGAGAAAAACCTCTGGTCATCATCTTGTCTCCTGATTTTGAAACAGTGTTACAAGAAATGATGGCAATCTTGAATCTGATCAAACTACGCCTTTGATGGCATTTCTGGGGTGGTTTGAGTTATGTATCCCAAATTTAAACATATTCTTGGTATTACTCCACATCCGTGTGGGTGAGAACCCATTGTAAATAGGATCTTGAAGATATTATTTTTATAAGGTGTGGCCTGACTGTGAAGTTGGGTCTTAGTTGGGTTTACTGGAGTCCTTTATATGCTGATGAAATTCAGGAATAGTAGGAGAGAGCCATGGGGAGGAGCTGGAAGATGGATGTCAATGAAGCTCATAAGAGAAAGGAAAGCCAACCAATCTAAGGGCTGCCGGCCAGCCAGAATGCTACCAACTCTGAGATAGAGTAAACCTCCTAGCCTATGAAACTGTGAGCCAATACATTTCTATCGTTTAAGCCAACTCCATTGTGTGATATTGGTCATAGCAGCTAGTGAACTAAAACAACTTCTTTTCAGGATGCTGTGAGAAGAATCAGGCAGAGAATCTAAGACTCTGCTTTTTACTCTGAAGTATGCTGACTGTCAAGGGGTAAGGTGGTACATGTGTTTTTGCAACACAGGATGAGATTTCTTGAAGATATGGAAACAATGCCAATAAAGACCATTCTGACACTAAAACACTTGCCCAAGAGGAGCATTTCAGTGATATTTTCCTTATCTAGAAGAGTCTGAACTGACCCCTTTATGATTAAAGTAGCGTGGGGTTTTATGTGCAGAATAAGAGAGCCAGAATTCTTATTACCAACTGGTTCAAGCAGCTTGATCTCCAAGACTTGGCTCTTTCCCAACATTTGCTGATTATCTTTACTTGTGGCAAAAGGGATCTAATGACATATTAGCAGATGAAGCAGGATGCTCTGTGAAATAATTGTGTTCCACATATTTTCTGTTCCAACAATTCCTTTGTTTATCACATCATCCTTCCCCACTCAAAGTATGTTTTGGCTTCCACAACTTCAGGGAAAGAAAGGTCAACAAATGATTTGCAGAAATGAAAAGAGACTAATTATTGACTTTTGTACTTCTAGAAGGTTTTGCCCTTAGATAGAAGGAGAGGAGGCAAAACCTCTCTGGGAGAGAAAGCGGTAGAGCCTATTCGATATGGAGATACATGTGTACCCTAATACCTCCACCACCAAGCTGAAAACCCAGGATAGTTGGTGATCATACCCTTGAGTACAAATGGAAGAAGGCTGTGTCTAGATATGAGAGGACCAGTGAGGACAAGGTTTAATTTTCTATGGCTCAGAATAGCAGGAGAGGGAATCCATAGCTTCTTGTATTCATACCCCACTCTCAGAGAAAGCACAAAAGCTAGCTAAGAGACAGACCCAGCAGGACTACAAGGGAGTTCAAATTAGGACAGAGGGATGTGGTATATAGAGTCCGCTAGGGATCCAGTGGAGAGTTGTGTTTACTCCATCTAATGCAAGCCCAGAGGGTCCAGATGGGTAAGTTCTATATCAGAGGCTGCCAGCTAGGACCAAGACAGATCTAAAAGGAAAAGCAGCTTCCTCTTTCCCACCAATGCATGGTGATTGTGCTGGTTTAAATCTGTTATGTACCCCAGTAAAGCCTATGTTCCTTTAACCCATCCCTTTGGGTACAGACTTATTGTGGGTGGGACCTTTTGCTTAGGTTGCTTCCATGAAGATGTGACCCAGACCATTCAAGGAGTATCTTAATCCACTTGCTGGAGCCAGTTATGAGAGGATAAAAGACAGAGACATTTTAGAGAGAAAGACCAGCAGATATCGCCGTGTGCTTTCCCATGTGACAGAGGACCCCTAGATGCCAGCAGCCTTTCCTGAGATGAGGTATCTTCCTCTTGATGTCTTAATTTGGACATTTTCATGACCTTAGAACTGTAAATTTATAAACTAATAAATCCCTTTTGTAAGAGCCCACCCATTTCTGATATATTGCCTTCTGGCAGCTTTAGCAAACTGAAACACTGGCCATTGCATAAGTCCTCAGAGCTTTGTTTCAATCTCAGAAAGAAAGAAGAGGAGTGGTTTTCTGCATTTTGAGGATAATATACTTTGGTGTATCTTGTTTGTTTGTTTGTTTGTTTGTTTTTTGGTATTTTTCCAGTTTGGCATTCTGTGAACCTCTTGAATCTATGTAATTTGGAGAAATTTTAAGCCATTATTACCTCAAATATTTCTTTTGAAATTGCTCCTTTCAAAATCACAAATGATCTCCATATTACCATATCCAGTGGTAAATTCTTAGTGGTGATATTACTTAAAATCTTCCTTATCTCAATAAATGTCAACTCCATTCTTCCAGTTACTCCGGTAAAAAGATGTTGAAGTCCTCCCTGACTTCTCTCTTTCCTATATCCAGTTCCTCTGTGGGATCTATCCACAAAATGTATCCATAAAATAACCATTTCTCCCCACCTCCACTGCTGCACTTTGGTATCATCATCTTTTATCTGGATTACTGCAAAGGTCTTCTCACTTGGACCCTGCTTCCAGTTTTTTGTCACTAACAGTGTATTCTTTATGCATAGAGTGCATGAAGTGATCTCTACAAAGGTAATCTTCTTGTGTCACTCTCCTGCTCAAAAGCAAGCCCCAAATATTGCCATTTCAAGGCCTTTGCATGCATTATTTCCTTACCTGGAACACTCTTCCCCAAGATATCCATGGGGTTCAATTCTTCACTTTCTTCAGGTCTCTGTTCAAATGTCTCCTTATCTGTGAGGACTTCCAGGTTTATCCTACATAAAATACCAGTCCCCTACAAGAGCGCTCCCTGTCTGCGTTATCCTACTTTAATCTGATGAACAGTTGTTTGAACCAGCATCATTTATTAAATAATTAACCCTTTCCCCACAGATTTTAAATGCCACTTTGTCATAAACAAATAATATTTTATTATAAATAAACGTTTGCTTCCATTCACTCACTTGTCTATTTCTATGCCAATGCTTTATGGTATTAATATATAAATTAATAGTATATTAATCAATATTTAATTAAAATCAATATTATATATTAGCATTAATCAATAATATATAATCAGTATATCAGTATTAAGTCAATACATATGTGTATATTGTCTTATTTATTTATATCTCTTAGGCAAGTCCCTAAATCTCTATTCTTCCTTTAAAGTTTTCTTGCCTATTCTGGCATATTTTTTCCTTTTTGTTTTGGTTTCCTAGCTGCTAAAGCAGATACCATACAATGGGTTGACTTAGCAACAGCAATTTATTGGTGCAGGGTTCCAGAGGGCAGCAGGCTTGTTTCTTTCCATGGCTATTATCTGCTGACTTGGCAATTCTCAGGACCCCTTGGGTTTTCCATCACATGGCAATTGGAATGCAGATGGCACCTTCTTCTCCTTTCTTTTCTATGTTCTATTGACTTCCAGATTCTGGTTGGTTCCCATAGCTTTGCTCTGTGTCCAATTTGGTCTTTGCTTATAAGGACTTGAGCCATATTGGGTTAAGGCCCGCCTTCATTCATTTTGGGCACACCTTAACTCATTACTTCTAAGGTCCTATTTAATAAATGAGCTCATATCCACAGGACCAGGGGTTGGGCCTGAACCTGCCTTTTGTGAGGGAACATTCTTCAATCCCCAACATTGATGAATTTAAGAATCAGATAATGTTGCATTAAAACTCCTACTGGGATTTTGGTGTGGACTGCATTACACATAAAGGTTATTTTGAGAGTTCGCACCTTTACATCTTCACTCCAGGAACATGATACCTCTCTCTTTCAGTCATGTCTTCTGATTTGTCCTTCAGTTACTTTTACATAGATTTCTATTAGAACTATTTATGCTTATTTTCATGTATTTTCTATTTATTTATTTATTTTTTGCATGGGCAGGCACCAGGAATCGAACCCGGGTTTCTGGCATGGCAGGCAAGAACTCTGCCTACTGAGCCACCATGGCCTGCCCTCTATTTGGTTTTAATTGTTCTTTTGCTTGCTATTTTGTTTGACTATTATTATTATTTGTTAGTTTGAAAGGACTCTTTTTATTATTTACACATCCTAAACTGTCATGACAAAGTAGGGGGCAACTAATGATTTTTGTTTATGACATTTTTATCTGACCACTTTAATGAATACTGTTATTTTCTAGTGATATCTTAGTTAAAAATTTTATATGTAGATACAATATTATTTTCAAATTGTTAAATGCTTTTCTTTGCCTTTGTTTTTCTTCATACATCTTTACCTTTCCATCACCCTATTCCATCAGTTGGGATTCCTAGCATAATTTGCCATCTTAGAATTCTACCTATTACACTCTTGATATTTCATTATTACATAGGATATTGTTTTATAGGCGTGTTTTATATGGAGCATGTTTTATAATTCATAGCTTATTTTTATCAGAAAATGCCATTTTTGTGGGATTCATATGATTTTTAATTCTTATTTTACTCATGCTTTACAATAAGTATAAGGACTAAAGACCGGGATGGAGTAAAAGAGAAGAGGAAGAGAAATATATCTTTCAAATTTCTCGAACTAATGAAGCATGTGCTAGAATAAGAAAGTTCAGTAATAGTATCAAGTCCTCATCACCCGAGAACTCTCAATGGAGATGTGTAAGAGAGACATGGGAAACTCATAAGCTCTGGTGGCACTGACAGCTGACAGAGAATAAATCCTGCATAAAACCTGGCATATATGATGAACTGGATAATACAGATGCTACACAGTTGGACAGATGAAAAATTGACTATCCAGAATCTACTTCCTAGCAAGTGAGTAGGAGCATGAATACCATTCTCTGGTCTGAGAGTCTCTTTTTCTCCAGCAGGGAAAGGACAATACACTAACTCTATAGCAATATGTGAAGTGTTGGGAAGACTCTTTTAGAAAAGGGATTTATTTTTTTATAATTGCTGGTGGTGTTGGTTGACCAGAAGTCATTTCTTTTACTTTGGGGTAGTAGCATCTTGTGCTGGTGATAATATATCCTATAATCAGCACACTTAAAAGGCATAGGAGAGTGAAAACAAGGCCTTTTTAGGACCTGGACTAGTAGGAAGAGGAAAATATGGCTTCTAATGGTGAGAGAATGTAATAACTTGTTCTAAATAACCACAAATGTACTGACACAGATGAGACCTTCACCTTTTCCATTCATAGAAATATTCACCTCTTTTAGCTTATACTACTAAATCTAAGGTCAGCTTAAGCACAGCTTGGGATAGCTATTACTGTGCTTCTAAAGTTAAGATGAAAAGCTCTATTACTTATTAGGTCAAAATTTTCCCTAATTAAATAGACTTAAATAAGCTGAAAGCCTAAAACCTAGAGACTGCTCTCAGTATTTTATTTGTTGAGGGTAACCCTTAAAACTCTTCACTGCCTTTTTTTTTTAACTACAAAATTGAAAGTATATGAAATGGGTAGGGATAAGTCATTGCATTAATCATATAAATGGTTAACAAACATCTACTTTTACCCATTGAGCAAGGAGAGCTCATGAGAGCAAGCTCTTTTGAGAAAATCTAAGTGTGTTTAAGAGGGAAGAACACTACACTAGCTTTGTTTAGTGACTGGAAGAAAAATATACATGGAATTGAGGGGGAATAGTGAGGGAGAGTGTTCATTAAACAAACAACTATTATTTGTGAAAAAGTTCGATGAGAGTGGAGAAGGATATCGTCCATGGTTTGTCTTTGAAAGTGATTTCATGTTTAGGTATCTAGTGTGAATCTATATAGTGGGGTAATGCCTGGGTGTAGTGAAGGAATATAGGTTTTAAATTCTGTTCACAGCAAACAAAGATGATCACAGATTGAGCATCTTAGTTTGTACTTCCTCTGCACCTGAATCATCTATTGCATGAAGGCTGAGCTTTAGGTGAGAACTCTGTATTATTAGATAACTCCTCAGTAATTTCTCCAGGACAGTGGTTTATTCCAGTCTAAGGGGTGGTTCTCTTATTAGAAATAATATTCAACCCTAACTATGAGATTGAAGCCTTGGAGACATTTTATAATGGTGACAGGTGTTTTGGTTCAGAAATAGGCTGTTTAACCAAGTCAAAGGCATATTATTCCTTCTTAGGCATTAATTTTTTAATCACGAGATTTCTATTTTTTGGTGTGATATGGTACTTTCTTCTCTATTTGATTTCTTGGTTTTCTTAGCAGATATTATTGTCTCGCCTGATATTTCTCCCTATGTTTTCTTAGAGGCTACTTTAGAAGCCTCTTCCTCCTCCTCCTCTACTTTCTTAAGTGACAGCACAGTGCATGAGAATTTGAAGGTTGTAGAACTGAGAATTCAACCTCAGTTGAGCCATGGATTGGGAAGTGGCTTCAGGCCTGAAATGCTTAATCCACTGATGCTGAAACATGTCTCTTCACCTTCCAGCAATTTCCTGTAAGCTGGTATCTCAATGTCAAGAGTCATTTTGACATTGAACAAATCCTGGTGTTCCTGAAGGTCACAGCTCACTCTTGGTGTTCCTCAAATCATTGTCCAGTTGCCCAATGCTATCCTAGTAGTTGGCAACTTCAACACTGTGTTGCTTCTTCCATACCAGGATCTGTCTCTCCAAGGATTTTCTGGCCCCATGCAGCCAGTCAATCTCAATGGTGCAGGCCTGCAGCTGACACTAGTTCTCCTGGATCTCCTTCAAGACTGCCCGAGGGGCCTTAGTGCTGCATTCCACCAGCTCATTTGGGCAAATTTGGGTTTGTACCATTCCTCAAATTTGGATATGTACCATTTGTCAGCTGACTGCAGTTCCTCGGCAGCCAGAGACTTATACTGGGCACAAATCTCTTTCAGTGATGAACTCAGGTCTTGCTTAGCCACAGCCACATCCACCTCACCCACAGCCTGTGGTAACATCTGCAGGGTGGTAGGCAGTTCAGCTACTTACTCGTTGTGCAACTGGTGCAAGAATACAACTGGGCAAGTTTAATGGAGGGAATCTTTTCAAAGACATATGTAGGATAAGAGAAATGAACAAAGAATGACAAGGAACCCCAAGATTAGCAACAATAGGGAGCCATTATCATTCCTAGGCTTGAAGTGAGGGGAGGAAATGAAAAGAGCTGAAGGTGTGGTTGTAAGACAAGGCTGCCTGACCAGAGTTGTGGTCTTTAGTAGGGGAAAACAGCCATTGTAAACTTGTGGTCTGGCAGGGAAGGAGCCCAGAGAATAAATATCCTGATTTTTCTGCCCTTTCACCATCCCTCTCCTGCTGGTGGCTCTCACTGGTCAAACCTAACTAGAAGCCAGAAAACAAGGATGCTTGCTGATGGAATCCATAAAGGTCAGCCTCCTAGGGCACAGAGCCGGATGGAAAGGGCTATAGAGTAGTCCTGAAAAGATAAATGCAGAATTTCCTGCAGAGAGGATGGGGATGGGGAAAGGAACTAGGCCAGCTGCTGTCCCTATTTTAAGGCTTTCCTGGAATCCCTATCCACTTACATCTCATTTGCCAGCATTGAGTTACATGATCATCATATATCTACAGGTGAGATTTGGAGATGTAGTTTAGTTTGTGTGTGTGTGTGTTTTTCCAGCTGGACATATTGTACCACCAAATAAAATAACGATTCGATTACAAGGGAAAAGGTGAGAATGAATAACAGGTAGGTGTTGGGGATCAAATCATACCCCCCAAAGAAGATGTGGTCAAATATTTATCTGTGTTTCTATGGAGCAAGCACACTTGTAAATAGGACCTTTTGCAGATATTATTAGTTAAGTTGTGGCCCAACAGAATCAGGGTCTGTATGACTGGAGACATTACAAAGAGGAAAATCACTCAGATGAGATATCACCATGTGATGGAGAACTACCTCTAGTAGGATGCTATTGACCTCATGGGAAAACAGTCTTGCCAATGTCTTGATTCCTTCCAAACCCTGAGACAATAAATGTGTGTTTGTTAAGCCAACCTATTGTGTGGTATTTGTGATAGCAGCTGTGGCAAACTAAAAGAGTAGAAAATTGACAGTTTTTGTTACAGCCTAATTGGTCTGTCACTACAATCAATTGATAATATTTTACTTAGGATTTTTAGATCTAGCTACAGAGGTGACATTGGCTATAGGTTTTCCTTTGGTGCTAAACTGGTCTTGTATAGACATTAAGGTAGTCTAGCCATGTAAACTGTGAAAGTAAACTTCCCATCTTATTATATGCCTTGGAATAGTTCATATTATGTGGGAAAACTCTATTGCTTTCAGCTTTGGTAGAATTCACCTCTAAAGCAATGTATTAAGGGAAAACCCTTTGACATTGAAAAATAATTCCAATTTATTCTCTTGTGTTGGTCAATTTGGGTTTTCTATCTTGAATTGCATTTCGATAACTTATATTTACCTAGGAAGCCATTTAATCTTGATTTTTAAAATTATTAGAATAAGCCCATATATTCCCTTATAGTTTAAAGAATCACATCTAACTGTACTTTTATCCTCTTCCTCATCGTTTAAGGTGTAGCTTCTTTCTTCTTTTCTTGGCAAAATTGCAAACAGTTTGTCTCTTATATTAATGTTTTCAAAGAACCATCTTTTTGTTTTATTGATAAATCCTATGTTTTATATTTTTATGATTTTTTATTGTGTGTTTTGTCCTTACTTATTTCTATCACCTTCTTTGAGATTATTTTATTGTGCTATTTCTACAATCATATGTAAAATCTTAATTTATTTTGTATATTTCATGTCTTCTAATAAATGATATAAAACTAAACATTTCCTTCAGAATTTTACTCTAGATGTATCCTTAGGGTTTTGGTATATAGCATGTTCTCACAATTGATTATTTCTAAAGAATTAAAACATTTTGCCCATACTTTTGTTGTCAGTATCTAACTTAATTGGGTTATGTTAAAGAATATGACCTATATAATCTCTACTTTTGAGAATCTGTTGAGTTTTTCAGTGACTTGATAGATGGTAATTGTATTTTTGCTCACTCACCCTGTTGGTTTCTAAGAAAGGCGAGTTAAAGACTCCCACTATGCTTGTGATCATGAACTTTCAGTTTATCTTTCTATTTAAATAATTTCTATATTATACGTTTCAAAACTATGTTGTTAAATATATGAAAATACATTTTTTTTTTTTTTTTTTTTTTTAAGGAAAGACAGAGAGAAGGAAGGAAGGAAGGAAGAAAGGGAAACATTTTTAAACATTTTCTTGTTTTTTTTATTGTATTCCGTTTCTCCGTTTTTGTTACATGGGCTGGGGCCGGGAATCGAACCGAGGTCCTCCGGCATAGCAGGCAAGCACTTTGCCCGCTGAGCCACCGCGGCCCGCCCTGAAAATACATTTTTGTATCTTATGTGAGAATTGTTACTTTTATCAAGATGAAATATTGTCTTTGTCACTCTAAGGTTTTTCATTTTGAATTCCATTTGGTCTGATGTTAATACTGCTGCATATGCTTTCTTTTAATGAACATTGGCAGGGGATACCTTTCCCATTCCATTGTTCTCTACCTTTGTGGTTCACTTTGTTTTAGGCACATCTCTTGGTGTGTAGTTGGGTGTTTTTACCCAATCTTAGCATTTCTGCCTTTAGTAAAGGGATCTAATTTATTCACAGTTATTATGTTTACTGATCCAGGCTCTTTTAATTTGTTTTCAATTTACACAAGCATTTGCTGTTTCTGTTCTTGTTCTTCTTTCTTTCAAATCTTTTGTTGACTCTGTCACTTTTCATTGTTCTATGCTTTTTTTTATCTCATGGTTTGGAAGCTTTGCATCCCAACTTCTATTCCTCCAGTTCTAACCCTTAAATTCTTTCCACATATTTAACCTTATATTTTTAATAAGTCAAGATCCAATGTTATTACTTGCAGTAGTTAGGTTCAGGTGTCAACATGACCAGGTGATGCTCCCCAGGTCTGTTGCTTTGGACTTAAAACATCAGCGTGTGGATTTTATTCAAGGCTGATTACATTTGTGTTAGCTGAGGGGGAGGCCTTCCACAACGAGCGACATTTAATTTAATTAGCTGAAGGCTTAAAAGGAGAAATCAGAAGAGAGAGAAGCAGCTGAGCACAGCTCAGTTCAGTGCTCAGAAACGACATAGACCCAGACACTTGGAGATGCAGGGAAGAAACACCCCAGGGAAAGCTTTTTGAACCCAGAAGCTGGGAGGTAAGGCTAGTAGATGTCACCATGTGCCTTTCCATGTGAGAGAGGAACTCAGATGAAAGCAAGTTGCTTTTTCTCCAAAGAACTGTAAATTTGTGTTTCAAATCACCTTTATAAAAGCCAGTCCATTTCTGGTGTATTGCATTCCAGCAGCTTTAGCAAAACAAAACAGATTTTGGTACCAGAAGAGTGGGCTGCTGCTGCATTTCCAAATATGAAACATATTGGAATGGCTTTTTAAATGGATAAGGGGAAGGTTCTGGAAGAATTGTAAGGAACTTGATAGAGAAAGCCTAGATTGCCTTGAGGAGACTGTTCGTAGGAATATGGACTCTAAAAATACTTCCATTGAAGGCTTAGACAGAAATGAGGAATGTGTCATTGTGAATTAGAAAGAACGTGACCCTTGTTCTAAAGTGGTAGGGAATTATGCAGAATGAGTCTTAGTGGTGGATGGAAGGGAGAATTTGAATACAACATTCTGAGATACTTAGATGAGGAAATTTTCAAACTCAGTGTGGAAAGTGCAGCTTGGTTTTTCCTTACAACTTCTAGTAAAATGTGACAAGAGTGGGATAAGCTAGCAACTAAACTTTTGGGCACAAAGGAATCAGAAATTGATGGCCTGGAAAATTCTGTGCTTCCAGGAAGTGAGACCCCAGAGAATAAAACACAATGTGGGGATGTAACAAAACATGGAACCAGTCAGTCTTTACAGAGCATGCCCGGATTGGAGATAGATTTATCTGGAAAGGACTTGTTGAAAGACCTATTGTTTAATGGCTGTGATCCCTGTATGCTGCATGCCAAGTCAACAATTTTTTTGTAAGCCCAGTATAAACAGAACCACTGCCACTCTAGACTGAAGGTGATGAAAAAGTGACATATTGAGGGAAAAATAACCTAAAAGGCAGAAACATGGGAACTAAGGTCTGAAGCCAAGAAACCTCAGGCCAGGAGAGTGGATCTACCTGTGCATTTAGAGGGTGTGAATTTGCCCCAGAGGAAAAGTGTGGGCCTTCCATTTGGATGTTCAGGAAGAATTCAGGTGCCCAAAGCCCCAGAGAGGGTGGAGCACTTTCCAAAGGGACTGGGGTGGGGGGAATCCTGGCTGCTCATTCTTCTGAAGGTGTTAAACATATGCCCCATAGATGACAGAGAATCCAGGTGCCACCCAGATATTTGAGGAGGGTGAGGCTGAGAAAAAGGTAGTCTCCCCATTGTTCCTCAATGTTGCAACCTCCACCCTAGTGTTTGGACAGAACAGGACTGCTGTGTAGGCTCTTGGAAAGGGTGGGACTGCTGCGTTCTAAAGCCCTGAGGATAAATGACTTTCAAATTTTGAAATCTAATGGAGTTTTCCCTGCAGATTTTTGAAACTGTTTAGGTCTGGTGACCCCTGTTTTCCTTCCAATTTCTCCCTATGGCAATGGGATCCTTTATCCTATGACTGTTCTTTCTTTGTATATTTGAAGCAGATAACTTTCTCTATGTTCACAAGTCCACATCCAGAGGATATTTTTGCTTTAGGACAGACCATGCCTGTAACTGACTTTGATGAGATTTTTGTACTGTTTTTGAGTTGGCATTATATTTGTATTTTTTAAGGCTTTTGTGATATCGTGATGAGATGAATGTATTTTGTTGTATATGGAACGATTTTAGTGCATTGTCTGTATGACAGATGAGCATTGTTAGATGAAAAAGTATGTCTGTTATTGTTCTCTATTTAGAGATTATGTATGGTTTAAGGTGATGTGTATAGTTGCCAAATGGACAAGGAGCGGACACTGTAGTAGTTAGTTTTGGATGTCAACTTGGCCAGGTGATGGTGCCCAGTTGTTCTGTTGCTATGGACTTAAATCATCAACACGTGAATTTCATCCATGGCTGATTACATCTGCATTTGGCTAAGGGGGGTGCCTTCTGCAATGAGTGACTTTTAATTTAATTAGTTGGGGCTTAAAAGGAGAAGTTATTAGAAAGAGAAACAACTTAGCATAGCTCAGAACTCAGAGCTGACATAAACCCAGATGTTTGGAGATGTGGAGAGGAGACACCCTGGAGAAAGCTGTTTGAACCAAGAAGCCGGGAGATAAGGCCAGTAGATGTTGTGTGCCTTCCCATTTGTGAGAAGAACTTAGATGAAAGCTAGTTGCTGTTCCTCAGAAGAACTGTGATTTTGTAACTTAATAAATCCCCTTTGTAAAAGCCAGTTGATTTCTTGTATATTTCATTCCAGCAGCTTTAGCAAACTGAAACACTACTACTACTAACAATAATAGCTAAAGTTTACTGAATAACAGGAACTGTTTTAAGGGCTCTACATTATAAACTAATTTAAACCTCACAGCAGTTCAGTGAAGTAGCCATAATTATGATTTCCATCTTACAGATGAAAAAATCTGAGTCCAAGAGTGATTACTAAAGTTTTTCAAGCACATACAGTGAGCAAATAGCAGAGGTCAGGATTTAATTTACCTAGTCTGATTCTACACCCCAAGTTCTAAACCACCACCAGAGTAATGCCTTTGTGTACTTACGTAATTGGTATCCAAGCCTTTGGAACATAGCAAGAATTTTAGCATGTTTTCACTGACTACATTTTCCCTTCCTTCATATTTAGACCGTCTGTTATTTTAATTTCTTATTATTGTTCTCCTTTTACTTTCTAAAAGTTTTATTCATTAACTATCCCTTGGGCTTAATTGTAACTTTCAGTTTTCTTTGTTCTCTTCTCTTTCTTGGATCCACATCATTTATTACTCACTTTGCATCAAGAAATGTAAAAGAGTCTGGGATAGTAAACTTTAGAGTCTGTGTGTTTTTGAAGGTTATTTTATTTTACCTTTCTACTTTGGCTGGGTATATGATTCTATGTTCAAATTAATTTTCACTTATTATTTTCAAATCATTACTGTTAGGTCAGGGGAACAGGGAAGGTCACCATAATTCAAGCTGTGTAAAATGTGCCGCCCCTTCTAGATGTCACCTAACCCCCTTGCTTAAAAACCACCCACACGAGGAACCAGAGGCAAACTCACAACTCCCTACCTTGGGTTCTGTGAGCTGTACCCAAGAGTGCAGGAATAAACTCGCTCACTTTAAGGTTCCTTGGTCTGCCTCTTTTCTCTTTCACCTCCTAAATCTTACAATTATCTCTTTATCTTCTAACATCTAGTTTGTTGATGAGAAGTCCAATGTAAATCTGATTCTTGTTGTTTTCTAGTTAATCTGGTTGTCTTCTCTGAAAGCATTTAGGATTTTTCTTTGCATTTGTGGTTCTGAAATTTTATCCTGCTGTATCCAGGTGGCTGTTTTTTTCATTCATTCTGTTTGACACTTGGTTGTTCCCTTCATCTAAAGTTTCATGTCTTTCTTCAGCTATAGGAAATTTTCTTCTATTATTTCTTTTTCCTTTTCCATTATTGTGCTCATATATTTTTCTGGAACTCTTATTGGAAACCATTTCCCAATTATCTACCCTCACAGTTATCCTGGAGCCTCTCCAGCTATTTATTTTTATTGCTTATGAGCTTGAAGCAATCTTTTGTGTGTGTATGTTGGCCTCAGTTTCAGTAATATCTGCTTTCAATCTTTCTGGGATTCTTTAATATTTCTGGTCTCCTGTTGGCAATCTTTCTTGTTTATAAGCACTGTTCCATATTTATTACTTTCCTATAAAACATATTTTTCTATGTTTTCTAATGATTTGGGGTAAGGGTTTTAAAGATATATATTCCTAATCTCCTTCTTGAGTCGTCTCCACACCAATTTTTGTTTTATTGTTGTGCATTTGATTTTAATGTCTTAAGAGCTTTGGAGAACTAGGCAGGTTAAAATAACAAGTAAGAATAAATGGGGTGGGCCATGGTGGGTCAGCAGGCAGAGTTCTTGCCTGCCATGCCAGAGACATGGGTTCGATTCCTGTTGCCTGCCCATGTAAAAACAAAAATAATAATAATAATAAATGAACCTTATGGAAGGTGTCTTAGTCAGGTTTGGGCTTAACAGCCCGAATTAATTGTCTCATGGTTTTGAGGCTTGTAGACCAAAATCAAGGCATTGACAAGCCCATTCCTTCTCTCCAAAATCTATAGTGTCCTGGCACTGGCTTGAGGTTCCGTGGCTTTTATATCTGCTTCTCTACACATGAGATGTCCTTTCCTTTGTTCTGCCCTTCTATTTTTCTGCTGACTTCCAGGTTCTAGCTCCTCTCATGTTTCTCTGACTTCTGTCTTCCAGCTGGTCTCTTTGTAAGGCCTCCATTAATATGGATTAAGAACCACCCTTATTCAGTTGAGCCACACTTTAACTAAAAATAACATCTTCAAAAAGTTCTATTTACCGTGGGTATACATGCACAGAATGCAAATTAAGATTAATAGCTTGTCTATGATAAGATATATAATTCAATTCTTCTACATAAATTCTCATAAGTTACCTGTTAATTTTGTTACAAGTATTTCCCACAAACCCCTGAAACTCTGAAAGTGGTGAGTCATGTCTTATTTTTATTAGAAAAGTTGTGAGTTTACAGACTAATCATGTATAAAATACATAATTCCCATATACCACCCCACTACCAACACCTTACATTAATGTGAATCATTTGTTACAATTGATGATAGCGCATTTTTATAATTGCAATATTAATTAAAGTTCATGGTTTACCTTAGGGTTCAATGTTTGTAAAATGTGTTTCCATGACTTTTTAAAAATTTTTATGCTGTTACCATATATACAACCTAACACTTCCCCTTTTAATCATATTCAGAAATTTATTTCAGTGCTGTTGATTACATTCAAATTGTTTTATCACCATTCACTACCAAAACATTTCCATCATTCCAAATAGGAACCGTTTACATTTTGAACCTTTACTTCCTATTCCCACCCCATCCCCTAGTAACCTATATTCTAGACTCTGACTCAATGAGTTTGCTTATTCCAGTTTTTTCAAATCAGTGAGATAATACAGTATTCGTGCTTTTGTGTCTGGTTTATTTCACTCAACATGATGTCTTCAAGGTTCATCCATGTTGTAATGTGTATCCAGATTTCATTCATTTTTATGGCTGAATAATGTTTCATTATATGTATATACCACATTTTATTTAGCCTTCATCAGTTGATGGACACTTGAGTTGCTTCCAACTTTTGATAATTGTGAATAATGCTGCTAGGAATATTGGTGTGCTAATATCTGTTCAAATATCTGCTCTCAATTATTTCAGGTATATAGCTAATAGTGGGATTGCTGGGTCATACAGTAACTCTATACTAAACTTTCTCAGGAACCACCAGGCTGTCTTCTGCAGGGACTGTACTATTTTACATTTTTGTCATTAAATCAAACAATTTATTTACATATTCTGGATATTAATCCGTTATTGGATATGTTGTTCCCAAATATTTTCTCCTATTTTGTTAGCTATTGTTTTACTTTCATGATAGTCATTTGAGGAACAAAAGTTTTTAATTTTGACAAGGTCACATTTATCTATTTTTTCCTTTTGTTTCTTGTCCTTTGGATGTAAAGTCTAAGAAACCATTGCCTAATACATGGTTCTAAAGATGTTTCCCTACATTTTCTACTAGGAGTTTGATGGTGCTGGCTCTCATATTAAGGTCTTTGATCCATTTTGAGTTGCTTTTTGTATATGATGTGAGGTACAGTTCCTCATTCTTTTGTGGTTACAAATGGAGATACAGCTTTCCCAGCACCATTTGTTGAAGAGACCATTCTTTCCCAATTGAGGGGTCTTTGTTCTCTTGTCAAAAATCAATTGATCATAAATGTGAGGGTTGATTTGTGAACTTTCAATTACATTCCATTGGTCTATATGTCTGTCCTTGTGCCACTAGTATGACAATTTTTTTTTTCACATGGGCAGGCACTGGGAATCTAACCCATGTCTCCGGCATGGCAGGCAAGAATTCTACTAGTGAGCCACTGTGTCCCGCCCACCATGACATTTTTTGTCATGGTTTAAAACAATATTACTTATTGCTCACATGTCCATGTGTGAATTTTGATTTGGTTCATAAGTTGGGTTGGCTGGGTGGGTCTGCCTCAGGCTGTGTTGCCAGGGTATGTCTGCTTCTCACAGCAGGCCTGTGGGTCTGCTAAGGGGGGCTTTTCTCTGCATGTCTCACTTCTTCCTTGGACTAGTAGGTGAACCAGGCATGTTATTCTCATCACAATGGTAGAGGCACAAGAAGTCAAGTGTATATACGGATGCTTCTTATGTGTTAGTCTCAGAACTGGCATTTTATGACTTTTTTTCACATGCCACTGACCAAACCATGACACATGGCCAAGCCTAAAGTCAAGGAGTACCATATTGAGACCATGGCAGAGGAGGGGTAAAGAATTGGAGATCATTCTTCAAACTTCTACCTTTTCCTGCATAAAAATTTGAATCTTTACTATGTACAGTCATGGTCTTGGATTTTTTCTATTAGTGCATTTGTGTCATTGTCTATTTATTTACTTATATTGCTTATTAGACTGTAAGTAGCAGAAGAACAGCCTGGCACATAGTAGGTGTTCAAAAAATACTTGTTGAATAAGTAAGTGAATGAATGGTTTCCTATTGATAACACTTCCAGTTAGGTCTGTACAGATCAGGAGCTAAGTGCTGATCTGGAATCTTGTATGGATATTTAATTTGACCCATCAGGATTCAAATTCCTAAGACATCAATATGTCTTGGGAAAATCAAAGCTTGCCTTTATTTTTGAATATCATAGGATCAAAATGATGTTTAGAATTTGGAAGACACCAGAAAACAAAAGAAATGAGTAATAGACATAAAGGGTTAGAATCAAAGAGAAATTCCTGAGAGGGAAGAGCTGATGAAACACATGTATGTGTTTTCATGCTACTTTCTCTTCCTCAAACTCTTTCTTTAAAAATGATGAGTGAGGGAGTTCAAGTAGCCATCCTGGGGTTAATCATCCTACCACTCTTTGTGGCTGCTGGTCTGTTTTTTAACCAGATCCAAGAGTAAATGGGGGAAATTAGTGGTGTGGTAAAAACCTCCTTGTGAAATCTTGTTGGCAACACCAGGCTGTGATAACCTCAGTGAGCCATGTGAACTGCCTGGCATCTGGTGAGCCTGTTCACACCTCCCTTCCATCTGGGCTCACAGAAAATAACAGTGACAATATTGCTCTCTTTTATAACCCACTCTTCTCCACTCTACTCTTTCAGTATTTTAGTTTAAGAGTGCATTGCACTGCCTGGGAGTGAAAGGAAAGAGGAATGTTTAAATTCCATGTGACTTCAGGATCCTTGAAAATTGAATGACACCCTGTACCTGGGCAGCCTAAGCATTCCATTTCTTTTTGAAAGCAATTTTTTTTTATTAATTAAAAAAAGAATTAACAAAATAATTAGAAATCATTCCATTCTACATGTACAATCAGTAATTCTTAATAACATCACATAGTTGCATATTCATCATTTCTTAGTACATTTGCATCGATTTAGAAAAAGAAATAAGAAGACAACAGAATAAGAATTAAAACAATAATAGAAAGAAAAAAAAAAACAAAAAACCTATATCTCACATGCAGCTTCATTCAGTGTTTTAACATAATTGCATTACAATTGGGTAGTATTGTGCTGTCCATTTCTGAGTTTTTATATCCAGTCCCGTTGTACAGTCTGTATCCCTTCAGCTCCAATTACCCCTTCTCTTTTTTTTTTTTAATTAACGGAAAAAAGAAATTAACCCAACATTTAGAAATCATACCATTCTACATATGCAATCAGTAATTCTTAACATCATCACATAGATGCATGATCATCATTTCTTAGTACATTTGCATCGGTTTAGAAGAACTAGAAACATAACCGAAAAAGATATAGAATGTTGATATAGAGAAAAAAATAAAAGTAATAATAGTAAAATCAAAACAAAACAAAACAAAAACCTATAGCTCAGATGCAGCTTCATTCAGTGTTTTAACATGATTACTTTACAATTAGGTATTACTGTGCTGTCCATTTTTGAGTTTTTGTATCTAGTCCTGTTGCACAGTCTGTATCCCTTCAGCTCCAATTACCCATTATCTTACCCTGTTTCTACCTCCTGCTGGACTCTGTTACCAATGACATATTCCAAATTTATTCTCGAATGTCTGTTCACATCAGTGGGACCATACAGTATTTGTCCTTTAGTTTTTGGCTAGACTCACTCAGCATAATGTTCTCTAGGTCCATCCACGTTATTACATGCTTCATAAGTTTATCCTGTCTTAAAGCTGCATAGTATTCCATCGTATGTATATACCACAGTTTGTTTAGCCACTCTTCTGTTGATGGAGATTTCGGCTGTTTCCATCTCTTTGCAATTGCAAATAACGCTGCTATAAACATTGGTGTGCAAATGTCCGTTTGTGTCTTTGCCCTTAAGTCCTTTGAGTAGATTCCCAGCAATGTTATTGCTGGGTCGTATGGCAATTCTATATTCAGCTTTTTGAGGAACCGCCAAACTGCCTTCCACAGTGGTTGCACCATTTGACATTCCCACCAACAGTGGATAAGTGTGCCTCTTTCTCCGCAT
Organism: Tamandua tetradactyla; assembly: GCF_023851605.1. Lineage (NCBI taxonomy): Eukaryota > Metazoa > Chordata > Mammalia > Pilosa > Myrmecophagidae > Tamandua > Tamandua tetradactyla. The sequence continues at coordinate 8,154,971 of NC_135353.1, forward strand.
CCTCTCCAGCACTTGTCATTTTCTGTTTTGTTGATAATGGCCATTCTGGTGGGTGTGAGATGATATCTCATTGTGGTTTTGATTTGCATTTCTCTAATGGCCAGGGACATTGAGCATCTCTTCATGTGCCTTTTGGCCATTTGTATTTCCTCTTCTGATAGGTGTCTGTTCAAGTCTTTTTCCCATTTTGTAATTGGGTTGGCTGTCTTTTTGTTGTTGAGATGAACAATCTCTTTATAAATTCTGGATACTAGACCTTTATCTGATATGTCATTTCCAAATATTGTCTCCCATTGTGTAGGCTGTCTTTCTACTTTCTTGATGAAGTTCTTTGATGCACAAAAATGTTTAATTTTGAGGAGCTCCCATTTATTTATTTCCTTCTTCAGTGCTCTTGCTTTAGGTTTAAGGTCCATAAAACCGCCTCCAGTTGTAAGATCCATAAGATATCTCCCAACATTTTCCTCTAACTGTTTTATGGTCTTAGACCTAATGTTTAGATCTTTGATCCATTTTGAGTTAACTTTTGTATAGGGTGTGAGAGATGGGTCTTCTTTCATTCTTTTGCATATGGATATCCAGTTCTCTAGGCACCATTTATTGAAGAGACTGTTCTGTCCCAGGTGAGTTGGCTTGACTGCCTTATCAAAGATCAAATGTCCACAGATGAGAGGGTCTATATCTGAGCACTCTATTCGATTCCATTGGTTGATATATCTATCTTTATGCCAGTACCATGCTGTTTTGACCACTGTGGCTTCGTAATATGCCTTAAAGTCAGGCAGTGCGAGACCTCCAGCTTCGTTTTTTTTCCTCAAGATGTTTTTTAGCAATTCGGGGCACCCTGCCCTTCCAGATAAATTTGCTTGTTGGTTTTTCTATTTCTGAAAAATAAGTTGTTGGGATTTTGATTGGTATTGCATTGAATCTGTAGATCAATTTAGGTAGGATTGACATCTTAACTATATTTAGCCTTCCAATCCATGAACACAGTATGCCCTTCCATCTATTTAGGTCTTCTGTGATTTCTTTTAGCAGTTTTTTGTAGTTTTCTTTATATAGGTTTTTTGTCTCTTTAATTAAATTTATTCCTAGATATTTTATTCTTTTAGTTGCAATTGTAAATGGGATTCGTTTCTTGATTTCCCCCTCAGCTTGTTCATTACTAGTGTATAGAAATGCTACAGATTTTTGAATGTTGATCTTGTAACCTGCTACTTTGCTGTACTCATTTATTCGCTCTAGTAGTTTTGTTGTGGATTTTTCCGGGTTTTCAACGTATAGTATCATATCGTCTGCAAACAGTGATAGTTTTACTTCTTCCTTTCCAATTTTGATGCCTTGTATTTCTTTTTCTTGTCTAGTTGCTCTGGCTAGAACCTCCAACACAATGTTGAATAATAGTGGTGATAGTGGACATCCTTGTCTTGTTCCTGATCTTAGGGGGAAAGTTTTCAATTTTTCCCCATTGAGGATGATATTAGCTGTGGGTTTTTTATATATTCCCTCTATCATTTTAAGGAAGTTCCCTTGTATTCCTATCCTTTGAAGTGTTTTCAACAGGAAAGGATGTTGAATCTTGTCAAATGCCTTCTCTGCATCAATTGAGATGATCATGTGATTTTTCTGCTTTGATTTGTTGATATGGTGTATTACATTAATTGATTTTCTTATGTTGAACCATCCTTGCATACCTGGGATGAATCCTACTTGGTCATGATGTATAATTCTTTTAATGTGTTGTTGGATATGATTTGCTAGAATTTTATTGAGGATTTGTGCATCTATATTCATTAGAGACATTGGTCTGTAGTTTTCTTTTTTTGTAATATCTTTGCCTGGTTTTGGTATGAGGGTGATGTTGGCTTCATAGAATGAATTAGGTAGTTTTCCCTCCAATTCGATTTTTTTGAAGAGTTTGAGGAGAATTGGTACTAATTCTTTCTGGAACGTTTGATAGAATTCACATGTGAAGCCATCTGGTCCTGGACTTTTCTTTTTAGGAAGCTTTTGAATGACTAATTCAATTTCTTTACTTGTGATTGGTTTGTTGAGGTCATCTATGTCTTCTTGAGTCAAAGTTGGTTGTTCATGTCTTTCCAGGAACCCGTCCATTTCATCTAAATTGTTGTATTTATTAGCGTAAAGTTGTCCATAGTATCCTGTTATTACCTCCTTTATTTCTGTGAGGTCAGTAGTTATGTCTCCTCTTCCATTTCTGATCTTATTTATTTGCATCCTCTCTCTTTTTCTTTTTGTCAATCTTGCTAAGGGCCCATCAATCTTATTGATTTTCTCATAGAACCAACTTCTGGTCTTATTGATTTTCTCTATTGTTTTCATGTTTTCAATTTCATTTATTTCTGCTCTGCTCTTTGTTATTTCTTTCCTTTTGCTTGCTTTGGGATTAGTTTGCTGTTCTTTCTCCAGTTCTTCCAAGTGAACAGTTAATTCCTGCATTTTTGCCTTTTCTTCTTTTCTGATATAGGCATTTAGGGCAATAAATTTCCCTCTTAGCACTGCCTTTGCTGCATCCCATAAGTTTTGATATGTTGTGTTTTCATTTTCATTTGCCTCGAGGTATTTACTGATTTCTCTTGCAATTTCTTCTTTGACCCACTCATTGTTTAAGAGTGTGTTGTTGAGCCTCCACGTATTTGTGAATTTTCTGGCATTCCGCCTATTATTGATTTCCAACTTCATTCCTTTATGATCAAGAAAGTGTTGTGTATGATTTCAATCTTTTTAAATTTGTTAAGACTTGCTTTGTGACCCAGCATATGGTCTATCTTTGAGAATGATCCATGAGCACTTGAGAAAAAGTTGTATCCTGCTGTTGTGGGGTGTAATGTCCTATAAATGTCTGTTAAGTCTAGCTCATTTATAGTAATATTCAGATTCTCTATTTCTTTATTGATCCTCTGTCTAGATGTTCTGTCCATTGATGAGAGTGGGGAATTGAAGTCTCCAACTATTATGGTATTTGTGTCTATTTCCTTTTTCAGTGATTGCAGTGTATTCCTCACGTATTTTGGGGCATTCTGGTTCGGTGCGTAAATATTTATGATTGTTATGTCTTCTTGTTTAATTGTTCCTTTTATTAGTATATAGTGTCCTTCTTTGTCTCTTTTAACTGTTTTACATTTGAAGTCTAACTTGTTGGATATTAGTATAGCCACTCCTGCTATTTTCTGGTTGTTATTTGCATGAAATATCTTTTCCCAACCTTTCACTTTCAACCTATGTTTATCTTTGGGTCTAAGATGTGTTTCCTGTAGACAGCATATGGAAGGATCCTGTTTTTTAATCCATTCTGCCATTCTATGTCTTTTGATTGGGGAATTCAGGCCACTAACATTTAGTGTTATCACTGTTTGGATAATATTTTCCTCTACCATTTTGCCTTTTGTATTATATATATCATATCTGACTTTCCTTCTTTCTACACTCTTCTCCATACCTCTCTCTTCTGTCTTTTCGGTTCTGACTCTAGTGCTCCCTTTAGTATTTCTTGCAGAGCTGGTCTCTTGGTCACAAATTCTCTCAGTGACTTTTTGTCTGAGAATGTTTTAATTTCTCCCTCATTTTTGAAGAACAATTTTGCTGGATATAGGAGTCTTGGTTGGCAGTTTTTCTCTTTTAGTAATTTAAATATATCATCCCACTGTCTTCTAGCCTCCATGGTTTCTGCTGAGAAATCTACACATAGTCTTATTGGGTTTCCCTTGTATGTGATGGATTGTTTTTCTCTCGCTGCTTTCAAGATCCTCTCTTTCTCTTTGACCTCTGACATTCTAACTAGTAAGTGTCTTGGAGAACGCCTATTTGGGTCTAATCTCTTTGGGGTGCGCTGCACTTCTTGGATCTGTAATTTTTGGTCTTTCATAAGAGTTGGGAAATTTTCAGTGAAAATTTCTTCCATTAGTTTTTCTCCTCCTTTTCCCTTCACTTCTCCTTCTGGGACACCCACAACACGTATATTTGTGCGCTTCATATTGTCCTTGAGTTCCCTGATACCCTGTTCAAATTTTTCCATTCTTTTCCCGATAGTTTCTGTTTGTTTTTGGAATTCAGATGTTCCATCCTCCAAATCACTAATTCTATCTTCTGTCTCTTTGAATCTATCATTGTAGGTATCCATTGTTTTTTCTATCTTTTCTACTTTGTCCTTCATTTCAATAAGTTCTGTGATTTGTTTTTTCAGTTTTTCTATTTCTTCTTTATGTTCAGCCCATGTCTTCTTCATGTCCTCCCTCAATTTATCGATTTCGTTTTTGAAGAGGTTTTCCATTTCTGTTCGTATATTCAGCATTAGTTGTCTCAGCTCCTGTATCTCATTTGAACTATTGGTTTGTTCCTTTGACTGGGCCATGTTTTCAATTATTTGAGCGTGATCCGTTATCTTCTGTTGGCGTCTGCGCATTTAGACAGATTTCCCTGGGTATTGGATCCAAAAGTTTGGAAGATTTTTCTGTGAAATCTCTGGGTTCTGTTTTTCTTATCCTGCCCAGTAGGTGGCGCTCGTGGCACACGTTTGTCTGCAGGTCCTACCAGTAAAAGGTGCTGTGGGACCTTTAACTTTGGAAAACTCTCGCCGTCCAGGAGGTTCGCTAGCCGAAGCGGCTTGAGCCGGCCCGGGGTCCGAATGCGGGGAGGGTTGCTGCCGCCGCAGCCCGGGAAAGCGCCCGTCCGAATTTCCTAGTTGGCCCGGGGCACCAAGTGTGGCGGGAGGGCGCCAGCGGCAGCGGCCCGCCCGGGAGAGTGCACGTTCCCGGGGAGTCACGGGTTTGGGAGGGGCCTCCTCCACCCGTCACCATTCTCCGCGGCCTGGGGATTTCCGATCCAATTCTCTCAGTTGGTCCGGGGGGCTGCGCGTGGCGTGGGCGCCAGCCGCCGCGGTTTCAGGGGACCGCCTCTCCAATTCTCCCAGCCGGCCCGGGAAGGAGGAAAGGAGTGACTCCGGCCGCTTGCCACCCCGCCCGGTAAGGCCCGCGCGCCTCGATGGGGTACGCTGTCTTTTTTATCTCTGTTGTGGCTTTGGGAGCTGTTCTGTGTCGTTTCTACTCCCCTAGTAGCTGTCCTGGAGAAGAAACTAAGATCCGTGCGTCTTACTAATCCGCCATCTTCTCCTGGAGTTTTAAAGCAATTTTATTGAGATATATTCACTACCATATAATCCATCCAAAGTATACAATTGATGGCTTTTAATATGATCAGAGTTGTGCATTCATCACTACAATCATTACTCCAAAAACCTTCCATATGCCTTAGCATTTATCTCTCAATCCTTTCCTTCCCCAGTCCTATGTAACCACTAATTTAATTCTGTTTCTATAGATTTATTTATACTTACATGTTACAAAAGTAGAATCATACCGTATGTAATACTTTGTGTCTAGTTTCTTTCACTGAGCAGAATGGATTTTAATATTGTTTCTTTAAATTAGAGAAGTAATAGGTTTACATAAAATTCATGTAAAAATACAACATTCCCATACACCCACTATACATTGGTTTTTGACACTATACATTGGTGTGGTACCTTTGTTAAATTTGATGAAATAATATTAAAATATTACTGTGAACTGTAGTCCATAATTTGCATTAGATGTATTTTCCCCATATACCACCTATATTAGTTTGTCAAGCTGCTGGAATGCGATATTTTAGAAATTGGATGGCTTTTAAAAAAAGGAATTAATAGTTACAAGTTTATAGTTCTAGTGCCAAGAAAATTGTCCAAATTAAGGCACCAATAAGAGGTTTCCTTAACTCAAGAAAAGCTGATGTTGTCTGGAACACCTCTGTCAGCTTGGAAGTCCCTGTAGCTGGCATCTGCTGGTCCCTTGCTCCTGTATTCCATTGCTTTCAGCCTCTGTTTCTGGTGGGGATTCCTCATTTGGTGTCTGTGGGCCTTTACTTAGCTCTTCTGGGACAGAACTCTGGGTTCTGGCTTGCTTGGATCACATGGGAAGGTGCATGGTGATGTCTGCTGGGCCCTGCATCTCCAAACCTCTGGGTCTCATGTTGGCTCTGTCAGCTTTGAAGCAACTATTCTCCAAGAGTCTGCATTGGCTCTGATCTCTCTCCAAAATGTTCCCTCTTTTAAAGGACTCCAGTAAATTAATACAGACTCACATAGAATGGGAGGAGTCACATTATCATCCAATCAAAAGGCCAGACCCACAATTGGGCATGCCACATGTCATGGTTATGTTCATGTGTCAACTTGTCCAAGTGGTGGTACCTGTTTGTCTGAATGGACAAGTGCTGGCATGTCTGTTGCAATGACCATTTCATAGAATTAAATCATGATCATGTCAGCTACATCCATAGCTGATTCCATTTGAAATCAGCCAAGGGGAGTGTCTTCTGCAATGAGTAATGCTTCATCTAATCACTGGAAGCCTTTTAAGGAAGATTTGGAAGAGACAGCTGTTCTTCCTGCTTCAGCTGGTGAGCCTCTCCTGTGGAGTTCATCAAGACCCTCCTTCAGAATCATCAGCTTCACAGCCTGTCCTGCAAATTTTGGACTCTGCGTTCCCACAGTTGCATGAGACACTTTTATAAATTTTATATTTGTGAGTGTTTCCTGTTGATTTTGTTTCTCTAGAGAATGCTAACTAATACAGCTTGGTACCAGGAATGGTTCTTAAGAAACAGAATCTTGAAAAATAGGTTTTTATGAATGGTTTTCTATTCTGACTGGACTCAAAGGCACTAAAGACTCTGATTGCCATAATCAGAATGATGCTCCCAATCCATGGAGTGAGTTGGCAAAAGGGATAGTCAAAATATCACCATTTGATTCTCCTAATGCTTCGTTTGTACAAAGCCAGGCTCTGGGGGATAATGTTTTTGACACCTTTATGGAGTTTTGTGGAAATAAGAGGTATAGAGATGTTAGCTGGTCATTGTTAGATACACTAGATACATTAAGGAGTGAAAGGGATGGGCTTAAGGCTTCTAACAGGAAGCTTAAATGCCATCTGACAGATGTAGAAATTTCTAAGGGTATCCTGAAGGAAAATCTTATTTCTTGTAGCCGTAGACTTGAGATCTCTGAAAATCAGACTCAGAATCTTATTGTTAGAGTAGCAACTTTGCAACATAAACTGAAATCTCAGTGTTGCACGGTGTCTGCTGTTAAAGTGAGGGCATTGATTGGAAAGGAGTGGGACCCTGAAAAATGGGATGATGACTTATGGATTGATAATGATGTCGGGGGTGACATTGAAACCCTAGGTCATGCTGAGTCTTCTCTAGATAACCCTGTAATAGTTTGCCCTGAGGACATAGCCACCCCACCTCCAGTCTGTATTGAGGAGTTGTCCACCCAACCTCCTCCTGAAAGGATTAGCCTTAGAGTCATTAATCCTGTTTCACCAGATAAAATGGCAAACGAATGCCTTGAAGCAAATGACTTGGAAGATATTTCTAATTCTTTTCATGACCCACCCCCACCACCCCTCATTTCCTCATTTCTTCCAGACCTATAATTAGACTAAAGTCCCAACAGGCCCCTAAAGGTGAGGCACAAAGTATCACACACAAGGAGGTACGTTAATACTCCAAAAGAACTGTGTGAGTTTTCCAATTTATATAGACAGAAATCAGGGGAATAAGTGTGGCAATGGATTTTAAAGATGTGGGATAATGGTGGGAGGAATATAAAGCTGGATCAGGCTGAATTTATTGATATGGGCCCACTAAGCAGAGATTCTGCATTCAATGTTATAGCTCAAGGGGTTAGAAAAGGTATTAACAGTTTGTTTGGATGGTTTGCTGAAACATGGATCAAAAGGTGGCTGACATTACCTGAGGTTGAAATGCCAGAACTGCCCTGGTATAATGTAGATGAGGGGACCCAGAGGCTTAGAGAGATTGGAATATTAGAGTGGATTTATCATGCAAAGCCTGCTCTTACACCCCAGGAATGCCCAGAGGATGCACCTTTTACCAGAACAGTGAAAAATAAGTTTGTGAGACTAGCACCATCATCTCTAAAGAATTCTGTAGTTGCACTTATCTGTAGAGCAGATATTGCTGTAGGAACTGCTGTCACTGAGCTGGAATCCTTAAACACAATGGGGATGACAGGATCCCGAGTTGGCAGAAGCCAGGTGACAGCACTTAATCACCAAAGACAGGGTAGACGTGGCTATTATAATAGACTGCAAACTCAAAGGAGGCATCAGAATTATATGACACGCAGAGATTTGTGGCATTGGCTAGTAAATCATGAGGTACCTAGAAATACAATGGAAGGCAAGTCTACTAAATTCTTGTTTGACCTGTATAAACAAAAGAATTCTGGGTCAAGTGAACAGAAGTCTAACCTAATTACAAAAATGCAGAGTCATGGCCCCTTAATCAATTTCCAGACTTGAAGCAGTTTACAGACCAAGAGCCCCTTGAACGAAGGGGAGGCCAGGTCCGTTTTGAGGAGAACCCAGTTACACTGCCACAAATTAATACTGTTAATCTTCCTCCAAGCCTTATGCAAGGAGGCTGACAGCCTTTTACCAGGGTAACTGTGCATTGGGGAAAAGGAAATGATCAGATATTTTGGGGATTATTAGACACTGGTTCAGAAGTGACATTAATTCCAGGGGACCCAAAACGTCACTCTGGACCACCAGTCAGAGTGGGGGCTTATGGAGGCCAGGTGATCAATGGAGTTTTAGCTCAGGTCCATCTCACAGTGGATCCAGTGGGCTCCTGGACCCATTCTGTAGTTATTTCCCCAATTCCAGAATGTATAATTGGTATAGACATGCTGAACAACTGTCAGAATTCTCACGTTGGCTCTCTAACTCATGCAGTGAGGGATATTACAGTGGGAAAGGCCAAGTGGAAGCCACTAGAACTGCCCCTACCTAGTAAAATAGTAAATCAGAAGCAAGGCAAGATTTCTGGAGGGATTGCAGTGATTACTGCCACTCTTAAGGACTTGAAGGGTGTAGGGGTGGTGATTCCCAACACATCCCCATTCAACTCTCCTATTTGGCCTGTGCAGAAAACAGATGGGTCTTGGAGGATGACAGTGGATTATTGTAAGCTCAACCAGGTGGTAACTCCAATTGCAGCTGCTATTCCAGATGTGGTATCGTTGCTTGAGCAAATCAATACCTCCACTGGTACCTGGTATGCAGTTATCGATCTGGCAAATGCTTTTTCCTCAGTAGCTATTAGTAAGGACCACCAGAAACACTTTGCTTTCAGCTGGCAAGGTCAGCAATATACTTTCACTGTCCTACCTCAGGGGTATATCAACTCTCCAGCCCTATGTCATAATCTTGTCCACAGAGAGGTGTGAAATAGGGGTCCTTTTTCATTCTATTGCATATGGATGTCCAGTTCTCCCAGAACCATTTGTTAAAGAGATTATTTTGTCTCTGGTGGGTGGACTTGGATGCCATGTCAATTGGCAACAAATGCAATGGTGGATTTCTGAATTCTCAGTTCTTTTCCATTGGTCAGTATATCTATTTTTCTGTCAGTATCATGCTATTTTGATGACTGTGGCTTTGTAATATTAAAGTCAGAAAGAATGAGTCCTCCAACTTTGTTTTATTTTTCAAGAGAACTTTTGGCTATTTTGGGTCACTTGCCCATCCAAATAAATTTGATAATTGGATTTTCCATTTATGAAAAATAGGCAGTTGGAATTTTGATTGGAATTGCATTGTATCTGTAATTCAATTTGGGTAGAATGGACTTGTTAATCATATATAGTCTTCTAATCCGTGAACATGGCATATCCTTACATTTATTTATTTAGGTCTTCTTTGATTTCTTTTAGCAATGTTTTGTAGTTTTCGTATACAAATATTTTATATCTTTGATTAAATTTATTCCTATGTATTTAATTATTTCAGCTGTTACTGTAAATGTGCTCTGAGTCTCATGGATGTGCATATTCACATGTTTTGCTAAGTTCAGGACATTCTCTGTAATTATTTCTTTGACCATTCCTTCTGCTCCTTTCTCCTTCTGGGATTGCCATAACATTTATATCAGTGTGTATGATGGTATCTGCATCAGTTTGCTAGTGCAGGAATGTGATATACCAGAACTGGAAAGGCTTTTTGAAAGAGGAGTTTAAAAACTAAAAGTTTACAGTTCTAAGGAAGTAAAAGTTTTCAAACTAAGGCATCCAGGGAAAGATACCTTAATTCAAGGAAGATCAATGGGTCAGAAACACCTCTGTCAGCTGGGTAGTCATGGCTGGCATCTGCTGGTCCCTCTGTTCTGGGTTCTATTGCTCTCAGCCTCTGTTGCTCTGGATTTCCTATGTTTGCTTCTTCAGTATGGCTTCAATCTCTTGGCTTCCCTTGGCTCTCTCCAGGTTCTGGTTTGCTTGACATCTCATGGCAACATCTGCCAGGCTGCAAGCATCTCCAAACATCTTTGTCTTTGTTCTTTGAAGCAACTGTTCTCCAAGTGTCTACAACTGCTCTCTCTGTTGGCACTGAGGCTTATGTCATTTCTGTTTCTCTCCAAAATGTTTCCTCTTTTAAAGGATTCCAGTAAACTAATCAAGATCTACCTGGAATGGGTAGAGTCACATCTCCATTTAATCAAAAGATCGAGCCCACAATTGGGTGTATCACATCTCCATGGAGATCATCTAATCAAAAGTTTCCAAACTACAGTAATGAATCAGGATTAAAAGAAACTGCTGCTCCCACAAGATTGGATTAGGCTTAGAACATGGCTTTTCTAAGGTATATAATATTTTCAAACTAGCACAGTATTCTATAGCTGCCTTAGGGAATTTTCACTAATATTTCATTTTACTTTCTGCTCTGCAGCCTGACTCAATTCAAGTGTCTTGTCTTTAAGTTCACTGATTCTTTCTTCTGCTAGCTCCACTCTGCTCTTAAAACCCTCCCAGAAAATTTCATTTCAGTTAGTATAATCTTTAAGTCTAGTAGTTCTGTTTGGTTCCTTTTAAAATTTTCTATTTCTTTACGTAGACTCTCATATCTTTCCTTCATCATTTTTTGGATATCCTTTTGTTCTTTCTCTGTATTTTCCTTCATCTCTTTAAGTCTTTTCAAGATCAATTTTAAAGACTTTGTTCCATATGTTCACATTCTCATTTTCATTGGTGTTTTCAGTATCTTTATCCTCTCCTTTGGATGAGCCATCATTTCCTGTTTCTTTATTGGTTATGTACTCTTTTGTTGTATACTGACTGCACATTTTAATATTTACTCCCTGGGATGTCTGTTTCATGGTTTTGTAACTAGCTTGTGATAAGACAGGGCTTCTCTTGAGCTTCAGCCCTCCTACCAGGAAGGTCTGCCCAAGGCAAATGTATGTATTGTACAAGGTTTCCCTGTATTTCTGGGACCCTGTCTTGTCCTGGGTTTTAGCTTGTTAGTTGTTTTGGAGTTCCTTTGATTGCAGAAGTTTGATTGTCCCCTCTGCTTCCCAGGATACAGAACTCCTCTTCCAAGTTTTGAAGCTGGCAGGCCTTTGTCCCAGACTCTCTACCTCTATAGTTTTTACATTAATTTTTTTCATCTCACACTGCTTTTGCCTGGATGGCAAGTTCTGGGACGAGGGTCACTTGGGAGAGGATTTTCCTAGTCAGTCTTTCCCAGGCAACATAGAGTCAAGAACCCACAGAGGTACTACAGACCAACTTTAGAAGTGCCCTGGGGAGGAGATCAGGAAGTGTGCCAGTATCTTCTCTGATGGGTCTCCAAAGCTGAGCTTTCCTGGCCTGGCAAGCAAATCCATCCTTTGAGCTAACCAGTCCTTCAGCCCTGAGGAAGTGCTTCGTCTTTAAATCTCCACCACTTCCACCATTGTTGGGGCAGGGTTGAAACAGTGACTGTTGCCACCTTTTCACAGTGGTGGGTTGAAACAATAGAGCCCAGAATTAGGGATCTAAATTCAAAAATCAAAAGCTATGATCAGAGATCAGCCATAACCACCCCTGTTCTTGGAGAAGAGACTTTTATGTGTCTATCTGTTACCAGTGAGCTAACAAAGGACTGGACCCCAAGGTGGCCAGCTATGAGGGTGGGGGATGGGTGCCAGCAGCCACTGTGCACAGAAAAGTCCTCTGGGGTTTCAAAATATGTGTTTCAGGCAGTTCCTATCCGTTTAATAGCTGTTTTGGTGGAAGAACTATGTCCTGAAGCTCTGTATTTTGCCATCCTCCTGAGAAGCTTCCCTCTAATCATGGGTTATTTTTGCAGAAAATTTGGCAACTTTTATCCTAAATCCTTGGGACTCCATAGGCAGAAGTACAGTGGTCTCTGGTGGAAAAAGAACATTCCAGATCCCTCAGGCCCACAAGTAAAAGGAAGAAGTAGATTGTAAGATCTGCGGGCCAGGAATCTTGTCTATTTCTTTCCTTGCTCTATTCTTAATGCTTGTGACATACGCTTTTCAATAAATTAATGGAAAAAGAAGAACTTTTTGTTCAATGAGAGTGTCAGTTGTTCCTTCCCTTTTCCTGCCATTATAAGGGTGCCAGAATGAGATTCTGATCAATGCCACCCTGTGAGTACAATCTCAAAGGCAGACATGTAAAAATGCTTCTTCCAGCAGTGGTCCAGAATACCTTCTCTATCCATCAACTAAAATCAAAGAGCTAATATCCACTTAGTGCTTAACTCTGTCTTGCTCTTCTAAGTGACTTGCATGTACAATCTCATTTTATTTACAGCAAATTTCTGAAGTAGGTACTAAAGGTTCTTGCCAGTCCACAAAGGAGGAAACTAAAGTTCAGGGGCATTAAGTTGCCCATGTTCACATAGCTATCAGTGATAGAAGAAGAATGTAAATTAAGGCAGTTGTATTCCAAAGTCCACATGCTGAGCCACTCTGATTTACTGCCTCCATTTTGGATCCTCTTTGGTAGCCTTTTCTCCACCTCATCTTTATAACTGTCTTGAAGTCTTTTCTTAGAGGACTATAAGTTGATTCCAGAACCTTGTGGGACATGGCTTATAGATTCTCATTCTGTTCTTTTATCAGCCCATCTCAGGAGTCAAGAAACTGACTTGGGGTCCAGACCAAAGCACTCTGGCTCAATGCAATGGTCCCTCCAAAAAAGGTGCTTTGCATGTGGTGCTATGTAGATCTGGCTATAAACTCTCCTCATAAAAATTTGTAATGGATGGGAACAATTTTTGCAGTTAATATTATTAGTAAGGAAATAGTCATTTTAACCAATGCAGTATGTCATTTAGAAATGATATGACTACCTGTATCTATTGATTTATGGACCACACATTGGTGCATAAACTATTCTTTAATTCTGTCACACACACCTCGTAAAATGAGTAGGACCAATTCACAAATGATGTAACAGTTCTTTCCCTTCCCAGAGGGGACTTCTCCTTCCCGCTTGATGGACATGGTGCCTTAAACTCAGCAGCCAATCTTTTATGCATTCATTTTTGGCTGTGGTGTTTTTTCAGGGTTGGATTCATAGCTTTTAATAATGTTTATAAGGAGTGAGGTATTATATTAACCAATGGATTGATGCAGTGTTTAGTTTTAAAACATTCCATTCTTGGCTCCTTTTTGCCATGTTTCAGCCAAATATATATATATGGAATGCAATTTTGATTTTCCTTTGCACCCTGTTGATTTTCCCCCAATTCGTTTTCCCTTGCCTTTTGAAAGGTTCCCTTCTGTTTGGGCATTTTTAGCTCTTGAGAATTGGGGTGAGCTATGCTCTAAGGAGCAGTGGATAACCCCAAATATGAGTCAGGTGGGCTTTTTCAAATCCATTGGGATTTAGCACAGTATTTGTGGTGGGGGTGGTGGAGGAGTACTGAACCCTGTGATTATGGATACGATCTTGATCAATATTTGGTAGAAGAACAACTAACATTATGCTTTAATGATCTGGAAAGGGTTGTTCCTGTGCAGCCCTGATATTTACAGTTTGGAAGCTGGAGACAGAAATGTGTCTTGCCTGGAAAAGATTAAAATAGATTTGTAACCAAAGAGATGTGTCTAAGGGGACTTTTTTTTCCTTTGAGACTTAAATAAACTAAAAAAATCTGCCCTTCATGTAGATGGATTGACTCCAGGTTTTCCCTTTTTAAAAAAAGGACTGAAATTGGAGACCCCCACCTCGAATAGCAAAGGTCTTGCTTATTGAGGCCTTCATATGTGGGATCAGGTTTCTCTACTTACAAACAGGATTGAATTGGAAACCAGCCTGAACCAATCTCCCATCTCCACCCCCCACCCCCAACCTGGAACTGAATCCAAAGAATAATTTCAAAATCTCAAATCCTAAGTGTAACTAAAATACAATAATCCCTCCCCCTCAGAATATATGGATATTCCTAATACTCTTTAAAACTCAGCTAGCTCTAACTGGCTTGAATCTATATTTACTAGATTTAAATATATGGGGAATAACTTTAGTTACAACACTCAATGGAAAATTTTGCATGATGGTGTCTTGGGTTTGTGGCTTTCTTCTATTTTGAACTAACTAAAAACAACTCACATTTTAAAACAAGCAGCAAATTTTTTTCAGGGGTGGGGGAAGGGCAGGCCTACTCTAAATGGAATCTTCACATCCATCCTGTGTGTGTTGGGGGTGGTGATGTGTGTAGGAGGGGGGTAGTACAATTTGTGTTAAATCTCTTGCTAGCATGTTCTAGCTGACAACAAGATAACGTGTCACTTGAGTCTTTCATTTCAGCAGAACCTAATTATGCAGTGGACTGTCTAGGGCCACTCTGTCTTATCATCTTTACTTCGCAAACTCTGCATTTTAAAACCCTTCCAGCCAGCACAAAGACAGCATCTATGCAGCACTCCTCACCACCATGGCAAAACCACTCTGTAGAGACATTTCCTGAGGGGCAGTCTACCCCTACCCCCAAGAAATAGATATAAATGCCTCATGTGGTCAGCATCTGGGAGGCATATGAACATTTTCCAAGGTGAAACAAACCTTGGGGTTTTGGTGAGATAAGCGAATTGCTAAGTGAGTTTGTTCTCGGTGACTTCAGGGTGGCCCTATGTTTCTAGAGAACAGAAACCTGTTCTTTTTACTGATTTTTATTCATCTTCATTCAAAAGCTTGAATTTCTTTTACAGGGGCTAGAAGTCTCACAAGAGAAATGCAAAAGGTGGTGGAAATAGAAACGTATGCTTCCTGGGTACAGAACAAAAGGATTCAGGTTGAAAATGAGCACAGCTTGAAATCCCATTTTAAAGTGGAATTCGCAACACTGGGTAGCAGCTGCTGGGGAATGTCTGTGGGGAATTTTCTTTTCCAAATAGCAAATTAAAAGGGGTTCTATGGATAAGGAAAGCTTTGAGGGAAAACAAACTCAAATTGCCGTAAATCTAAGACTAAAATATTCCAAGTGGTAATGAGAGACATTTGGAAGTAATAGCATTGTACGCCTCCTGAGTGATTACTTGATTTGAAGGAAGCAATCTTTTCTTTCCTTTTTTTACCAAAGAAAACCTTTTGAACTTTCAAAACTCCATTCATTTGTGTTGATCCAATTTTTCAAAGCTCAAAAGGCCGTCTGGGTGAAATTGACACTGGTTTCTAGGCCTACACTGCATGTCATAACCAGATTACTGTTTTCCTGCTCCCTCTCTCCTGTTTCTTCCTCACTGATGAGTCATTACATTGGGGGTTACCACCTCAGGTCACCTAAGAAGGTCTCCATACATCATCACGGCTGGAGTCTGTCACTTTCGACTGGCCCTTATTTCAAAGCTTGTGATCTGGTGATAGAGAAGTCAGCACCCGTTGACCTTTCTGGTGTAACTCCTCACATGAACTGCTGGTTTAGCTTTTAGAGACTTTAGGTTGATTATACAGAGTGATTAAATCTCCCGGATATGTTCACTTACATTTAATGTTCTTGGACATTAATTTTAATGCTCTCTAAATGACTTGGCTTGATAAGGTGTTAAGTGACCTAAATGGACAGAAAACAGCTCAGGGACCTCAAACAGGCATTTTCCTCAATTTGAGTGGGGGAGTTTCTGAAATTGAGACTTTCTGAGGAAAGGTCATTGGTACATACTCCACCTCTTCTTACAGCCAGGAAGTTCCTGGCTGCTTGGCTTATGGGCAGGGTGTGAATCAGTGGGTGGTGGCACAACAGGAAAGGGTAAATTACATGCTAATTGAGCAAGCTTCACAGTGCTCCTCTCTGAAATTATCCAGAGAAACATCCCATTTCTGAAAAATAAATCTACTTTAACTAATCAGAAAAAAAAGCAGTTTCCCCAAAGCAAAGCAATTCTATACATGGCGATTTTATTTTTCATGGCCAACCCCAAAGAGAACAGCAGACTGTTCTTAATCTCTAAAGATGGTGTGGTTTATGTGACTTGCCTTTCAGAAGCAAGTATTTCACATTCAGCACATGTCTCAGGGCCAGGTGCACCTGGAAATCACATCTCAATATAAAAATGTCAATTGACCATTAATACTTAGCATTAGGGAAAAAATGATTTCTGATCTATGGTGACTCTGCTGCCTATAGTACTCATTAGAGTGCCATCAATGCAGACTAAAATATATGTTCAAATAAAGATCACTTTGCTAGAACTTATCAGAAAAAGATTTTAATTCCTATTTAATGACAGTTGAATCATTGTCACATATGCTCAAGTAAAAAGGGCTTTGTGATATAACTAATGATATCTTTGCTAATTTGAAAAATCTTACAAAAATTCCCAGTTTCAGAATGGACTTGCTTTCTCATGGTAAGTAACATAACTGTTTTGGGAAAAAGTCTGGGGAGTGTGCCAGTTTGAAAGTATTATGTACCCCAGAAGGTCAAGTCTTACCCTGATCTAATCTTGAGGGAGCAACAGTTTCTCCCTAATCCTGATTGAATAATGCATGTTGGAAAAGGTTGATTAGATTATCTCCAATTTTGGGTAAGATTTTTGATTAGATAGAGATGTGACTCCATCCATTCTGGGTGGGTCTTCATTAGTTAACTAAAGACTTTAAAAAGGAAAACATTTTGGAGAAACAACAGAAGCCTTAGAGCTGACAGAAAGTTCACAGCAGAGCTGACAACAGATGCGCACATGTGGAGAACAAAGACATGGATGTTTGGAGATGCTTGGAGCCCAACAGACATTGCCATGAGATGTTAAGCAAGCCAGAACCTGGAGAGAATCAAGGGAAGCCAAGAGATGAAAGCCAGCCCTGGAGAAGCAAAATGAGGAACTCCCACAGGATAAGAGGCTGAAAGCCACGGAACCCAGGAGCAAGGGACCACAGATGCCAGTCATATAACAACCCAGCTGTGACTATCCAGCTGTCAAAAGTATTCCTGACCCATCAGCCTTCCTTGAGTTAAAGTATCTTTCCCTGGATGACTTATGGAACATTTTTATAGGCTTAGAACTGTAAGTTGTAACCTTATTAAATCCTTCCTTTTTAAAAACTGTTCCAGGGTGGGCCACGGTGGTTCAGCGGGTAGAATTCTTGCCTGTCATGCTGGAGACCCGGGTTCAATTCCTGGTGCCTGCCCATGCGAAACAAAAAAAAAAAAAGGAAAAACTGTTCCAGTTATGGTATATTGCATTCTGGCAGCTTGCAAACCAAAACAGGGAGCATTTCCATTTTAAAACTACACTTGGTTTGATTTTATCTAAGTGTACTTTAAGGATCTTTAAGTTTATATTCAATGAAATGCTATTTGGACTACAAGTTATGGGTTCTTTTGTTTCAACATTCAATGGATACTCATTTAGGGCAAGATGGAGAAGACAGAAGATTACAGAGATTAGTAGAGGTATACAAATAATAATGCCATAAGAGCTAAGGGATAAATATTGTCAGAAAAATGTATACAAAGTATGATGGGGGTATAGTGAAGGAGACAACTAATTTATATAGTGGAAGTGACATTGAAGTTTGTTATGAACCTGAATAAGATAGCAGGAGTCTGAAAGGATGGAGATGGGAATTTACAGGATTGAACAATTTGAACAAGATTATGAAAACTGATTGTATATTTAAGGAAATGGGAAGTAACCCAGGTTAAATCAAGTTCTGAATGGGTGCTGGGACAAGAGTCTAGAATAGAAGTTTAGAAGCCAGTTATCAGACAAACTTTGAATGCCAGGCTAAAGTGGGCATTGAATGCAACTCTTCCAGCCCCATAAACTTACAGTCAGATACTCAAACCTGAAGGTGATGGCACTGGAAGACTAGGCCCTGATTTACTGTTAGGGAATTGGAAGGAAAGGGGGAAATAAGGCTGACAAGAGAGCTAGCAGGACAACTGGAAAAGTAACTTGGTTTGGGTTTTCTAGACTTTTATACATACAAGTAGATATGTTAATAAAACAAGTTGTTGCCTTAAGTTGGATGCAGGAATGATTGAGATTATTATTACCATATGAGGAAAATCTAGACAAAAAGACCTGGCAGCCAAAATGTTCCATAGAGTGTGGCCAGCACAAATGTTAATTTGTTAATCTGGGGGATCACTGCATGTTGTTGATGTGCTGTCCACTGAGCTAGAAGCTGGAGCTATAGAGATACATAAGTTAACTGTACCCAAGTCTTCAGAGTGGTCACCAAGTGTGAGACCAAGGGATGAACAAGCCATTCCCAACATACAGGAGTTCATTGTAGACTCCAGGTCATTATAAAGTTGGCAGCAAGGAGAAGAGAGATCATGTCTGCTTTGATGGGGTCCAGGAGTGTCAAAGAAGGGAGAAATGCAAGCTGGATCTTGCCTTTCTACAGAGCAGTGGTTTGCCTGGGATACCAGAGTTTTGTAAAGACACCTTCAAGTTGCCAAGGTTGGAAAGCTCAAGGAACACAGCCAGCCCAGCAGAATAAGGACTATAAGTTGTAAGGGGAAGACAAGACCTGATGCCTGCCTTGAAGTTGGACAGTCCAAAAAAGGAGATGGAATTGGATCAGGCCAAAAGGCCAAGCTTTGGGAAAAAAAAAACCCAGAAAGTGAGGACAACTTTCCCTTCTTCTGAAGGAAGGAGCATCCAACCAGATAGAATCAGTGCTTTTTTTTTGAAGGATATGCCAGTTTGAAGCTATTATGTACCCCCAGAAAAGCCATGTCCTTTAATCCTCATTCAATTTTGCTGGATGGTATCTTTTTCATTATCCATGAAGATGTAACCCACTCAGCTGTGGGCAGTAACTTTTGAGTAGATGGTTTCTATGGAGATGGGTCTCCACCCATTCAAGGTGGGGTTGCTTACTGGAGCCCTTTAAGAGAGAACCATTTAGGAAAAAGCTGAGAGCCAACAGTGCCAGCAGAGCCCACATAACCAGAGACTTTGGAGATATCAAAGGAAAACACTCCTGGGGAAGCCTTATGAAATGAGGGTAAAAAGCTAGCAGACATCGCCATGTGCCTTTCCAGCTAACAGAGGTGTTCTGAACCCATCAGCCTTTCTTGAATCAAGGTATTTTTACCTGGATGCCTTAGCATGGACATTTTCATGGCCTTAGAACTATCAACTTGCAACTTAATAAATTCTCCTTTTAAAAGCCATTCCATATCTGGTATATTGCATTCTGGCAACTTCAGCAAACTCAAACAGAGAACTTGGAGCAGAGGATCATGGAAGCCATGATTATTGGATATCAGTTTTGAAAACAGGTTTGAACCAATCCTTATCTGCTTCTAAGTGTTCTTTAGATCTGCCAACTAGGGGCCTGCTTGCTTCTTCAACAGAAACACTGATCCATTTCCCAGTACATCATAATAAATATTATTAAAGAGAGATGGCCATAACGATATTTGGGCTACTCACAGAAATGGTTTGAAGAGGACAGTCTGAACATGGCATCCTACCCTTTTACAGTTTACCCTTCATAACCATGGGGGCCTCTATGTCTGCCACTTTCCTCATTCCTGTTCCAGCAGCCCCTCATGGTGGGGAACTGCCATTGGTCTCTGCTTGGTGTTTGCCTGCAGATCTACCAGATTGCAATTGGCAGTGCCGACATTGGGCTTTGATTGTCCAGAAACATGTTGCTTATTTGATGAAGCAGGTAGAATGAACTCTTGGGCATCTGTATCCTGGTGCTTAGTAATATTTTTAAAGAACAGGAACTGTATCTGTTGGTAGAGTGGCCACAAGTCTTCACCTCTTGTAGCAGCTGCTATTGATGCAGAATAAAACGTGGGCAGCAATTAAAATCACTTCCAACCCTAGTGAATAGGGCTTTTAGGTTGGGCCTGAGGCCTGTGAATATAAAAGGAGGTAATCTTAAAAATGTCAAACAAGCCCAAGTGTAAAGAAAGGGTCACTGTGTTGTTTTTGCAATTGTCAAACTGAAAACATAGTCCTCGAATAACACTATCTGTGAAATACAATTAAAGCCCTTTTTGCCAATTAATTAGGATAATTTCTTGCTAAATAAAATATATAGACCAGTTATTATGGTGCAACATACATATCTAATTGAACTAGACAGTAAAAACAACTCAGTCAAAACACCCTATATGGTTTAAATAAATAGTAAGAAACAGGTTGGTTAAATAACATGTTCTTTGCGGTAAATGAAGGTAACCACAGTGACCCCCATGGCAGTGCACACACCTTGAGTTTGGGTTTATGCTGCACCATCTAAACTCATCAACAACAATTATGGGGAAATATTAGCTCATATTCACTGAGCAACTACTAAGATTCTATAGCTATGCATGATTTCATTCAATTATCACGACAATCTTTCCAGGTAGACATTATTGTTTTCGTTTTACAATGGGGACAAATGGGAACACCATAGTGAAGTAACTTGCCTGTGATGACACTGCCAGTATATGCGATTCTCACTCTCCCATTTCAGATTACCTTTTAGTTTGTTTCTTGTCACTGTGTGACTATAAAAAGAGATGAACCTGACAGATAATGACATGCGTTTACCTACTCCTTGCCCTGTGTTTTGGCTCCAATATCGGTGTCCTTATAGAACTTTCGCCCCATTTGATCTATTTTTTTTTTTTTTTGACAAAAAATGTATCCTGCCTGAAGGAAAGAGTAGTGATTGGATGGGAATATGACAGAGACTTCTGGGATCCAGGTAATTTTCTATTTCTTTACATGGGTGGTGTTCCATCAGTGTTTGCTATATGAAAATCCATTGTGTTTTTTTTTTTTATAATTTTCTGTATGTATATTGGGTTAAATTTCAGATCTTACCCATTTACCCCTCATCTCTGCTTTATTATATGTTCCTCTTTGAATCAACCATTAAGTGTCCACATAGCTAGCCAGGAAAAACTGCCTATGACAAAAGGGCTAGAGTCAAGATGGGATGAAGAGACAGCATACTCATGGCCAAGCAGCCCATGTGTAGAACAACGTGGAACCCATGGTCTGATGGGACCATGCTCTATTCAACTGACAAAATTAAATTGGCCAGTCACCACGAAGTAGTCCTATCATAGATTGTTTTTCTTTATGGTTTTTCTTTCTTTTTCTGTTTTTTTTGCATCATGAGGCTTATGTTATTGCTAAACAATTGGTACATATCCCCGGGTGTCCTCTGGTCAGAGGTATGAGCAAAGCAGGATTGGGGAGAGAAATGCCTTATCGCTTGCATGATGTTTCTTCTGTAAAAGAAACTTCTGGATATTTGTGAATACATCTCACTTAAAAAAAATGCTTGAAGAGCAATCTCCTCCACTGAGTCAATGAAAGACAGAAGTCAAGTAAAAGCTGGTGGCAAGAGTGGGAAAGTTTATCACCTTCCCCATTCCCCAAGGAGGATGAAGAACTATGACCTATGACCCCAGGACATGCCCAGGATGCATAAGCAAGAAGGTGGTGATGATAAATCCTCTGAATTTTGTTAAATACCTCATATGTGCTAAGTAAGTGTGTACTTCTATTAATCCTGGCTAAGAAAGAATAGTTGTACCCATTTCACAGATCAGGAAGACAAATAAGACTTTCTTATACAAGCAGATAGAAGCCCTTCAAAGTTTTGAGGTGGGAGTGGTGAGTAAGGAGGCACATGATCAGGACTGAGCTTCAGGATAGGAGCTTTGCCACACATTAGTATGGAATGGCATTAGAGGGAATGGGTGTGTGGACTGCAGTGGCACAGGTATGTAAGGTGGAATGGCATGATGTTCAGGCCCTCAGAGAGACCACTGCAGTGTCCAATAAGAGGTGATGAGGTGTTGAGTGGGGGCAGCCACAGCAGAGAGAATGGAGCAGGGAGAAGAGTATATAGACTGAAAAACAACAGGGCATGGCAATTGGTTAGATGCAGAGAACAAGAACAGGGGAGAGGAAGGTGCCAGAGATGACTCAAAGCCTGGGACCAGAGTAACAGGCATGGTGGTGATGGGGCTTGGGCGGGGCTGCCCTTTAGTGCCCAACAGACTTTAGATCCGCTGTGAGTTCCTGAAGCATTGAACCTTTCAGGTCTGGGAACCTGGGTAAAGCTGATTCAACTACTTTATAGAGGAAAAGTAGTCAAAGGTTGATTGAATAAAACCTCTGGTAAGGGATAGCTTTTCCATTTTATTGTTGTGAATAATATGGTCTCACCTACATCTGAATGTAGAGGTATAATCACATATTTGCCTCTCTATAAATCCTAAGCTCCAACACCAATAATACCATGGCAGGCTGAACAATCCACTGCTCTCTGGAATTTAATATGCTGAGAACATGTTTCTGCATCTTTAAATGAGCATAACGCATTTGCCCCAACTTCTGGTCTTGTCTTGGTCCTGGAGTTAATATTATAGATCCAGCCAAATGCCATCAGAGAAGTATGATTTGTACATGAAAGATATTGTCAGAGATGGTTGGGAAAAATGCTTGAAGGAAAAAGACGTTTCATTTGTCTTCAAGTAACTCTTTAAAACTGGTAAGAGTAGCATTTTTCAATGAACCTTTGATAAGGCATTAGGAATCTGACATGGTGTCTCTTGATGGGCCATTACTACCTGATTTGGATGCCAAGTACTCTCATCCACTCCAGAAGTGTATTAATGAGACAGGAAAGGCTTGTCGTGAAAATAGAATCATCATCTAGTCCTGGTTTTTCTTTTTAGTTAATCATCTCCCCCGTTTTTTTTTCTCCTTTACATTTCAAAAGTTGGTCTGAGCAGAGTAAAGTCTGCTGGGGCTTTAGAAATAAGGAACACATGCTATCCCCACTGGGTCTCCCCGAGTTTTTTTTTTTTTTAAACACAGGTAGGGTGTGAGCATTTTCATGTTTGCTCTTGAACAGCTTTATTTCCACTTTCTGTTGGGCCCCAAAGGCGTAAATGAGGAGTCAGTGCCCACATTTAGCAGTTGAAATAGGAACAATGGCTTTTCAAAGGGGCACCACAGAGGCAGAGGTTTGGAAGGTGGCTCCAGTTGCATTTCTGAAAGCAGGGAGAGTTAAGCAGTGCATGGCAAGTTGCTCCATTCAACAGAGCTTTGCTAACATTCAAGGGACTTTCAACTCCAAGCTTTTAGATTTATTTTTTTGAGGGGCAAGAAAAGAAACCGGGAGCATTCTTCAGATGCGAATCACTAGGAGCCCTGCCTGTCTTCTCCACAGAAGCTTGTGTTAATCTGTAAGAATTGATTTATGTCACTGCCTGTGTGGTGCTTGTGTGAAGAGATGAAGGGCTGCTCTTCTTACCGCATTCATATGAAGAACTTAGCAACAGAATCTCCCTAGTCTTCTCCCCTGCCCCCTTCTTCTGGACAAGACAGATTTCATGTGTGTTAAAGAATAGTGTTTGCTTAATGATGCACTTAATGAAAGTCTTTGATCAATGATAATTTGTGGACTTTGAGTAAGGGAGGCTTGAAAAGCACAACCATTTAGCTGTTAAATACTTTCTCAGGCTAAAAGGGGGGAAAATCAATGCTTCAGGTCTAACAATCTGCAGGAATATGATAGAAAGATATGGATGGATGAATGTTAGATAGACAAAAGTGGTGGAAGAGGCTGGGAGAGAGGGGTGTAAACCAAAGTGATAAGTGGCAAAGCCTAGATGAAAAGCCGTGAGGGATGATATAAACAGATGGGTGACATGAAAAGAGAAGTGAACTAAAGAGAGGATTGGGCAGCAAGGGTACATGGGCTGAAAGCAAAAATCTGGGAGACCACAAAAGGAAAAGGCACAATATGGAGATAAAAATCAAGATGAAATTTTCTATGAAGGAAGACAGGGAAATAAGGTAATGGTGGTCATCAGCCACTTGGCTTTCGGCAGGCAGTAATTCAATCAGGAAGGGGAGCCACTGCAGCACGGAGAAAGTGAGGAGAGGACTGACACCCAACCTGCAACCCAACGGGGGCTCCCTAGTGCAAAGGGATCAGTGAAGGCAACTTGACCTAGCCCTGCCTGCCACCCCTACAAGTCAGGCTAAGCATTCTCTCCTTTTAAACCCAATGTACACCCTTTTGGTCTACAGATATTCTGCCATCAACTATCAAATTACATTCACGTTTTCTCTTCTCACCAGTCCAAAAAACTACATTGTTTGCAATATAAAAACCATCTATTCTTTCCTCTTTTTGAAATATACAATTATAACATTAAAAGTGCCTTTCCAAGTGCCTGGGTCCAAGGTTCTGACCCAGCCCCACCTTGGAGAATGTAGACCTCTTTCCTTATTGAGGGTCATGGACCTAATACATTTTGAATAGTTAGTAAGAATTATATTAATAAGAATTAATATGAATCAATTAATATGAATCCTTAAGGGCACATTCTTAGTGACATCAGTACCCTAGTCTAACCCCTCCTTTTATAGATGGGGACACTGAAGCCCCGAGATGGGAAGGGAATTTTTTAAGGTCATATTTGGAATTAAAGACTGAGTCAGGATTCGTAACCAATGTTCCCCAAGCTCTGTTCAGTTTTCTTTCTACCTCCTCTCATTAATTTCTAATTCAGATTGGACTGGACTTAAATATGCCTGAGTTTGATCTGCAAATAAAAGGAGAGTTGACCAAAATAATATTGTTACCCAAATTGTAAAGGAAGGTATCTCACTGTCTGTTTTAGGAGACTGGGAGCAACACAGGAACAGGGTCTAGCACCTGGCAGAGATCCTGGAACAGCCTGAGTGTGGAAGGTATTTGAAAAATGAATTAATGAATGAGTAAATAAAAAATAGCTGCAAGAAAGCTGCCTAGGTTAGCACATGGCCTGTATTATACCCTTTCTTGGCTGACCCTCCATTTCCTAATCTTTTAGAAGGGGTAGTGATACTCCCTGTCTCAAGGGGTCCTTGTGAGGATGAAATGTATATCAAAGTGCTTTGCACACAGGAAAAAATGACCATTACACAAGAGGGTCCTCATGTGTTTGTATGATAAGCAGCTCAGAGAACAGAGGTAAAGTTCCCCCCAAAATGGAACTGGACAAATCCTTTCCCCACTCTGAGCTCTCCTCAAGCAAAATTCTATTGTACAAAGCTTTATCTCTGTATAATTTACCAGAAACAAATATCAAGATGAGTATATGTGAGTTACTCCTGATAGGGGTAATTAGAGAGGGAGGGACCTGAGGTGGGAAATAGAATGGAGAGGTGAGTGGATGATCGAGTAGGAGAAGAGAGTGAAAAGAAGTTGGGATGTAGAAGGAAACTCTGCAACATGTTAGCTAAAATGACATCAAACCTTTCTAAAATGTAATGTACAATTTTAAAGGTGCAGATTTAAAAACCAAAATGCCGTACATCCTGATTATACCATGCATGGTGTGATATTTATATGATAATTTAAAAACACCAATGCCAGTTGTCTTTAAGAAATGGGATAAAAGAATCTTTGAGAATTAGACAAAATGAGAAGAACAGACAAGTTGGATCACCTTTAAATCAGTGGCAATAAAGTTGAATCAGTTATTTTTCTTCCTTTATCTCAAACATATTTAATTACATACGTACCTATATTAACACACTAGTGTTTGGCATTTACAATCCAAGCTTCCAGTAATTGTCATTTGGAACTCCCCAAACAAGATGATGATTTTGCAGACATAAAAACAAAGAACATTGGTTAACTAGTATGTGCTTTGAGCTGGATGTCTGGGAGCTTGAGAGAGACTGAGAGGTGGGAGTTAACCACATGGCTCTCATATAGGAAAGTCCTTGAATGGAAAACCAGTCATAGAAAAATAATACTTTCCTTTTATCCATTTCATGTTCAACAAAGCAAAAAAAAATATGCTGAAGCCTATCATTGGCAATGCTAGGAGGCCAAAACATAGGCAAATTTTAGGGACTCAGTAAGATTTGGTATGTGTAAATGAGTTGGATAGTTCTTATGGCTCTAACTGATGATATATAAACTCATCTTGATATTTCCTTATTTAGTGTACTGTCTTTATTTCTGTGAAGGTATAAAGTACTGGTAAAGGTTTTCAATTGTTACCTTGGTCTCCCAAGACTATTTTTTGGCAAGTTCTATCAACTGCCAACCTCCAAAGATACCACCATAATCTGTTGATCATATAAAGCTAAGCATTAAGAACACTAAAACTTTGACAGACTTTTAGTGATATCCAGGAAAGGTGAGGTGAAGAGTAAGATATTTACAAGGCTTTAGAGGTCTGATTTAAGATGGGTCATTCAATTTGGGGGCATGGTTAGGATTGGACACTGTTTGCGATATATTAATGATGTGGAATTGGTAGGCACAGTGAGGTGTGGGTTTTGAAGGAAGCGTTGAAAAGTGAGCAATCGTATAAATTGCCCATTGAATGACCTATTGTTTTCAGAAGGAGCCATTACCTTGATGACGGTTGAGTGGTCTTTTGTCCAAATAAATGGATTTTCAGGAGATTCTAGAAACAAACAATAAAATTATATACAATTTCATCTTCCTGGATAAGAACTTCCTATAATAGTAAGATCATATTTTTAATTCAATTAAGCTGTGTGGCTGTAAATGGCAAAATTGAAGCTGAATGAGTTCTGGTTTCAGGTAAAATGGAGTAACCACCCTCCACCCTGTCTCTCATACTGAATGCAGCTATGCAATTAAAATGGAATGCATAGAGCAGCTATTTGAGAACAAGAATAGCAGGCAAAATGAAGAGGAAGACCAGAATTTGAAGTACCACAAAATTGGTGGTGAGTTTATCATTTTTCTACTAGTTTTCTTAGCCTTGGAACCAAGGCAGCTAAAAACAGAAGTAGTCACTGGAGCATGGACAGAGAGGGATCAGGAGACACCTTTTAGTTCTGATTCAAGAAGCAGAACCAAGGTATTCTAACACTCATGAATACCAAGAAAAATCCTACATTTTACTTATTTTTCCCCATTCTCTTGCACTTCAGCTCCTAGGCAATCCATAGTGATGGTGGTTGTAGCAATAACAGCAATGATAGTAGTAGTGTTTCCAGTGTCTAAAAACTCTGAGAAAGGAAATATTTCCTCCCCAATTCAATGGGCTGTGATTCATTCATAGGAATCATTCACTGGAATCCCAGAAAGGAAAGAGAAGGAATGTGGAGCAGAAAAAAATTGAAGGAATAATGACTGAAAAATTTCCAAATTTGATGAAAGACAGAAACCTACAGACCCAAGATCTCAGTGAAACTGAAACAGGTTAAACACAGTGAAATCAATGTCCAGACACATCACAATCAAACTGCTGACAACTAAAGATAAACAAAATATCTTGAATGCCGCCAGAGAAACACAACAATTATATACAGGAGAAAAATAATTTGAATAACTGAATAGCTCACTGCATGGAAACAGCTCCACCATGACACTCTAGCCACATTGTACATATCCAAATGAGGTGTATAAGCAAGGCTAAACCATAATCTGACATGAACTTTGGTGGAATATCCTGTGCTCCTCCAAAAACATGGAAAGATAAGCAATCTTGTAAAAATCTATTTCAAGTCCATTTCTCACTCTCCTCCCTCTATGACAAGAAACTGCCATATTTGCCATCCATTTCCCCATTCTTGGTAAAGTACAGTACTGTCCACTTTGCCTTCTCTCCTTGGGGCACAGTTGCAAGCTAGAAAACCACTCAGCTGCAGTCTATAATGAACTTTTCCACAACAGAGAGACCCATTGTTCCTGTCATCAATCATCTGACCCCTCTGGTTCAGCATTATCCTGCAGGACTAGGGATGCAGATTGTTGACACCGTCCCAATGTTGCTTATGCTGCCTCTGTAAGTAATACATTGAAAAACTCCATTTAGACTTGCCTCCTAATAGCCAAATCAATGTAACTGTGGCAAGCCAACCTAGCAACAGCCACTCTACTATGGTTCAGAGAATGCTTGACACTCATCAGAAATCATGTAGGCCTGAAGGATGATGCACAGCATTTTTAAAGTGATAAAAGAATAGAATTCTATATTTGGTGAAAATATCCTTCAGGAAGAAAGGTAAAATAATGACATTCTCAGATAAAGGAAAAATAAGAATATCTTGCCTGTATAATTGCTCTAAATGATTTTCTAAAGGAAGTTCTTCACTCAATGGGGATATGATACCAGAAAAACATTTGGATGAATTAAAATGCAATATTAATGTTCAAACAATCCAATAAAAGGGCAGAAACATAGAAACATAGGAATGAAAATTAGAGGAAGCAAGTATTGAACAAAGAATAAAATAATAGATCTAAATTCAAACATATCAACAATTACATTAAATGTAAATGGCCTAAAAACAACAATCAAAAGATAGGCATTATCACAGGGGATTAAAACCCCCTACAGGATCTAACTATATGCTATATAAAACAAATTCACTTGAAATACAGTAACATAAGTAAATGAAAAGTTAAAGAATTGAAAAATATTTACTGCCAATCATTAGCAAAAGCAAGCTAGAATGCCTATGTTAATCATACAAATTAGAATTTACGTCAAGGAAAATTTTCAGGGATGAAAAGAGAGATGCTAATACAGTAAAAAAAAAAAAAAAAGATCAATTCACCAGGAAGAAATAACAACCCTAAATTTGAATACATCAACAACAAATTTTCATATTTGAACAAACTGACAGAACTGAAGGGAGAATTAGGTAAATCTACAATTATAATTGTAAACTTCAGAACTCCTCTCAAAATTCAATAGAACCAGTAGATAGAAAATTATCAAGGGTATAAAAGACTGAGCACCATAATTAAACAAGAGCAACTAACTGACATTTATGGAACATTCAAGCCAACAACAGTAGGTTCTCTTCAAGTACACATGGACCATTCACCAAAACAGACCATATCCTGGGCCATAAAACAAACCCCAACAAATTTTAAAGAATTGAAATAGCACAGGGTATGTGCTCTGACCACCATGGAATTATACTACAAATAAATAAAAGGAAGATAACTGGAAATATCCAAACACTTGGAAATTAAAGAACACATTCCTAAAGTATCTGTACATCAAAGCAAAAATATTGAGGAAAATTCTAAAATGTTTGAATTGGACAAATAAAAACACAACATATCAAAAGTTGTGAAATGGAAGGATTAGGAGGAAATTTACAGCATTAAATGCTTATATTACAAAAGAAGAAAGGTCTCAAATCAATTGTCTATATTCAACCTTAAGAAACCAGGAAAATAAGAGCAAAATAAACCCAAACCAAGCAGGAAGCTGTAGTAAAGATAAGAGCAGAAATTAATCAAATGGAAAATATGCGATAGAAAGAATCAATGAAACTAAAAGATCAACAAATTTTATAAACTGCTAGCAAGACTATTAAAAAATAACTTTAAAGTAAGATAGAAAACTGCCCCTCTTTTCAGATGACAGGGTTCTTTATATACACAATCTCAAAGAATCTACCAACAACAATAAATAAACCTCCAGAACTAATACGTGAATTCAGCAAGGTTGCAGGATACAAAAACAGCACACAAAACTAGTAATGAATAAGAGGAATCCAAAATTCAAAGAATATATGTGTCATTCATATTACCTCTGAAAATGTAATATTCAGGTAAAAATCTAACAAAACATATACAAAATCTGTATGCTGAAACTATAAAATCTGATTAAAATATCAAAGGAAACCTAAACAAATAGAGGAGCATACCACTTACATAGATTGGAAGACTGAATATATAGTAAAGATGTCAATCCTCCCCAAATTGAGCTACAGATTTAATGCAATTCCAATAAAAATTCCAGAATGATGTTTTATAGATATAGACAAGCTGATTTTAAGATGTATATGGAAAGGTAAAGAAACTAGAATGGCCAAAACAATTTTGAAAAATAAGAATTAAATTGGAAGCTAGTGCTACCCAATTTTAAAACTTTATAATATGACTATAAAGCCATCAGGACAGTCTGTTATTGGCAAAGGGATAGACACATAGATCAATAAAATAGAATAGAGTCTAGAAAAAAATGAGTGCAAATATGGTCAATTAATTTTTGACAAAGGTGTGATAAATATAACCAAAAATAACTGCTGGATTTTCTCAGAACCAACAAGAAACATTAAATTCCCTGAACTAGTATAGAATTATGTAACAGACATCTTCCTTGGAAAGTACCTACCAAGATGTTCAACCACCCAAAGCCAATTAAGCCCCTTATTAAGCACTCCTAGCTCAATTAAAAATAAAGACAGTTTATGCTTAACCCATCCTTAAAAGACTGACATGTCTCTGCTCCAATTAGTAAAACCTAGCCAACTTCCTTCTTTCTGTTTATAAAACTATCCACAAATTTCCCAAGCACGAAGCTGCTTTTGCAGCAAACAGTTCCTTTGCTGTGGCAATCTTGGTGTCCTGAATGAAATGCTGTAAACTGGAACTCAACTCTAATTTGTTTTTTGCCAAGTTTGGAGGTTCCACCAAGATGTAGAAGGTGCCCGTCCAGGGCTGCCAGTTCTGGAAAACAACACAGCAGACTTCTTGTGTCTGCTGCTCAATTGTAGCAGCTCTGCATCTTGAAATAAGCTTTTCCTATATCTGAATTCTGCAGCTTGCATTAAGTTCATTGCCCTATTGTTTAGGACTTTAGGTAACTTTAGTTTCCTTTTTTTTAAAACAAAAATTTGGTTCTTTGGTTTTGGTTCTATTGTCAGACCATCCATTTGATTTCATTTCTGTTACTCCTGTCCCTTCCTTCTCTTCTCCAATTTTCTTCATGACTGTCTCTCTCAGAGGCATAAAGCTTGTGAATCAAGAGTCCCAATAAGCCAACTATAAACCAGTATTGTGTAACAAGTGGTTTGCCAGTCCTCTCACTCCAGTGTCAACTCCCATACTTAAAACTGAAATGAACCTCACTTTCTGTTTATAGAGCTGCTTCTGGTTTGGTCTGGATACCTTTCCAGTCTTTTTACTCCCTAGGAGATTCCACTGAGTTCAGAATGGTTTCCAAGTGGCTGAATTGAAAGGCTCATAATGGGCTCTTCCTGCTCTAAATTTCCCTATCTTCCACTCACTAAAACCCATGCGTCTTATATGTACTTGCATCATTGACCAGTTCCTTTGATTTTCCTATTCGTGTATTGAACTGACAAAGGACAATTTTTCTTTGTAATGGCCACTTTGGGGGTGGGTGGGTATTTGATATGAACAAAATTGTTCATCTGAGAGTCACCTTAGAAAAAAAGGAACTCAGGCCCAACGGGCAATATTTTTTAATTGATGCATGGAAAACTCTGAACAAAGAAATTATTTCGAAATCAAAATTTGCTTCACTAAATAAATTAGTCTAGTCTTTGCAAAACTAATAAGCATTTTGACAAACTTAAGTTACAACAGACTAGACTTGTTTTACTAGTAAATTTTCCCCCTTTTCGTACTATAGTTGCTTCTTTATGTCCAGTTCTCGTTCATCCTACCTATCCTGCTGATTTTTCTGCTTTTGCACCTTCCTCAACTCTTCCCTTCACTTCTCCTGGTCCAAAACGAATACATGGTCACAACTTTCCTAAAACCCAAAATGCCAGTTGCCTCTATAGTTCCATTCTTCCCATGAGCCAGGTGTGTAAGTAACTACAGAATTTAAACCCTGGACTCAGGCAGAACTTTGAACTATCATAAAAGATTTCCTGAGACTCAAACAAGACTAGTAAATATACAAAGAAAAGTGTGGGATTCTTTTAGGTGCATATGGCCCAGAGTTACGTGACCTATCTCAGTTTGTACACATGTTGGTCAGGACTACAGATGCTAAATCCTGAATGGCAAAAGCTGATTGGACAGACCTGGAAAGGGAACAACAGAATCTTTCTTTCCATAATAAACATGAAGGTCAAAAAAGTCCTGAAAAATAGGCAAAGCTTCTATAAGATTTCATATCAGGGCAAAGAAAATCTTAAAAATTCTCCTACACAAATACTAGAAAGGAAAGCTTAGCCCTCATATTAAACAACTAACCTCGATTTGTCCCATCAGCCAAGAATACGATTCTAATAAAAATGGAACAAGAGCAGAAAGCCATCTCTTTTTTTCTTTCCCTTTTTTTTTTGCATGAGCAGGCACTGGGAATCAAACCCAGGTCTCTGGCATGGCAAGCAAAAACTCTGCCTGCTGAGCCGCCATGGCTCACTCAAACCATCTCTTGTATATAAACTAGTGGCTTTTATATCTCTATCTTTTGACTTTCTGTGTTTCTTATCTGACTCATGGTTGAAAATTTTAAGCTGTCTCTATTAGTGTCCGTCTGTACATTTATGTGTATATGTTATATGTATGATATTTTCTTACCTCCAGGCAGCATTACCAAAGTAAAAATTCCTTAAAAGAGCTTTGTTTAAATTGGCTTAAACATAAATAAACACTTATATAGACACTTCTAAAGTCTTCTGAGTTAGCAATGTTAAGAACAATACAAGTACATGGTTTTATTCTACTTGGGTATGTTCTTCTTACATTTATGCAGGTTTACTGACCAAATAAGTTAACATTCTATCCACTAGGTATTTACAATGATGAAAAATTTAAATTTATGTTTAATCAAATTCAGCTATTATTCTGACAAACTTTGCCAGAAAAATGACAGTTTCCAAAATCTTCTGGGAAACTTAAATATTCAAGGTATGAAAGACGTGATTTTGATGAAGAAAAAAGTAATCTTGTCCTAAAGTAGAGTGGCCAATTGTTCCAGAAAGAAGAGGAAAGGATAGGATAAAACCTAATGAACATGGAAAGTTGTAGAAATTTTACAGAATGGAATTTTATTTCTCATGTTCAAAGTTGGCAGTATTTGATAGGCTTAAAAATTTTTAAGAGTCTTAATATCAAATAATGCATTCATGAAAAACTAAAATTTGTTTTTTTCTGTTAAAATTATAAAATGTTCATAGAGGAATTAACTTTCCACTTGGAAGAACTGGAGAAAGAACAGCAAACTAATCCCAAAGCAAGCAAAAGGAAAGAAACAACAAAGATTAGAGCAGAAATAAATGAAATTGAAAACATGAAAACAATAGAGAAAATCAATAAGACCAGAACTTGGTTCTATGAGAAAATCAATAAGATTGATGGGCCCTTAGCAAGATTGACAAAAAGAAGAAGAGAGAGGATGCAAATAAATAAGATCAGAAATGGAAGAGGAGACATAACTACTGACCTCACAGAAATAAAGGAGGTAATAACAGGATACTATGAACAACTTTACACTAATAAATACAACAATTTAGATGAAATGGATGGGTTCCTGGAAAGACATGAACAACCAACTTTGACTCAAGAAGACATAGATGACCTCAACAAACCAATCACAAGTAAAGAAATTGAATTAGTCATTCAAAAGCTTCCTAAAAAGAAAAGTCCAGGACCAGACGGCTTCACATGTGAATTCTATCAAACATTCCTGAAAGAATTAGTACCAACTCTCCTCAAACTCTTCAAAAAAATCGAAGTGGAGGGAAAACTACCTAATTCATTCTATGAAGCCAACATCACCCTCATACCAAAACCAGGCAAAGATATTACAAAAAAAGAAAACTACAGGCCAATCTCTCTAATGAATATAGATGCAAAAATCCTCAATAAAATTCTAGCAAATCGAATCCAACGTTCAAAAATCTGTAACATTTCTATACACTAGTAATGAACAAGCTGAGGGGGAAATCAAGAAACGAATCCCATTTACAATCACAACTAAAAGAATAAAATACCTAGGAATAAATTTAACTAAAGAGACAAAAAACCTATATAAAGAAAACTACAAAAAACTGCTAAAAGAAATCACAGAAGACCTAAATAGATGGAAGGGTATACCGTGTTCATGGATTAGAAGATTAAATATAATTAAGATGTCAATCCTACCTAAATTGATCTACAGATTCAATGCAATACCAATCAAAATCCCAACAACTTATTTTTCAGAAATAGAAAAACCAATAAGCAAATTTATCTGGAAGGGCAGGGTGCCCCGAATTGCTAAAAACATCTTGAGGAAAAAAAACGAAGCTGGAGGTCTCGCGCTGCCTGACTTTAAGGCATATTATGAAGCCACAGTGGTCAAAACAGCATGGTATTGGCATAAAGATAGATATATCGACCAATGGAATCGAATAGAGTGCTCAGATATAGACCCTCTCATCTATGGACATTTGATCTTTGATAAGGCAGTCAAGCCAACTCACCCGGGACAGAACAGTCTCTTCAATAAATGGTGCCTAGAGAACTGGATATCCATATGCAAAAGAATGAAAGAAGACCCGTATCTCACACCCTATACAAAAGTTAACTCAAAATGGATCAAAGATCTAAACATTAGGTCTAAGACCATAAAACAGTTAGAGGAAAATGTTGGGAGATATCTTATGAAACTTACAATTGGAGGTGGTTTTATGGACCTTAAACCTAAAGCAAGAGCACTGAAGAAGGAAATAAATAAATGGGAGCTCCTCAAAATTAAACACTTTTGTGCATCAAAGAACTTCATCAAGAAAGTAGAAAGACAGCCTACACAATGGGAGACAATATTTGGAAATGACATATCAGATAAAAGTCTAGTATCCAGAATATATAAAGAGATTGTCCAACTCAACAACATAAAGACAGCCAACCCAATTACAAAATCGGAAAAAGACTTGAACAGACACCTATCAGAAGAGGAAATACAAATGGCCAAAAGGCACATGAAGAGATGCTCAATGTCCCTGGCCGTTAGAGAAATGCAAATCAAAACCACAGTGAGATATCATCTCACACCCACCAGAATGGCCATTATCAACAAAACAGAAAATGACAAGTGCTGGAGAGGATACGGAGAAAGAGGCACACTTATCCACTGTTGGTGGGAATGTCAAATGGTGCAACCACTGTGGAAGGCAGTTTGGCGGTTCCTCAAAAAGCTGAATATAGAATTGCCATATGACCCAGCAATACCATTGCTAGGTATCTACTCAAAGGACCTAAGGGCAAAGACACAAATGGACATTTGCACACCAATGTTTATAGCAGCATTATTTACAATTGCAAAGAGATGGAAACAGCCAAAATGTCCATCAACAGACGAGTGGCTAAACAAACTGTGGTATATACATACGATGGAATATTATGCAGCTTTAAGACAGAATAAACTTATGAAGCATGCAATAACATGGATGGACCTAGAGAACATTATGCTGAGTGAGTCTAGCCAAAAACTAAAGGAGAAATACTGTATGGTCCCACTGATGTGAACCGACATTCGAGAATAAACTTGGAATATGTCATTGGTAACAGAGTCCAGCAGGAGTTAGAAACAGGGTAAGATAATGGGTAATTGGAGCGGAAGGGATACAGACTGTGCAACAGGACTAGATACAAAAACTCAAAAATGGACAGCACAATAATACCTAATTGTAAAGTAATCATGTTAAAACAGTGAATGAAGCTGCATCTGAGCTATAGGTTTTTTTTTTTGTCTGTCTGTTTGTTTGTTTGTCTTTTTTTTCTTTTTCCTTTTCTTTTTTTTACTACTATTATTATTTTTATTTTTTTCTCTATATTAACATTCTATATCTTTTTCTTTTGTTTTGCTAGTTCTTTTCCCAAATCGATGCAAATGTTCTAAGAAATGATGATCATGCATCTATGTGATGATGTTAAGAATTACTGATTGCATATGTAGAATGGAATGATTTCTAAATGTTGGGTTATTTTCTTTTTTTCTTTAATTAATAAAAAAAAAGTTCATAGATTATTAGTCTGTTCTTAATAAAAGTAAAAAGAAAGAAATGATCACTGGATGTAAAATTCTTGTTTAGCAATTGTTTTCCTTCAGCACTTTAAGTATTTCAACCTGCTTTCTTCTTTCCTCCATAGTTTCTGATGAGAAACTGGGATTTAATCAAACTGAGACTCCCCTGTACATAACACACTGCTTTTCTCTTGCAAGTTTCAGAATTCCCTCCTTGTACTTCGCATTCAAAAATTTGAGCAGTGTGCAATGGGCATGTTTTTATTTAAGTCTATTTTTTCTAGGTATTTTCTGGGCTTCTTGGATGTACATATTCACATATTTTGCTAAGTTTGGGAAGTTTTCTTTCATTATTTCTTTGAATCTCCCTACTGCCCCTTTCTATCTTTCTTCTTCTGGGACTCCTATAATGCATATATTGGTGTCCCAGAGGTCTCTTGGGCTATGTTCACTTTTTATAATTCTGCTTTCTTTCTGCTCCTCGTCCTGATTCATTTCAAGTGTCTTGTCTTTGAGTTTGCTGATTCTTTCTTCAGCCAGCTCCAGTCTGCTCTTGAAACCCTCCTGGGAATTTTTCATTTCAGTTATTATGCTCTTCAACTCCAATAGTTCTCTTTGGTTCCTTTTTAAAGATTTTCAATCTCTTTATTGAACTTCTCATATTGTTTATTCATTGTTTCCCTGATATCCTTTAGTTCTTTCTCTGTGCTTTCCTTCATCTTCTTGAACATATTGAAGAATATTTTTTGAAAGTCTTTATCCAGTAGGTCCCCAGTCTGGTCTTCTTCATTGAAGTCTTCTGGATTTTTATCCTCTTCTTCGGATGAGCAATCATTTCTTGTTTCTTTGTCTTGTAATTTTTTGTTGCATACTATAGATTTTAATATTTTGAAATGTCAAATATGGGATTTATTCCCAGAGATGTCTGTTTCTTGGGTTTGTAAACAGCTGGTGTTAAGACAGAGACTCTCTTGAGTATTGGGAACTGAGAAAACCAAGCAAACCTAAGTGAAAAAAAAACTCCTTTCACTGCTTTTGCAAAATTGGCTTTGCATTGGCTGTTGCTCTATGTCAGAGTTCAGCCATCCTATCAGGAAGATCCTTCCAAGGTGAATACAAAGTGCCGGGTTCTCCCTGTCTCTCCTGAGCCTATTTCTTGTTCTTGCCTTGTTCTTGTTGGTGGCCTTAGGAGCTCCCCTGTTTACAGGAGTTTGATGCCCCTTCTACTTCCCACTAGAGAGACCTCACTCTCCCAGGTGTTCCACTGCAGGTTATTAAGCAGGTAAACCTCGGCATGAAGGCCATCAACCTCAATTATTTCCTATACTGCTTCCACTGACTCAAGCTGCTTTTGCCTCGGGGCAAATTCTGGGCCGATAAGGGACACACCAAAGAGGAGTTTCTCAAGTTGGCTTTTCCTAGCTGTACGAAAGCCAAGAATCCACTGGGGGAGTTGGCTCCAAACCACCCTGGGGAAGGCATGAGAGAGGGGCCAGGAAGGGCACTAAGAGCTTCTTCCATGGCTCCTCAAAGTTGCCCTTTATTGACTTGGCACCTGCTCAGCAAATGAAGGTCTTCAGCTGTCCTCTGCTGCTCAGAGCACATGTGCCATCTTTTTTTTTTTTTTTTTTTTTTTAACACGGGCAGGCACCGGGAGCCAAACCCGGGTCTCTGGCATGGCAAGCAAGAACTCTGCCACTGAGCCACGTGGCCCACATGTTCCATCTTTAAGTCTCCTCTGCTGCCTTTTCCAGTGCAGGTTAGAAAAATGGTTGCCCTCAAAGCCAGGCCCTGAGTGATCTGAAGCAGCTAATCAAAAATAATGATCAGTGATCGGCCTGTGCCCCTCACTCTGAATCTTGGGAAGTGGATCTTTATGTCCTTTTCTGGCACCAGTAAGCTATGCCAGGGGCGAGAATTCACTGATGCCTGCCATGAGAGTGAGTTGTGTGACAGTAACCACTATGCAGAGAGAGCAATTTATTAGTATTCACCATAATTTATCAACCTCTTCCTCCCACTCTTCCTTAGATGCTGTCCAGTGTTCTACTAGATTCCAGAGTTTTGAAGCAGTTGATTCAGATAGTTCTTGCCTGGTTAACGGTTGTTTTGGTGGGGAGACTGATAGCTGAGTCTTCCTACTCCACCGTCATTCCATAATTTCACTCTAAATGATATCTTCTTGATCTTAAACTGTCTTTCAGATTTTCCAGAGAGCCCCTGAAAAATCATAATGGATTTGCTCTTTCACCTTGTAAAAAGAGAGATGTTAGAAATTGTTAGGTCTATTTTATACATTTGAATTGCACAGGAGGTACTGTTGAAATAAAAGTGATTTTCCATTCTTCTGATGGTTAAATCTGTACAGACAAAATATTATTAACATAAATATTTCCAAAATTTTATGAAATTCCTAAGGATTTGTCAATGTTATAAGCAACAATATATAGTATAATCTAACATGTCATTTTTCTTGAAAAATGTTATATGCCACAGAAACAACCACGTTTCCTTGTCACATTATTTTTTACTCTAATACTTCCCTGAAAGTTATTCCAATCAAGTATGGGTCAGAGCATCATCTTCAACAATCAAAAAGGGACTTCAAATGAGAAGGTTGGCAAGTGTAAGAATCGTGTTCCATTTGTCAATTGCATAACCCTGGTAAAACTGTGAAGGTAGGAGGACAGGGTCATATAACTAAGGGGCCCTTTAAGTATCTTCAAATGGACTTTTACGGCTTCCCCTTTCCAGGGGATATGAATACGTCTTGCTTATTGTATGTCTGTTTTCTATATGGATAAAAACTCTTCCTTATTGCAAGACTACTGTCCTCATTGTAGCTACAAAGTTTTAGGCTTTGTTTTCCTGCTGTTCTCTCAAGCAACAGAGACACCCATTTTACTGAAACTTTAATCAAAGAAATTTACAGGGTCTTATCTATCAAGCAAAAACATCACTGCTGCTGCCATCATCCATCCATCCATCAAACATCCATTTGTTTAAGGAAACAAACAAATGGTATCTTAAAACAAATTAGCTAAATTATCTGAATCTCTCTCTGCCTTAGCTTAGGGTTCTTCCCTTAGTCTTGATGGCCATAAGATCTAGCCCATCAGGAAAATGTTGGTTATGCACCTATAAAATCATAACGGGAAGACTCATGAGACGCATTACTTTTCCTACCATACCAGACTTCAGTCTATTTCAGTCTGAAATTGTTAATGATTATAAAGGACTAATTGTATATACCCAGTTCCATCTTTCATAAACCAGGTTTCCTTTCCTGAGATTCCTCCACAACAAACCATACTTGACCTTTGATTTGAAGACTTGGTATACTGGAAGAGATATCAGTGAAAGACTGCTTTAAAGCCTAGATAAAAAGGACCTTATCAAGTCTTACTGACAAAAACTACAACTTTAAAAACTACAAGGTATTGGTCCCTGGGTCCGTGTGTCACAACTAAAATGTGCTTCAAGCTCTTAAGAGGTCACTCCCATTTCAGACTTTAAACAATTATAAAATTGTCATGAAGATCCCAAAGTAGATGGTATCTGATGTGGACAGGTAACCCAAGACCAGCAGAAAAGCAGATGGCCCCTAACCAAGGCCACCACATTCTACAAGATCAAATCCTATTATTATTCCAATTTCTTTCATTTGTGCCTCTCTATCTCCTACTAATATTTTATCATAATTGCAAGATCCTTGGACCCTGTTAAAAATGACACCATTCTCATCTTTTTCCTCTTTTTATCTTACTGGAGCCTCCAAACATAAGCTGCACCTTCACATTGTCAGGTCACCTTTAGATGGTTGCCACTGTCTTAATTCTGTTGTACTTGAATAAATAAAACAAGGTATAGGAGATAGGCTATACATTGGCTTACAATAAAAGGCTACTTGGCTCTCCTGGGTAGACCCCTTGGAGCAGGGCACTTATTTTTTATTATTGGTATGGGTTCTGAGGGAAGTGGCTCAAAGTTATCCTTATAGGAGCACTTCTTATCTTTTTAGTCATATGCTTGTAATATCCCTCATTCTTTGTCTGTTCTCTGGACTCAAATTCTACTGTGCAGCCACAAAGTTGGCAAATTATACAACTGAGACTTCAGGAATGACAATATTAAAAATAACCCTGAAAAGCTTTGAAAAACTAAACTATGGAGTGACATATAATTCATGAGACACAGGAAGAAACTGGTGGTGAATGAGAGACTAACAATGTCTTTGAGCAAATCCTCATAGCCAAGGGAATGACCAAAATGGGCGAGGGGTGGACAATGATAAATATAATGAAAAAATAGCTCCTGGGTTTTCTCAGAACCAGCACAAAATTTTAAGCCCTTGAACTAGCATATAATTATATGACAGACATTCTCTTTAGAAAATCCCCAACAAGACACTCAAACCAACAAAAGCAACTTAAGCTAAACACACCTCGCCCAATTAAAAATGAAGCCCCACTCACACTTAACCTGCCCTATAAGGCTAACACATCCATGCTCCAATCAAGAAAAACTAGCCAATTTCCTTATTTCCGTTTATAAAACAGCCCACAATCTTCCCAGCCTCAAAGCTGGTTTTGCTTTTGCAGGCAGTTTCCTTGCTGCAGCAATCTTGGTTTCCTGAATGAAATGCAGAAAACTGCAAATACACTCTGAATTATCTTTTGACAGGTACAAAAACAATTCTATGGAGGAAGGATAGCTTTTCAATAAATGGTGCTGGAGCAATCGGACATCCATAGGCAAAACAATAAACCTTGGGCTAAATTTCATTTGTTTATACAAATGTTAGTTGAAAATGTGTCATAAATCTAAATGTAACACCCAAAATAACATTTTCGAAAAACCATGGGAGAAAATGTTTCTGACCTGGAGTTAGGCAAAGAGTTCTTAGACATCACACTAAAAATAGGATCTATGAAAGAAAAAAATGATAAATTGAACTTCATAAAAATAAACATTTTTGCTTTGCCAAATATACTTCTAAGAGAGTTAAAAGGCAAGCTACAGACTGAGAAAATATTTGCAAACCACGCATCCAATAGAAAACATATTCAGAATATATATGGAACTCTCAAAATTCAACATTAAGCAAATAAACAAACCTGTTTTAAAAGTGGGCAAAGTACTTGAACAAAGTCACCAGTGAGGATATGCAGATGGAAATAAGCACATGAAAAGATGTTCAACAACATTAGACATTAAGGAAATAAATGCAAATGAAAACTACAATGAGATGCCATTACAAACCTATTAGAATGACTCAAATAAAAAATACTGGCAATCTGAAGTGCTGTCAAGGATACAGAGCAACTGGGACTCATATATTGAGGGTGGGAATGCAAAAATGGTGCAGCCACTCTGGAAAACAGCTTGGCAATTTCTTTAAAAAGTTAAGCATAAACTTACCACAGGACTAGACAATGACACTCTTGAGTACTTTCCTTAGAGAAATGAAGACATGTTCACACACACACAAAAAAAACACATGCAGATGAGTGTTTATAGCAGACCTTTTCATAATCACCAAATCTGGAAATAAGGCAAATATCCTTCAATGAGTGATTGGTTAAACATGCTGTGGTACATTCATATACCATACATGGCCATAAAAAAGAAGAAAAAAAACTATTAATACACAAAATTTGGATGGATTTCAAATACATTATTCTGAGTGGAAGAAGGCGGTCTCAAAAGGTTACATACTTAATGATATTGTTAGCATGGGAACATAAGACATCCCCTGGAAAATAATCCCCTTAGAATCAACTGCTAAAAGGACAATCCCATTGGCTTGAATCTTTGGAGGATGATAGAGACTGGAGAAGGACTCCACAAATGCTGACTCAAAGAAAAAGAAAAAGACCCACAAGAATCAGGTAGGAGATTTGCATCCAGGACCTGCCAGTCCAGATCCCTCTGCCTCATTTAGTCCCATGCAGCTTGAGAGGCATACAGAGGCAGCATAGCCTGGGCCTTCCTAATGCAGATGTAGACCATAGAGCCACTCACAGCAGTGAGTTAGAAACCACAAACATGTCCAAGCTCAGGGACCCAAGTCTGCAGAGTTCCAGAGCAGAACATTAGATTCTGATTGCCACTTACAAGAGTGCCCCCAGAAAAAAAAGAGACCATGGTAGAACTGTTGGCAAGAGATGTGCACACTCAATCCAGTCTCTGTTTGCTAGACCTTCTAAATGTAAAAGAGACCTTTCTGGATGTACCTAATCTGGCTCCACATAGTGAGATAACATAACAGTGAAGAAACTGGAGGCAGAAAAGCCTCACAGAGAACAATAAGAAGGGGAGGGCATTAAACTGAACAGCTGTAAGACAGAAGGGTCCTAGAACTAAAAAAATGTAAGGAAAATAAGGCACTGAATGAGGGAATTTAAAAAAATCATAGGCACTGGGGGGAAACTTCTGCACAAAAACAAACAGAACAGATTAATTCCCAGAGAAGGAAAGGAGGAAAGTTAGCTTTCTCCAGGAGGTTAAACAATTGCACACAAGACCAAAGATTAAGATAAAATTCTGAACATAGCAAGAGAAAAGCTATTCACCACATAAAAGGGATCCTCAGTAAGACTAAGTACCAATTTCTCATCAGAAACCAGGGAGGTGAGAAGGCAGTGGTATGAGATATTTAAGGTACTGAAAGAGAAAAACCGCCAGCAAAATATTCTTTATCTTGTAAAATTGTCCTTCACAAATGAAGGAGAGTTTAAAATATTCACAGATAAACAGAAACTGAGAAAGTTCATCAACAAAAGATCTTTCCTACAAGAATTGCTAAAGGGATTTCTTCAAGTTGAAAGGAAAAGACAAGAGAGAATGGCTTGGAATAGTGTGAAGAAGTGAAGATCTTCAGTAAAGGTAAAAGTATTAGTCAGAGTTTTCTAGGGAAACAGAATATGTATATTATATATATTTTATGACATTTTTATAGGAATTGTCTCATACAGCTATGGGGATGGGCAAGTCAAAACTCCATAGGCAAGCTGCAAGGTGGGACCTCCAATGGGTTTTGATGAATTTCTCAGGAGAAGCTGATAGGCTGAAGTAAAGATGGAAATTCTTTCCTCTGACTTTTAAAATCATCACTTATCCTTTTGAAGCCTTCAACTGATTGGATGAAATGTCTCTCATTGTTGCAGGCAGTTTACACAATTGATTGTAGAAGTAA
Source organism: Tamandua tetradactyla (assembly GCF_023851605.1). Classification (NCBI taxonomy): domain Eukaryota; kingdom Metazoa; phylum Chordata; class Mammalia; order Pilosa; family Myrmecophagidae; genus Tamandua; species Tamandua tetradactyla. The sequence goes on from NC_135353.1 coordinate 8,198,258, forward strand.
TCAGCCAGAGATGTAATCCACTTATTGATGATTTAAATCCATGAAATATCCTCACAGTAACAGGCAGTCCAGTGATTGCTTAAACAAACAACTGGACACCATTACCTGGCCAAGTTGGCACATGAAATTAACCATCACAGTCTACCACTTGTCAATTTGGCATTCATACACATCTCCTTAAACCATACTTAATCTCTAAATAAAAGCAATAACATCATATTTTTACCTAAAAACACTCAAGTGTCCTACATACAACCAGAAATGCACTAGCCCTCCCTAGGATAGGGTACAAGTCCTTGGGTAATATGCACTCTTAAGTTTGATATCCTATAACTTAAATACTATGACATGAAGCTAAAGCAACTTATGTCATATGATAAGGGTATAAGATAGGGAAAAATAATCTATTTGCTTTCCATATATATACAAATACACTCATAGCAAAACAAGGATAAACTATAACTATTACAGTCCTTTTTTCTGTAACTGGTTACATAGTTGTAGCTGGTTAGTATAGCTACCTTCTTCTACTACCCATTCCATACTCCCTTTACCTTCAGCCAGTACCCAGCTGACCATGGTCCTTTGCCCTGTGAGGTGAACCAGACTTTCATTCCTGACATTTCTGGGCCATTGGTGGCCCTATCTAGATTGGGTTGTTGCAGTTTGCTATCGACTTGAGCCACAGGGTATGGTAGTACTAGGAGATGTCCTAGGGGATCTCCTGTATTCCACTAAAACTCTTTATCTCCATTTGTGTAATTGCAGTCCTATTTTCCCTTGATAATCATGATCAATATTCCCAGCCAATACAAGAATTCTCTTCCTTGCCTGTGGTGGTCTGAAGAAATGCATTCCTAAATTAATCCATTCCTGTGAGTGTGACCCCATTGTAAATAGGACATTTTGATGAGTTACTTCAATTAAGCTGTGACCCACCACAATCATTATGGGTCTTAATCATACTACTATAGTCCTTTATAAGCAAAATGAAATTCAGACACACAGAGAAAGCCAAGAAAAGCAAGAAGCTACATAAATGGAACCTGGAACAGAAGGAAGAGACAAGGAGATGCTGCCATGTGCCTTGCCATGTGACACAGGAGTCAAGAATTGCTGGCAGCCAGACCTAGAATACCACAGTCCTTAGAGAGAAAACATCACCTTAGTAATGCCTTGATTTGAAATTTTTTGGCCTCAAAACTGTAAGCTAAATAAATGTCCACTGTTTAAGCAGATTCATTTAATGGCACTTTGTTTGAGCAGCCTAGGAAATTAAACAAGTAAAAAAAAGGGTAAATGTAAAACCCTATAGTACTATATACTCAATATATAACTCTACTTTTTAATTCCTATACAAGACAGAATATAATTGAAAAAGTCAAATTTCCTGATCAAGACATGCAATATACAAAGAGGTAATTTGGGATGAAAGCAATATAAAGAGAGGAAACAAAGGAATATTGAAGCAGAGAACATGTATGTTATTAAAGCTAAGTTGGTATCTTTTCAAATTAGTAGGTTATAAACGTAAGTTGTGTAATGCAAACCGCAGGGCAACCACAAAGAAAGTATTTCAATCTATATATAAACAGAAATGAAAAAAAGATCAGTCACATACCTCGTAGAAGATCAACTATATATAAAAAACATAGGCTGCAATGTAGGAAAAGAGAAGCAAAAGAGATATGACATGTAAAATCCAAAGGACAAAATGGCTGAAGGAAGTACTGCCTTTACAATAATAATAATAATGAATGTTAATAGATTAAACTCCTCAATCAAAAGACACAGATGGGCAGAGTAGATGAAAAGCAAAATCCAATGATATGTTGTTTACAAAAGATCCACCTAAGACCCAAATTCACAGATAGAATGAAAGTGGAAAGATGGAAAAATATAATCCATGTGAGTAGTAACCAAAAGAGAGTTGGGGTAGCTATACCAATATCAGACAGAAATAGACTTTAAGTCAAAAGCTGTTACAAGAGACAAAGAAGGACCATATATATTAATAAAAGGACCAATCCACCAAAAAGAAATAATAATCATAATTATTTATGCACTTAACCATGGTGCACGAAAATACATGAGGCAAATACTGGTAAAACTGAAGGGAGAAACAGACATCTGAAAAAAAATAGTTGGAGACTTCAATACACCGCTCTAATCAATATATGCAGCATCTTGACAGAAGATCAATAAGGAAGCAGAAGACCTGAATGACATGATAAACGAATTAGACCTAACAAACATATGCAGAATGTTGCACCCCACATCATCAGGATATACATTCTTCTCAAATGCACATGGATCATTTACCAGGATAGACAACATGTTGGGTCACAAAATAAATCTCAATAAATTTTAGAAGACTGAAATTACACAAAGCATCTTCTCTTACCACAATATGAAGCTGGAAATTAACAACAGGCAGACAACTGGAAGTAAAAAATATATGTACGTTTAAATAATACCTTCTTAAACAATCAGTGGGTCAAAGATGAAATTACCAGGGAGATCGGTAAATATCTTGAGACAAATGAAAAAAAGAACAGAACCTATCAAAACTTATGGGATGCATTGAAGGCAGTGCTGACAGAGAAATTTATAGCTCTAAATGTTTTCATTAAAAAAGAAGAAAGAGCTAAAATTAAAGACCTAAATGCAGACCTAAAGGAACTAGAAGAAGGAAAGCTAAGTAAACCCAAAGCAAGCAGAAGGAAAGAAATAACAAAGATTAGAGAAGAAATAAATGAAATAGAGAATAAAAAGACAATAGAGAATATTAACAAAACCAAAACTGATTCTTTTAAAAGATCAATACAATCGTTGAACCTTTTAGTTAGACTGCAAAAGAAATATATAGAGAGTACACGAAGAAATGAGAGGTGGAACATTATTACTGACCCCACAGAAATAAATGCATATAATAAGCAGATATTATGAGCAAGTGTACAGTGACAAATTAGACAAATTAGATGAAATGGACAAATTTCCAGAAACATGTGAACAACTTACACTGACTCTAGAAGAAATACAAGACTTCAACAGACTAATTATAAGTAAAGAGATTGAATCAGTCATCAAAAGCCTCCCAACAAAGTAAAGCCCAGGGCCAGATGGCTTCACAGGTGAATTCTACCAATCATTCCAAGAAGAATTAATACCAATCCTGCTTAAAATTTTCCAAAAAATTGAAGAGGAGGTGACACTAACTCCTTCTATGAGGCCAATATCACCCTAATAACAAAGCCAGACAAAGGTACTACAAGAAAAGAAAATTACAGACCCATTTCTCTTATGAATTTGGATTAAAAAGTCCTCAACAAAATACTAGAAAATCAAATTGAACAGCATATTAAAAGAATTATATACCATGAACAAGTGGTATTTATTTCAGATATGGAAGGTGATTCCAAATAGGAAAAGAAATTAATGTAATACTCCACATTAATAAAATGAAGGGAAAATCCACATGCTCATCTCAATTGATGCAGAAAAGGTGTTTGGCAAAATCCCAGCTCCCTTTCTTGAGAAAATCACTTAGAAAAATGGGAATAGAAGGATGTTTTCTCAACATAATAAAAGGCATATATGAAAAACCCACCAATAACATCATACTAAATGGTGGAAGACTGAAAACTTTCCCTTAAAGATCTGGAACAAGATAAGAATTTCCACTGTCACCACTTATACTGATAGTCCTAGACAGAATAATTAGGCAAGAAAAAGAAATAAAATGCATCCAAATTGAAAAGGAAGATGCAAAACTTTCACTATTTGCAGATGACATGACCCTTTATATAAAAAGTCCTGAAAAAATCTACAACAAAGCTAATAAATGAGTTCAACAAAGTGGCAGGGTACACTATTGGCACTCAAAAATCAGTAGTGTTTTAAAAACTAGTAATGAGCAATCTGAGGAGGAAATCAAGAAAAAAATTCCATTTACAACATCAACTAAAAGAATCAAACATCTTGGAAAAAAATTAATAAAGAAGGTAAAGAATATATTCATGGAAAGCTATAAATAACTTTGCTAAAATAAATTAGAAAAGTCTCTTTTCTCTTCTTTCTTTTTTTTTTTTGCATGGACAGGCATCAGAAATTGAGTGGGTCTCCAGCATGGCAGACAAGAATTCGGCCACTGAGCCACTGTGGCACTGCCCTAGAGAAGATTTTTAAAAGGAAAAAAGAAAAAAAATATTCCATGCTCATGGATTAGAAGACAAAATATTGTTTTGGTGCCAATTCTACCCAAAGTGATTTACAGATTCAACATAATCCTCAGCAAAATTCCAAAGCAGCCTACTTTGCAGAAATGGAAAAGCTAATTTTCAAATTTATTTGGAAGGACTCTGAATTGCTAAATTCACCTGGAAAAAGAAGAATAAAATTAAAGGATTCACTTCCTGACTTTAAAACTTATTACAAAGCTGCAGTGGTCAAAGCAACACAGTACTAGCACAAAGATAGTATATGAATCAATGGAATGGAATTGAGAGTTCATAAATAGACCCTCACACCTATGGCCAGTTGATTTTTGACAAGATTGTTAAGTCCATTCAATTGAGAAAGAATAGTCCCTTCAACCAGTGGTGCTGGGAGAACTGGTTATCCATGTGCAAGAGAATGAAAGAGGACTCCCGTCTCACACCATACACAAAAGATCAAAGACCTGAATATAAGAATCACAGGTATAAAACTACTAGAAGAAAAACTTAGAGAATTGCGTGTGTTGTCTTGTGTTAGGCAATGTTTCTTTATACCCGAAGCACAAGCCATAAAAGAAAAACATAGGTAAATGGGACATAAGCAAAATTAAAACTTTTCATTTCCAGTGAAGATGATGGAGAAGGGAGCTCCAGGGCTTAGTCCTCCCACCAAACCAACTACTAAGCAGGCATGGATGGTCTGAAACCACTATTTTGAAACTACAGAAGCCGAAAGAACATTGTACAGCATTCAGGGATGAGCGGGAGGAAGAAGCAGAAAATTATGCCAAAGAACTGTAAATTACTCTTTCCATGCAATTTACCATTACCCATCCCTCATTCTCATGGCAAGCCACAAAAGGGCCTTGTCCCTGGCTAGATGCTGGTGAGAGAAAGGGACCTAAAAACCCTCATACTGAAGAACAGGGTTGGAAAAGCCTTAGTACTGATCATGGCTTTTGATTAGCAAATTTGGATTACTGGTTTCTGGCTCTGAGGGCAGCCATTGTTTCAACACTCCCAAGAAAAGCATAGAAGTTATAGGCATTTAAAGAGGCAGCACTTCCTCAGTGCTGCAGTAGACAATTAGCTGAAGGGACTATTCAGCTTCAGGAAGCCATCAGAGAAGTCTTTGGATCCCTTCCTGATTCTCTCCTAAGGGCTCTTTATGGCCAATCTGTGCCCTCTTCATAGGTCCCTTGCCCTGTTTTGGCTGCAAAAGACTGACATGGGAAAGTCGTCTCTGGAGTGACCCTCAACCTAGAATTTTCTTCCATGCAAAAGCAATTGTGAGACACTGAGAAGAGTGTAAACATTTAAAAAGGCAGACAGTCAGGGTCAAAAGTTTGCTGGTGTCAAATGTCCAGGAGAGGAAGAACTGTCTCTTGGGAAACCAAGGGTACAGCCAAACTTTTGTAAATAGAAGAACTCCAAAACAAGTAACAAGCAAAACCTAAGATGAATCAGAGGCCCAGAAAGATAGGGAAAACTATGCACACTGCATTCACCTTGAGCATACTTTCCTGATAGAAGGACTGAAGCTCAAAAAAATCCCTGTTTGATCACCAGCCAGTTATAAAGCCAAGAAACAAACATCCCAGGGAGTAAATCCCAGAGTTAATATTTAAAAATTTTAAAATGTACAGTGTGCAACAAAGGAGTGCAAGACAAAGAAATAGAAAATGATGGTCCTTCTAAGGGATAAAAATATAGAAAACAACAATGAAGAAAGTGAGATTGTGGATATGCCAGATAGTCCTAAAAATGGTCTTAAAAATGCTCAAGGAAATGAAGGAAGTTACAGAGAAAGAACTAAAGGATATCACAGAAAGAATGAATGAACAATATGAGAGTCTAATCAAGAGATAAAGATTTTAAATACAAACGAAATACAACCTCTGAACTTAAAGACCTCAATAACTGAAATGGTAGCTGCCCAGGAGGGTTTCAAGAGCAGATTGGAGCTAGTAGAAGAAACAATCAGTGAATTTGAAGATAAGACACTTGAAATGAGTCAGGCTGAAGTGCAGGAAGTAAAAAGAAATATTAAAAGCAAAAATAGCCTAAAGGAGCTATGGGACACCATCAAGTGCACTAATATACACATTATGGGAGTCCCAGAAGGAAAAGAAAAAGAGAAAGGGACAGAATGAATAGACATAGAAATAATGGCACAGGAATTCCCAAATTCAGAAAAAGTTGTGAATGTACACATCCAAGAAGTTCACAGAAAATCAAACAGGATAAACATGAAGAAAAGAAGACCCCATCATGAATTGATTACACTATCAAATGCGAAGAACAATGAGAGAATTCTGAAAGCAGCAAGAGAAAAGCAAAATGGTTACAAAAGAGTTCCAACTAGACTGAATCCTGATTTCTCATCAGAAACCATGGATCAAGAAGAGAGTGGGTTGAAATACTTAAAGCACCGAATGAAAACAACTGTCAGCCAATAATTTTTTTTATGCAGTGAGAAGTTCTTTCAAAAATGAAGGTGAGATTAAGGCCTTTTCAGATAAACAAAAGCTGAGGGAGTTCATCATCACCAGCCCTGCCATACAAGCAATGCTAAAGGAAGTTCTTCAGACTGAAATAAAGGACACTCAAGTGTGTTTCAAAGCAGCATAAAGAAGTAAAGATCTGCAGTAAAGATTTTTAATTTTACATTGCACATGTTATTGCTTTTTGTAATTATAATTTTTAAAATTCCATTGAAGTTATATTTTAAGACCTTATCTGCTGATATGGAGCAGCTCAACTCCAAAGAGGGGAACAACAAAGAACAGATGATTGCCTAGAAAAGTCTGACCCCAATGCAGCCCTTGCAACTTCACACTCTTCATCGAACTGCAGATTAACAGCCAGTGACATGTTATTCTCATCCATTTCCCCCCAAATCCCTGCTCATCATCTTCTATCAGGTCAAGGACTTGCATAAGAGGCAATACTTAAAGAATGGAATGAACTGGAAGTATGTTGCTGGAGGACAGAGTGACAGGGCAAGGGAACCCAGAGTCGTTGTCTCATTGCCTGCCACAGGATGTATATGCAGGATTCTAAGGAGAGAGAAGATGTAGGGTTTAGGTTTCACCTTGTTTGGTGGCTTGACCATCAGGCTGTAGGGCCTATAAAAAGAGTTTTGATCAGTGGGAGCCCGGGGAACTTGTGCAGACTCCAGAAAGCCACAAGAGAAGGATAGAGAGACAAAAAAAAGAGGGAGACGGAAGAAAGGAAGATGAACGTAGAAAGAGTGGGAAGAGCACAGAATGACTTTTAAAGTAGAAAGTTGGAAAAAATATTAAGAAGAAATTGAAGCCAAAAATATAAGGGAAGAAAGAAAAACCCACCTAGTTTATTCCAAGAAGTTTATATCTTCATACCCAGATAGATTTTATCTCATCAAATTGAAGATGGCATCAATTGTAAACTGTCATTAATTTATGAAATACAAAGAAAAAATTGTGAATGAGAATGACACTCCATCAATTTGTAAAATGTATCACAATTTCAGAGATGTTGAAATGTGAAAAAAGTGTGCATCTTAGAAATGATACACTGCTTTTAGCTCTAGGTACTGAAAGAACATAATCAGGGAGTTGCTGTTTGGAGTAATTGAGACTGGAGAAAATCACAGGCAACCTAGAATACTAGAAACAGGCAAAAAAAAAAAAAGAAGGAAAACTGCAAACTGGTAATCCATACAGACAAATACCTCCAGCGCTATCTTGAAATTCTAAATAAGGCTTGGGCTTTCTTACATTTGGCAAAATCCATCTACATTCCACACTAAATACAATTAATATGTAGCTATATATTAGTTGTATCTAGTTGCTATAGACTAGTTACCCAATTCTATATTTAAGCACACTTAATAAAACATTTATTATTGTGAAGAACATTTTAAAATCCATGTCTCAAAGGACTTTATCATGAAAGTAAAACAACAGTCTGCTCAATGGAGAAAATATTTAGGAGCCGCATATCTGATAAAGGTTTGATATCCAGAACATAAAAAGAAATCCTACAGATTAACAATAAAAAGACGAATAATGCAACTAAAAAGTGGACAAAATACTTGAATAGACATTTCACCAAAGAAGATATACAAGTGGACAAAAAAGCACTTGAAAAAATGTTCAACATCATTAGCTGTTAAGGAAATGCAAATCAAACCACAACGAGATGTCATGACACATCCACTATTAAAAGAATAGAATACAAGTGTTGGAGAGGATATGGGTAAATAGGAATACTAATTTACTACTGCTGAGAAAGTAAAATGGTGCTTCTGCTGTGAATGACAGTTTAGCGATTCCTCAGTAAGCTAAGTATAGAATTACCATATGATCTGGCAACCCCACTCTTAGGTATATACTCAAAGAATTGAAAGCAGGGACTCAAACAGATAATTGCACACAAATGTTCATAGCAGCATTACTCACAATTGCTAAAAGATAGAAGCAACTTAAGTATCCATCAACTGATGAATGGATAAACAAAATGGGGTATGTACCTACAATGGAATATTGTATTAGTTAGGGTTCTCTAGAGAAACAGAACCAACAGGGAACACTTGCAAATATAAAATTTATGAAAGTGTCTCACGTGACCGTAGGAACGCAGAGTCCAAAATCCACAGGGCAGGCTGCGAAGCCGATGACTCCAATGGATGGCCTGGATGAACTCCACAGGAGAGGCTCACCAGCTAAAGCAGGAATGGAACTTGTCTCCTCTGAGTCCTCCTTAAAAGGCTTCCCATGATTGGATTTAGCATCACTAATTGCAGAAGACACTCCCCTTTGGCTGATTACAAATGGAATCAGCTGTGGATGTAGCTGACGTGATCATGACCTAATCCTATGAAATGTCCTCATTGCAACAGACAGGCCAGCGCTTGCCCAATCAGATGAACAGGTACCACAACTTGGCCAAGTTGACACCTGTCCCTAACCATGACAAATATTATTCAGCATTTAAGAAGAATGAAGATATCATGTTGAGTGAACTAAGCCAGACACAAAAGAACAAATATTGTATGATCACACAGATATGAGGTAATTTGAAAAAGCAAAACCATGGAGCAAAATCTAGAATATAGGTTACCAGGGTCTGTGTTGGAGGTAAGGAATGTGGAGTTAATGCCTAAATTATACAGGATTTGTATTTGGGCTGACTGTAAAGTTTTCATAATGGATGGTGGTGATGATAGCTCAACATTGTGAATGTAATTAATAGCAGTGAATTATATATATGAATGCGATTAAAAGGGGAAATTTCAGGTCATATATATGTTACTAGAATAAAAATTAAAAGAAAAATATAGGACTGAAAATACAGTGACTCCTATTAAACGATGGACTATAGTTAATACTATAATTATAAAATGCTCCTTCATGAATTGTGATAAATATCTCACACTAAGGTAAGGTGTTAATAATTGGGTGCTACCTAGCAACTCTGAATTTTATATATTTTATGCATGATATTTCTGTATACCTGCAAGTTCTCTAACAAAACAAATTATTAATAAAATTTTTAAAAATTAAGTATGGTTACAGATGGTATGATTCCATTTATATGACATTCTCTAAATAACAAAACTATAGTGAAGGATAGGGCTAGGGTGTGACTATAAAAGTATTTGATATGTTGAGTGAACTATCATGTATCCTGATTATGGTGGTAGTTACAGTATCTGTACATGTGTTAAAATTCATGGAACTGTACAACCACAAAGTAGTTAATTCTACTTATTTTAACTTTAAAAATAAGATAAAAAATCAAGTTTGCAAATAAACAATTGCAGCTCAATTTCATGCAATTCAAGCTATTAAACAGTTTAGGGTTTACGTGAAATTGTCAGTTTAAATGATCTTATTTACTTTTATATGTTATTAAGCAGTTTCCACATTCATCATTTTTTTGTGCAATGACCAAGACTTTTGAGAAATTTTCATAAAAGTTTGGAAAGGGACTTCAAAAAAATAGTAATTGGGGCTGGAGGAGGTTAACTGTGTCCAGGGTCAAAAATTAAGAAAATGCCCCTGCCTGAAGCAGAACAGAAGTCTGTCTGACTTTGGCTCCCACTTTCCTTCCCTGTGTCCTTACACAGGCATTTGTTGCTGTCCTCACACCTTTCAAAAGCTTGTCCTCTAGTGTATTTGTGGAACTAATGTCTCCTCAGGAGCCATATGGGTCAAAAACCAGTTTCCAGGACAGGTTCCAGCACTTAGCTGATTAGGACTTGGGGGTCATGGTTTTAGGTGCAGGCAGAGCCCTACCCTGCCCTTCTGTCTAAGAAATTCAATACTCCCCCCTCGCTTACAGCCCTGACTGAATGCATCCCATGAATTACCCAGTAAACACACTTTTATAATATGATTGCTGCTCAAAGATGGAAAAAGAATAGCTTATAGCTAATTTTAGAGCAAATTAATAATATCAACAATAATTACTTAATATGCATTGCTATTCTTTTAAGTCAGATTATATGTTGCTACAAACCAGACCTAAAGTATGACTTTCTCTGCTAGTGAAAGTCTTAATTAAAATGATGTATTTTAATATACTTTTGCCACATGATATAAATTATTTTGCAGTACCTCAATTTTTTGTATTCTTCCCTTTAATAATCTTTGCCATGCAGTATTAAAGAAAATTAGTGATTAAATAGCAGAGTGAACAGGTGGCTACACTGCTACTAAAAGATCAGTTGTGTAATAATTTCTGAATTATTATTATATTCTGTAAGGGTTTTTAAATACATGATGATGTATTTCCTTCTTCTATTTCTGGCACCTTATAGCTCCTGGCATTACATTTCATTTTGAATAATAATTAATGGGAAATGAGGTATCTCTATATATTTTATTCCTCCTGTTTTAGTCTCTTAAGTAACCATCATGTCACATTTGTTATGCAAATGCTGCAGCACTGCATGTTATTTCAGCAATATGGGAGACCTCCTCTCAGAATGCCTTGAAGTACTTTTTTGGAATTAACATTTTATTCCTGAAAGCAGAATTTTCCATATGCCTTTCAAAGAACCAGATGAAAGCTGCATAATTGCTCTGTTTTCATCAAGGTGAACAAACCAATGAAACATTGAAAGTATCAGACAATGGAGGGGGAAAAATAAGCTTGTCTTTCACTTGGTATGCTAGTATCTGTGAAAGGATGCTAAATGTACAATTAGATACAGAATACCTGCCATCTCCTCAATAACCACCCACTTAGTCAGTTAAGTGTTCTGCCTGTCCAGATAAGGCCTGTGTTTGATTAAGGGAAATCATTCAATGTAAATGCTGCCCTATGCAGCCAATCAAAGGCGGAGTCAGTTTGTCTATTATGAATCTGTCAATCTTGTGTGTTTGCTATTAAAGTTTCTTTAGCAAATCCTTTAGTATGCTAAGCAGGCCGGAATGTTGCTAACATCTTGGAGTGAAGTCACGAGCATTTGAATGACTGGGAGAGTCTATAGGCCTTCCCCAATTTACCAAAGCATTTTGTTCCAAAAGTTTGTTTTAAGTCAGTTGTTTGGAACTTGAGAAGCATTTTTCCCATGGAGACAATGTTACCAATGGTGGGAAGGTTCCCAGGCCAGTCCACAAAAGCCTACTTAACCCAAACTATGGCTAACCATCCAACTGATAGCATTAAGGAGCTGGCCGCCATAGTGATCATTGTTTCTATGGGAAAATGTGCTCCTGAGGCTAATTGTGGATGCCTGGAGCAATTTTCTAGCCCCTTCTAGCTTCTGGCAGCTGGAGCCTGGTCTTTCCAGGGCCCTCTTTCCTTCCGGTTTGTAGGGAATAAGGCTGGAAAGTTCTGGGGAAATAAAAGAGGGAGACTGTGGGAAATCCAAGGGTTTCTACAGGAGAGTTTTCGTAGGGATGAGGTGGCCAGATTGAGCAAATAAAAAATCCTTGGTGCCCAGTAAAAGTTGATTTTTGGATAAACAGCAAACACTTTTTGATATAAATATGACCCATGAAATATTTGGGACATCCTTATCCTGGTAAAAGTATCAGCTATGTAACCACAATTTGAATTTAACTGGAGTCCTGTATTTTGTATGCAACCGTAAGTAGGGATCATAGGTTTGGTGGGTTGCCATGGCTGCAAGGATTCTGGGGCAGAAAGGCAGCGGTTTAAGAAGGAAGGATGGCATCTTCACAAGCCAGGGAATGCCACTTTGATTTTAGCACTTGCAGGTATAATCTTTCTAAGGCATACTACATTCTTCCTTTTCTTTCTATGAATTCATCTTCCCTTGATGACTTCAGAGTGACATCATGACCATTGGCAAACAGTTAAACCACTCTGTGCCTCGATTTCCCTATCTGTAAATGGGGATAGAAATATTACCTTCCTTGCTGTTTTGTTGTGTGCATTAAATCTGTTAAATATGTGTAAAGTCCTGCCACTCACTACAATGTGACCTTGAATGAGTGACCCCTGAGCCTTAGTTTCTTTATTTGAAAAAAGTGATCGCATACTTCATAGGACTGTGTGATGCTAAAATAAGATTAGAGGTTGTGCTGGTTTGAAATGATGTATGTACCCTAGAAAAGCCATGTTTTAATCCTAATCCCATTTTGTGAAGGCAGCCATTTCTTGTAATCCCTATTCAGCACTGTATGTTTGAAACTGTAATTAGATTATCTCCCTGGAGATGTGATGTAATCGAGAGTGGTTGTTAACCTGGATTAGGTGATGACATGTCTCCACCAATTCGGGTGGGTCTTGATTAGTTTCTGAAGTCCTATAAAAGAGGAAACGTTTTGGAGAATAGGAGATTCAGAGAGAGCAAAATAGAACGACATAGCCACAAGAAGCAGAGTCTACCGGCCAGCGATCTTTGGAGATGAAGAAGGAAAATGCCCCCCAGGGAGCTTCATGAAACAGGAAGCCAGGAGAAGAAGCTAGCAGATGACACCGTGTTCACCATGTGCCCTTCCAGATGAGAGAGAAACCCTGAACTTCATTGGCCTTCTTGAACCAAGGTATCTTTCTCTGAATGCCTTGGATTGGACATTTTTATAGACTGGTTTTAATTGGGACATTTTCTCGGCCTTAGAACTGTAAACTAGCAACTTATTAAATTCCCCTTTTTAAAATTCATCCTATTTCTGGTATATTCCATTCTGGCAACTAGCAAACCAGAACAGAGGTGCTTAGAATGTAAGATGTCCTCAGCTAATTTGTTTTTTATTTATTATTAATTATTATTAGTTGTTATTATTATCTCAAAAATTTATAAAGTCCTTAGATTAGTGCCTGCCTTATAGCAAGTGTTTTATAGGTTTAATTTATTATTGTCATTGATTTTATTATTTTTTTGTCCTCTGTTTTACTTATACTCTCAGAATCAATGAGCCTTGTAGGATTTCTTGCCCCAACAAAAAATACAGAATGGACCCAGATAGATAGCTTTTTTCTTTACCTCTCTTTCCCCCGAGATATATCTATATCTGTATCTATATCTATGTCTATATCTATATCTAGTAGTGTATATATATATGCATATGTAGTATATATATACTACATGCCTCAATGCCTTATTTTGTAAAATAGATGACATTAAAGCCTGACATTGGCTGTGCATCCCAAGAGTTCAGAACATTGATTTGGATGTACATTAAATTTCCCCAAAAGTTTCATAATGAAAAATGTTCATTTTACAGGGGCCCCCCAGAGAAGGCAGCCTTCTAAAATAAACTCCCACCCCTAAAAGATCCCCAACTCTGAAATTAAGATCTTTGTTTAATTTCCTGCCTTTGCATGTGGACTGGACCTAATCACTTGGTTTTCATGAATGTTATATGGCAGAAGTGATGGGGTGTTGCTCCCAAGATTAGGTTGGAGAGGCCCACATGGTAAGGAACTAAGGGGTGACTCTGTCCCACAGCCTGTGAGGCACTGGATCCTGCCAACAAGCACTTAAGTGAACTTGGAAATTTTACATTACTCCATTCTCCTGATAAATTTAATCTTTTCCTCTATATTATGATCTTTTGATTCTAGCAAATCTTTTTCTTTATAGTTTCTTTTTTCTGATGGTAATATATGGATACTAGATTTTTTTGTTTGTGTTTAGCTTTTGCCTGGAATACATTTTTCCATCCTTTTCCTTTCAACCCTCATGTATTCTTATGTTTTTTATACATCCCTTGGAAAAAGAAGATAGTTGAATTTTTTAAGTCATTTTGAAATTGTTGATTATACCTGTGGATTATACCTAGACTATTTACTTTTAATGAATTCCTGTTATATTTGTGTTTAAAGCTACCCTATTATTTTGTGCTTTCCATTTAACCAGGTTTTTTAGAAGTACATTCTCTACCTTCTTTTACATTAATCACTTTTTATTACTTCATGTTTCTTCTACTACTATACATACAGTTGGTATTCCTTGGTGGTTATCCTATAATTACAACACATATATTTAGCTTCTCATAGTCCAACATTTAATAAAAGTTTACCTTTGTTTTATTTAATATAAAGACCTTAAATATATAAATCCACCAGTTTATATGTGATTGATTTTGTGGCTTTTAATTCTATTTTTGTTTTTTAAGTACTACATGGCATATTTATTGTCGATTTATGTGGTCAGTGTTCATTTATATTACCGCTTTCCTATTCTTCATATTTTTTGCATGTCAGACATTTCATCTGGAAAAATTTCCCTTCTATGAAGTATGTGCTTTGGAATTTCATTTATTGAGAGTAAGCTGGTAGTTTTTGTTCATCTGAAAGTATTCTTATTTCACCTCATTAAGAAATATATTTTCATTGGTTACAGAATTCTAAGTTGGCAATTATTTTCTTTTTGCATTTTGTAACCATCATTCCACCATGTTGTGGTTTCCATTACTGTTGATAAGAAGTCATCTGTCAGTTTAACTATTGTTTCTTTGAAGGTAAGACGTATTTTTCCCTGTTTACAAGATTTTTCTCTTTAGTGCTCTGCTTTTACATGATTATGTGTCCTGATACGGTTTTCTTTCTTTGTTTCATTTGCTGTTTCTGATCCTGCTTGGAACTTCTTGAGGTTGTGGATTTGTGTCTTTCATCAGATTTACAAATTCCTCACTTATAATCTTTTAAAATATAGCAGATACCCCTTTCTCTCTACTCTTTTTCTGAGATTTCAATTAAATATATTTTAGACATTTTTACTTGTTACTCTTGTTGCCCTGTTGCTTACATCTCTTTTATGTTTTTTGTATTTTATATCTGTGCTATGTTTCTGGGTACGTTTTTACTGACATATCTTCCCATCTACTAATTCTTTCTTACTTCAGCTGTGTTTAATCTATCATTAGACCTGGCTTTTGATTTTTCAGTTGGTCATTTAACTTCATTTTTAGAATTTCTATTTTTTTCTTATATCTATGTCTATTTTGTACTTTCTCTTACCTGAAGATATCTTTTCAAGTTGTATTTTATTTCTTTAAACATAGAAAGCATAGTTGCTTTGTAATCTTGTCATATAATCCCAATATCTGAAACCTTTGCAGGTCTTTTTCTGTCTGTTTTTACTATCGGTTCTTTCTCTTTATCCTTTTTTTTCCTTTGTGTTTCATTAGCTCATTTTTTAGTTGTTTTCTGGTACTTGTTCTTTTAAAAGCTCTTTGTAGAAATTTTTGAAGTCTAATATGGTGGTGCTTATCTTAAGAGTAGAATTGCGTTTGCTTCTGTAAGGTACCTAGGATATTACCTGGACACAGCCTGGAAAAAATTTAATTCACACTTTGTTTTGTTTTAGATCATACAGTCCTCGGCAATTTGGGCTCCAAATCTTTATGAATATTAGCTTACAATTACAACTTGTCAGGAATGGTCTCCTTCCTTAGTTCTAAAACAACTTTCTTTACAGTCCTCTAGGGGTAGAAGGGTTGGTTTACATGTGGTTCATATTTACACTGAGGATGCAGTTGTTTAAGGCCCCCATTTAAATTGAAAAGGTTCTTCTGTTAGACATCCCACTTTGGGTGGACCCAGTGCTTTGAATGTTGGCCTCTTCATGAAACTTAAACTTTGACAAAACTGGCAAATGCCTTTAGCAAAAGCTGCTTCTGTGTACCTCTGGGTTGCTATTTTCCTGTTAAATTTCGGCCTTACAGTTCATTGCTCTATTATAACCATCTTCAAAATTTCTAGGAAGAGCTACAAATATCTGTTATCTATAGTTGGTTATTTTCTGTGGGAGGGTTGGCTTGAATAACTTAGTCTGTCATTAAGGAAAATCAAAGCCTCTGTGGCATTTTCTTTTCACTGAACTTTCCTTCATATTTGTAAAGTTGATTTTACTGACAAGGGTGTGTTCAAGTGTGGGTGTGTGGGGATATGTATGACAATCCCATTGTGGTGCTACAGCATTTTCTACATTCCAATGTATATGGAAAATTTTCTTCCAATGTGCTACCCCTGCTGTTTTTGGCAGATAGGAAAGCTATTGGCATCGCTCATCTGGGTTTGCCTGAGATCTCTGTTTAGGAAGCAGCACTCCTGAGAGTGGAGCTGTCCTCTTGCGACTCTTTGTTGGTTTTTTCTTTTTTTTAACTGTATGACCTTGTTCAAAGGGGTCCCTAAGCAGTTCTCTTATGCTCCCTCCTTTTGCATGCTTCATTTACACACTATGAAAACCAGCTACTCTTTCTCAGGCAGGCTTACCCGTGTAAACCATGAAAAGGGAGACAATTTATCAAAATTTTATAATCCCTAGGTTACTAAGTATGACAAACAAAATTAACTTTTTGAAAAAAGCTATGAATATGTATCTGTTTTAGTCATTTAGTTTCTATCAAATATTTCACAATTGATTTAGTGACTAAAATAAAATACTTCAAAATACAAAATGATAACGATTTAGAAGACCTGAAATAAGATTCTAAATTTACCATGTGGAATGAAATCCTTCCACATCAAAAGTAATCATTGAAAATAAGTGGAAAATAAATGATGAGAGATGAATAATGAGAAAAGCAAGCTGCTAACTTCTTAGTAAAAGTTATAGGGAGATACCAACTGTTTCACAAATGTTAACAGTTGGTTTTAATATAAAGAGACTAGGTATATATATACATACATATATATGAAAACGGCTAATTTAGGAACAGAAACAAATAATACATGCAAAGACCTAACATTTATTACATGCATCTCTTAGAAATTTGATATTCATTTGGAGCCATAGTTTGTCCCCAAATCAGTTTTATCAATAGCAATATACAGGACAATGATCCAACTGAGGATGACTTGACAGTTATTTTGGACTTTTTCCTCTGTTCAAGAAATATTTGTGGATCAATTACCGTAATTTAGAAACTGGGTCATGCATATGAGATAACTTTTTTCATAGCTTAAACAATTTGTATTGGAAAAGTTAAACATTTATATATTTAAAATTTTTAACATTACAAAAAGATATATGATTAAAGAGTCAATATCCCTCCCACTCCAGTTTCCCGGTTTCATACCTGGCTCCTCAGAGACAAACATTCCTCTCACCTTCTTATCTGTTATTACAATTAACCATCTATACCAATACAAACATATATATGTACAGTGCATATAACACTCTTTTTTTTTAATTTTTTTTTTTTTATACATAGGCAGGCACTAGGAATCGAACCCGGGTCCTCGGGCATGGCAGGCAAGCACTCTTACCTGCTGAGCCACCGTGGCCTGCCCTATAACACTCTTAACGTATGCAAATAAGAGTATGGTACACAGCCTAATACTTTTGTTGTATTTTCATTAGCAATATATCTTTAAGATCTTTCCATATCAGTACATATAAATCTTAATTGTAAGAGTTTCATGTGATATGTTGTGTGGCCCTACTGATAGACATTAAATTGTGACCAGTTTCTAGCTATTACAGACAGGAGTGCAATATCCATGTACATACATTTTTGCTCATAAATATGAATGTATCTATAGGAAACATTACGTGAAATGGAATAACTGGGTCAGAATAGCCTCAGCACCATTTTTTTTTAAAGTTCATCCTTTCTCTATAGACATAAGGCACGATTCATCAAAAACTTTCCATGTGGTTCTGTTTCTGAGATTTTTATTGCACTCCAATGATTATTTTGTCTTTCCTTGAACCAGTATAAAATTGTCTTAATTTTTATAGCAGTATAACATTTGATGTTTCAGGCATGGGCAATTGTGTAGCACACTGCCCAGACTACAGATGGGATACCATTAAACCATGGGCCCACCACTCTATTTAGCAGTGAGGAATGAGAATCGTGTACTATGGAATATGGCTATATCTGCTAAGTGATGTACAGTGAGGTGTTCAGGGACACCTATTATAGTCAGACAGAACTGAGTTCAAATCCCAGATACACCATTTGCTATGTACATATCCTTGGGGAAGTGATTTAAACTAAGCCTTATCTAAAAACATGGCAATCATAAGAGAATTCACCTCATAAGGTGATTATATGGATTAAATGAAAGAATGTATAAACTGCACATAGCATAATGCCTAGCACATAAATGATCAGTAAATTTTAGTCATAATAATCATCCCTGAGTGGAAGGACCTGCTGTGTGTGCTCATGCCTGTATGTGTGTGTGAAATGAGCACCTGTATACGTGTACCTTGGAGGTTCTGGACTCATTTCAACAATATTAAATCATATTAAGGGGGGCAGGTCCAGATCCAGTTATCTTGGAATATGTTGTTATATATCGTAAGGTTAGAGCATGTGGTTAATTCTCCTTCAATGCAAAAATGAGGAAGGGTATGCCCAAGAATCAGACTATTGCTAAAAAAAATCCATCAAAAAGAATCTTAAAAATGGCTTCTGTGCCTGTTTGAATCTATTATGTACCCCAGAAAAGCCATGTTTTAATCCTGATACAATCTTGTGGGAGCAGCCATTTCCTTTAATCCTGATTCAATATTGCAGGACAGAAACTTTACGAGATTATCTCTGCGGAGATGTGACAAACCCAATTGTGGATGTGACCTTATGTTTAGATGAAGATGTGACTCCACTCATTCTAGGAGGGTCTTGATTAGTTTACTACACTCTTTAAAAGGGGAAACATTTTGGAAAAACCTTAGAAGCACAGAGCCAACAGAAACTTCAGAGCAGAGATGACACAGATGCCGAAAGTTGGAGAAAAGAGACATGGATGCTTAGAGCCCAGCAGATATCACCATGAGATGTTAAGCAACCCAGAGCCTGGAGAGAGTCAAGGGAAGCTAAGAGATGAAAGCTAGCCCTGGGAAGCAAAGTGAGAAAACCCCACAGGAACAGAGGCTGAAAGCAGTGGGGCCCAGGAGCAAGGAACCAGCAGATGCCAACCATGTGACTACCCAGCTGACAGAGGTATTCCTGATACATCAACCTTCCTTGGATTAAGGTATCTTTCACTAGATGTCTTAGTTTTGGCATTTTTATAGGATTAGAACTATAAACTTGTGACTTATTAAATTCCCCTTTTTAAAAATCCTTCCAGTTCTGGTATACTGCATTCTGGCAGCTTACTAAGACAGCTTCATATTTGGATATTCTGTTTGTTTTGTGATAGGTAATGTGTGTAGCTTGCACAGCACAGTGCCTAACAGATAATTGATTAATTTGATAATTGATTCATTTGATAAATATTTCTAGTGATATATAACTATTCAGTAAATGGTGGCTGATACTCCATAAAGAAGTGCAGTCAGCTTTTTAACCTTTTGCCCTGTCTAACACACATATTTGCCAGCCACAGTGACCTTGTGATGTATCTAGACCAATACAAAGTCTGTATAAGTTACAAAATGTTTCCAAGTTTGTATAGCTGTTTTGAGGAGTGGTTCAAAGGCTGTATAAATAGTTTGTGGGGTATACAGTTAGAATTAAGTATTCTTTCTTTCCTACCAGATAACACTGAAATTTGTGAACTCTTTATATTGTAAGTTTAAACAACTTGGATTGATTTTCAGCAGATAATGAGGTCAAAAAGTAAACTAGGATGAGACTATAAAAGAGGGTGGATGTTGGAATAAAATAATTTATTGCAATCTACCTCTGATGGGCTTGGTGACTCCAACTTTTTCACCCGTGAACAAAGATAGGGCTTACAAGTTCTTTTGGTTTGCTAAGCTGCCCCAAGCAGATACCATAAAATGCATTGGCTTTAACTATGAGAATTTATTACCTTACAATCTTATAGTTTGGAAGTCATGGAAATGTCCACCTCTAAGCATCATCAAGGTGATGCTTTCTTCTTGAATACTGGCTACTGGTGATCCTGGACTCTTCTGTCACATGACAAGGCACATGGCAGTGTTTGCTGGTCTCTCTATTCTCTTCTAGGTTTCATGGCTTTCAGCTTATTGCTTCCATAGCTTTTTGTCCTTCTCTGTTTGAATTTCATTCTCCTATAAAGGACTCCAGTAATGGGATTAAGACTCATCCTGGCTGAAGTGGGTCACACCTTAACTGAAATAACTTCATCAAAAAGTCCTACTTACAATAGGTTCACACCCAAAGAAATGGGTTAGCTTTAAAAACGTGACTTTGGGGGTATAAATAGTTCCAGACCACCATACAAGCCTAGGCCCCTAGGATCCTCCAATCATTATTCCAAACCTGGATAGTTATGACTGTTCAGGAAAAGAAGTACTGGCATCCTTTTCAAAGTTTAGAGAAGGAACATTGGGGAGGATTTTAGTCATTATTCTCTAGACATTTTCTCCTCTCCAATTTTGCCCTCCTCAGCGTAGAGCTTTTCATAACACTGGTTCCCTATTATAAAATCTCCCCTAACAGAGCCCCTCATTCCCAAGTTATCTGCTAGGATTCCAGAAGAAAGGAATGGTGTTTTCAAAAGGGTTTAACTGAAATGAACTGAATGGAGGGACTATTTATAGAATTACAGACAGGCTTAAGAGAACCAACAAGAGTGATGGGGCACTTGGAAATGAGCAAGAGAGGAAAGCTGCTACCACTTCTAGGCCTGAAGAGGCAAGGGTAAGGCATATTGTTGCTGCAGCCCAGTGAAAGTTTGAGAGAACAGGGGTCAACCTATGTGGCCCTAAGTAAAGAAAAGCAGCCCCCAGCAATTCATGGCGCTGCAGGGAACCAGAGGAATACATCTCCCAACCTCTCTCTTTACCCTCTGATCTCTTGCTATTTTTTAAAGCTCTATGCTCTCTAGTTTATCATGCTACTAATAAAACAAGTTTCTAGCCAAATTTGTTGGGATGGTTATGATATGGTACAATATTTTTTTATACAAATTTTAAGTGTTACTAAACACAGTCAATTAAGTCATGTTTTAGGTTTTCCCGAAGTTCATTTTTGATAAAGCTGGGTGAAATATGTTATGCTCTGTGTTGGTTTTCTATTGCTGTGTAACAAGTCTTCATAGAATTTGCCACACCCATTTTTAGCTAGGAGTTCTGTAGGTCAGAAGCCCAGGCATGCCCTCTGGTTCTCTGCTCAAGGTCTCACGAAGCTGAAATCAAGGCAGCCACTGGGCTGGGCTCTCACGTGGGGGTTTCCAAGAAGAACTTGCTTTCCAGGCTCAGGTTGTTGGGAGAATTCAGCTCCTTAAAGAATTCAGATTATGGTTGTAGGGTGGAGTCCCCTGTTTCTTCACTGGTTGCTAGTCAGGGTCACTCTCATCCGTCCTCTAGTGGCTTCTCCTTCTTCACCCTTGAAATCTCTCGGACCTCTCCTCCAGTCAGAGTGAACTCTCTTTTACATTGGACTCACCTGGGTCTTCCAGGGCACTCTTCTCATCTCTAGGTCTTCTGTGCCATCAAACATGATACAATCACAGTGTTATTTCTCTTTACAGCCATAAGCTACGGAATTAGGGCAGGACAACTTTGTGGGGCCATTCTAGAAATTCTGCCTACCTCACCAATTCCTCCCCAAGTCTCAGTTATCTCCACTTACAAATTAGATGGCTACTTAAGAGGGACAGCTCTGTAGGACATTGAGATTCCCCTTTCCACTTTGTTTTTTTCTAATGCTAACACAGTGACCCAGACAATCATCAATATTATTCCCAAATGAATGTATGACTGCACATTGGAAGGCGTGTGAGCTGGAGAACTTGGCTTAGCACCATTCATTTGAACCAGTTTTATTGCATTTCTGCTTCTGTGGCAACAAAAATTTTAACTGCTGTGAAAATGTTACTGTTTGAGTACCTTGTGCCAAGATAGGTGTTTCATAGTCATGGTCCTAAAATTAAATTAAGTGCTTCACAGGGAATTCACTATTACTATTTATTATGATTCAAAGGAAAGAAAATGGAACCTGGTGATCTTTGTAAAACTCCTTCCACTGGCAGATGCAATTGAACAATTAGCACAATCTGTTCTTAAGCCATTTCTGTGAATGCATTTTTTGAACAGAGAATTTGGAGAGGACATTGAAGGAGACATCAATTAGTGTGTTTAAAATGGCTCCAGGGAGCAGAGACCTGAGCTTTCCTGCTTACACTTTTTAAAAATATTTTTATTTAAGAAAACAAAGAATACGCTTAGAACCACCTCCCCAGAAATGGATATCTTAGCTAGCTAAACCATAGGCATATTTAAATAAAATATCCAAATAATCTTTGTAAAACCTGTGTTTGCACAGTATGTTTCACAAAACCAATTTAAAATCAAGGCAACAAAGAAACAATCTACAAATTCAGGTAGCGGAGTTTCTTAAATTCTAAATATTAAACACTAACTTAAATACCATTTGATCACTGTCAAAACTGGGAATGTGCTCAAAATATCAAGTAGAAAGTTGTTACAAATATCTACATTGCTATATTAATGACCTATGTTACTAACATTTTCCCAATCTCAGAAATACATGAAGATACAAATGTTTTTACAATTAACATACGAAAATCGTAACCACCTAAAATGGACACCTTAGTTAGCTTATCCGTAGGCATATTTAAATAAAATATCTGGATAATCATTGCAAAGCCTGTTTGTACAATGTTTCATAAACCAATTTAAAATTAAATACAAGGAAAAAAAAATCTACAGATACAGATATCAGAGTTTCTTAGATTCTAAACATTAAACACTGTTAAATATCATTTGATTAACTATCAAAACTGTGTACATTCTCAAACTATCAAGTAGAAAATTATTACAAATATCAACTTTGCTATAGTAGTGACCTATGTTACTAAACATTTTCAAATTTTTTATTTCAGGAATTTATTATATCTAATATTACTACTATAGCTGACTATAGTTTTTTTTTACTGTTTTTTTTTTTTGGCTGTAAAATATAACATATGTACAAAGCAAAGAAAGAAAAAAGCAATAATTTTCAAAACACACTTCAACATGCAGCTACAGAACATGTCCCAGAACTCATCATGGGCTACCATTCCCTCATCTCAGATTTTTCCTTCTAGCTGCTCCAAAACACTGGAGGCTTTACCAAAGTGATAATAAAAAAATCATCTATCCTTTTATGTCTGACTTATTTCTCTCAGGGTTTTCTAAGTATAGGATCATGTCATCTGCAAATAATGAAAGTTTTACTTCTCCCCTTCCTATTTGGATGCCTTTTATTTCTTTCTCACATCTACTTATTCTAGCTAGCACTTCTAATAAAATGTTGAATAATAGTGGTGACAATGGGTATCCTTGTCTTGTTCCTTATCTTAAGGGGAATATATTCAATTTCTCACCATTAAGTATGATGTTAGCTATGGGTTTTTCATATATACTCTTCATGATATTGAGAAAGTTTCCTTCAATTCCTAACTTTTGAAATATTTTTTCAGGAAAGGATTCTGGATTTTGTTAAATGCTTTTTCAGCTTTAATTGATATGATCATTTCATTTTTCCCTTTTGATTTGTTAATGTGCCATATTACATTGATTGATTTTCTCATGTTGAACCATCCTTGCATTCCTAGTATGAATCCCACTTGGTCATGATATATAATTCTTTTAATGTGGTGTTGGATTCAATTTGCTAGTATTTTGCTAAGATTTTTCTCAACTATGTTCATTAGGGAGATTGGTCTGTAGCTTTCTTTTCTTGTAACATCTTTATCTGATTTTGGTATAAGAGTGATGTTAGCATCATAAAATGAATTAGGTAGCATTCTTTTGCCTCAAATTTTTGGGTGAGTTTGAGCAGGAACGATGTTAGTTCATTTTGAAATGTTTGATAAAATTCTCCTGTGATGCTGTCTGGCCCTGTGTTTTTCTTTCTGGGAAGATTTTTAATGACTGGCTGAATTTCTTTATTTGTAACTGGTTTGGTGAGATCTTCTGTTTCATCTTGAATCGATATACATAATTTGTGTGTTTCTAGGAATTTGTCCATTTCATCTAAGTTGTCTAGTTTGTTCACACATAGTTATTCATAATATTCTCTTATGATTTTTTAAATTTCTTCATAGTCTGTGGTAATGACCCCCCTCTCATTTTTAATTTTGTTTGTATCCTCTCTCTTATTTTCTTCATTAGTCTAGGTAGGGGCCCTTCTATTTTATTGATTTTCTCAAAGAACCAACTTTTATTTTTTGATTCTTTGTATTGTTTTATTGTTCTCCAGTTTGTTTATTTATGCTTTAATCTTTATTATCTCTCTTGTTTTATTTGCTTGAGGTTTATTTGCTGTTCTTTCTCTAAATTCTCCAGGATAGCAGTTAAATCCTCAAGTTTTGCTCATTCTTGTTTTTTAATATAGGCATTTAGGGCACTAAATTTCCCTCTCAGCACAGCCTTTGTTATATCTCAGAAGTTTTGGTATGTGTGTTCTCATTGACATTCTTCTCCACGTATTCAATGATTCCTCTAGCAATTTCTTCTTTGACCCAGTGATTATTTAGGAGTGTGTTGTTTAATCTCCATATATTTGTGAAAGTGCTGGTTCTTTTGTGGTTATTAATTTCCAACTTTGTTCCATTGTAATCAGAGAAAGTGCGTTGGATAATTTCAATTTTATTAAATTTATAAAGACTCAGTTTCTGTCCCAGCATATGATCTATCCTGGAGGACATTCCATGTCCATGGTGTTTTGGGGTGTAATGATCTATATATGTCTATTAGACCTAATTCATTTATCCTATTGTTTAGGTTCTCTATTTCCTTGTTGATCCTCTGTCTGCTTGTTCTATCTATTGTGGAGAGTGGTGTATTGAAGTTTCTCACTATTACTGTTGATATGTCTGTAGCTCCCTTCAGTTTTTCCAACATGTGCCTCATATACTTTGGAACTCCTTGATTGGAAGCATAAACATTTATGATTGTTATTTCTTCTTGGTGAAGAAATTGTCACTTTTATTAATACATAGTGTCCTTCTTTGCCTTTTATGATGTCTTTACATTTCAAGTCTATTTTGTCTGATATTAGTATAGCTATTCCTGCTTTCTTTTGGTTATAGCTTACATAGAAGATAATTTTTCATCCTTACACTTTCAATCTAGCTGTGTCCTTGAGTCTAAGATTCAAACAGCATGTATATGGATTCTGTTTTTTAATCCATTCTGCCAGTCTGTATCTTTTAATTGGTGAGTTTAGTCCACTAGCATTCAAAGTAATTACTGTAAATGTGGTTCTTAAGTGTACCATCTTGTCCTTTAGTTTTTACTTGCAAGATCTATATATTATCTTCCTTCTCTTTCTTTCCTTTAAATTACCATTACTCATATTCTTCGATTTTGTGCTCTTCTCAACCTCCCTCTCTTGTCTTTTTTTTTTAGCTGACAGGGCTCTCTTTAAGTATTTTTTGTAGGGCAGGTCTCTGTTGCCTAGTTCTCTCAATATTTCTTTGTCTTTGAAGATTTTAATCTCTCCCTCAATTGTGAAAAGGATAACTGGCCTGGATGAAGAATTCTTTGCTGAAAGCCTTTCTCATTCAATATCTTAAATATATCATACCACTGACTTCTTGCTTTCATGGTACCTGTTGAATAGTCTGAAGTCAGTTCTTATGTGTTTTCCCATGTACGTAATACATTGTTTTTCTTGTGCTGCTTTCAGGACTTTCTTTTTCTCTTCAACACCTGACAGTCTGATTAGTCTGTGTCTTTTAGTAGGTCTGTTTGCGTTTATTCTGTTTGGAGTTCATTACACCTCTTTGATTTGCATAATAATGTCTTTTATAAGCATTGCGAAGTTTTCCCCAATTATACCTTCAACTAATGTTCCAACCCTTTTCTCTTCTCCTTCTGGGACACCAATGATTCTTATATTTGTGTGCCTCTTGTTGTCCATTATTTCTCTAAGATCCAATTGCATTTTTCCATCTTTCTTGTCATTTGTTCTTTTGTGTTCTCTAGTCAACTGTTCTATCTTCTATTTCATTTATTCTTCCTTCTGCTTCTTTGAGTTTGCTATTCTATGTCCCTAGTATATTTCTAATTTGGTCTATTGTATCTTTCATTTCTGTGAGATCTGCCATTTTTCTATTTAACCTTCCAAATTCTTCTTTATACTCTTCTGGTCTTTTCCTAATATCAATATTTCTTTATAAATATCCTTGAGTAGTTGTTCCATATTCTATGTCCTCTCTGGAAGTTTGATTTGGTCATTTGGCTGTGCCATTTCTGCTTGGATATTCATGTGCTTTGTGATTTTCTATTGTGTTCAGGACATTTGATTGTCTTGATATTGTTATTTTGCAAGTTGGTCTCCCTCACTCTTCTAAAGTTTTGCATTTACTTATTTTTTTGCTGAAGGTTTCCTTTTGCACGTGGTTTGCAGGTTACTGTCTGCCAAAGCAATATCCGGAACTAATGTAAGGGGTATGATTCAACTTGAGAGTTTATTAGAAGCTAAGCTGGGATGCACGGGTACTTCAGTGGCAGAATGACACCCACCATGCAAGAGACTTATGCTCAACTACTGGCCTGTGCATCAAAAATTTAAAAAAGAAAGAAAGAAAGAAAGGTAGTAATAATAATAAAATAAGCTAAGAATATAATAAAAATATGAAAAATATAAACAAGAACAGGGGTGCAAGTGTAGTTCACTGGCAGACTTCTCACCTGCCATGTGGGAGACCCAGGTTCGATTCCTGGTTCATGCACTTCCCAAAAACAAACAAGCAAACAAAAGAAAGAAAAAGCAATCAAACAAAAATTCAACAAGTGGTGTGCAATATAGGATGCTCACATGGAAACAGAATGAAATGTGACCCCACCATACAGCAAAGAAGCAAGCAAAGAAAACAAGGACAGCAACAAAGCACACCTCAACAGTAGTATCCCTCAGAATCAAAAGGAGACACCTGAGGATACACAGGGAGTGAAGACAAACTGGTGTCCACCAAAGGGAGATAAAATTTAAGAGAAAAAAATAAATGAAATGTTATAATAAAAAATAATGCTGCTATGACCATCAGTGAACAAATGTCTGCTTGTGTCATTGCTTTCAACTCTTCTGAGTATATACCAAGTAGTGCTATTGCTGGGTCATAAGGAAACTTGATATTTAGTTTCCTAAGGAACCACCAAACAGTCTTCCATAGTGGCTGCACCATTATACATTCCCACAGCACTGCATAAGTGTCCCAATTTCTCCACATCCTCTCCAACATTTATAGTTTCCTGTTTGTTTAATAGCAGTCATTCTTATAGATGTGATGTGGTATCTCATTGTAGTCTTGATCTGCATTTCCCTTACAGCCAATGAAAATGAGCATCCCTTCATGTGTTATTGAGCCATCTATATTTGCTCTTCAGAAAAATGCCTATTCATATCTTTAGCCCATTTTATAATTGGGTTGTTTGTTCTTTAGATGTTCTTGTATGATTTTTTTGTATATACAGAATGTCAAACTTTTGTCCGATATGTGATTTCCAAATATTTTCTCCATTGATTTGGCTGCCTCTTCCCCTTTTTTGACAAAGTCTTTTGAGGTGCAGAGACATTTGATTTTGAGGAATGCCCATTTATCTATTTTTTTTGTTACTTGTGCTTTGGGTGTAAAGTTCAGGAAGCTACGTCCTATCACTAGGTCCTGAAGATGTTTCCCTACATTTTCTTCTAGAAGCTTTATGGTGCTAGTTCTTATATTTAGGTGTTTGATCCACTTTGAGTTAATTTTTGTGTAGTGTGTAAGATAGGGGTCCTCTTTCATTCTCTTGGTTATTGATATCCAGTTCTTCCATGCCCAATTATTGAAAAGACTATTTTGTCCCAGTTCAGTGGATTTGGGGGCCTTATCAAAAATCAATTGACCATAGATTTGGTGGTCTATTTCTGCACTCTCAATTCAATTCCATTGGTAAATGCTTCTGTCTTTGTGCCAGTACCATGCTGTTTGACCACCATGGCTTTATAATAGATTTTAAAGTCATGAAAAGTTAATCATCCCAGTTTGTTCTTCTATTTTAGGGTGAGTTTAGCCATTTGGGATCTTTTTCCCTTCCAAATGAATTTGATAGTTAGCTTTTCAAAATCTTAGAATGTTGGGATTTTGATTGGTACTGTGTTAAATCTGTAGACCAATTTGGGGGAGAATTGACATCTTAACTACATTTAGCCTTCCTGTCCATGATCAGGGATTATCTTTCAACCTATGTAGATCTCCTCTGATTTCTTTTAGCAATGTTATGTAGCTTTCTGTGTACAAGTCTTTTATGTCCCTAGTTAAGTTCATTCCTAAGTACTTGATTCTTTTAGTTGCTATTTTGAATGGAATTTTTTCCTTAACTTACTCCTCAGTTAGGTCGTTGCTTGTGTATAGAAACATTACAGATTTTTGCACATTAATTTCATATACCGCCACCTTGCTAAATTTGCTTTTTAACTCAAGTAACTTTGCTGTAGATTTCTCAGGATTTTCCAAGTATAGTATCATGTCATCTGCAAATAATGAAAGTTTTACTTCTTCTTTTCCAATGTGAATGCCTTTTATTTCTTTGTCCTGCCTGATTGCTTTAGCTAGAACTTCTAGCATGATGTTGAATAATAGTGCTGACGGTGGGCATCTTTGTCTTATATCTGATCTTAGGGGAAAAGCTTTCATTCTCTCTCCATTGAGTACGATGCTGGCTATTTTTTTTTATATATTCTTTTTATCACATTGAGGTAGCTACCAATGGTTCCTATCTTTTGGAATGTGTTTATCAGAAAAGAATGTTGAATTTTGTGGAATGCCTTTTCAGTATCAATTGAGATGATCATGTTATTTTTCCCTTTCCATTTGTTAATGTGCTTAATCACTTTAATTGATTTTCTTGTGTTGAACCATCCTAGCACTCTTGGCATAAACCTTACTTCACCGTGGTCTATAATTCTTTTAGTATGTTGTTGGATCCGATTTGCTAATATTTTGCTGAGAATTTTTACATCTATGTTCATTAGGGAGATTGGCCTGTAGTTTTCCTTTCTTATAGCATCTTTGCCCTGTTTTGGTATTAAAATGATATTTGCTTCATAAAATGAGTTAGGTAGAGTTCCTTTTTCTTCAAGTTTTTGGAGAAGTTTGAGCAGGATTGGTGTTAGTTCTCTGTGAAATATTTGGTAAAGTTCCCCTGTGAAGCCATCTGGCCTTGGACTTTACTTTGTAGGAAGACTTTTGATGACTGATTGAATCTCTTTACTTGTGATTGGTTTTTTGAGATCTTCTATTTCTTCCTGAGTCATTGTAGATTGTTTATGTGTTTTCAGGAATTTGTCCATTTCATCTAATTTGTCTAATTTGTTGGCATATAGTTGTTCATAGTATCCTCTTATGATTTGTTTTATTTCTTCAGGGTCTGTTTACGCACCCCTTCTCATTTCTGACTTTTGTTTATTTGCATCCCTCTCTTTTTTGCTTTGTCAGTCTTGCTAGTGGCCCATCAATTTTACTGATTTTCTCAGAGAACCAACTTTTGGTTTTATTGATTCTTTCTATTGTTCTGTTGTTCTCCAATTCATTTATCTCTGTTTTAATCTTTGTTATTTCTTTTCTTCTATTTGCTTTGGGATTAGTTTGCTGTTTTTTCTCAAGTTCCTCCAAGTGAGCTGTAAAGTCCTTGATTTTTGCTCTTTCTTGTTTTTTAATAGAGGCATTTAGGGCAATAAATTCCCCTTCAGCACAGTCTTTACCACATCCCATAAGTTCTGATAAGTTGTAGTCTCATTTTCATTCATTTCCAGACAGCTGCTGATTTCTGTAACAATTTCTTCTTTGACCCACTGGTTGTTTGAAAGTGTATTATTTAATCTCCATGTATTTGTGCATGTTCTCATTCTTTGGTGGTTATTGAGATCCAGCTTCATTCCATTGTAATCAGAGAAATAACTTTGAATAATTTCAATGTTTTTAAATTTATAGAGACCATTTTCGTGCCCCAGTATATGATCTATCCTGGAGAATGTTCCATGAGCAGTAGAGAAGAATGTATATCCTTATGTTTTGGGGTACAATGACCTATATATGTTTGTTAGGTCTAATTAATTTATCAAGTTATTTAACTTCTCTATTTCCTTGTTGCTCTTCCATCTGGTTGTTGTATCTATAGAGGAAAGTGGTTTATTGAAGTCTTCTGCTATTATTGTTGAAACATCTATTGCTCCCTTCAGTTTTGCCGATATCTGTCTCACGTCCCTTGATTGGGAGCATAAACATTTATGATTGCTGTATCTTCTTAGTGACTTGACCTTTTTTATTAATATATAGTGTCCTTCTTTGTTTCTTATGATGTCTTTACATTTAAATTCTATTTTGTCCGATATTGATATAGGTACATGTGCTGGTTTGAAAGGATGTATGTCCCCTAGAAAAGCCATGTTTTAATCAAACTCCCATTTCATAAAGGTAGAATAATCCCTATTCAATATTGTATGTTTGAAACTGTAATCAGATCATCTTCCTGGAGATGTGGTTTAATCAAGAGTGGTTGTTAAGCTGGATTAGGTGATGACATGTCTCCACCCATTTGGGTGTGTCTTGAGAAGTGTCTGGAGTCCTATAAAAGAGGAAGCATTTTGGAGAATGAGAGCAATTCAGAGAGAGCAGAGCAGAATGACGTAGCTGCAAGGAGGAGAAGTCCACCAGCCAGTGACCTTTGGAGATGAAGAAGGAAAATCCTTCCTGGGGAGCTTCATGAAACAGGAAGCCAGGAGAAGAAGCTAGCAGATGATTCCGTGCTCGCCATGTGCCCTTCCAGCTGAGAGAGAAATTGTGACAGTGTTCACCATGTGCTTCTCAGATGAGAAAGAGACCCTGAACTTCATCGGCCTTCTTGAACCAAGGTATCTGTCCCTGGATACCTTTGATTGGACATTTCTATAGACTTGTTGTAATTGGGGCATTATCTCAGCCTTAGAACTGTAAACTTGCAACTTATTAAATTCCCCCTTTTAAAAGTCATTCAATTTCTGTTGTATTGCATTCCAGCAGCTAGCAAACCAGAGCAGATTTTGGTACCAGAGAGTGGGGTGCTGCTGCTGTGGTTTGCAAATACCAAACATGTTGGAACAGCTTTTCAAATGGATAAGGGGAAGATTCTGGCCTAGAATGTTTTGAAGAGAATCTTGGTAGAAATGTGGACTCTAAAGACACTTTTGACGAAGCTCTAGAGAGAAATGAGGCATGTATTATTTCAGACTGGAAAGAAGATGAGCCTTGTTTTAAAATGGCAGATAATTTGGCAAAATTGACTAGTGGCTTTGGATGGAAGGCAGATTTTAAAAGCCATGAACTTGGATATTTAGCAGAAAAGATCTCCATATTAAATGTGGAAAGTGCAGCCTGGTTTCTCCTC
The DNA here is from genome assembly GCF_023851605.1 of Tamandua tetradactyla. Taxonomy (NCBI): domain Eukaryota; kingdom Metazoa; phylum Chordata; class Mammalia; order Pilosa; family Myrmecophagidae; genus Tamandua; species Tamandua tetradactyla. The sequence goes on from NC_135353.1 coordinate 8,230,196, forward strand.
ACAGCTTATAGGAAATGTGACAGGAGAGAGATAAGCTGAAAAGTGAACTCCTGAGTATAAAGAAACCAGAAATTGATGTCCTGGAAAATTCTGGTTCCCAGAAACGGAGACCCCAGAGAATAGTGCTCCATGTAAGGATTTGACCCGATGTGGAAACAGTCAGCCATCTCAGAGAAAGCCAGGATTGGACATGGAGTTATCCAGGAAGGATTTGTGGAAACTCCTTATGTCTGATGGGCATGATCCAAGGCTACTGCATAGAAAGCCAACGAGAGTGCTGTGGGACCTGTATAAACAGAGCCACTGCCAGTCTGGACTGGGGGTTTCAGAGAAGGGACACGTTGGAGGAAAATAACTTCCGAGGCAAAACCATGGAGGCTGAGGTCTGAAGTCAAGAAGCCTCGGGCCAGGAAAGCAGACCCACCCCAGCCCGTGGAGAGGGTGAGTTTGCCCTGAGGGCAGAGGATGAGTCTCCCATATCATTGCAGTGGAAGAGTCGTGCCACCTCAACCCTTCGAGAAGGTACAGCATGTTCCTTGGGGTTTAGGGAGAGCCTGGCTGACACCACATGGAGGGGTTGAGTGTGTGCCCCGGAGATGGCAGAGAGCCAGTGTGTGGCCCCAATGCTTGGAGAGGGTGGAGCTGAGAAAAAGGTGGTCTCCCTAATATCCCGCAAGGTTGCATTTGGAGAGAGGCAGGCCTCTGTGTAGGTGTTTGGAAAGGGTGGGACTCCTGCTTTCAGAAGCCCCAAAGATAAATGATTCTCAGGCTTTGAAATCTAATGGACTTTGCCCTGCAGGTTTTTTAAACTACGTGGGTCTGGTGACCCCTGTGTTCCTTCCTCCCTATGGAAACGTGTGTATGTATCCTATGATTGTTCCTCCTTTGTATGTTGGCAGCAAATAACTTGTTCTGTTTTCAAAGTCTCAAAGCAAATGGAGAAAAATTTGCCTTAGGACTGTCCATGCCTTTAACTAGCTTTAATGAGACTGTACTGATTTTAATCTTGCATTATACTTGTATTTGAAATGTTACTGGAATGGTTTAAGGTTCTCTGATATTGTTATGGAATGAATGTATTTTGTATATGGAGAAAACATGTCATTTTTAGGGCCCAGAGGGTAGAATGTGCTGGTTTGAAAGGATGTATGTCCCCTAGGAAAGCCATGTTTTCATCTAAATCCCATTTCATAAAGGCAGAATAATCCCTATTCAATACTGTGTGTTTGAAACTGTAATCAGATCATCTCCCTGGAGATGTGGTTTAATCAAGAGTGGTTGTTAAACTGGATTAGGTGATGACATGTCTCCACCCATTTGGGTGGGTCTTGATAAGTTTCTGGAGTCCTATAAAAGAGGAAACATTTTGGAGAATGTGAGCAATTCAGAGAGAGCAGAGTAGAACGACATAGCCACAAGAAGCAGAGTCTAACAGCCAGTGACCTTTGGAGATGAAGAAGGAAAACACCTCCCTGGGAGTTTCGTGAAACAGGAAACCAGGAGAAGAAGCTAGCAGATGATGCTGTGTTCACCATGTGCCCTTCCAGATGAGAGAGGAACCCTGACCGTGTTCACCATGTGCCTTTCCAGATGAGAAAGAACCTCTGACTGTGTCGTCATGTGCCTTCTCACCTGAGAGAGAAGCCCTGAACTTCATCAGCCTTCTTGAACCAAGGTATCTTTCGCTGGATGCCTTAGATTGGACATTTCTATAGACTTGTTTTAACTGGAACATTTTCTCAGCCTTGGAACTGTAAACTTGCAACTTATAAAATTCCCCTTTTAAAAAGCCATTCCGTTCCTGGTATATTGCATTGTGGCAGCTAGCAAACTAAAACAGTACTCCTGCTTTCTTTTGGTTACAGCTTGTGTGGAAAATCTTTTTTCATCCTTTCAAGTTCGATTTATTTCTACTTTTGTGTCTGAGATGAGTCTCTTGTAAGCAGCATACAGCTGGATTATGTTTCTTAGTTCATTCTGCTAATTTGTATCTTTTAAATGGGAAATTTAGTCCATTAACATTCAAAGTTATTACTGAAAAGATGTTTCTTGAATCTACCATGTTATCTTTTTTATTTTATTTGTCAGATCTATATATTCTTTTCTCTCTTTCCCTTTTTGTGTTTTAAGTTACTCTTACTAGTACTCTTCAATTCTGTGTCTTTCTTTCTAGTGGGTCTATAAGGAATATCACCATATTGAAGATGAACAAAATTGAAATGGGTTATATAGACCTACATGTCCCACTGATTAACACTAGAAATATAAATTAATTCTAGCAAGAATTATTTCAGAGATATGATTCATGAACAAAGAGTGTTTAAGTCCAGAGTACAGGGGGAAAACTGCTATTGCATACTATGAGCTGTGTTCAGAAGGAAACCATCAGCACTACCACAGCAACAGCAGAAGTAAATAATGGAGGGAGGGAGAAGTGTTAATGGGAGGTTTAGATTTCCTATTTGCAAGTGTATGTTTACTGGTTTTCTTTCTCTTAGGAACAATGAAATTATCTAAAATTGAAAAAGTTGATGGACTGTGGACTTTGGGCACTATATATGATGCCCAATAAATGCAGGTGGCTGAAGGATGCATTGATGGAGAAGTAAATTGGTGAACAATGGTGGATACTTATGAACGAAGGTTGTGCTGCTACAAAAAGGAACAAAGTCGTGAGGTATGCAGTGATGCAAAAGAACACGTGTGGCAGTTGATGAGGCAAAATAAGCCAGAAACAATAGAGCAGCAATGGTTTAGTCTCCTTTAGAAAATTTTTTTAAGAAAACAAGGGCCTAGATTGTAAACTTTTATAGCAAACACATTGTCAGGAGGGATATTTATTATTTCTGGATCTTGAAAGGTTGTTTTATATATATATCCAGATATTTAGGGATAAGAATGAAGCTGATCAGGTTGGGGTTAAAGTAATTCAGAACAACACAGGAGTAAGGAAGAAAGACAGTATCTATATTTTAGATCCACACATACTCTTTGAGATCAAAGGAAGAAAGGTTTGTGTGGTCTGGAACTGAAATTTTCTGTAGTGCATAATCTAACTCAACCTATCTGTATAGCTCATTTCAACAACTGAAGCATAGGGAGCCCAGAATTAGAAAGAGGTCCTTTAATCCTGCATAGATCAATGTAATGTCTGGATACATCCTAGAGTATATTAAGCAGATAATCAAAAAGTATTGGCAAAATCCCTTGAGAGATGGAAGAGAAGATATAGAACTATTAAACATTAGCATAAAGGAATCCCCTGATACTGTGTCAAACTGTAGGGACACCCAAATCAATAGGCCAAGCTCTTGATCCTGAGGCATACTCTTATGAAGCTTATGTAGGTAGTGGAGAAGCTTAGACTATCTATAGGCATGCCTAAGAGTCACTTCTGGCGGATCTCTTTTGTTACTCACATATGGCCTCAGTTTCTCTAAGTCCAAGTCTGCAAGTGAAATCCTTGCCCTCCCCCCAACGTGGGACATGACATCCAGGGATGAAAGTCTCCCTGGTACTGTGGGAGAGGATTCCCAATGATGAATCCAGACATGGTACCATGGGATCAACAATTACATCCTGACCAAATAGGGGAAAAGAAGTACAATTTTTTAAAGTATCAGAGGCAGAGAGAGTTCAAATAGAGTCAAGAGGCTACTCTGGAGGTTGCTCTTATGCAAGTTTCAGTTAGACCTTGCTACCTATCTAACCTGCTAACCCCCAACCAGGACCATTCCAAGCAATCCTAAAGAACACCTAGGGCAGTATATAAGATTCCACAAGGGCTCCATGCTCTATAGTAACTTTCTAGAAACTTACAACATCCAGAAGGGTCCCTGGACCAGATAAGTCCTGAAACCTAGAGGGCCCAGCCTCTCCAGAACATCAGATAGTCCCGTTTCCCTAACCAATATTATTGACAGCCCCTTCCAACATGAAAAAGTTAGAATAGCCATGGCCCAAACACCCCTAAAGAAAGTAATGGAAAGCTCAAAGGTGATGGTGGAGTTATATAGAGAAGATAGGATTTAACAAATGAATATGAATGCTGAATTATTAAACTGATGTCTCTTTTAGTCTCCAGTGTTTTAGAGCAGCTAGAAGCAAAAACCCAAAATTGTGGGATTGTAACCCATGTTAATTTCTGAAGTATGTTCTGTTACTAATTGTGGTGCTTTGTGCTTTGAAATTTATTGCTTTTTTGTTTATGTTACTTTTCACAAAAACAGAAAGAAAAAAATTCTACTGTGATGATAACAAAATATTTAAGTCTTCTAGTTTCCTATTCTTGAGCAGCTAGAAGGAGCAGTCTAAGAGGATCGTATGGTAGTCCATGACAATCTCTTGGATCTGTCCTGTAACTACTTGTTTAAGGTTGTTTTGAAAACTATTGCTTTTTTATTTCTTTGCTTTGTTTATATGTTATGCTATACAATAAAAAGTTAAAAAAATATGTGCAATAAGAAATAGAAAATAAGCAATAAAATATAAAAATGTATAAAAACCAAAAATGAGACAAACAATTATACTACTACTAAAAATGTATAGGAAGAATATATTTTTAAAAGGGAGAAAGAAAAAAAGAATATCAAGAAAATAAAATAAAATTGAAAATAAAAACCTAAGCTGATAGGGAGTTAGTTACCTGCAGTTACTCCTTCTCCCCAGCAGGGGACGACCCTGAGGCTCCTCCCTCAGGTTCCCTCCTCCCTGTCTGGAGTAGTTGACCTGCACATACTGCTTCAGGAGAGCAGGGGGCGCATCTAAGGCTCCTTCCCCCTCAGCCCCACCGCCCCTGGCTGTAGCAGCTCAAGAACGGGGTGCTTGGTGAGGTGGCTGCTCCTGGCCCCCCGCAGGCAGGACTGGGGAGCCAACCGTTGCCTGGGGGATCAACCAACCCGCAGTGCTGGTGGGTCTTCCGGACACTGGGCCTGCAGAGCGGGCTACTCCTGCATCTGGCCAGGTGATCGCTCCCCTCTTCCTGAGGCTCGCCCCCTGTAGTGGATGATCAGGTCCAACTTCAGCCTTCCTACAGGTGCTGACAACTATGACCTGCACAGGGATGTCTCCCCAGCCAGCAGCTGGGGCACGCTGGAACTGAGGATGGTCAGCTCCCTCCTATTGCACCTTCACACCTGCTGCAGCTGACCTGGTGGAGATCTTGGTCACCCAACCCACTCCAGTCTTCCTGTTCCAACCCCACTGTGCTCCCGCCTAAAAACTGCCTAAAAACCCTCTTTTTTTACTCACACCCTGGGACTGCAGTCCTGGTCATTTTCTCCCCATCCCCTATATTGTTTCACATTAGCAGGAGTGAACTCACTCTACTCTGCTCTGCGATCTTCCTAGAAATTGATCTCTTGCTATTGTCTCAAATTAACCAACTCAACCAGAAGCTAGAGGCCAGGGATCCCAGGTGATGTGTCCATAGAGGTCAGAATCCTTAGGTACAGAGAAGAGCAGAGAAGGATGGATAATGGATCTGGGTATGAATGAATGTAGTATAACCAAGACGCACCCCATTTATCTTGCAGCATCTATTTTTTCCCTTTTCCTGGAAGAATCAACTCCTATCCCCAACATGAAGTAGTGTAGTATATCACTGCAGGGCAATGCCAGTTCAGTTATATGCCAACCTAGAACCTAATTTGTAAAGTTAGAAATACTAAGAGGACCTGGTACTCTTCATATAATGTAGCAAGAGGGAATAAGACAATTAATGAAGATACAGCTGCTGTTGTCCATTTTTGTGTAGCTGATCACCAGGCCTAGATTGATAAATCATATTTTCCTTCATTCACCATGACCTATGCCATGTTCTTTCTACCATCTGATAGCTTCAAGGTTTTAAATCTGTCCCAGTGACCCAAAACTTAATTTCCACAAGATCCAAGTCCTTACTAGTCTACTCTTTATTGGGTTGAGTCAGTTTTACATTGACTATTATTGTTGACAACGAGAATACTAGGAGTACCACAGTGAATAACCAGTGTCCAAATCCATACCTGCTGGCCACCATTGTGTAGAAGTAAACCAATCTCCTCTTGGTAATCAGGATGGATCAATCACCCCCCACAATATATCTCCTTCTTTGCCTGTTGGTTCAGCAGATTAAGGAAATCAAAATGATCAGCATGTGGTCTTAACTTCTAATTCATCAGAATCATGATGATTCTATTGCTTGGTGGAGGCATGCATTCCTTGGGCCCTAGCCTTTCCAAACCCGCTAGGCTGAAGGTTTCAGGAATAGGTAGTAGGCAATAGTGATAGTGGTCATTTCTATTACTGCTTTTTGATTCTCATACCTGTGTATACTGGCAATGGGGAAAGTCACTATACATTGGCTACTGTTTTAAGTTATGTACAGCACGTATAGGTCAACACCACATTTATTACCAGGTCCTCATATGTTCCTACTCCAAGTGAAAGTCAGGATGATATTTTGAGTCCCTGAGTATCAACGAGAACTTGGATTCTGTTAAATGTTTGGATATTTCCCTTCCACGAGCATACAGTTACCCAAGTAAATGTTAGTTGTCCTTTTGGAGAAAGCCTAGAGGAATTGGTATCATATACAACTGTTGTGGTAAAGCACAGTTGTTCCTCCTGGGGACCAATTTCTCCTTCATAAAATTTAATTCCTTGTCTGAAAACTGACACAGGTCTGAAAGCCAGACAAGGGATTGTGACTTTATTGGTTTGGTGTGGCAGCTCACAAACTTGTTCATCTATCCTTGATTTTTTCTGATTGTAAAGATTCACTTCCCTTGCTGGCTACCTGTCTCTCTTGTCCCTATGATAACTACAATATCTAGAATAACCATATTCTTGTAACCATCTCCATAGCCCTAAATGGGTCAATGTCTCCTGGTTGCCATACTGACCCTGCCGTTCATTGCAGTCATTGCACCCACCTCGTTTCTGATGGTAAATATCACCCACTAACCTCTGTTGTTATTATCCTCATTGCTACAGTGAACCCAGCTCTGTCTATGACTACTTCTCCCACAGTCTGTCCTGTCCTACAAGAGGGATCCACCACTGACCTTGGCAATGCTAGTGGCTCTCTCACCCATTAATTCCTGATGGCCTTGGGGGATGGTATATCCTCCATACCATTCTGTAGACCATAGCCATCTAGTAGGGATTCCAGACTTACAGAGTAGAGATACTCTAGTACATCCACTTCTCTGAACCGTTTAATACCCTTTTTATTGTTTGCCTTGACAATTCTAGCATTTCTACTGTGTTTAGTTTGGACCACTGCTTTTTCCATACTTCTAAGAGCCAGCCTAAGAAGCATTTTCATGTCATCTCCCAGGGTCCTCACCAGAGTGTTACATCTTGTATCCCTTGTGACTACTCCCATATGATTAACATCTTCATCTAATTTTATGTTCAGATTCCTCCTTGACCCAGTATCATCAATTCAGTTCCATGCATACTTTCCTCGTTCCTGCTGATTTGTGCTGACAAGGTCCTGTTGCTCTTTTGAGGTCAAGTCTCTTCCCTCCCTTTACAAGGCCAGCACTTCCTCCAGCCACGTTATTTTGTGATGTAACCCCAGTTATTGTCCTATTGGCCAGGAGAGGAGGCAGAGGCAGATCCTGAGGGCACATAATGCTGCATCATCCTCAAGAAAGATTAGGTAACATCACAGAAATGGGTGGCAGCTTGCACAGATGGAGAAGAGTCAGAGAACTCTGAGGATTCAAGATATTCAGTTGCATAAACCTATGTCCCCATACCATGATATGGGCTCCAATTCTTTCCCAATCAGGGCCCTGTTCTTGACATAACAGACCTGTGGTTGGCAGTGTAAGCTTCCTTATGCTTAATTCCTAGGCCTGGGCCTCAGTTTTATCTGCTCTCAGGATACAAGAGATGAGAATCTCTTTACAGTCTACCGAGGAAGTGCTCTGATTTTCACACAGCTTTTAATTGCCTATTAATCACTCATAGCCTTTTGTTATTTTTCTAAAACATCAATCATGCTCAGCAAAGGATACCCAATTCAATTCCACAGGTATAGCATCCCGATTCCCCATAGCGAAGGGTTTTAAGAATTGAATTATTGCCTTGTACCACAGGCTTTTCATGCACCACCTATCTTAACTAAAGGGGTGTGTTTCTGTTTGATAAAGCTGCCCAAATGCAATATACCAAAAATGAGTTGGCTTTTTTAATGGGGATTTATTAGCTTACAAGTTACAATTCTAAGGAATGAAAATATCCAAATTAAGGCATCAATAGAATCATACTGTCTCTGAAGAAAGGCTACTATCACATGGGAAACCTCTGGCACATGGGAAGGCACATGGCCGGCATCTGCTTATCCTTCACTCACATGTTTCATTACTTTCAGCTTCTGGCACTGGCTCTTTCAGCTTAAGTGGGTCCTTGCTTGCTTTTTCAGGGGCTTTTGTTTCTAAGATTTCTCAGCTTTCTCTGTCCTTTATCCTCTCATGAAGGACCCCAGAAAAAGATTTAAGACCCACTTTGAATGGGGAGTGTCACATCTCATTTAAATAACCTAACCAAAAGGTCTCACCTGCAATAGGTCTGCACCCACAGCCATGTATTAAAGCAACAAGGCCTTTTCTGGGGTACATAGCAGCCTCAAACCAGCACAGGGTGTTCTTGAGTTTGACTGCTGTGGAAGATAGGAAGCAGGATTGGACAGAAGGAGAAGCTGGGCTATGATACTATCTCAACCAAAGCTCCAGTCACCCCCATGAGGAACGGTGAGGATGGGAAGGCCCTTCAGAGTAGTCCCACATTGCAGTAACCTGGCTGTGTCTTTAAACTTCACCAATGACGAGTCATTGGATGCAGGCCACACCTGGAAAGGTGTGGTCCTTCCAGCCAAAGTGAATTGCTGGCAGTATTTCCACCATCTGGGGCTATGAGTCTTTCAGTCCCTGAAGGGTTATCTGGATGGCACATTACAGCATCTATACAGTGTGTGTATACAAAATTAGCTACAAGAGTCAGGGAAGGCATCTCTGGGAAGATGATATTAGAGTAGAGGCATGAATAACAATTAGCAGCTTTTCACATATCTGCAGGAAGAGTATTCTAATCAGAGGGACCATGGCTCTGAAGCAGGATAAAGCTGAGCATGTTTGAGGAACGGAAAGGTGGTCAATGGTCGAACCACAGGGAACCAGGGGAGAATGTAACCAAATGGCAATGGGGAGATGAGCAGGGGCTAGGCCTTGCACGACCTTGTAGGTCATGAGAAAGAGTTTAAGTTTATTCTAAATGCAATGGGTAGCCATTGGAGTGTTTTAAGTAAGGGAATGATGCATGATCGAAAGTCTTTTAGCAGGAAAATAGACCAGTGATTCCCAAACTTTGTTGCACGTTGGAATCACTTTGGGGATCTTTAAAAACTACTGAGGCCTGGCTCCCACCCCAAAACACTCGTTTTTAGTAGCCTGAAGCACCTCAGGGGCATGGGGAGTGTTAAAATGTCCCAGGGATTCTAAACTTTAGAAACCTGTAGAATAGACTGAAGGAGACTAGTACAGAAGATGGGACACCAGGTAAGGAGGCTATTACAGGAATCTAGACAGGAGGTGATGGGGTCTTAGGCTACAATGGCAATAATTAGAAGTGGTCATATCTCGGCTACTTTTCTGACCTCTTTTCTTATACTTTGCCTCACTGACAATCTCCCGATCCTGGACTCACTGATTTTATTTATGCCTCAATGTTTTTGTACTTGCTTTGTAATCTGTGTGGAACACTTTTCCCAGATCTTCACAGGGCTTGCTCCCCTTCCACAATCACACTTCTGTTCAAAAGTCACTTCCTCCAACAAACTTTCCTTGACCATTCTATCCTAAAATGCATCTCAACCCCCAGCCTCACTTACCGAGTCACTCGCCATGGACCCCTTACCCTGCTTCATTTTACTCCATGGTGCTTATCACCCCTTGATGTCGCATGTTTATGTGTTTGTTATCTGTCTCCCCTACTGGACTGTAAGTTCCATGAGGGAAGGCTCTTCATCCAACTTGTTCTCTCCTATATTCCCAGAGCCAGAACAGGGGATGAGTAATCATCTTCTAGTAAGCTCATAGCACATGTCACCCTGATCCCTGAAGTAGTGGAGATTTATCATCATTACTGCAGGGTTCTTTATGCATGTACTTGAAGGCCATGTCAACAGAGGGGTGAGATTACAAATGAGTGTTCTTTGCCTGAGGTTAATTGATGCTCGTCTGTTCTGCTTCCATCCATCCTCCCACTTTTCATCTCAGCACTCAGAACCCCACTCCTCCCTTTGGCCTTGGGAGCCCACATGCTTATCTAAAGAATAGTGATATAGATTAGAGTTCCTGTAGGAGCCAAACCCATAACTAAATGTTGACACCCAACTTCATTACATTCTGAGCCATCGAGCATATCCAGGCTAGGGTCTCCGCTTCCACTAGTGTCTGTGTGTTCAGTTCTTTACCACAACTGGTGGTAGCAGCTCCTGACTAATACATGTTTTATGGGATCTAATTTTTATACCATCCCCATTCCTTGCTTGAAGAGAGTGGGAAACATTTTACCTCTTGTGCCAAAATGAAGGAATCTCACCAATTATCAGAAGGAGGATTTGAACCCAGGAAATCTGGCTCCAGGGCCCCTGTTCTTGACTACTATGCCATAGCAATTCTACAAAACTCTTTGTTATTTTATTAATTCTGGGGTTGATGCCTTCTTTCCATCCTGAGCCCTCTGCACTAACTCTTAATTCCCCCAAAGATCCATGGTTTTGCAGGTTGGGAACTATTGGTCTAGAGCCCAGTCCTACTGGTCTCCTTCTGTAGTGCACTTCAGCCACCCTTCTCTCCAACTCTGTCTGTGCCCAGCACAGCATGTGGCACATAAAAGGTGTGCAAATGTGTAATAGATGAATGACTGAGCAAGTGCATGAGGAGACAGAGACAAAGATGATGGATGAATGAACTCAGTCAAGTGTGTGGTTTTGGCTCTGAAATGCTGGGCGCGTCCTCAGCAACTATCAGTAATTCCCACTAGAAGCTACACTGAGAGCTGCTGGCCCCAGAGTGTTGGCAGAATCAATGACCTGGATGACCTACTGGTGAGGTCTAAGGCCCTTGTTCCATTCTTCATACCCAGGCTTCTCACTTGCCAGCACCTATCCTTACCATAGGTCTGAGTTCATGTGCTTGGGTTGCATTTGGAGACACAGGTGATTCAAATGGCTTTTCAAGGTGATGCTGGATATGTGATCTTGTCTGTTTCTTATGAGAAGAGTGGGAATATATCCCAATGGATAATCCTGTCAAATTCCTGCCATTTACAAAAATGTGGATCAACCCTTTATTTGCAGAGGCATCAACATTAGCTGCAAGTATCTGTTGGCCAAGCCTGTGCTGGGTCCAGATAATTGTCCCAAGAGCAGTGGTGGATCTAGAGGACCCTTAGCCAAACTAGGTACAGGATCTTCAGAGGCAAGAGAGACAACATACCAGTATGAATACCACATGATTTGGAGGCCCTGTTTGTCTTTGGAAAGAAATTGAATTTGCACTTCTGCCTTCACAGTTTGAAACAGATTTGTTTGTTAAGAGGAAACGTTCACTTGTTACTGACAAGAATCTGTTGCACTCTGGAGAATCATGTTCTTATGGGAACTGGTCATGCTAATGGGAGGAAGCTGGATGTGGTCGGGGTACAGTCATTCATCCAGCCTGCCTCAGTAGTCATTGTCTTATCACTGGTATTTGGCAGTATTTCCAACTTAAAAACCCTGCTCCTGTGGGTGAGAAATGCTGACACCCATTGATCACAAACCAGGTAACCCACAAGCTAGAACGCAGGGGCCTAAATGGTGAAAGCAGTCCAGAAGTGAAGTCTTCTGTCTTCTTTCATGTGGCAGGTCAGCTGGTACTCCATTTGTGAAGCATGCTTAGATGTTTTTCCCCTGTGAAAGAGCCTCTCTGACTATAGTGTAGATGAAGGACTGGGAGGGTGCTTCATCTCACCCTCCCAAGAGTGCTGTCACAGGTCAGAGTTGAAATATCTGCCACAGTGCTTAGCCCAGTTGTCATCATGCTTCAGCTCTAAACACTCAGAGGGAACACTCCACCCCACCCCACCCCCAAATTTCTGAAAGTTTGTTCCACCCATTAAAAAATTGCCAAAATGTGCATGGACATAGGGATACTGTATGATTTGGAGCTGCTGCGCCACAAACCACTCAGTAAGGTGAACCCTCATGTTCATTCTCACTCTTGCAAAAGACTGAACAGAGGAAGTGGTGTAGTAAGGAACTTCTCCAGGGTCAATTCCTGGCAAGTGCAAAATGCCATTTTCTGTAGTTGGGTCACTTTCAACTTGGAGTGACTGTGAAAGAAATTGAGACTGTGGCTTGACTTCTACATGGCAGCAAGACCTGTCATTTTTAGCCAACAAATTAGAAAAGAAAGGGGTGAAAGGAGCAATTGTGGTTCCTTGGATGTGCCATCCACCGGAACACATGGGTCATCAGCCTTTGCAATCTACTTTCTCAGATCTCCATAGCCTATGGAATAGATGGGGAGAAATAGTGTTTTCAAAGGACAAAACCTCTTTAGTATGCACTTTCATTTGGTTTGAAGAAAACTACGCATGTGCTAGACAAGTGAGGTTCCATATGGGGTCCGCCACATCTTCTGCTGCTTTTTGGGGTCTAACCAACAGATTTTGCTCATCACCTTTTCCTCATGTTAAAATTTGTGAGTGCTTGAGGCAAAAATCTCATCCAGATGTTGCTGAATCCTTTACAGTTAAAAAAGGTCGCAAGAGCCTTTTGATGTCTGGACAACCTACAAAGATTTTGCCAGCCTCTTTCTTCGATCTCAGAAGTGGAGGACACCACAAGGCTCCAACAGGTCATGGCCTCATTTCAGAACTTAGAAGTCAGGAGTGTTCAAGGATTCCAACTTTGGCAAGCAGCCCATATTGCCTATTTGCAGGGCTGCCCTAGGTTTCGATGTATGGGTTCAATCGGCAAGTGAAAGAATGAGTTCCATATGAGTTTTTCAGATGCAGATGAGAGGCCTTAGCATCTGGTGTCCTGGTTTAGCATGCCAGATTTGGGAGTTGTAGCAAGCCAGAAAGAGAACCTGTTGGGAGGAGCATCGTGATCAACAAGCACTTGCTTGCCATCTCTGTTAAATGTGTCTATGTCTCTACGTCTCTTCTCATGTGAAATAGAATGAAAGAGTCACTGAACTTTTTGCAGCTGGGAAACAGCACAGCAACGGGACTCAAGTCTTCTCACTTAGAGGCCTAGGGCTCATGGACAAAATCCTGATTCCAGAGGCCTGAGGATGGGGCCAAAACTGCCTACATAATTTACAACATTGCATATAAATAAAAAATTCAGAGCCTCCTGTTAAAAAATTATGAATTTCATGACTGTGACAAGTATTAAATGAAGGCCACAGAGCCCTTCTGAGAATGGGGTCTTAAATGACAGCACAGGTGGCATGACCATGAAGTTGGCACTGGCTGCAGCAAGCTCCCTGCTTCTTGTTGGAGATGCTGTGTGATCAGGGCCTTTTCACAAAACTCCCTAGGTGGAAGGTCTCTCATTGGGGTTTATGGCCATGGAGGAAACCAGTGGTGGGGTTAGCCATAGGCCTTATGTTTTTCTAATGAACCAGCAGGTTCAACCAGCTTATTTAGAATCTACTGTTTAAACACAGGGATATGAGTATTATGTGCATCACCACCAGGACTGCAGACTATAAGTGTGCTGCAAATGATCTGAAACAATTCCAAACCATTAAGAACTCATGACAGAAAGAAGCAGCAGAACTGGGTCAGCCTGTGCCTGAGACCAACTTTGTAAGAGGGAGTTTTCCAAGTTAACTTCCATGTAGTATGCAATGATTATTAATATATAAGTGCTAAAAAGGTGGTCATGTGAAATACATAAATCTAATTAAAACAACAAAATCATCACAATTTTTTAGAACTTAGACCCAAAAAAATAATTTTCTGGAGGGAAGTGTGTTTAATCACTGATATTGTTAAGAAATGCTGGAGGGCGGTGATAAAACAGAACCAGTCGCTACTTAGCTTTATACTCGTATTAAAATTCTCTTTAGACAAAGCTCCCCTTTATGGCCTGCATCCAAGGTGGGGGTAGAAAGCCAGACCACTCCCACTGCCCTGCCCTCCACTCCATGCCAAGTTTTTTTAGCAGAAAGTGACCTAATCGGTGTTTGGTTTGTAGTGTCCAAACACCATGATTTCAGTCCTTGGGAGTGCTGGTGGTGACTTTTAGCAGAGTGCGTTTTTTGATCCTTCTGAGGGTCATTAGTTGCTTACAAATACCATTATGCGGTAGGTGGCTGGGAGGTGATTCCATTGTGCCTTTTGGGGGGGTTGACAGTGCCACCTCTCATACATCACGCCTCTCCCCATCTGAGTGATGCACTCACACTCACACACACACACATGCACACACACACTCACAAAACACCACGCCCTTTTTCCTCTTTGCCCATGAGATAAAGTGAAGGTGGAGGTTTGTCTTCAGTAGCGAATCCTTACACTGTCCTCATCCCCAATGTCTAACTGTGGACCTGCTGGTCTACCCCAAACCCTGCATGACCCCACCGTCCTCACATACCTCCCTCTTCCCTTCCTCCCTTCCCATGATCTGAGAACTACAAAGACACACACACATATCTCCTTTACTCAAGGCTTTTTTTTTAATCATTGCCATCGGAGCACACTGCTGCATAAGATGTAGTCTCTATGCAGTTGGTCATTTTCCCACAGCTGCCATTTGAGACGCAGTACATAGTTACAGGTCTCTGAACTTCATTAGGCACAGGGGGAAGAATGTTCCTTGGAGGGGCAGAGATCTCCACGGTCTCTCATTTCTTTTCACTTGACCCTGTCTTCTCTTATTTTGGCTCCATCTCTTGCTCTGCTTCCGTGGCTTTCGCTTCTGTATCTTCCTTCCTCTCCATCTCTTATTTGGTGCATGGTGACAGACAAATGTTGTTGGCCTTTTTGGTTTCTTAGGCTTTCTCGAGCGGGTATGAGATGATTGAGATTTCTTCCTCATATTTCCTTGATGGGGCCTTTTAATCTTCATTGTGTTCTGCACCTGGAAGGGCGACAGGAGGGGTCCAGAACGGTATTAGTTTGGAGAAGGGAGAGGACTGGATGGGAAGGGGGCTTCCAGAGAAAGGTTGTGGGCTAAAGAGGGGGTTGTGCTAGAGCAGGACAGGTAGGCCTTGTGGTGGGAGGAAAGGGAAAGGAATCAATGGGAAAAAGAAAGGGAAACTTAAGTGGTGTTGTCTCACCTTGCCACCAGCACTGGGCCTGGGTTGATAAAGAATCTTCTTTTTTTTCAACCTTTTGGTCCTTGGGGTTGGTTGAATCATAATTGTTCTAGGCTCCCATGGTTTCCTAGTCAGCTTAGTCATGTTGCAGCCAACAGTAATCTCCCTTGGCTCCTAACCCCTTATATATACCTCCCCAGGACAATGAGTAGCCACACCCTTCAGCTTTGATTGGTCAACATGGCATTCTTCCAGCCAATGACAGCTCAAGGAGTCTTAGACATCACAAAGCACTACTCCTGGCACTACCATGAGAGGAGGGTGTGGGCCAAGATGTGGCTTACACCTCACAAATTACCACTCCCAACATCTCCTTGGTAGGATGGGGGAGGTTGTTAGGGAGGCCAAGATTCTCTGGTTGTAGAAAGGGGAAAGTTCTTTATCATTCCTTCAAGAACTTTTCCAAACTAACCTTCCTACCTCCCCAAGCTCAATTCTGGTGATGAATGTATCTGGAAAATGATGTCTCCTTCAAGCCTTCCCCATGGCCACCCCTATTCAGTGGTTCATTCTGTTCTCTTACACCCTTCACCAGTACCTAGTATTTTGAATGTCTCATCTAAAATCCCTCCAAGTTAATGTGGCCGTGTTTAAGTCTTAATGGGCATGTGCATCATCCTACTTCCCTCCTAAAATTTCTCTAATGTGCATTGAAGACCATTTACTTCTTGGTTACTATGAGATAACTTTCCCATTCACACCACCTTTTCAAAATTCCCACATAACTCTCCTCAGTTTTCTGTTCTCTTGTCTTAAATCACTGCCCACAAGCTGTCAAGATTTCAGTGAATAGACATGCCCCACTGTCATTGTTCCAAAATTGTTCCCCAATTTTGTTCCAAATTGGGGAGGGTGATTTATGTATTCCAAGAGGTATAGTACTCAGACTTGGGTTTTAAAGTATAGAGGAATGAGGCAGATATTCACATTCAGAAAGCCACAAACTGGGACTTGGCTGAACCAGAAGTCTGCTTGCCTTATGTACAATGTTCTTCTCAAAATGTCTCCTCACCCATCAGACACTTTCTTACCTTATTTTACTGTTGATTCTGTTAGCATCCTATCTCCCTTGTAGCTTACCTTGCGATTGTAACACTGGTGGAAATCATCTTTATGAATAGCTACAACAAACTCCCAAGGTTGTGTGATCAAGTACTGGCCATATAGCTTCTTAGGTAGAGGGTCTCTCATTTGGGTTTATGGCCCTGGAGGAAAGCAGTGGTGAGGTTAGCCATAGTCTTTATGTTCCTAATTAACTACAGATTCAGACTGCTTGCAGTTTTTACCTGGGCATACAACATTTTGGCTTAGTGGGAGTTCCTGGGGTTTCCAACAGAGAGCGTACTTCCTGGTGTTGACTGGTTGCTTACCCAGCCAGGATGTGTTACACTGCCTAAAATTTTAAAAGGCACAACAACAATTTTAAAAGACATAAACAAACTAAATAGACAACTCACAAACTGTGGAAGAAAAAATGATTTATAACTTAGACCTCTGATACAGTGATAATATCACAAAATGTAAAAAATCTGAAAACTAGTGAGACAAAGGATGAAAAACCAATTACAAAAATGCCAAAGAAAATATGGGAAGACAATTCATAATAAAGATATACTAAAAGATGTTTAACCTCTCTAAGTTAAAAATGCAAATTAAAACTACACTGAAAAATCAAAACGAAAAGAAAATTGACACAGATTTTAGAATTAGCCAACAAGAACATTAAAACAATTATTATAGATGTATTTCATACATTCAAAGTAAGGTAAAGATATGGAAGTTATAAAATAGAGCCAAGTTGATCTGAGAGAGATTAAAAGTAGTGTCTGACATGACACACAGTGGTTGGGATTAATGGCAAATTAAACATGGCAGAAATTTGTGAACATGAAGATATAGCAATAGAAATTATGTACAGTGAGACACACAAAGAGATTCTATCAATATATAAAAAGTATAATAAACCATGATCAAGTGAGACTTGCCCCAGAAATAAAATAAAACAATTTAATTCACTTTATTAATAAACTATAAAGGAGAAGCTAGATGATCATCTCAATAGGTACAGAAAAACAATTTGATAAAATTCAGCGTCCGTTCCTTGTTAAGAAACATTAGCAAACTAGAAACAGAAGTAAATCTTCCACAAACTGATGAAGACCATCTAAAAAACCCTATAGTTTACACTATACTTTATGGTCGAACACTGAATGCTTTACTTCTAAGTGAAGGAAAACAAAACAAAGAGATTCACTCTCCTTATTCAGTTCTGGCCATGAAATCAGGCTATAAAATGATATAAAAGACATTGTTTTGATAAGAATGAAACTTTTTATTTGTGGATAACATAACAATCTATGTAGAATATCTGATTAAATCTACAAAAACCTACTAGAACTAGTGAGTGAGTGTAGCAAAGTTGCAGGATAGAATGTCAATATGCATAATTCGATTAATCATAATTCTATTTAATAGAACAATAAACAATTAAAACAAAAAGTAATGCCACTTACAATAGTATCAAAAATGAGAAACACTTCTGGATAAACCTGACAAAATATGTGAAAGACAACAGCAAAAACTGAACCGTAAAAGATACAGGGATAACAAATACTAAAACTAATATAGTGATGGTGAAAATGAAAGAACAGACAATAACAGGTGCTGAAGAGGATGTGGAGAACTTGGAACCTTCATACATTGCTGGTGGGAATGCTGGAAAGCCACTTTTGTAAACAGTTTATCAATTTTTCAAAATGTTAAACAGAGTTGCCAAATGACTCTCCGCCTCCTAGGAATATACCAAAGAGAGTTGAGACTCTTTTCTATACAAATACTTGTAGACAAATACTCATAGCAGAATTATTCATAGTAGTCAAAAGTAGAAACAGCCAAAATGTCCATCAACTAATGAATGGATAAACACACTGTTGTGTATAGAATGGAATATTGCTCTGCCATAGAATGAAGTTAAGTAATGATACCTGTTTCAACATGGATGAAGTTTGAAACAATTGTGCTAATTCTAAGAAGTCAGGCACAAAAGGCTACACATTGCATGATTCCATTAATATGAAATGTCCAGCATAGGAAAATCCATAGAGACAGAAAGTAGTTGCCAGGGGCTGGATGGGGGGGGGGGGTGGAAATGGGAAGTGACTGCTAACTAGTAAAGAGTTTCCTATTGGGGTGATGAAAATGTTCTGGAATAAGATAATGGTGATGGTTGCATAACCTTGTGGCTATACTAAAAACCACTGATTGTTACACCTTAAAATGGGGAATTTTATGGTATGCAAATTATGTCAATTAAAAAAAGTTTTCTTATACTTTTATATCCAGAGAAATTGTTCTAGCTTGCTAGCTGCCAGAATGCAATATACCAGGAACAGAATGGCTTTTAAAAAGAAGAATTTAATGAGTTGCTAGTTTACAGTTCTAAGGCTGAGAAAATTTCCCAATTAAAACAAATCTATAGAAATGTCCAATCAAAGGCATCCAGGGAGAGATACCTTGGTACAAGAAGGCTGATGAAGTTCAGGGTTTCTCTCTCAAGTGGAAGGGCACATGGAAAACACAGTCAGAGTTTCTCTCTCATCTGAAAAGGCACATGGTGAACACAGTCAGGGTTCCTCTCTCATCTGGAAGGGCACATGGCGAACACAGCGTCATCTGCTAGCTTCTTCTCCTGGTTTCTTATTTCATGCAGTTCTCCAGGAGGCATGTTCCCTCTTCAGCTCCAAACATCACTGACTTGTGGACTCTCTGCTTCATGGTGTGGCAGCATTCTCTGCTCTCTCCGAATCTCTTTCATTCTCCAAAGTGTTTCCTCTTTTATAGGACTCCAGAACATCTCAAGACCCACGCAAATGGGTGGAGACATCTCGTCACCTAATCCAGTTTAACAACCACTCTTGATTAAATCACATCTCCAGAGAGATAATCTGACTACAGTTTCAAACACACAATATTAAATAGGGATTATTCTGCCTTTATGAAATAGAATTTAGATTAAAACATGGCTTTTCTAGGGGACATACATCCTTTCAAACCAGCACAGAAATTATCCCTCAAAAATGAGGGAGAAATAAATGCATTCTCATACCAGCAAAAACTCAAAGGAATCACTGTCAGAGATCTGCTCAATAAGAAATGTTAGAAAAACTTCTTCACAGAGATGGAAAATAATATGAGCAGAAACTTGGGTGCACATAAAAGAAAGGAAGAGCATCAGAAAAGGAATAAATGACAGTAAAATAAAATCTTTTATCTTTCTTATACTTTTTAAACTTTTTAAAAAAATTGTATAATATAACATATATACAAAGCAAAGAAAGAGAAAAGGCAATAGTTTTCAAAGCACTCTTCAATAAGTAGTTACAGGACAGACCTCAGAGTTTGTCATTGGCTACCATAACATCATCTCAGATTTTTCCTTCTAGCTGCTCTAGAACATTGGAGGCTAGATGGAATATATATTTTTATCATCACTTTTTTCTTTTTTTTTTGCGTGTGAAAAATAGCATATGTACAAAAAAGCACAATAAATTTCAAAGCGCAGAACAACAATTAGTTGTAGAACAGATGTCAGATTTTGGTATGGGTTACAATTCCACAATTTTAGGTTTTTACTTCTAACTGTTCTAAAATACTGGAGATTAAAAGAAATATCAATATAATGATTCAGCAATTATATTCATTTATTAAATCCTACCATCTCTGTATAACTCTACCATCACCTTTGATCTTTCTCCCACCCTTTAGGGGTATTTGGGCTATGCCCATTCTAACTTTTTCATGTTGGAAGGGGCTGTCAGTATTCTGGGATAGGGTGATGGAACTAACTGATGTTCTGGAGAGGCTGGGCCCTCTGCATTTCAGGACTTATCTGTTCCAGGGATTCATTTGGAGGTTGTAGTTCTCTGGAAAGTTACCATAGTGCAAAGGACCTTTGTAGATTCTTATATATTGTCCTAGGAGTTCTTTAGGCTGGAATGGTTTGGGTTGGGATTTGGCAAGTTATGATAGGTAGCAACGTCTAACTGAAGCTTGCATAAGAGTGACCTCCAGAGTAGCCTCTCAACTCTATTTGAACTTTCTCAGTCACTGATACATTATTTGTTACACTACTTTTCCCTCTTTTGGTTAGGATGGCATTGTTGATCCCATGGTGCCAGGGCCATACTCATCTATCCATGCCATCAAGGAGCCTTTCACCCCTGGATGTCATGTTCTATGTAGCGGGGAGGGCAGTAATTTCACTTGCAGAATTGGGCTTAGAGACAGTGAGGTCACATATCAGCAAAAAAAGAGTTCTCCACAAGTAACTCTTAGGCATACCTATAGGTAAGTTAAGCTTTTCTGCTACATACATAAGTTTCACAAGAGGAATCCTCAAGATCAAGGGCTTGGCCTATTGATTTGGGTGTCCCTAATGTTTGACAGAGTACTGGGGGTTTCCCCGAGGGTAAAGTTTAACAGTTCGATAATTTTTATCCCATCCCTCAAGGAACTTTGCCAATACTTTTTGATTATCTGCTTAATATAGTCTGGGATATATCCAGGCATTACATTAAGGTATACAGGATTAAAAGCCCTCATTTTTATTCTGGGCTCCCTATGTTTCGATGGTTTAAATGAACTATCTTGACTGGTTGAGAAATGTGCTACCGAAAATTTAGGTTCTGGACACTATAAAGCTTTCTTCCTTAGGTCTCAAAGAGTAGGCGAGGTTCTAAAATATAGACAATGTCTACCTAACCCCTGTGTTCTGAATTACTTTAATCTTGACTTGATTACCTTCATTCTTATCTCTGAATACCAGGTTATACGTATATAAAACAGCCTTTAAAAATCCAGAAATAATAATTACTACCCCAGACAAAATTTGACAGCTACAAGAGCTTGCAGTTAGGCTTCTGTTTTCTGATAAGCATTTTCTAAATGAGACCATACAATAGTTGCTCTTTTGTTTCTGGCTTATTTTACCTCACCAAATGTCCCACAGTTTCATTCACAATGTTGCATGCCTCACGATTTCATTCCTTTTTGTAGCAGCACAATATTCAATCATATGTATACACCATCGTTCGCCAATCTACTTCTCAGTCAGTGCATCCTTCAGCCACCTGCATTCATTAGGCATCATGTATAACGTCCAAAGCCTACAGTCCATCAACACTCTCAATTTTAGATAAATTCATTGTTCTCAAGGGAAAGATAACCAATAAACACATCGTCACCAAATAGGAAATCTAAACCTCCCCTTACCTCTTATCCCTCCCCCACCCCATTATTTACCCCTGGTGTTGCTGTGGTACTGCTGATGTTTTCCTGTTAAATATATCCCACAGCATGCAATAGCAGTCTCCCTCCACTCCCTGGCCCATATGCTGAACTTAAACACTCTTTGTACGTGAATTGTATCTTTGAAGTAGTTCTTGCAAGAACTTATTTATATTTCTAGTGTTTATCAGTGGGACCCATAGGTCTATATAACCCCTTTCAATAATGTTTAGCTTCAATATGGTACTATTACTTATAGACCCACTAGTGAACTGCCTTCACTGCTATCTATTCCCTTACATTTGAGTTCAACCTGGTTCACCCATCTCTAGCTTCTATGTATCTCTAAATCCCCTATATTCTGTATTATAAGATTCTGATTTTACATTTACCATGGTCATAAAAGTGGAATTATACAGTATCTGTCCTTTTGTGTCTGGCTTATTTCACTTAGCATTATGTCCTCAAGGCTCATCCGTCTTGTCATGTGCTTCAGGACATCATTTCTTCTTACTGCTGCATAATATTCCATTGTATGTATATACACATTTTGTTAATCCAGTCATCTGTTGATGGGCACTTGGATTGTTTCTATCTTTTGGCAATTGTGAATAATGCAGCTAGGAACATCAGTGTGCAAATGTCTGTTTGTGTCACTACTTTCAGCTCTTCTGGGTATAAACCGAGTAGTGCTATTGCTGGGTCATAGGGCAACTCGATATTTAGTTTTCTAAGGAGACACCAAACTGTCTTCCATAGCAGCTGTACCATTATGCATTCCCACCAGCAGTGCATAAGTGTCCCAATTTCTCCACATCCGCTCCAACATTTGCAGTTTCCTGTTCATTTAATAGTAGCCATTCTTATAGGTGTGAGGTGCTATCTCATTGTAGTCTTGATCTGCATTTCCCTTATAGCTAATGAAAAAGAGCATATCTTCATGTGCTTTTGAGCCATCTGTATTTGCTCTTCAGAAAAATGCCTATTCATATCTTTAGCCCAATTTATAATTGGGTTGTTTGTTCTTTTGTTGTTGAGTTGTGTGATTTCTTTATGTATACAGGATATCAAACATTTGTCCAATGTGTGATTTCCAAATATTTTCTCCCATTCAGTTCGCTGCCTCTTCACCTTTTTGACAAAATCTTTTGAGGTAGAAAAGTATTTGATTTTGAGGAGTTCCCATTTATCTTTTTTTGTTGTTGTTGCTTGTGCTTTGGGTGAAAACTTTAAGAAAAAATCTCTTATTATTAGGTCTTGAAGAAGTTTCCCTACATTTTCTTCTAGAAGCTTTATGGTACTAGTTTTTATATTTAGGTGTTTGATCCATTTGAGTTAATTTGTACAGGGTATTAGGTAAGGGTCCTCTTTCATTCTTTTGGCTGTTGATATCCAGTTCTTCCATGCCCAATTATTGAAAGCACTATTTTGTTCCAGTTCAGTGTATTTAGGGGTCTTGTCAAAAATCAGTTGACCATAGATTTGGTGGTCTATTTCTGCATTCTCAATTCGATTCCATTGGTCAATATTTCTATCTTTGTGCCAGTACATGAGATTTTGACCACTGTGGTTTTATAATAAGTTTTAAAATCAGGAAGTGTTAATCTTCCACTTCATTCTATTTTTTAGGATGCTTTTATCTATTCGGGGTCTATTTCCCTTCCAGATGAATTTGGCAATTAGCTTTTCCAAGTCTTCAAAGTACGTTGTTGGAATTTTGGTTGGTACTGTGTTGAATCTGTAGATCAGGTTGGGGAGAATTGACATCTTAGCTATATTAAGCCTTCTTATCCATGAGCAGGGAATGTCTTTCTACCTATTTAGATCTTCTTTGATTTCTTCTAGCAATTTTATGCAATTTTCTGTGTACAAGTTCTTTACATCC
Organism: Tamandua tetradactyla; assembly: GCF_023851605.1. NCBI lineage: Eukaryota > Metazoa > Chordata > Mammalia > Pilosa > Myrmecophagidae > Tamandua > Tamandua tetradactyla. The sequence goes on from NC_135353.1 coordinate 8,253,737, forward strand.
TAGTTAAGTTCATTCCTAGTTACTTGATTCTTTTAGTTGTTATTTTGAATGGATTTTTTTTCCTTAATTGACTCTTCGATTAAGTTATTACCTGTGTATAGAAATATTGCTGGATATTGCATGTTAATTTTATATCTTGCCACCTTGCTGAATTTGTTTATAAGCTCAGGTAATTTTGTTGTAGATTTATTAGAATATTCCAAGTATAGTATCATGGCATCTGCAAATAATGAAAGTTATTTAAGTTAACTTTTGTATAGGGTATTAGGTAAGGGTCCTCTTTCATTCTTTTGGCTATTGATATCCAATTCTTCCATTGAATTGAGATGTCAATTCTCCCCAAACTGATCTACAGATTCAACACAGTACCAACCAAAATTCCAACAATGTACTTTGAAGACTTAGAAAAGCTAATTACCAAATTCATCTGGAAGGGAAATAGACACCAAATAGATAAAAGCATCCTTTGTTCAGCCTGATTGCTCTAGCTAGAACTTCTAGCACAGTGTTGAATAATAGTGGTGACAGAGGGCATCCTTGTCTCTTTCCTGATCTTAGTGGGAAAGTTTTCAGTCTCTCTCCATTGAGTATGATGCTGTCTATCCGTTTTTCATATATTCCCTTTATTATACTGAGATAGTTACCTTTGATTCATATCTTTTGGAGTGTTTTTATCAGAAAAAGATGTTGAATTTTGTTGAATGATTTTTCAGGATCAGTCAAGATGATCATGTGATTTTTCCCTTTCCAGTTAATGTGCTGTATTACATTAATTGATTTTCTTGTGTTGAACCATCTTTGCATTCCTGGTATAAACCCTAATAGGTCATGCTGTATAATTCTTTTAATATGTTGTTGGATTCAATTTGCTAGTATTTTGTTGAGAATTTTGACATCTGTGTTCATTAGGGAGATTGGCCTGTAGTTTCCCTTTCTTGTAGCATCTTTACCTGGTTTTGGTATTAAAGTGATGTTAGCTTCATAAAATGAGTTAGATAGTGTTCTTTTATCCCGAAATTTTTGGAAAAGTTTGAGAAGGATTGGTGTTAATTCTTTTTGGAATGTTTGATAATATTCCCCCGTGAAGCCATCTGGCCCTGGGCTTTTCTTTGTAGGAAGATTTTTGATGATTCATTGAATGTCTTTACTTGTGACTAGTTTGTTGAGACTTCTATTTCTTCCTGAGTCAGTGCAGCTTGTTTGTGTGTTTTCAGGAATTTGTCCATTTCATCTAAGTTGTCTAGTTTGTTGGTGTATAGTTGTTCATAGTATCATCTTATGATTTATTTTATTTATTCAGGGTCTGTGGTAACACCCCACTCACATTTCTGATTTTATTTATCGCATTTCTCTCTTTTTTCTCAGCCTTGCTAGTGGCCCATCTATTTTATTGATTTTCTCAAAGAATCAACTTTTGGTTTCATCGATTCTCTCTATTGTTCTTTTGTTCTACCATTCATTTAACTCTGCTTTAATCATTGCTATTTCTCTTCTTCTATTTGCTTTGGGGTTAGTCTGCTGTTCTTTCTTAGGTTCCTCCAGGTAAGCAGTTAAGTCCTCAACTTTTGTCTTTCTTGTTTTTTCAATACAGGCATTTAGGGCAATAAATTTACCCTCTCAGCACAGCCTTTGCTGCATCCTATAAGTTCGGATAAGTTGTATTCTCATTTTTATTCATCTCCAATAGCTACTGAATTCTCTAGCAATTTCTTCTTTGATCCACTGATTGTTTAAGAGTGTGTTATTTAATCTACATATATTTGTGAAAGCTCTCATTCTTTGGTGGTTATTGATATCCAGCTTCATTCCATTGTGATCAGAGAAGGTCCTCTGAATGATTCCAATGTTTTTAAATTTATAAGACCTGTTTTGTGCCCCAGCATTTGATATATCCTGGAGAATGTTCCATGTACACTAGAGAAGAATGTATAACCTTGTACTTTGGGATGCAATGACCTATATATGTCTGTTAGGTCTAATTCATTTATCAAGTTGTTTAACTTCTCCATTTCCTTGTTGATCCTCTGTCTGGTTTTTCTATCTGTAGAGGAGAGTGGTCTATTGAAGTATCCTAATATTATTTTTGAAGCATCATCACTCCCTTCAGTTTTGCCAATGTCTCCCTCATGTACTTCAGAATTCCTTGATTGGGAGCATAAATATTTATGATTATTTCTTCTTAGTGAATTGTCCCTTTTATTAATATACTGTGTCCTTCTTTGTCTTTTATGATGCCTTTACATTTAAAATCTTTTTTGTCTGATATTAGTATAGCTACTCCTGATTTCTTTTGGTTACATCTTGTGTGGAACATCTTTTTCCATCCTTTCATTTTCAATCTATTTGTATCCTTGTGTCTTAGATGAGTCTCTTGTAAGCAACATATATCTGGATTATATTTTTTAATCTATTCTGCTGTTTTGTATCTTTTAACTGGTAGGTTTAGTCCGTTAACATTCAAAGTTATTACAAAAAAGATATTTTTTGACTCACCACCTTATCCTTAGTATTTTGTTTGTCAGAACTATATATTCTTTCCTCCCCTCTTTTTATCCTTTAAGTTATTCTTTCTGGTACTCTTCAATTCTGTGCCCTCCTCCAGACCTCCCTCTCCTGTCTGTTTTTTTTTTTCCAACTGGCAGAACTCCCTTTAGTATTTCTCATAGAGCAAGTCTCCTGTTTACAAATTCCTTCAGGACTTGTTTGTCTGTGAACATTTTCATCTCCCCCTCAGTTCTGAAGGAAAATTTGGCTGGTAACAGAATTCTTGGCTGGAAGTCTATTCTCTTTCAGAATCTTAAATATATCATACCACTACCTTCTCTCCTCCACAGTACCAGTTGAGTAGTCTAAACTGAGTCTTATGTGGTTTCTTTTATATGTAGTAGATTGTTTTTCTCTTGCTGCTTTCAGGATTTTCTATTTCTCTTCAACATCTGACAGACTGATTAGCATGTGTCTTGGGGAAAGCCCATTTGGATGTATTCTAATTGGTGTTCATTGGACTTCTTTGATTTGCATATTTATGTCCTTTATAAGGGTTGGGCAATTTTTCCCCATTATATGTTCAACTAATCTTCCTAGCCCTTTATTCTTCTCTTCTCCTTCTGGGACACCAACGATTTTTATATTTGTGTGTTCATCATTTCCCTGAGATCCAATTCAAAATTTTCCATATTTTCTTCCATTTGTGTTTGAGTGTTTGAAATCAGTTGTTGTGTCCTCCAGTTCACTTATTCTTTCTTCTGCCTCTTCAAATCTGCTGTTGCGTGTCTTGAGTATATTTTTTATTTGGTCTACAGTATCTTTAATCTCTGAGATATCTGCTATTTTTCCATTTGTTCTTTCAAATTCCTCTTCATGCTCTTCTAGTGTCTTCTTGATCTCCTTTAGGTGATTAGCCATCCCATTTATTTTATTTAGAAGAGTTTTATGAACATCTTTGATTAGTTGTTCCAACATCCGTGTCTCCTCCAGTGTTTTAATTTGTTTGTTAGGCTAGGCTATATCCGTCTGCATCATGGTATGCTTAGTGATCTTCTGCTGTCTTCATGGCATGTAAATATCTTGATTGGTTTACCTTGGAAGTTGATTTCCTTCAGTAATCTAAAGCTCTGTATTTGCAAGATGGATGTGGAGCAAGAGGCAGGACATGGTTCTGGACACAACAGTGTGGTGATACATTGCAGCACAGCTATAGGCACAGGTTGGGGACATTACGCTGGTGCCTTTGAACATGGGGTGCACATCTCTGGGTTGTAGACATGTGGTGCAGGAGCCATGAGTATGTGGTGCAACTCAGGCAGACCTTGGAGCACAGGAACAGGATGCAGCATGGGGGAAACAGAGGTAGAACATTCCTAGTCCTGGTCTCCCCATCCTTGCACTCCTGAGGGTTCCAGACTTCCACTTGGAAAGGGGTGTGTTAAGTTGTTTGCACCATCTGGACAGTCTCTGGTTCTCTGCATCTCAATTTTTCAGTTTTTGTAACCAGGGTCTCCCTAGGTGGTGTAGAAGACCCTCTTGGGTCACTTACACCCTGGAATTGCCATCTCAGTTGCCTTTCCATCCCTTCTCTAGCTGTTTCTTGGAGCAGGGGTGAACTCTAACTATCTTATTTCATATCTTCCTGGAACCCTCTATTCCGCCATCTTCCCGGAACCCTGAGTCCAGCCCTTTTGCACTATTTTGTGCTATCTGACTCAAGCCACTTTTTTTCCCATCAGCCCCAACCCCTGTCTGCCGGGGCAAAAACTCCTAGTATCTTAACACTTATGCCAAGTTTCTCTGTGCTAGAGGCCAATTTTCAGTAGTAAGAATTGTTAATTAATTCTGCAAGTGGGGCTTGGTTGTGCTAAACACTTGCTGCTAGTAAAACTGTTTCCTTTCCCCTCGGGAAACCAGTCTGCTACATCCACGGGAGAGGTGCGCTGGCCTCTGTGGCTTGGGGGAATTACAGTTTTATGTGGGGTCTCGGCCAGTCCAGCTTTTCCAGACTGGTGTACACTGTGTGTCTGTTTGCTGATGTAGCCACAGCAGTTGTTTTATACTGTTCCTGGCTGTTTACTAGTTGCTCTGGTGGATGAACTGGAGGATGAACTAAATTCCACACCTCACTAAGTCACCATCATGCCCGTCTCCTATATTTCTTATTCTTAATTGATATAACATCAATGTTTGTTTACAGCAAAAATAGCAACAGCAGTAACGATGTTTTTATTGTTTATTGCATATGGATAGGCTAAAGTGAATGACTGCAATATAATAAGTAGTTAATTAAACTAGAGATCAATGACAAAAAGATAGCTAGAAAATCCCCACATGTTCAGAAATTAAATGACACACTTCCAAATCATGTATCAAAGAAGAAGCTTCAAGATAAATTTTAAATATATATTGTATGAAATGAAAGACAAAATAACACTTGTCAAACTGTGTGATGTAGAGAAAGTAGTGCTTATAGGGGCATTTATAGAATTAAATGCAAATATTAGAAGAGAAGAATAATCTAAAATTAATAACCCAAACCTCTACTCTAGGAAATAAAGAATAATAAATTAAACTAAAGCAAGTCGAAGAAAGGAAATAATAAAAATTAGATCAGAAATCGATGAAAATGAAAACAGGAAAACAATTGAGAAAACCAGTGAAACGAAAAGGTGGTTCTCTGAAAAGATCAATAGAATTGAAAAGCTGCTAGCCAGGCTAACAAAGACAAAAAGAGAGAAGACACAAATTACCAATATCAGGACTGAAAGAGGGTTCATCACTATTGATCTCAGGGATATTAAAAAGATAACATAGGAATACTGTGAACAATTCTATATCCACATAGAGTTGATAACTTAGATAAAATAAAGTAATTCCTGGAAAGCTGCAAACTATGAAGATTCACTCAATGAAAACTAGATAATCTGAAAGCCCTATATTTCTGAAAGAAATTTAATTAGTAGCTAAAAATATTGACAATGATATGTCATGTTGCTCCCATGTCCCCTTGATATGATGTCATGAAAATGGCACTTTACTTCTGTGGTCTTTCTCCCCAAGACTCATAACCAAAGTTTAACCATATGAAAAATATCAGACAATTCCCATTTGAGGTAATTTGACAAAATAACTGGCAGGTATTGTCCAACAAAGGTCCTCTAAAACTAAGAAAGCCTAAGAAACTGCCACAGGCCAAAGGAACCCTAAGGAGATATCATGACTATATATAATGGTATCCTGGATGGTATCCCAGAAAAGAAAGGACATTAGGAAAAACTAACAGAATCTGCATGAAGTGTCATCTTTAGTTAATAATATATTGTTATTGGTTCATTGGTTTGTGACGTGTGTCACATACTAATGTGAGATGTTAACAATAGGGGGAAATTAGTGTGAGATACTTGGGGAACTCTTTGTACTATCTTCATAATTTTGCTGTAAATCTAAAGCTATTCTAAAATGAAAAGTTCATTTAAAAATACACAAAATAACAATTATAGCCATATTCTGTATGTTCAAAAGTGGCTAGGACACTTAAAATCCTCACCTTCATTTTGGAGATGAGACAACCAAGGCTTTGCAAGGTGAGTTGAGTAGCCTGATATTATAGAAGTTTGTAGGGCTTCAAACTCCATCTTACTGATCCCACAGCCTATGTTTTTCTGACTTGTAGCCCCTGCCTCCATGTGAATCAAAGGAAACCAGGTAGTAGAGGAATGCTACCTTATTATGAGTCATGTCATGCTTGTGTGTTCTTGCTTGGATTATGAAAATGGTTGTGCCCTGGTTGACTTTTCTTTCTGCATTCCATAGCCTGTGACATTCCTGGTAGTGACGCTTGAAGATGGTTCATTAAAGAAAAGACAGCAGCTACTTGCCCAGGATGAAACTTGAATTCTTCATATGCCCAGGGAGAAAGAGAACTGAATGGTGATGTGGGCAAAACTGCAAATTGAACTTTTTTCTAGGTGGTTCAGGACCAAGAAGCAGTATGCAGAGGTTCCCCTCTGGTACCTCACTGGACCACTCTCCATCCAGAAGGTATCCCAGCTCCAAAATTTTCTTCTTCCCACATCTGACCACTCAGTAGCATCTTTCCAAAGGAAAGGGAGTTCATGGTCCCAAAGTCTCTCTTCACTCCAAGTGCTGAATGATTCCACTTATATCCCATTCCTGTAATTCTTTCTCCCAGAAGAGAGGAAGGCGCATGAGAAGGAACTTGGCCTCTCTCAGAAGTGGTCTTTATTGTGTGCCCTAGAGATTTACTATATCCTCAATCCCCCTTCTCACTTCACAGGCCTCAACTAAATGAGTTCAAGTGGGATGGAGGGAGAAGAGATGGAGGAAGAGGCAAGCAGAGACTCCCCAAGGTCAGTAACAACTCAAACTCACCATCTTCTCCCCCCTTTTCTTGGAAGACTGAACAGAGCTATCATCACCCCATTCCCGTCATCATTCTCACGCATGCTTCCTATAGTGCTTCCAGCAGTGCACATTTGAATCCTCCCCATTTTACAGACGATGAGGTTCAGAGAGGTGAAGCGGCTTGCTCAAGGTCACAGAACTGATAGGAGGGCCAGAACTAAGAATGGACCTAGAGGAAGATACTCAAGCAAATAGGAAAACGGAAGAACATTGAGGTTAATCCATGCCTCTTGGCCTCCAATGAAGTAGGAATGCAGGAGCGAATAGGTGAATAGATGTATCTAGGTTTAAGGCTGGGAGTCACTGAGTGAATGGGAGATTGAGCTTGTATGAAATATCAGACATTCGAGAGTGTCCTTGTTAGCATCTTCCATACCTCAGGTGTGTGTGTGTACAGGTGACTTGGAATAATTGGTACAGGAGTAGACACTTCAGGCCCATTTACCATTCATCCTTAATTTGAAAGAGACAGGGGGAAGGATATCATTTAAACCACTTTGACAAAGCCACCAGTTTATTGCCTTATATTTTTCACTTTTCAGATAATTTTATAGCCATTTGTGTAGATAGCCTGAGGCAAGGCCTACAGGCCTGTAATTATACAGGAAAAATAAGTCAGTGTTTTCTTTAATTGCCCAGCAAATGGAGGGGAAAAGTGGACTGTTTCTTTTTTTCAGACTGAATTATACAGTCTGAACTGCTCAAATTTACATGACATTGCCAATCCTCTGGACATGGCAGCCTGAATTTGTCTATGTCAGATGGAGAGCCGGTATCTACGCCCACACTGAAACTACCTGAGAATTATTGACCACCTCAGACAATTTGTAGTTTGAAATATTGTATTAATTAAACATCTTTTGAGAGAGAAAAAATAGATTACTTCCTCGTACTGGAAAAGTACAATTGATCTCCTGCTCAAAAAAAAAGCCACCTGCATTTGTTTTAACTGCCATGGAATCCTGATTCAATGAAAACCTAGTAATCTGACTTAAAAGGTGATTATGGCATTTCAGCTGAGCTTTATGTTCCTTTCACTCTGTACAATTACATTTCCTAATGGGAAAGGATATTTATCAAGTGAAGGCAAAATCATGTCATGTTTTAATCTAGCAGAAGAAAATGTGTTTTTTTTTTTTTAGTTAAATGTACACACATTTCACACATCTTTGAACAAGAGACAACTTCAAAATACAATTTGTGATGGTTAATTTCATGTTTCAACTTGGTTGGGTTATGGTGCCAGGTTGTCTAAAGCAAGCACTGGTCTGATGGTTACTGTGAGGATATTTTATGAATTTAAATAATTAGTTAGCTGGTTGCATCTATAGCTGATTACATCTACAGTCAACAAAGGAGATTGCCTTTATCAATGTGAGTCATCACCTCATCCAATCAGTTGAAAGTCTTAAAGAGAGAACTGAGGATTTCCGAAGTCAGAAAGAAGAATTTCTGTCTCTACTCCAACCAGTCAGCTTCTCCTGGGGAATTCATCAAAACTTTCATTGGACTTCCCAACTTGCAACCTGCCCTGTGAAATTCAGACTTGCCAATAACCACATACACATGATCCAATTCCTATAATAAATCTCATAATATATATATATATATATATATATATATATATGTATGTTCTTTCCCTGTGGAACCATGACTACTTTTATGGAAGGTGAAGATGGCCACGCTTGCAGAAATAATTCTCATTTCAGGAAGGAAGAGCTATTAAATAGCCAGATTGTGTCATGCATCCCAAACACCAAAAGACCTCCATGTACTGGTCCATCAGAGCTAACTAGATGAGCTTCTTGCTTTGATAATAGATCATGTAGCCTTAAGAAAGAGCATATCAATAGCAACCATGGTGATCTAAAGAGTAAAGGCTCTCATATTCCTTAGGTTGGGTAAAACTTGTTGTTCTTTTTGGATCCAATGAGAATGGACAGTTTCTCCTGGAATCACCATCACCACCAAGAAAGAAAAATGATGGAGCTGTGTTGTTGATAAAATAATCCTCCCACCCCCTGACTAATATATCTATGTCTTAAATCTGGAAACATCTGAATCTGTTGTTTCCTTGCATGGTGAAAGGGAATCTGCTGATGTGATTAAGGTGAGATGGGAAGAGATAATCCAGTATTATCTGGATGGGCCACACTAACAACTTGAGAATTCTTCAGAGTCAAGAACCTTTCCCAGCTGCAGTTAGAAAGATGTGGCAATGGAATAAAGGTCAGAGAGATGCAACATTGCTGGCTCTGAAGATGAAGGAAGGTACCATAAACCATGGAATGCAGGAATCCTCTAGAAGCTGGAAAAGGCAAGGAAACAGATTCCTCCTGCCAACACTTGATTTTATCTCAGTGACACCCATGTACGACATCTAACCTACAGAACTGTAAGATTACACATTTGTGTTCATTAAGTCACTAAGTTTGTGATCTAAAGATTAAAGTAATTTGTTTTGGCAGCAACAGAAAACTAATTACAAGCTCAGATATAGATCAACAAGTGCCTAGTCTGGAAGTTATTTTCTCTATTAGACTATGGCACTGGCAGCATAGAGGGATATATTCAGTGACTCCTTAAACAGTAGAAAGAAACTCTAGAATAAGTAAAGTATAGTTTCATCTAGCAATCAGGAGTTTGTGTTTAAGACAATGCCATAAAAGCTCTCTGAATAAACTGGTGTACATCCAGTTGGTTGTTTCGGCACTGGATCATTAGAACCAGTACAAGTTTCCCGAGGTTCGTTGGTCCTTTGCCCATGAAATTTTTAAGGAAGATATACTTACATGAACACAAAAGGAAAATTCAGAGAGAGCGGGAGAGGGAGAAGAAGGAGGGGAAAGAGTGTGAGCCAGATGTTTTTAGCCAAACTCAGATAATTTGAGCTTAAAACCTCCTTTAAACATCAATTTTAGAGTTTGAATGGCTTCATCTTAAAGAATAATCTCATAATGTACATCATTTATTCTCCTTTAGACCTTCTCCTAATGCCGCAGTTTCAAATTGCTGCTCAATTTGAAAGTGCCTGTATGTGTGTGTGTGTGTGTGTGTGTGTGTGTGTGTGTGTGTGTGTGCGCGCGCGCGCATGTGTTTGTACAGGCCAAGTTGGGGAAATGTGATCTTTGGCTTTTTTTTCTGAAAAGATCAGAATACAAATATAAGAAGTCACCTAAAGCATGAATTTAATAGACTATGTCATTTTCTCATATTTTGACCAAACAAAGCTTCCTTTAAGAAAATTATGTTAGAGACTCTTTCCTAAGATGTTTGCACGTGTGATTGGACTATTCATTCTCTAGTCACAGCCATCTTAATCTAATATGGAACAAGAATCTAAAAGCTAATCAATAATGGAACACAGATCTGCCCGTGGAAGTGCCCATGCCTCCTCAGAGAGGGGACTGCACAAGAAAGCGAGTCTCCAAGGGCAGTTCCAACTTTATATTTATTTTATGATGATTCAACTTCATATGCGATGCTTTGTATTGTCACTTCTAATTATTTTTGGAACAAAAACTCTGGGGAAATGAGTTACTAATTTCAAAAACTGCATTCATATTTGATGATAAATAGCTACAGATTAGAGAGAAGATGTTTACTTAAACCAGGATTCAAAGCTCTTTCCCGGAGATCAGACTAAACCACCAGATTAAGAATGACAAATCTGCATTGCCTGTATCATCTGAAGCTAATAGTGCTGGGCCGGGCTGAGTTGCTTGTGAAGGTACTTCCACAGGAAATAGCATTAAGACGAGGCTCTCAGTGGGTTTTTTGGCCAACTGAAAGGCTCTGGGAGGCATGCAGACATCTCCTAACTTTATGTTCAACAGCTCAGGGTGCAGATAGAGTGGGCAGGGCCCACTTCTGGTTTGAGGGGCAAGAGGAAAGTTCTACCTTCACTGTCCTGTGTGTAAAATACCTGGCGGCTCCAAGCATTGTTCTCCTCTCTCCCTGAGTTCTTATCATTTATTCCTACCCCAGTTCCACTTCAGGAAAGAGTGGAGGGTTGAGAATGAATAGAATGGCTGGGCCTGCAGAAATATCTGCGTCTTGGGCTCAGGGTCCTGCAAAGTAGAAGTGAGAAGACTCTTCTTACCTATGTGCTCTTCTGTTCATTTAGTTATTGGTTCATTAAACATAAATCTTTGTTAAAAGAAAATTAATATGCTTCATTCATATATTCATTCATTTATCTACCCACTCCACAAATACTATCTGAGTATTATATTATATGCTGGGAAGTGTGCCAGATGCTGGGGCTTCAGATCATTTTCATAACTCATTTCAAAACTAATGCTTCTCCTTATTCTTTTTTTGTAACTTAACCTTGGCTACCCTTACTTCACAGGCAGAGACGATTTGTTTAAGAGAAGGAAGATGGCTTCACATCAGCATCTTCTGTGTCAGGGTCATTTGGCCCTTTGGGGATTAAGCAGCTATAGGAACCTCACTCTAGCTGAAGTCTAGGCAAGGTAGTTGGAAGACTTGACTTCTTTGAGCATCTACTTCATAGGGTTGTTGTGAGCATTATATAAGCAAACACATTGAAAGTGCTTAGAATTGTGTGTGCCATGTGGTAAATGCTCTAGGAATTGCAGATAGCATCTAAGATTATTGGGAATAATTAAGATCTCATCTATTCCAGGCGCATTCCATAGCCTATGTTAGTCAATGGATGTGCTGATTGTCAATGTTGCACCTCCATGGATGCCCAAGCAACTTTCTAAGTGTTGTGGGGAGGCCCTAGTAATTCCTTAAAGAGGGATAGGCTCTTGGAGGGAAGGAAGATATGCTCCTTTTGGTGGTCAGGTCATTCAAAGCTGATCAGGTAACCCCTGCACTCATTCTAGGAGGAAGGCCTTGGTTTTCAGGTCTTTCTACTACTAGCTCCAAATAACGTGCCAAAACTGGGGTGGGGGTGGGGAGGTGTGATAGTTGAGGGATTATCTATTGCAGCAGAAATCTCTGGAGTAGGCCAGGCCAGTACTGGCTCTGACACCTCTGATCAACCTCATTTATGTACAGAACAATACCATTAACAGGAAGACCAAGAGGAAGCAGATTCAGTAGTGTTCACGGGCAATATTAGGCTATATGTCCGTGTGTGTCCCCAGAAGCTACTTGTTGACTGTCTGAACAATGTCCAATTGCAGCAATTACTGAAGAAGCTCTCATTTCTCCCTTCTGGGAAGACTAAGCTACAGAAATACTTCTGGAAGGTTCTTGAGCTTTCCCCTTTTTTGAACAACACATTAAAATGTCAATAACAAAATAATAAGAGCAATAATGTGTTAAGGAGTTACTAAACTCTTGGTACTGTGCTAAGTGCTTTACATCTATCATCCCGTTAATCCACGTCACAAATCTGAGAGTTTGGTACTCTTAATCTCCCTATTTTACAAATGAGGAAACTGAAGCTCAAAGGGAAATGAATTTCTTAATATCGCATTACCAGTAAGTGGGAAAGCTAGAATTTGAATCCAGGGCTTTTGTACTCTACATGCCAAGTTCTCTCAGGAGTCCATTCCAGTGGGTACATTGTGACTGATAGACTGGTCCAAAGAAAGGGCTGGGTGCTGCAGAAGCCTCCCTGGGGCCCCATTCAGCATCCCAAAGACCCCTTGACTGTGCCGTGGTTGGGAATGAGATTTGCTGTCGCTAACTACTGGGGTCTTCTGCTACCAGTCTTCCCTCCCTGGGGTCATTCTTTGCCTTTCAAGGGCTTTTATTGTTTAACAGGCAGCACAGATTGTAGATGCGTTTTTTCAATTTAAACAGCAATACAATAGCCTTCATGTTTGGTGCCTGTTATCAGACTCCGATGATCTTCATCCCTTGCAGAATAAGTACCATTATGGCTATTGAATTTATTGATCATTATGCTGCGACTCTGCCTTCCCAATTAGGCTGTTAGCCTGTTATGTTGCTAATAATGTGCTAATACGGAGAAAGGCTTTTAGAAACAGAAGGGGCAAAGTGGGATTCATGGATTCTAGGTGCATCTGGCTGCCAATTTATGTTATGCTTAGAGATCATTGTAGCTTCAGTGTGAACAAAGATCCATGAGGAATCTCCAATACTATGGAATAACCTCAAAATTATGGCTTTTTATTTGATCAAGAGTATAGCACAACTGCCATGGATTATGTTTATGTATTTTAAAATTCTGTCTTTGCTCTGTGATAATTTCTCACATACTTTACATATCAAATTTGGTCTCCTTTTACGAGTTCACAAAAATAAGGAGCAACACATTCTCTATACACCCAGAAACAGTATGTTCTGGATGACTTAGCACACTTGTTCAAGAAGAAGGCCCTAGTACTTGATTGGATTTTATGCTTTACACCTAATTCAAAGCCATCCTTCTGTTTGATGCCTTCCCTATGTCCTCCAAAAAGGGGCAGTAACTGTCCCCTCTGTGCCATATATGTCTACATGTCTGTCTCTCTCCTCTAGCCTGTGAGCAGCTCGAGGCAGTCCTTGATTTAGTTACTCAATAGATGCTCACTTTTCTAGCACCTGCTAGAGCTGAACCTGATGCTCAATGCAGAGGACTGGTCTCTCATTGGTCTCAGAGCTTGCTTAGCTCTGGGCAGCATCTTGGTTTATCTCATCACACAGTATAGCAGTTAAGTATGCTGGTTCCATATCCCAGCTCTGCCATAATTAGCTTTATGACTTTGGGCAAGCTACTTCCACTCTCGGGGCCTCAGTTTCCTCAGCTGTCGAATGAGAATAATAATATCAACCTGATATTGTTTCTCAGCTTTCTGGCTGAAATCAAATAGAGTATCAACCTGATGGGCTTTTTCTGAGAAGTAAATGAGTAAGTAGATATGGAACGCTTAAAGCAGTGCCTAAGGCATTGTAGGCATGCAAACATGTCACCCATTGGTGTAGCTATGAGGATTACCATAACTATGTTACATTCTGATCAAGTTTAAGTTTTAGGATAGTCCAACATAGATGTGCTCTGCCCTGATACCCAGGGAGTCCTTAGAAGAAGCGGATTCTTAGACAGACAACTACAACTGTGTAGATGGCCTTGGGAGGGCAGGAGAGAAGAAGGGGACTTGACTTCTCTGTCAACTTACGTTTTTGAGTCTGCATATTAGGCAGTGAAGGTCTATGAGATGGTACTCCTGGGTGATTGCCACCATTGCCTTTGCCAAGATTGTAGATAGGCCAGAAATTAAGATGGGATAGGGCCTAGGCATTCGTTAGGGAGTAAAACAAAGCTTGCAAGACAGATAATCTGGATTTGTAGCCTGCTTTGGTTCAGTTTCTAGTTGTTCTTCCAGAGCCCTTAGCAAAGTCCTATAATCTCATTTAAATGCTCCAGCTATGTGTCCATTATGATAACAAGTAGTAAAGAGAAAGGTCCCATGTCCACACTGGGGCCATCTCTCTACTCCCAATGAGGCCACTGTGTTGACCATATCAGAAATCAATCAGTAGGTCATATGATGAAGGGGGGCTCTTTGATTTCAGGTCAGAGTATAAGACAAGGCTTGGTAAGTCAATCTTCTCACTTGAACAGTCTTCCTGGATTGCCAGCCTTTAATCCTCTGGTGTCATGACTGGCCTAGAAGACCATCTCATCTCCTTTTCTAGCCAGACAAAGCAAGGTTCAGAGAGGAGACGGCTTGCTACTAGAGACTAGCAGAAAAGATGAAGGGCCAGAATTCTTGTGTGCTTTGTTCCTTAGATGCCCTCCAAAAGAGCTACAGTGGGAAAGTCGTTTAACATCATCTTGGTCAGCTGTTTTGTAACCAGGGGGGCATGGATCTTGGTAGTTTTGGACCCCCAGGATTCTTACAAGGACTCCATCAATGCACGTGGACATTAAGCTTTGAGTTAGACTCATTAAAGAATAATAGTATCAACCTCATATAATGGCTGTGAGAAGTAAATGAATTAGCATACATAAAGTGCTTAAGACAGTTCCTGGGGCATAGAAGGCACTCAAATTTGTTAGCCATTGATGTAGCTGTAAGGACTCTAAAGACATTTAAGATGTACAGTTTTAAAATCCTGGTTTTTTTTTTTTACATGTAACCAAAGTACATTGCTTCTGTTACCCTTTGCTCTGCGAGTCATATCCCCTTCCCCAGATTAGATAATTTGATTCTTGGTTTTGGCATTGGGGACATAGACAGTCTGAATTTTCATAAAGCACCTATTGATAATACCCAGGAGATAATAATAATCACAGATAACATTTCCTGAGGCCTTCCCATGTGCTAGGCACATAGGGTTTGATGTGAATTGCCTCATTTAAATTCCACAACAACTCTGTGGTAGGTGAGTCCTATTCATTTTGCAAATGAGGAGACTAAGGCACAGAAAGCTTAGCTTGCCTTACATTCATACAGCTACTAAGTGGCACTGCACAGAACAGATTCTTAACAGAGTGTGATATTATTTGTTAATTATTATGAAAATTATCACCCCAGATTTTAAATGTTGTTGATAGTGAAAGGTCCCATAGGACCTCATCCAAACCATCATTTCCTTGATGGAAAATTGACCAGATAGGGCAATGGCTAGAGTAAGGTGTTCTTGGGGACATAAACTCAGGGCTTTTGACTTCTGGACAGTTTAGTGAGCTTTCTGATCTCCTGTGACTACCTCAGGGCCAGTATTCTCAGGACAAGATTTAACGTGATACATTTGGAAGTCACACATACTCACTTCCTCCAATTGTTTATTGGGGGAAACTTTGTTTTAGAACTGAGTCAGGGTTAGAAAACACTCCTTACTCTTTAGCAAGTCTGCTGGGATGACTTTGCAGGAAATTCTTGAAAATTAGAGGAGCAAAGAAGTTTTTGTTCTCTCTTCCATAAGAGAGATGGTGACTATTACTAAGCTTAACCAAGAAGATTTAATAACACATTCATTTTCAAAGGGCCTTTCATTTGTTAAACATTCTTAATTTGGGGACATTTCCCCATTGGCCCTTGATGATGGGCTCTCTGATTTGAATGGAATCCACTTATTAGGACTGGAATCCTTAGGGAAGAGCTGCCTCCAAGCCTTTCCAGACAATGCTGACCTTGTGTGGGCTCTCACAGTGGTGCTTCTGGGACCAGCAAACAATCTGAAGTGACAGAGATGAAGGAGGCAAGAGCAGTTTACCCTTCACAAATATGGATAATTACACAGAACAAAAAGCTGCGGAGAGATTAAGAAAGTTCAGCGGGAGTCTTGGGAGCTTTCTGAACTTTTGAGGATTTATCCAAAATGAACCTTTACCCTTTTGCAGTTCATCCTCAGCTAATAAAAAGAAATCAATTGCAGTTATAATCCTGATGGGTCCTCCAAGAAGGAAGCCATCAGACAGGTCATATCTTGAGACGTGTCTGTCCTTGAAAAACTGGATCTAAACACAGGAAAACGCTTACTTTCTTTAGATAAAACCTTTCTGGCAAGCTGCCATCCCACCCTCAATGAATGCAAATGCACTGTATTTTCAGATTGGAGAATTTGCTCTCATTTTAGAAAAACAGAAATAGCAACACTATCATGTGACTCAAGGGACAATATCAAGGGTGGATTCCAAGCTCTGGGTCAGCCACAGAGACTTGTCGGGGCAACAGTTTAAGACACACTTCCCTGGGCCAAGATTGTACCAGGATGGAAAGAGCCTAGTGTTTTCCCAAACAGCCCAAGGAAGCAAGGCAATTCAACTTGAGTAGTGAAGACCTGGGTTCCTATCTCAGATCCATCACTTTTGGGTTGTGTCATTTAACTTCTAGGATCCCCATTTTCCTTCTGCGCCAAAAGAGGATATTTATACTACTAATGCCATTGTAACTACTAATAAAAGCCAAATATGATGAACTTTTATCAAGATATTATTATGAGCTGGGCACTCTTCTCGATAATTTCCCTATTTTTCCTTGAATCTTCCCTGCACTCCTACATGGAGGATAATATTAAGTTGAATCAAACAAAGTTGCCAATATTTGTCTGTTCTTGATCTACAAAATGGCAATTTCATGGAGTTCAATTTAATACGGCCCCATTTTACAGAGGAGGAAACTGAGGTATATAGAAGATAAGTAAATTTCCTAAGAAACTCGTAAATGATGGAGGTAATAAGAAGTCATATCTATCTCATAATGCTGTAACAGGACTAGATGAGATGGTGCATATAAACCAGATAGCACAGAAACTAGCCATTGTACAGTCTCACATGTAAAAGCTATAATTATTAACAAATTTTTATTGAGTAGAGATGACTACATAATTTTCAAGACCCAGTAAAAAATGAAAATGTGGGACCTCTTCAAAACTCAGGGAAAAGTACTAAAATGTAATTTTGTTTCTTTTCTCCCAGATGTCTCTGTTTCTGTCTCTGTCTTTCTGTCTCCTCACTCTCTCTCTCCTTGACCTGATAGGGAAAATTATATTTGCAACTTAACGTGACCTTCCTTTGGGCATGGGGATACTAGGAGGGCAAATATAGACCCCTAAACGTGCCCCCAGAGAGACCTGGCTGCCAGGTTCCCGTCCTGCTAGCTGTCAGACCCACACGCAGGCTCAAGGTGCCATGGCTGCCACCCCACCCCAAGACATATAGGAAATTCCAAAGATTGCAATTTCCACTCCAGGACATGCTCAGGGCCTGGATCAGAGGAGGATGATAGGCTGCTTTCCACTCCCCTCAGCCAGTGGCCCTACAAACAGGCTGTTGTGTTACAGGCCTGGACCCTGACACTGATCCTATATCTCTCTGCGCCTGTGCACAGGCCCCTACTGGGGAGGTCTCCAGGCAGTGGTGTGACTGGGAGGCCTGATGGCGCCCAGGCTACTGGGGCCGGGGAGCAGGGGGCCAAGAACCTGTCCTAGGGAGGTGGTGGGAGATGAACTGAGGCTCCAAGCCTCGCCATCCTACCGACTTCACTTACAAAACACACATTCAGAGATCAAAGGATTCAGAATTTCAAGACAGCAACTGCAGAGCTTCCAACCAAGCTCGAGGCCCTGGCGCTGCTTGCTGGAAAGAATGTAGTGGGGAACCAGCCCCAGAAGTGGCTTTGTGAAGTGCCACTGTCCATGCTACAGTGGGCACCCTGTGGACCGCAGGAGCCCAGGAATGGACCTGCCCCAGAAAGTATCCTGAGAGATGGGGGCATCAGCCCCCTTCCCTGGCCTGCCCAAGCATCAGGCTCTATTCCAGGACATTTTGCACACTGCCTCCCCCTCCTTTCATAGCCCCTACCTTGTTGATCCAGGCTTCTTAAATTTCCCCAGACTTTTCTCAGGAACCTACCAAAAAACATCTGCAAAGACTGGTTTGATGCACACTCTTCTTTCTTTTATCATTCTTATGACAAATAGCATTATTCTGTACACTGGATTTCCACACCATAGAAGAGTGCCAGGCTCCTCTCAGGGTCCTTTGGCAGGCCTCAATCTTACTTTCACATGTGAAAGACTCAGGGCCTGATGCTCACAAAAGCAAAGCTATAGAGTTTAGCTAGTTAATATAGTTAAGCGCTTTGAAGATAAAATGTGCTACATTAATTCTACATTCCATTATTACTAATAAAGGCTCAACCTTCTTGCATTGCAAGATCCAGAAAGGGACATTTGATTCATGATAAGTCAAGAGTGATTTAAAATGTTGACCCTAGCTCTAAGCATAGCCAGAATTTTATGTGCATCATATAATGCAATAATTGCTATGGTAACCGCTCATTTGTATTAATTAGAGGAGTAAATAGAGTACTATAATATATATCCCAGACTAATGCCAAGAGCAAAAGTAAGATCTCCCCATTGAAAGGTCTAATTGATGCACTCGCCTTGTAGCAAAATTTGCCTTTTTTTTCTTCGTAGGTATATTTAGCCCATTTAAAGCAATTTTCTTTTATTCTCCCTCTCCTTTTTGTCTTGCACTGCCTCTGGGATTCCAAGGCAATTATCCATTTGTGTGAAGAAAAAGGAGGCCTTAATGCACAGCAATCCTGAAATGTTTTTCCCTTTATGAGTATTGGAGGCATTTCATGAGTAAATAATAGGAACAGATCTTACTGAAGCCCTGGCCATTGGAGCAAATCTTCTAAGCATGAAAGGTTAAAAGTTTAAGGTGAAGTCATGAGGTGAATCTGAGCCCACCATTTGGAAGATATTGGGGGAGGCCTGCTCTGTGATCCAGTTTATTGGACCCTCAAATTCATCAGGTGAGAATGAGAAACCTTAACAACATTAGAGCATTACCCAGGCAAGCCTTTTAAGGCTATCTAGGGATCAATCAGAGACTGAAGAAGTGCTGGCCAAAGGAAATCTATATATGCCTTTCCTCCATCCTCCACACGTCTTTCAAAAGTAGAATTTGATGACTTTAGATAGGGCATGTACTCACCTGTGTCCTAAAGTTCAAAAATCACTTCTACTACCAATGTGTTAAACTCAGCTAAGGCACATCACATATTTTAGTTACCTGCCTGGTCCCAGAAGTTATTTGAATGTTCAAGCCCAGAATCCAGTCCACTCCTATGTGGAGAGAGATGACAAAAGACTTGTCCAAGCTTCACTATAAATCAAGCAGACCCAGGACTATAACCGAGACCTACCGGTTTCTGAGTCAACGCTCTTTTTGTTGCTCCATGAACTCTTTATTTGCAAAACTGGGTAGATCTATGCTACTATCTGCTGAAACTTCCATGAAAAAATGGTTGCTTGATTTACTTTCCCTCTTCTCCGTCCTACACCCCAATGTACTTGAAATTGCCACATGCCATATTATACAATTATTCTACTACAGGCCACTTTGGTGGATTTTAGCCACTTTAGTCCCTAAACTAATTTGTTTAGGAGGATGCTGGTCTCAAATGACATCCAGGTTGTGGTAGAAGGTTAAATCCTAGCCAGAAATCGTGGGGAAGGGGGTGGATCTCTTTCTTCTTTGCTAATTGCAAGATGGGTCTCCTATAAGAACTGCCTTGGAAGAATTACTAAAGCTTAATCTTGAGACTTCACCAAATTTTGCTCTTGTGCAGCTCCCTGTAGTGGTTGTTTTCCATGATTTCTCTCTGTTGGCACTTCAAATCCAACAAAGAAGCCATTCAGTAACAGGCTGATGGGAGGCATACAGCTGGTATTTTTTTTTCTTAATGTAGTTTTGTTGAAATATATTCACACACCATACAAACTGAAGTGGAGAATCACTGGCTCACAGTATCATCACAAAGTTGTGCCTACAACCCCATGATCAATTTTAGAACATTTTCATTATTCCAAAAAGGGAATAAAAACAAAAAAGAAAACTCAAATCCTTCCATACCACTTATCCCCCGCTATTATTGACCCATACATAGTATTGGTGTAGTCCATTGTTACTGTTGATGAAAGAGCATTAAAATATTACTGTTAAGTATTGTCCATAGTTTGCAATAGGTACATTTTCCCCATATACTCCACTATTATTAACTCCTTGTAATAGTCATATATTTGTTCTAGTTCATGAAAAACTTTTTAATATTTTACAGTTAATCACAGGCATTGTCCACCAGAAGATTCACTGTTATACATTCCCATGTTTTAACTTCCAATTTTCCTTCTGATGACATACATGACTCTAAATTTCCCCTTTCCACCACATTCACACACCATTCAGCACTTTTAATTAGTCTCACAATAATGTACAATCATCACTTCTGTCCATCTCCAAACATTTTTGCTTGACCTAATTAAACATTCTGCACATATTAAGCAAACGATTTTTGATATGATGGCTTTTGATATGATACTTCTAAAGTCCCAAAGAAAAGTGGATCAGTGAGGATAGGCTAGGTTCTGCTGCAGTAACAAACAACTCCCAAATCTGACTAGCAAAACATAACAAGGGCTCACTTTGTTGGATGACTTTTCTTCATGCTAGTGTAGTGGTGATAAATTGTGTAATTTTTTTGTATGTATAAACGTGCTTTATTTTGTTTTCAGTGTTTCATACCGAATTTATCATGATATAGAATTCTAGGTAAACTGAATTTTTTTTTAATCAAAGCAGTTTTACAATGACTTGCAAAAATTTACTTTACCCTGCACTTTTGAAGAAATGTCTGTTTTATGATACCAAATTTAGCTTGGAATAGAATTCTAGGTTGGTGGCTATTTTCCTTCAGCATAGGAAAAAGAATTTGAAGAAATTCTTCCATTATCTTTTAGAATCCATCATTGCTAATGAAAAATCTGTGACCAGTCTAATTTTTGTTTCTTTGTCACTTATCTGCCAGAGGTAAGTAGGCCTAAAGTGAGTTCCCTTGTGTACTCTTTCCCTTTAAAGTGAGCTGGGCCTAAGGACTTGCTTCTAATGGATAGAATATGTCCAAAGTGATAGGATGCCAATTCTGTGATTAGGTTACAAAATAATTCTGGTTTCCTTCTTGGATGCTGTTTTAGTCTGCCAAAGCTGCCAGAATGCAACACACCAGAGATGGATTGGCTTTTAATAGAAGGGGATTTATTTAGTTAAAACTTACAGTTCTTCTGAGTAAAGGCAGCTAACTTTCATCTGAGGTTCTCTGCTACATAGGAAGGCACAGGGTGATGTCTGCTGGCCTTCTCTCCTGGCTTCTATGTTCCAACAGCTTTACCCAAGGAAAGCTGTATCACCAAGCATCTGGGCTGAGCTGGAGTGCTGAGATGAGATATGCTGAACTGCTTGGGTTGTACTGCTTTGAGCTCTCTTCTGACCTCTCTATTTTAAGCCTCTGGCTAATTAAATTAAACCTCACTCGTTGAGGAAGCCACTCTCCTTAGCCAACTGCAGATGTAATAAGAATAGATGAATTTCACATGCTAATGGTTCAAGCCCACAGCAACAGAACGAGGCACCATCACCTGGCCATGTCGACACCTGAACCTAACTACCGCAGATGCCCTCTATTGTATTTGTTTGATTTGCTCTCTATTTGTTTGGTTGCTCTGATGAATCCAGATGCCATATTGTGACCTTCCTATGGAGAGGCTCATGTAGTATGGAACAGAGGCAGGCCCCTAGCCAAAAAGCAGTGAAGATCTGACACCTTATTCCAATATCCCACGAGGAACTGAATCTTGCCAAGCTCACTTGAGAGAACTTGGAAGCAGATCTTCCATCAGTTGAGAACGTTTAGATAAAACTACTGTTCTGGTTGATATCATCATTAGAGGCTTCTATGAGACCCTGAGGCAGAAGTATCCAACTAAGCACTCAAATTCCTGATCCGTATAAACTGCGAGACAATTAATGTTTATTGTTTTAAACCACTAAGTTTTGGTGTAATATTTTATGCAGCAATAGATAGCTAATACACAGCCTGTATGGTAGTGTTTAAATCTAGTCTTTTCCTTCATGTCAGAACATGAGGTTTATTATGGTGTTTCTAGATATGGATGGTGTGGACTTAGTTTCACGTTTCCTGATTGGCATTTTAAGTACCCTTTTAAAAACTTTTGCTATAGATTATTTCACACTTAAAATGACAGTAATGCCCTTATATGCCAGTTTGAATATGTTGAAGTTCTTTAATTCTCATTCAGTATTGCTGGGTGGGATCTTTTTAATTGTTTCCATGGAGATGTGACCCACCCAATTGTGGGTGGTAGCTTTTGATTAGATGGCTTCCGTGGAGATGTGTCTCCACCCATTCAAGGTGGGGCTGCTTACTGGAGTCCTTTAAGAGGGAACCATTTTGGAAAAAGCTTGAGAGACATGAGAGCCACCAGGACCAGCAGAGCCCACAAAGCCCATTCAGAGCAGAAGGAAAATGCCCCCCAGGGAAGACTTAGGATCTTTTTTTCAACAAACAGGTGTAAACATTCTAAGACAATTTGGATGAAATTCGAACAATGCCTGAATACTGAGATATTAAGTGTTCCTTTGAGATGAAGAGAGAAAGTTACCAGATGCTGCCATGTATCCTCCTAGCTGAGAGAGAAACCCTGAACGTAATCGGCTTTCTTGAACCAAGGTATCTTACCTTGGATGCCTTAATTTGGACATTTTATAGCCTTTCCTTAATTTGGACATTTTCACAGCCTTAGAACTGTAAACTTGCAACTTAATAACTCCCCCTTTTAAAGCCATTCCATTTATGGTATATTGTATTCCGGCAGCTTGCAAACTAGAACACTTAATGTCTCCATATTCAGGCATTCACATTTCATCCAAATTGTCTTAGAATTTTTACAGTTGTTTGTTGAAAACAAGATTAAATAGGATCTTATATGTTGCTTTTGTTTGACATGTCTTAAGACTACCTTATTCTATAGGTTATTTCTTTCTGTCCTTTTCCTTGTAATTTGTTTTTTGATGAAATGGAGTTATTTTTCCTGTAGAATGTCCCATATACTGAATATTGCTGATTGAATCTTCATGGTACATTTAACATCTCCCTCTGGCCCTCAATTTCCTTTAAAATAGTAGTCAAATATACAAACCTGCTTACTTTTTTTTCCATGCTTACTTTTATGTTTGATTTGTTTGGCCTCAATACATCAGAGGTGGTGTTGTATACTTCCATCCATATCCATAAAACCTGCTTATCTCATTGTGATGGTGGTAGCCATTCCTAATCATTGCCTAGATGCATTATTTCATTTGGGGATGCAAAATGGTCATGTTTTAATTCAATCATTTTTCTTCACTTATCAGTTGGAATTATTTTACAAAGAGAAATTTTCCCTTATCTACTATTTAACTACCATGAGGTACTTTAATGCAAGTTAATACAGGAAAGTCAGGCTCAATGCCTGATCTTTCTTTTTATTTTCAAAGGAAGGAAGCTGATTTCTTAGTGTCTTCCAAAGTCGATCAATAAGATGTTATTTTTATTGCCATTATGAACTCATGGATTTTAATATGTTTGCTATGCTTCATACATTATTGAGATTATTTTTATGCTCAAATTTCCCATCTTTGGCAGGTAGAAGCCTCTTTAAAAAATCGGTTCCTGAGTTCTTTTATACACAGCTCCAGTAGTTTTTTACCACTTTCTTACTTTCCAGTATGACAGTATGTTTTCAGGTAAATTTTTACATTTCCTTCCTCAGACCCTGAGTCAGCCATATCTATAAGGAGCCTTGATTTTATTTAGTGGGAAACAGTTTTATAGACCACATTCTGTGCAAGAGGGTCTTATTGCTACTGGGTTGGTCCTGTATTTCCACAGCTTTGCAGTGGAAAAAGCTAGCACTGTTTTTTTCAATAAAATGTTAATTTTTAATATATTAGATTCACAGAAAAATTGGGAAGATAATACAGACAGTCCCCATATACCTTGCACACAGGTTCTCCTATTAACAACATCTTACATTAGTATAATGCATTTGTCACAATTAATGAACCAGTTTTGATAGATTATTGTTAACCTCCTTTTATTTTACCTAATATACTTTTCTGTTCTAGGATTACATCCAGAATGCCACATTACATTTAGTCATCATTTCTGTTAAAGCTCCTCTTAGCTGGGACGGTTTTTCAGACGTTCCTTTTTTTGATGACTTTGACAGTTTTGAGGATCACGGGTCAGGCATTTTGTAAAATATCCCTTGGTTTTCTACATAAAAGATCATGTCATCTAGAAATATAGTTTTACTTCTTCCTTTGTAGTATAGATGCCATATATTTAATTTTTTTCATTTACTTAGTTTATTGCTTAATTTCTCTGACTTGACTTTCCAATAGAATATCCAATAACAGTGACCAGATAAGATGTCTGTTAGGTCAACTTTGTTTATACTGTTGTTCTAGGTCCTTTTTAACCTTCTGTTTAGTTGCTCTGTGCATTATTGAAAGTGGGCTTTTGAAGTCTCCAACTATTACTGTTGAATTGAATACTTCTCCCCTAAATTCTTTCAGCTTTTGCTTCAAGTGTTTTGGAACAGTATTTTTAAATGCATATACCTCTATAATTTTTATAACTTCCTGATAGATTTACAATTTTATCTGTATAAAACATCCCTCTGTATCTCTAGTAATCCTTTTTGTTCTAGTCTATTTTTTAATGTTATTCATACAGTCACTTCACTTTTCTTGTGGTTGTTGTTAAAAGATGATATATCTTTTAACCACACTTTTAATTTTCTAAAGTGTGTCTCCTTTAAACACAATACAGTCAGATCCTTTTTTATTCAGTATGACAATCCATTTTGATTGGATTGTTCATTTCATTTACATTTAAAATTATTCTTGATATATTTGTATTTGTGCCTGCTATTTTAATTTTTCTATGTGCCTCGTTACTTTTTTGTTCTTCTATTCCTCCTTTACTGCTGTCTTTTCCATGAAATTAATATTTTCTAGTGTAACATTTTAATTTTTTAATGAGTTTTTCACCATCACTTTTAGTTGTTTTCTTATCGGTTACTCTAGGGATAATTCTATAGATCTTAGTTTATCAGTCTACTTCCAGCGAGATGTAGAAAATGTTACTGCTATGAAGCTCTATTTCCTCTTTCCGTTTTTGTGCTATTTTTGCTATACATAATACATCTAAATATGTTGCACACCCAAAATACATTAATATAATTATTAATTTATATAACTTTACATCTATTTTAAAAGATGAGAAAAGAAGGGAGAGCAAGTATATATTTATAGTGTGTTATATTAATTTTCTTATTTATGGGTTCTAGTTTTCTTCGTTCGTTCCCACAGTTTCAAGTTACCATCTTGTGTCATTTCCTTATTCAAATACATCTCTGAGTCCATCCACTTCCTTTGTGCTGTTATATACATTCATATATCTATGTATCACAAATGAATAATACAGTTACATGCATACCATTTTATACAGTTAATTTTTAAATCAATTAAGATTAGAAAGAAGGAAAATATGCATTTATACTGTCTTTTATAATTACATAATTACCTTTACCCATGATCAGTTTTTTTTCATGTGGATTAGAATTTCCATCTGGATTTACTTGCATTCAACCTAAAGAACTTCCTTTAGTATCTCTTGAAGGTGATACTCTCTCAGTTTTTGTTCATCTTAGAATGTCTTTATTTCACCTGCCCTTTTTAAAGAGAACTTTGCTGGATATAAGATTTTTAACTGAAGTTTTTTTTTTTTTTGAGCATTTTGAATGTGTCATCCCACTATTTTCTGGTGTCCACTGTTTCTGTATCAGCTGTAAACCTTATTTGGGTTCCCTTGTATGTGGTGAGTTGGTTTTTCTCTTGCTGTTTTCAAGCTTTTCTCTTTGTCTTTGTCCTTAAGCATTTTTAATATGATATATACGCCTGTGGATCTTTGAGCATTTATCCTAATTGGAGATCATTGAGTTTCTTGGATGTGTAAGGTATTGTTTTTCAGCAAACTTGGAAAGTTTTCGGCCACTATTTTTTCTGCTCATTTCTCTTTCTCATTTGCTTTGGGTACTTTCAGTGAGCATATCCTAGTGTGCTAAAAGATGTCCCACATTTCTCTGAGGCTCTATTCATTTTTCTTCATTCTATTTTCATTCTGTTTTTCACATTTCATCATCTCTGCTGCTCTATATTAAGGTTTTCTCATTCTTTATTCTGCCAGTTTAAATTTACTGTTGGACTCTTCTAGTGAATTTTTCATTTCAGTTATACTTTTCAACACGAGATCCCATTCTTGTTCTTTTTAAAAAAAAATCTTCTTTATTTATATTCTCTATTTGATGAAGCATTGTCTTCATGCTTTCTTTTAGTTCTTTAAGCATGGCTTCCGTTAGTCCTTTGAACAATATTCTAATTGCTATTTTGAAGTCATTGTTAAATATGATATCTATTCTTTCTCTAGAAAGTTTCTGTTGACTACTTATTCCCTGAGTATGGGTCACATGTTCCTATTTATTTGATTCTGTCATAACTTTTTGTTGAAAAATGGATATTTTAGGTAATATATTTTAGAAAATCTGGCTACTATTCCTCTGTCCCTCTCAAGAGCTTAATTTTTTTCTTTTGTTTGCTTGTTCAGTTGTTTTTTGACTTGGGTAGACAATTTAATTAAAGTCTTTTCCTCCTGCAACCTGAAGCCTTTGGTTTCTCTCCTTGCAGCACAGTAGCTTGGTCATATATACATTCACCCCAGCATGACAGTGGTTTTAGTAGAATTCCCTTTTACCATCTCTTTTCCTGATCCTTCTTTTAAGCTGTTTGTTTCATTTGGCATTACACTCCACCTATTAGACTCCAGTAATTACTGGCTGATCTCTCTATTGTTTCCAACAATGCTTTTGCCATAAATTCCCCAGTAGTATTAAATTAAAATCCAGCAGAGGTCGTTTTTGAAGCCTTACTTTGAAGTTGTTCTGAACCAAGGAGGGCCGTTCTTAGCTGTTTCTTTCCCTGATTCTCTTGGGAGCAAGCTGGCCAATGATTCAGCTTATTCAGTTCTTAACTAAGAGGAGCTATTGTTTTCAAAAGTGTCCTTGGGCTTCAACATTTCTACTGTCTGTTTCAAATAAAGTCTCTTTCTTTGGGGAGAGCTTTGGAGCTCTCTTTTCTTAAAAAATGCCTCTTGCCCTGGACAAAATCTCTGAACCATTACACTTTGCGGGATGGTAGCCCCTCATCTTCTTGGTTTGCCTCTCCTGATATGGAGCCCGTACCCTATGACTGAACTGCAGAGAGGGCTATCAAGGCTCCAATATTCTCTGCCTGCCATATGTTGTGTAAAGCCTTTGACCTTTAGAAGATGGCTGAGTAGAAGAAGGGAGCCCACAACCTCTCAGCCACATGTACCAGGAATTTAGCTTCTTCACTTGAAATTGGAGGGGGATGAGAAGTGCTGGTGGCCTGCCCTTCCAAGTAAGCCTTGATTGGTATCTGAGGAAAAAGGGGCCCTCATCTTCTTGTCCATTGCTCACCCGGAGGGACGGTTCTGTCAAGTTGAGTTGGGTGGAAAATATTGCAGACTATTTTGTAACAAGATTTAGTAGTCTTCCTTGAACTAATATTTCTTCATTTATTTTATGCCCTTAGGACAATTTTCAGATACTTTAAATAGCTTTGTAATAGTTTCACCAGCTTTGCTTGTTTTTTTGGGTGAAAGGGCCCACAGAGCACCTTACACTATCATAGCAGAAGTGCAATCAATATCTGTCTTTTAATTTATGTATTTAGATCATTCACATTTAAAGTGATAGTTGAACTAGTTGGAATAATATCTACCATATTTGTATCTGCTGTCTATTTGTTGTATTTGTTCTTCATTTCTTTCCCCAACCCTTTTTCTATCTTCTCTCGTTTTAATTGAACATTTTTATATGATTCCATTTTATTTCTGCTTTTAGTATTATATTCCTTTTTACAAAAATGTTAATGATTACCCTAATATACATTTAAACTAATTAAATCCACTTTTAAATAACACTATAGCACGTAGCACTGCAGGTACCTTAAAACAGAACCTTCCGAATTCCTGCCTTCCATCCCTTATGATATTGTTGTCATTCATTTCACTTAGCCATATGTTGTAATCATCCAGTGCATTGCTGCTTTTGTTAATTTAAGCAATTGGTTAATTTTTAGATCAGTCATGAATATGACAAATGAGAGATTATTTTAATTTCATTTATTCCGATTTTGACACTCTTCCGTATTTTGTACCTCTGTTTTTTGACCTAAAAATTTCCCTTCTATTAGAAGAAAATCTTTTAGTATTTCTTCCAATAAAGGTCTGCTGGTGATGAATTCCCTTAATTTTTGTTTGTTGGAAAGAGTTTTAATTTCTCCTTTACTTTTAAAGGATAATTTCACTTAATATAGACTTCTAAGTTGATATTTTCATTTTTCTTTTAGCACCTCAAATATTTCACTTCACTCTCCTCTTGCTGTAATGCCTCTATACATAGGGTGATTTTTTTTTCTTCTCTGGCTTTCTTCAAGATTTTATCTTTGTCTTTGTCTTTCAGCAGTTTAAATATGAGATGCCAATAAATATTGGTATTTATTATGTTTGGTGTTCTGTGACTTTTCTGGACCTGTAATTTCATGTTCTTAAATTTTGGAATGCTCTTCATCTTTATTACTTCAAAATATTTCTTCTGTTTCATTCTATTTTTATTCCTCTAAGATTTTGATTACACATATGTTAAACCTTTTAAATTTTTCTCATGGTTCTTGAATACTGTGTTCTACATTTATATTTATTTTTCCCCATTTGCATTTTCAGTTGGGAAGTTTCTATTGAACTATCTTCAAGTTCAATGATTCTTTCCTTGGTCACGTCCAGTCTACTAATGAGACTATCAAAGGCATTCTTTGTTATTGCTTTTCATTTCTAGCATCTCTTTTTTATTCTTTCTTAGTTTTCATCTTTCTGTTTACATTCCTCATGCATGCTTGCTTGTTGTCTCCTTTTTCCATGAGAACCTTTAACATATTAATCACTAATATTTTAAATTCCCTGTGTGATAATTCCAACATCTATGCCATATTTGAGTCTGGTTCTGGTGTTTGCTTTGTCTCCACAGACTGTCTTTTTCTCGTCTTTGGCATGTCTTGTAATTTTAAATTAAAACCTAGCCATGATGTATCAGTTAATAGGAACTAACGAAATAGAACTCTACGGTGAGGATTCATGATAATCTGGTTAGGAGTTGGGCTGTGTTTAATGACTGTATACCTGAAGGTGCCAGAGACTTCAAATTATTTTAGTGTCCTTATTTTTGTCTCCTCTGTTGACTTTGATCTTCTCCTCAGAGAGAATCCATGTCATGCAGCTCTTTCAGCTGTTATCCATCATTATGTTGAAGCCCTGTTGGTGGGGAGGTTGAGTGTGGGAAAAGGAGAGTGTTCTATAATATTATGACAAAATTTCAATCTTGGGATGACATTGTGCCCTAGACTGTGACCTTCAGAAGTGTATCTCTGTTTTTGCACTCCTTGGGTAAGACATAAGGCTACAGGGGAGGGAAAAGGAGAAATGCCCTTCCCACGGGTGGTGTAAGACTTTTTCTCTGGACAGTAGGCCTTGTTATAGAGAATGCTCTGGGATTATTTCACAGTGGCTATTCTTCCTCTCTCCCCTCCAGAGCCTCAAAAGGATCTCTCTTCATTGTGAAAACCTGGGGTATTCTTGAAAATAAAATCTACAAAAATGTGGGGCACCCTCTTATGACCATGAACCCTTAGGAATTTTTCATTCCTATGTTGTCAACACCCAGACTCCAGCAATTCATCAAAACAACCATCTATGTGTTCATACTAGTTTATGTCTCGAATAGCTTCTGTTCCAGGTAAGCAGATGCCAGCTGTGATTTCTCTTGATTCCTTTGTCTCTCTAAGATTTCAGGGTAGTGGTTTGCTCTTGGTTCTCTGATAGACCCAAGGGAAGTAATTGATTTTCAGTTTGTTACACTTTTGCATATTGTATAGAGAGGAAGGCCAGTTTCCAAGCTCTTTATGAATTGGAGCTGATAATGGAAGCTGTATTCATTACTAAGAAAAATGCACTAAAAATTTGAACGAACATTTCCAATTCAAAATCAGAACTGTGGATTTTTAGTTAACTTCTCTAATTTCATGTTTCTATCTCTTTTTTCTCATGCAGAAAACTATAACTGCTAAGGATATTAGTCATTACAAACAAGTCAAATAGCTTATTTGCTTTATTGATATATATATATAAAATAGTTATATATAATATATATATAATAATTTCTAAACAATGATACTAATTTTATTATTGCCAATATGATTACTGAAAGCAGTTTAAGATTTTGTCAGGGTCTTTATTTATTTGTTTTGTTTTTGTTGTTTTGTTTTGTTGGATTTTCATTTTGTTTTGTTTGTGTATGTGTATGTACATGGGGGAGTATGAGTTTGTTTTTCCCCCTAGGATACATATCACTAGGGATGAACAGTCAAATTACTGACACTTGAAATAATTTCTTGTGTGGTTCTGGCACCAAATTAATACATAATTTCATTTTTTTAATTTTGTTTTCAGTTTAAAGGAATGGCTTTTTATTCATTTTCATTTATTTTTGCTTTGTAACTTTTAAAATGTTTATATCATTCCAAAGTCTAATATATTAAATTAATTCAAAATATTTAAAGCAATTTGACTTTTATTCCTATGCCCCTGTCCTTATAAATAGCCATTAAAAATGTTATTACTTTCCAAGATGGTGGCTTAGTGAAGTGTACAATTTAGTTCATCGTCCAGAGAAGTTCATGAATAGCCAGGAACAGTACAGAACAACTGCTGAGGCCACATCAGTGACTGGACTCACATCGTACACCACTTTGGACAAGCTGGACCAGCTGCGACCCAGAACCGTGAGTCCCCCAAGCTGTGGAGGCTGGTGCCCTTCCCCCACAGACTGGTTCTTGGAGGGGAAAGGAAAGAAATTTTACTAGAAGTAGGGGCTGAGTTCAACTAAACTCCAATCGTGGAATTAACAAATTCTGACTACCGGAAATAGGCCCCCAGCCCAGATAAACCTTGAATAAGAGCAAAAGGTATCAGTATTTGCCCTGGTGCAGAGGGGGCAAGAAACAGAGGTTTTTCGGATTGGACAGCACAAAATACTTGAAAAAATCCAAACCCTAAAAAAAGGGGGGGGGGGGCACATAGGACCAATCCTGCTCAAAGTCTTCAAATAAATTGAAGAGGAGGGAAGGCTACCTAACTCATTCTTTGAAGCCCAAATCACCCTCATACCAAAGCCAGACAAAGATACTACGAGAAAAGAAAATTACAGACCAATCTATCTAATGAATATAGATGCAAAAATCCTCAATAAAATTCTTGCAAATCGAATCCAGTAGCAGATTAAAGGACTTACACACCGTGACCAAGTTAGATTTATCCCAAATATGCAAGGATGGTTCTATATAAGAAAGTCAATTAATGTAGTATACCATATCAACAAATCAAAGCAGAAAAACACATGATCATCTGGATTGGTGCAGAAAAGGCATTTGATAAAACTCAACATCCTTTCTTGTTGAAAACACTTCAAAGAATATGAATAGAAGGGAACTTCCTCAACATGATAAAGGGAATATATGAAAAACATACAGCTAACATCATCCCCAATGGGGAAAGACTGAAAGCTTTCCCCCTAAGACCAGGAACAGGACAAGAATGTCCACTGTCACTATTATTATTCAACATTGTGTTGGAAGTTCTAGCCAGTGCCATTAGACAATAAAAAGAAATGCAAGGCATTAAAATTGGGAAGGAAGAAGTTAAACTCTCACTGTTTGCAGATGATATGATACTCCATGTCAAAAACCCTGAAAAATCCACAGCAAAATAGTAGAGTTAATAAATGAGTACAGAAAAGTGGCAAGTTACAAGAACAACACTCAAAAATCTGTAGTGTTTCTATACACTAGTAATGAGCAATCTGAGGGGAAAAT
Source organism: Tamandua tetradactyla (assembly GCF_023851605.1). Taxonomy (NCBI): domain Eukaryota; kingdom Metazoa; phylum Chordata; class Mammalia; order Pilosa; family Myrmecophagidae; genus Tamandua; species Tamandua tetradactyla. Next base: position 8,286,006 of record NC_135353.1, read on the forward strand.
CAAGAAAAACATTCCATTTACAATTGCAACCAAAAGAATTAAGTATTTAGGAATAAATTTAAGTAAGGATACAAAAGACCTGTACAAAGAAAACTATGAGCAATTGCTAAAAGAAATCACAGATGATCTATATAAGTGGAAGAGCATACCATGTTCATGGACTGAAAGACTAAATATAGTTAAGATATCAATTCTACCTAAGTTGATTTATAGATTCAATGCAATACCCATTAAAATCCCTAAAAATTACCTTGCAGAAATAGAAAAACCAATAACCAAATTTATCTGGAAGGCCAAGTTGCCCCGAATAGATAAAAATATCGTGAGGAAGAAAAATGAGGTTGGAGGTCTCACATTACCTAACTAAGGCATATTATGAAGCTACAGTGATCAAAACAGCATGGTACTGGCATAAAGGTAGATATACTGGCCAATGGAATCGAATAGAGTGTTCAGATATAGACCCTTTCATCTGTGGACAATGGATCTTTGGTGAGGCAGTCAAGCCAACTCACCTGGAACAACATAGTCTCTTCAATAAATAGTGCTTGGAGAACTGGATATCCACATGCAAAAGAATGAAAGAGGATCCTATCTCACACACTATACAAAAAATAACTCAAAATGGATCAAAGACCTAAGCATTAGATCTAAGACCATAAAACTTTTAAAAGAAAATATAGGGAAATATCTTATAAAACTTGTAATAGGAGGAAGTTTCCTAGATCTTACACCCAAAGCATGAGCACTGAAGAAAGAAAGAAATAAATGGGATCTCCTCAAAATTATACACTTCTGTGCATTAAAGAATTTTTTCAAGAAATTAAAAAGTCAGCCTAAACAATGGGAAACAATATTTGGAAACAACGTATCAGACAAAGGTTTTAGTATCCAGAATATATAAAGAGATTGTTCATCTTAACAACAAAAAGAAAAACAATCCAATTAAAAATTTGGCAAAAGACATGAACAGACACTTCTCAGAAGAAGAAATGCAAATGGCTAAAGGCACATGAAAAGATGCCTAACTTCCCTAGCTATTAGGGAAATGTAAATCAAAGCCACAGTGAGATAGCGTCTCATGCCCATCAGAATGGCCGTTATCAATAAAACAGAAAATGACAAGTGCTGGAGAGGATGTGGAGAAAGAGGCACACTTATACACTGTTGGTGGGAATGTAAAATGGTACAACCACTGTGGAAGGCAGTTTGGCAGTTCCTCAGGAAGCTAAGTATAGAATTGCCATATGTTCCAGCAATACCGTTGCTAGGTGTCTGTTCAGAGGACATGAGGACAAGGACACAAAGGAACAATTGCAAACCAATGTTTATGGCAGCATTATTTACAATTGTCAAGAGATGAAAACAGCCCAAATGTCCATCAACAGATGAGTGGCTAAACAAGTTGTGATATATACATATGATGGAATGTTATGCAGCTGTAAGACAGAATAAAGTCATGGAGCATATACAATGCGGATGGACCTTGAGAACATTATCCTGAGTGAGATTATCCAGAAACAATAGGGCCAATACTGTATAGTCTCACTGATAGGAACTAACATTAATGAGTGAACTTGGAGAATTTCAGTTAAAAACAGAGGTTATCAGGAGATAGAAATAAGGTAGAGATTGGGTAATTGTAGCTGAAAGGAAACAGATTGTACAACAAGACTGATTATAAAAATTCAGAAATGGACAGCACAATACTACGTGATTGTAGCACAAAAATGTAAGTACACTGGATGAAGCTGAATGTGAGAATGACAAAGGGAGGAGGGCTGGGGGGACATATGAAACCAGAAGGAAAGATAGATGATAAAGACTGAGATGGTATAATCTAGGAATATCTAGAGTGTACAATGACTGGCTAAATGTAAAAATTTAAAAATGTTTTTGCATAAAGAAGAATAAAGGAGTGTTAATATTGCAGGGTGTTGAAAATAGATGATCATCCATATTTTAAAACTTCAACTTCTGTGTGAAACTAAAGCAAGAAATGTTTATTTGGTGCAAAATTTATATTTTGACTAGTGCATTTCATAATTTATCTTATATGGACAGTTTGATTGAACACCATAAGTACATGGAACCTTGAATAGGGCATGAGATTTTGTAGATTTGTCCAGATTAGTGTGAAGCCCCAATAAATCCCAGAGTGATTTGAACAGTGAATAAAGAAATATTTGCATAGTCTCCTTGGGTAAATGGGGAGAAGGGGGGGAAATTCAACTTCCCCATTTGGAGAATTCCTGATATTCTTGCAAGCAGTGCACACAACCAAATCAATAGGCTGAGCCCTCAATTTTGGGGTTTGTTCCTATGAAACTTATCCCCACAAAGAATAGGGTAAACCTACTTAAAATTAGGCCTGACAGTCAACCCAGAGAACTTTTGTTGCTCAGATGTGGCCTCTCTCTCACCCAGCACGAGAGGCAAACTCACTGCTCTCCCCTGTCTACATGGGACATGACTCCCAGTGGTGTAAACCTCCCTGGCAATGTGAGACAGAAATCCTAGAATGAGCTGGGACTCAGCATCAAGAGATTGAGAAAATCTTCCTGATTGAAAGGGAGGAGAGAGAAATGAGACAAAATAGTGTCAGTGGCTGAGAGATTTAAAACAGAATCGAGAGGTTATTCTTACACATTGTATAGATATCCCCTTTTTAGTTTATGGTGTATTAGAGTGGCTAGAGGGATGTGCCTGAAACTGTCGAACTGTGTTCCAGTAGCCATGTTTCTTGAAGATGATTGTATAATGATGTAGCTTTCACAGTCTGACTGTGTGATTGTGACAACCTTGTGTCTGATGCTCCTTTTTATCTATGATATGGACAGATGAGTAAAAATATATGGAAAAGAAATAGACAAATAATGGGGGAACAAAGGTTAAAGTTAATTGAGTAGATTGAAATACTAGTGTTCAATGAAAGGGAGTGGTAAGGGGTATGGTATGTATGAGTTTTTTCTTTTTCTTTTTTCTTTCTTTTTCTGGAGATATGCAAATGTTCAAAAAAATGATCATGGTGATGAATACACAACCATGTGATGATATTGTGAGCCACTGATTGTAAACATGTCAAGAATATTCATATATCAAGAATGATTGTATGTCAAGAATGTTGGTATGTCAGTTCATTGTTTATAATAAAATATTTTTAAAATGTTATTATTCTAACTTTTTCTGGTATAACTAAGGACCCACAAATACGTATGTGTGCATGTGTGTATGTATTCATATAGCTCCACTCTTTAGACAATTGTGAATATATTTCAAACATTTTTCTTTTCCTTGTTTTTTTTTTCACTGAGCAATATATCCTGGAGATTTTAGAAGTCTTTTGACCATAATAAATTTTTACATACAGACAAGTGCACAAATCCTAAGAGTGTATGCAAGAATTTTTGCGAAGTGAATAAATCTAGATCAAGAAATCTCATATTACCAGCACCCTGAAGCCCTTCTTTCGTACCCTCCAAATAACTTTCCACATCACCCTTCTCAAAGGTAACTGTGATTCTCACTTCTAGTATCTGAAATTAATTGTTTTGTTTTTGAAGTTTATATACATGACATCATACATTGTTTATTCATTAGTATCTGGATGCCTATATTCACCACTTTATGAAATTTACTCATGCTGCAGAAGTAGACCATTCGTTGTCATTGTTGAGCAGTGTCCTATTATATAAATATACCATAATTTATTGTTCTGTGCTACTGATGGGTATTCATGGTTTTTCTGGTTTGGGGATTTTAAAAGTACCGCTACAATGAATATTTTGGCACATGCCTTTTGGTGTATTATATAGAATTTTAAGTTGATTATACTTAAGAGTGTAATTGTTGGACATAAGGTATTCATATGTTTTCCACAATAACTATACCAGTTCATACTCTCCCTAATAGTGTTTGAAGGTTTTAGATCAACATCCTCCACAACAATTGATATTATTGTTAGTCTTTTTTTTTTTTTACCAGTTTGTCAGGTATGTGGTAGTACCTTACTGTGGTTTTAATTTGAATTTTCCTGATAACTAATGAGGGTGAACACCTTTCATATGTCAAAGGTTATTAGAACATTGTTTAAGGCTTTTAATATATGTAACTACTTCTACAATATAGTTATTATATATCTCATCTCTATCCAACTCAAATAACCTCCTCCTCTTCCTGTGCCATCATCTAACCATTAACTTCAGTTGCATAACTTCAGTAGCAGTCATCCTTGCACCTCTTTTTTCCTTCCCCTTCTCTTCTATTCTTTATCTGGTGTCCTCAACTTTTTTCATCCCTCTTTGAATTTACCTCTGCCTATAATCCAATAGTTTCTTCTCATCCACCCCAGACTCTAATTCTTCCTCTTCCTTTAGCTCAAATACTACCTTTTCTGTGCAGCTTATCCTTATTACCCATCTCCCCATTCCAAAAACACTCAAAGTTCATTGTTCCTCATTCTGTGTTCCCTTAGACACAATTCTATTAGTGCTGATCAAACTAGATTGTGGTTATCTGTGCATATATATCTCCCCTGATACACTGTGAAATTGGAAGTTTAGAGTCATGACTTGTTAATCTCTTTGTGTATCCACATAGCCTAGCACAGATTAGGCCTCAGAAAATATGCTGAGTGAGTCAATGAATGAATCAATGAACAGATGATTTTGATTCCTACTATTTACACATCATTGTATTAGACATATTCTGTGATTTCTTGGAGAGATGTACAAAGATGAGTAGCAGATAATGTTCCAGCCCTCAAGGGACTAGTGATATATTTGGAAGCTGACAGTCCAGCTGATGATAAAGATGTTGCTTTTCATGCTGTATCTATTGCTCTGTCTCACTCCTATAACTCCATCACTTAGCTATGTTGTACTTCTTATGTTCTGATAGCTGGGTAACAACAAAAGTAGAGATCACACCACTTGCTGGAAACTCCTATGGTTGGATAAAAGCGAAGATATTTCCTATTGGGATGAATTCCTGTTAAAAGTGAACTTTCCTTTCCATTGTTTTCTAAAGCATGATTGCTGTAACTGGAAATCTGGGACCATCCTGACAGCTACTCTCTGACTTTACAGTTCTCAATTTAACTCAGGATTCTTAATGATCTTCATTGCCTTTTTTCCTATAGCAAGCCTGCATCCTGTAAATCTGGAGGCTTCTCACCAGGTATGCTGTCTACCACTATAAATGCCAATTTGTTTCAAATAAATACTGTTAAATCTCATAAAAATCTGTTCCTCATGAAAATCCACCCTTAAATCAATAAGATCCATTATTAGTGTTCCGTATACTATATTTTGGAGAAAAATGGAGAGTTTGAATGGCCTAGAAATCATGTATCAATCAAAGCTTTGCCCAATAAATTCAGGTAGCATTAATCAACCTTAATACATCTCTCAATCTATTTCTTTGGCCCAGAGTTAACCATCATCATGCTAGATCCCTCATTTCTAAAATGACTCCCCATTTGGGGGCAATTTTATGGATGGCTCAGACTCTCAGCTGTCAGAATCTAGAAGAGAAGAGTCTGTTTTGTGGACTTCAGGTAGTAATGTGAACTGCCAAAAATACAAACCCATCCCTCTTGCTAATTCTTCTTTCCTGAGGTATGACCTCCAGGCATTTGGTGCCTTCATCTGCTGAATCCCATTGAATAAAAGCTATGCGAGCCTTAATGAGATTGTTGGTCATTAGAAAGCTATAAGTCCATTTGGAGAGCTTTAATCTTGTATCATGCCCACATCTTTAATGTAAGCTTCATGCAAGCTTGGGCTTTGCTTTTTGGATAACACCTGGTTCTATGATAAATAAACTTTCCAAATGTCAGTAGTTTAACCTGATGAAAGGTAGTTTCATCCAGGCAGCAGTCCATGGTAGACATTCCTGGTTATAAGTCTTTCCCCAACATGGTGATCCAGGAACCTGACATCATTCCATCTTATGGCTATGACACCACTAGGGCCTCAGAGAACTCTGCTTCTACCTGGCAGAAGTGAAACACAGCTGAAATGGTCATGTTTACATTTAAATTACCCTGGCCTGGAAGTGACACACTTCAATCAATTCTTCTCACATTCCACTGGTGAGGATTAGTCTTATGGCTTCACTTATATTTGAGGGTAGCTTAGAATTATAGTCTCTGGCTGCAATAGCTCCTTAGACTTGAACAAGCAGGTCCATTGCCCAAGGTCCAACACCTCAAGGAGCCCCATAATTTGGAAAGCCTTCAAAGATTTTCTAAGAGCCTTATTGATACCTGGATGTGGCCAGAGCCAGCAGAGTCATCTAGGTAGGATGTCCCAGGCCTGAATTGAATCTTGGTGACTGAAAGCCCTACCTCAGAATTTTCTAATTTACCAGCTGGGATGTGGGACCAGTTAGTTGGCAGTGCCTTCTGAGCAGCATGCTCTAAGCCTAGACAGGGATACATGTAGGTCTCAGTCCATATTTCTCCTCTTAGGATACTCCACAACCATTTTATTTCAGTGTTCCCAACTCCTGATTGTCTAGTTAACTAGGTGCCCCAAGGAGTTCTGAGATTCATGTCAATGGGGATGACCTAAGTATTGGTGCAGCATTTCTTTAATGGCATCAGGTAAGATTGGACTACTAGATTAGTACCAACATGCTGATTTACAGTGACTCTCACTCACCATGGATACAGGATGAATTCAGGGCTCTGGACTCCAGATAGTCTACCATCAACCCTTGGCCTTGAGCCACATGTGTGGGTCCATGTATCAGCCCTTACCTGTCTATGTTCTGATCACAGACTACTCCGAGTCTACAATACCCAAGGGTGTGGAGTGTCAGCAGGAATTCTTCACAATGGGGTCTCCCTGCCACTGGCACTCAGGATACCATCTCTTCTATTAGCTCTGTGCCACATGTGAAGATGTCCTCTGGGGGTGATTGTGCCTCTCTTCTGAGAGCTTCTGAGACCATTGCCGCATTCCTCCAATGGGCCCATCTGATAAGTGCTACCTTTTCTTTCTCTCCTGTAGTGATATTTATGTGTGTTCCTTCCACTAATTGTGTTAGTCTTCTCACACTGCCAATGGGCCCCTTGTCTATTTTCCCTGTTTCTGGCAAAGAATAGAAGGCAAGGATGCAGTGAACATTTAAATAGGTCCCATTCTATGAATACAGTGATTACAGTTTAGGGAGTTCAAGAGCAGGCATTTCTGGAAGATATGTTCTTCTATATTTATGCTATTAAAAGCCAAGCAGTAAATTGAATGAGTGGGTCTTATGAGTGGGTCTTCTCTTCTGACTTAGTTGTTCACAAAATCCAAGGTCTGTCCTGACTGTTGGGAGGACACCTCTCATTGTGTCTTTGCATTTCAAGCAAGGAAATTATGTAGAGGTTCCCCTGAGTAGCTTTTTTTTAAGGCTTATTGTGGGGGTCACATTTCATTCTTTTCCCATGTGACTATCCCATTATTGCATCACCATTTGTTGAATGTTTTGTGGGGGAGGGGTCAGTGGGGGAAGTGCACAGACCAGGAATCGATCCTGGGTCTCCTGCATAGCAAGCGAGAAATCTACTACTGAACTACCCTTCACCCCCCTCCCCTGAGTAGCTTTTTATTAACTCCTTTGAGATCTGACTCCTTACAAAACTCATGAAGACACTAAGGGGACTCATATCAATAAAATACTCTAGAGTGCCTTATTTCAGTGATTGAGGGTTCTGCAATTGGCTTTTAGATGTATCAGAGTGAGGGACCATTTGTTAGAATTAAGTTCAAAGAACTACCTTTATGTTTTTATGGGGTTTTTTTGTTGTTGTTCTCTTTTGATTTATACATAATAATTTTGGAACCTGAAGGCCAAGCCAGGGTCTCAGCCAGAAATGGTAGGTTTCCATTAAGATGCTTCTTCTTTATTAAAATATGTCATCCAAGATTTATTGAGGACCCACTGTGTGCCTACAACTCTGTGCGGCTTGGTGCTTGCTTTCCTGGAGTGCAATTAAGGAAGACGGGTAGATATCATGTTTAGAGGACAGGGCTTAGACCCTGATGGGCCTTAGCTGGAATATTTGGAATTACACTGACCAACAGAGGGAACTGAAGCTGTCTACCTCTTATGAGCCAAAACTTCCTCATTATTCAAATGCACAAACTAGTTTCTCTTTGTTGAATGATCCTGTTCCCTTTGTATTTCTACCAAAACCTGGTTGAAACCCTGAAGGGCACTGCTCCCCTACAACCATCTCTAATGGTGCCTATTTTGTCTCCCACACCCCTCACACCGCTGGCCCTGATTGTGCGGTATGTGTCCTTCTCATTCCTCTTTGCTGATTCCAGACTGTTCTTCTATCTTCCTGAGTTGCCTTCACCCTAATTTGACTCTCATACTATTAGGCCACACCACTCCCTAATCCAACCTTGTGGTAGCCATCTACAGACTCCAGGGTCGTATCACATCATTCCTGAAATCTTTTAGTTCCTGAGTGTAACAATACCCTTGCCATCATGCTTGGTGGCTTCAATATCCACATGAATGATGGATCCAAAATCCTAACCTTTCTGTTTCTTGCCCTCCTTTTCTTCCATAAACTCTACCATAGCCCCTCTTTCCTGAAACATCCCTTAGCCATTACTAATCACTTTAATGCTTCCATAATCTCAACTTCTTGCATTGCAATCTCCTACTATGATACCCATCCATTCCCTCTCTATTACGTGGACCCAAACTTCTTCAGGTTTAATGGGAACACTAATCCATTAGTCCCACCACTTTTACACTGTCCTTCATATTGCCTGTGTCCTTATTTTTCTCCCTTGCATACAAACTCAACTCTTTTGACCTTCTGTCTCGTGCTTGTACTCTTCTATCAGAACCTCAAACCTAGTTTCATCTAAGTTTTTTACCAACATGACACCTGCATTTGCAGGGGAATGTGCTACCCTGTCTCACTTGAAATTTATAATCAACCATTTCAAGAGTGTCCCTAGTGCTACCTGGTAATCCCATTACATTTCCCCAGTATATTGATACTCTGTATTGTCTAAAATACTATTTCACACCTTTTGGTCTCTCCTAGAACCTCAGTCACCTACCCCTCTCTCACTCTCTGTTGGTTTTCTCCTTCCTATTCCGAAGAAGAAAGACTACAGTCTCCTGTCACCATCTCTACCCATCTATTTCCACTACAAGTGAACCATTTGTACTCTGTCTAAAGTCAATTCTTCCATAGAAAGAGGAGTGACAGCCTGAACAGGGTAAGGACATTATCCATCTCATGCAGGGTGGCCTGGAATGGGCAGTCAGGGCCTCAGCAGGGTGAGGAGGCTGTCCACAGAAGAGCCTTCTAGTAATGTGGAAAATAAAGCCTAAGTCGGTATTGGAGACATCTGTAAAGAAGCATAGTGTATTAGTCAGGGTTCTTTTAGGTTATCTAGTTATCAGCATTCATTCATTCATTCAGAAGAGCCCCTACTATTGACCAGTGCTGGACCACAGCAACAGAGATAGAAAGGTCTCCCATACCAGCAGAGGTGCCCTGTGTATTCCCTAATGGTCACAATCTCTTTACACATTCACATGCAGCTTGGAACAAGAGAAAACTTCCTTGCACCGGTACACAGTCCCTGCTTCTTCTGTGATATACCTTAGAACTCCCTTTAAAATGTGTAGTTTTCAAATGTAGCTCTCATGTCTAAGGCTCTCGGTGGGTCAACAGAGAGTAGTTGTTTGCTGTGCCTCCTTGCGATTCACTCCAATCCGCCTGAAGGGAGCATCTTCTCTCCCTGAGGGGCCTCCTGGTGCCGTCTTCCTCTGTCAATCTGCCCTCATTTGACCGGCTTCACCAGTATCTTAAAAGAAGAAATGACCTTCAGAAAAAAATGAGTGGAATATTCATACATGTCCTGTAGAGGGAGCTCTGTAAATGCAGCCCTTGCTCATCTGGTCCTGAAAAAATCATTCCTTCATGAGCATAGTCCACTCTTACAGAAACCAGAAAGGTGGAGAAATGAAGCAGGGAGCACAGTGGTAACCTCTTGGTACAACTTTTACAGTGTCATATTTGACACCACTCCCAAGTCAAATCATTCATTCATTCATTCGTTCATTCAGCAAATATTAAATACCTGGTGATAGGGATACAGCAATGAGCAAGGTCTTGTCCTCATGATGTTTCAGACTGGCAGGGTTTTATGTAAACTGCTTTAAGGGGCTTGGACTTTACTCTGTGGACAATGACTTTTAAGCAGGTGGGGTTGGCAGAAAAATGAGATAGAACAATGATCCTGAAAGTGTGGACCATGGATCCATAGGAGTCCCTGATGCCCTTTCAAGGAGTCTTTCAGGAGAAAAATCTTCATGTCATTTGTCTTTTTCACTGTGGACATTTGCACTGATGCTGAAAGGTGATAGTGACTAAAACTGCTCGTGCCTTAGTACAAACCAAGCCAGTATTGACAACACGCAATAGTAGTCTTTATATTATTAACCACCAGGCACATTCAGTGCTTAAAAATGCAAGTTTCAGTTAAGAATATTCTTGGCAAAGTAGAAAAATTTAGTAATTTTGTTAAAGCTCAACCCTTGCATCCACACCTTTGTAATATTCTGCATGATGAAATGGAGACCATGCTTAATCCTTTTCTGTTACACACTGTAATAAGATGTTTGGGTCAAAGAAATTCACTTGTGGAATTTAGTTGTGGGCTGAGACTGGCCGTTTTGTTTTTTGTTTTTTTTCATCGAAACCCATTATGACCAGAAAGAATTTGGGTCAGACAAATGATGGTTATTTAGTAGATATTCTCTTTAAAAGTGAATAAAGTGAACTGTCACTCAAAGAAAGCAACTGACAGTAATTTGTTTTCAATGTTAAAGTTTGAGCTTTCCAGCAAAACTTATAATGTTGGAAAACTTGAATCTGCCACCATGAGCTTGACAATTTCTTCTAATCAGCTGGGTGGTGATATTAACTAATGTGACTTTTGAGAATTACATAAGGAAATGTGTCATCATTTGGAAAATTGACCTAACTCAGGGCACCAACATTTCCCACATGATTACTGCATAATGTTACAAAATCATGAATGAGTAAAAGAACCATTAAAGTACAAGAAAGACCAATAGACATTAATATAGCAGAGTATAAAAAATGCCTTGATATGATTTCAGATCTGTATTTTTTATGAAACTTTAAAAACTACCTCTTGTTCAGTTTTTGGTGTCCAATCAAAGAAGTCCATTATTATCTGAAAAGTCTATTAGATAGCTTTCCCTTTTCCAAGTGTTTATCTTTGTGAAGCTGGACTTTCTTCATATACTTCAACTAAATATTGCATATTGCAATAGCTTCAATGCAGAAGCAGATATGAGAATCCAACTATCTTCAATTTAGCCAGATACTAAAAATTTGCAAAAATGTAAAGCAATGCATCTCTTCTCATGAAATTGATTTTGTTTTGGCAATTATAGTAATACTTCAAAAATGTGTTACTTATGTTAAAATACACTGAGTTTGTTATTCTTATTTTTTATTTTTTTATTAGGTAACTTGGGGGTTTACTGAATAATCATATGTAAAATTCAGTATTCCTATATTTCACCCTTCCTCCAATACCTTGCACTGGTATGGAAGATTTGTTACAATTGAGGCTAGCACATTTTTACATTTGTATCATTAATTAAAGTCTCTGATTTAACTTAAGTTTCCCTGTTTGTGTGCTGCAGTTCTGTCTTTCATTCTGTACTATACATACATTTGAACATTTTCCCTGTCAATCAAATTCAGAGATATATTTCAGTGCTGTTAATTGTTTTCACAATGTTGTGCTACCATCAACACCATTCATTATCAAAACATTTCTATCACTTCAAATAGGAACCTTATACATTTTAAGCCTTAACTTCCCATTCCCTAACCCCACCCCATCCACTGTTAAGATCTGTATCCAAGTATCTGTTCAAGCACTTGCTTTCAATTATTTTGGGTATATATTGGGTAGTGGAACAGGCAGGTCATATGGCAGTTCTATACTTAGCTTTTTGAGGAACCACCCACTGTCTTCCAAAGCAGCTGCACTGTTTTGCATTGCCACCAGAAATGAATTAGTGCCCCTATTTCTCCTTATCCTCTCCAACACTGGCTGTTTTTCATTTTTTTAAATAACAGCCATCCTATTGGGTGTGAAATGGTATTTCATTGTGGTCTTGATTTGCATTTCCCTGTTGGCTAATGATGTTGGACACCTTTTCATGTGCTTTCTGGCCATTTGTACATCATCTTTGGAGACTAGTGTATTCAAGTCTTTTGACCATTTTTTTTTTGCCAAGACTTCCTAGGCCTTTTTTGTCTCTAAATATAATTTTATTGTACACGAAAACAAACATACAAACATTCTATACATGGTGTACAATTAATGGCTCACAATATCATCACATAGTTGTGTGTTCATCACCATGGTCATTTTTTTGAACATTTGCATCTCTCCAGCAAAAGACATGAAAAAGAGAAAAAAAAAATCATACATGCCATACCCCTTACTCCTAGCTCTCATTGACCACTAGTATTTTAATCTAATTTATTTTATTAGATCAATTTATTTTAACCTTTGTTTCCCCTATTATTTGCTTATTTTTATTCACATTTTTTACTCATCTATCCACTGTAGATAAAAGGAGCATCAGATACAAGGTTTTCACAATCACACAGTCATATTGCAAAGGCTATATCATTATACAAACATCTTCAAGAAACATTTTCCCCATTTTTTAAAATTACTTTGGTTGTGTTTTCTTTTAAATGTATGTTTATTGCTAAAACAACATACAAACACAAATATTCTTAACATACAAACATTTCACACATGATGTACAATCAATGACTCACAATATCATCACATAGTTGTGTATTTATCACCATGATCATTTTTTTTGAACATTTGCATCTCTCCAGCAAAAGAATAAAAAGGAAAAAGAAAAAACTCATACATACCATACCTCTTTCCCCTCCCTCTCATTGACTACTAGTATTTCCATCTGCCCAATTTATTTTAACCTTTGATCCCTCTAGGGTTGTTTGTTTTTTTGTTATTAAGTTAAATGATTTCTTTATATATTCTGGTTATTAAATGTTATTTTGATTTTACATGAATTAATACATTTTTTTTTGCATGGGCACTGGGAATCAAACCCAGTCTCTGACATGGCAAGCGAGAACTCTGCCACTGAGACACCATGGCCCACCCTACATAAATATGTGTAACATTCAATTTTGATTTCTAATAAAATGAATAATAATAGACATAACCAACATGGACATGAGCTCTTTGGAGTCCTTAATAATTTTTAAGAATATAAAAGGATCCCAGGCCAAAAAGCTTGAGATTTCCTGATGTAGAAGAACAAATGAACATCCATAGGTCTCTTAGCACAGGCTCTCCTTGAGGAGAAGAAACTGTTGCGTACATTTTTGTATCCTCCATGGTCTGTTGGTGCCTGGCACACCGTGGGTGACTCCTTGGCTCATGAAGGCATGAGTGGATGAGGCACAGGTTGGTTTCAGAGAAGATGGACGCTGGGAAGTCAGACAGAGCAGTTCAACTCAATATGAATACAGGACTGGGTGGAAATCAGTGAGGAGATGGCATCTGATGGTACCCCGTCTAATTCTTTCATGAAGCTTGCCTGTTCTTCTGAATCCACCATCAGGGCTTATGCCTCTGTCTTCTCTTGGGCTCATCGAGTTGGCCAGGCCAATCATGACTGCCCTAGGGAAGAGATGCTACGGGAAGAATAAACCTCAAATGATGTGTTTTTCTTGGCTCCAGAACCAGGGCCTGATTCAATGGGAAATGTCAGTTTTCCATTGTCCAGTCTACTAGCACCATACCATCCAGCCTCCTGAAGGTAGTAGCAAGCCAGGCAGAGTTCATGGACACATGACTACAAGTGAAACCAATTCAGCTTGTTGGTTTGTACAGGTTAGTGTGATGCCGCAATATATCCCAGAGTAATGTGGGCAGAGAATAAAAAAGTATTTGCAAAATCCCCTTGGGGTACTTGAGAGAAAGGAGAAAATATTCCACTTCCTTATCTGGGGAATACCTGATATTCTTACAAGCAGTGGGAACAACTAAATCAGTAGGCCAAGCCCTTGATCTTGGCCTTCACCCCTATGAAACTTATTCCTACAAAGGCTAGGCTAAGCCTACTTAAAATTAGGCCTAAAAGTCATCCCCAGACAATCTCTTTTGTTGCTCAGATATGGCTTTTCTCTCTAAGCCAACTTGGCAGGTGAACTCATTGCCTCCCCATCCCCCAGCGTGGGATATGACTCCCAGGGGTGTAAATTTCACTGGCAACATGATACAGAAACCCCAGGGTTAGCCAGGATCCAGAATCAAGGAATTAAGAAAGCTTTCTTGACCAAGAGGAAGAAGAGCAAAATGAGACAAAATAAAATATCAGTGGCTGAGACATTTCAAACATGGTCGAGAAATTATTTTGGAGGTCATTCTTAAGCATTATGTAGATGTCCCTTTTTAATTCGTGGTGTATTGGAATGGTGGGAGAAAAGTACCTAAAACTGTTGAGCTGTGTTCCAGTAGGCTTGATTTTTGAAGAAGACTGTATAACTATATAGCTTTTACACTGTGACTGTGTGATTATGAAAACGCTGTGTCTGATGCTCCTTTTATACAAGGTATGGACAGATGAATAAAACAAATAAGGATAAAAAATAAATAAGTAATAGGGGGAGATAAAGGGTAAAAGTTGGGTAGATTGAAGTACTGTGGGTTAATGAGAAGGAAGGGTAAGAGGTATAGGAACAATTAGAGGAAGGATGGAAAAACAACTGGGATAGCAGTTCCAAGGTACTAGTGACCCGAGAGGGACTTCTATATTATATAGGGAGGACATGAATGAAAAAGCCGAGAAAGTATGAATGAGAGGATGGGGTGAGTTTACTAAGTCAAGACTGAAACTAGACAGGCTGCAATGTGCAGGCAGGAGCAGATGCCGAGGGAGCAGCGTGCTCCTGCACTGCCACCGTCACGTCAGCTTGAGACATCTTCCTTCTCATATCCACAGCCAGTAGCTCCCCTGGAGAACCTGGAAGCCAGCAGACTTGATTTACCTTGCTGCCAGCGCATGGTGCCCACATCCCACCCCTGAGACAGGTCATTGTGGGTGCCTGGTTTTGGTGGAGGCTTCCAGTTAGAAAGAGGGAGGAATGCAGGGCAGAGTTGATCTGACAATTGACCCATGAAAGAGACTCTCTGTGTCCCATTACCTCTATCCTTTCTCCATGGAGGCCCAGAGTGCTCATGGCATGCACAGGCGAGAAGCAGGGATGAGGGAGTGAGTCACACCTCACTGCCAGGAACTCCCAATATTCAGGCAGGGGGAGTTGAAATTCTGAGCCCCACAGCCCAAGGTCATTCCACAACAGAGCCTGGGAACCACAAGACCCATCATGCCCAGGAGTGGATTCTCTGCCAAGGTGAACAGTGCTCACCCCCTAATCTGCCCCATGGGATTGGCTGATTTGAGAATGAACTGAGACCTGTGGCCTTAATTGGATTTATACCTAGTCTTGTTCTTGCTCAGTTGGCTTAGGCAGTTGGGGAGAAGCAGGCTTGAGAGGAAGTGGGGGCCCAAGAGTACCATCTGCTGGGAAGACCAGGAAAGTGGACTCTGGAAAACTGCACTTCTCCCTAGCTTTCAACCAATCTCCAATTAGAGTTGCACCTCCTGCATTAGGTCTTGGCATTGATTTGGCAGGGAATTACTGACAAACCAAGTACAAAAGGAGAACTTCAACAGAAATCCAAGCAACTACACAGTCTGAGACAAGCAAGGGAAATCAACTTTAAAAATAACTGTATTAAGATAATCAAATGCCAAAAAGCCAACAACAAAAAAATCACTGAGCACATGAAGATTCAAGAAGGTATGGCCAAGCCAAATGACCAAATTAAAATGCTGGAAGAAACACAGAATTTGCAACAACTAATCAAAGATGTTCATACAAATCTCCTAAATAACTTCAATGCATTGGTTAAAGACATAAAGGATATCAAGATGACACTAGAAGAGCATAAAGAAGAATTTGAAAGAATAAATAGAAAAATAGCAGATCTTACAGAAATGAAAGATACTGTAGATCAAATTTAAAATATGCTAAGACACACAACAGCAAATTTGAAGAGGTAGAAGATAAAATAAGTGAACTAGAGAACAGAACAACTGAATTCAAATGTGCAAAAGAACAAATGGTGAAAATGATGGAAAATTTTGAATTGGATCCCAAGGGCATGATGGACAACACAAAGCACACAAAAGAATCATTCATGTCCCAGAAGGAGAAGAAGGGAGTAATTATTTGCAGACATAATTGTGGAAAATGTCCCAACCTTATAAAAGACATAAATATGCAAATCAAAGAAGCCCAGCAAATGCTACATAGAATAAATCCAAGCAGACCCACTCCAAGACACATACTAATCAGATTATCAAATGCTGAAGAGAAGCAGAAAGTCCTGAAAGCAACAAAAGAAATGTGATTCACAACATACAAGGGAAGCCACATAAGACTAAGTTCAGACTAATCAATGGGAACAAGTTGGTGAGAAGGTAGTGGTATGATATATTTAATATTATGAAAGAAAAATTGCCAGCCAAGAATTAATTATCCAGCAAAGTTGTCCTTCAAATGTGAGGGAGAGGGCAGGCAATGGTGGCACAGTGGCAGAGTTCTCACCTGCCATGCCAGAGACCTGGGTTTGATTCCCAGTGCCTGACCATGCAAAAAAGAAAAGTGAGAGAGAGTGATTCAGTGGTAGAATGCTCGCCTTTCATGCGGGAGTCCTGGGTTTGATTCCTGAACCATGCATAGCCCCACCAAAAAAAAAAAAGTTAGGGAGAGATTAAAATTTTCACAGACAAACAAGTGCTGAGAGAATTTGTTAAAGGAGAACTTCTCTACAAGAAATACTAAAGGGAGTTCTGTTGACTGAGAAAAATGACCAGAGAGATAGGTCTGTAGGAGGGCACAGAACTGAAAAGTATTAGTAAGGGTATCTTAAAGGATGAAAAGAGAGGGAGGAAAAAAATATAGAACTCATAAATAAAAACAAAAGTATAAGACGGTCTATTCAAGGAGCCTTTACAGTAATAAATTTGAATGTTAACAGACTAAACTCTGCAATTAAGAAACAGCTTGGCAGAATGGACTTAAAAATATATTTCCTCTACATACCATTTACAAGAGACTCATCTTAGATGCAAGGATGCAAACAGATTGAAAGTAAAGGATACACAATGCAAACTGTAATCAAAAGAAAGCAGGAGTATTTATACTAATATCAGACAAAATAGATTGTAAATGCAAAGATGTCATAGTAGACCAGGAAGGAAACTACAAAAGGGAGAACTCACCAAGAAGAAATAACAGTCATAAATGTTTTTGCAGCCAATCAAGGAGGTCCAAAGTACATGAAGCAAACATTCGCAAAGCTAAAGGGACCAATAGGCGTTTCAATAATCATAGTAGGAGACTTCAATACACCACTCTCTTCTAAAGAGATAAAGCAACAAGGCAAAGGATCAATAAGAAAATAGGGAACCTAAATAACGTGAATAATGAATTAGACCTAATAGACATATATATAGTTAGTTATACCCCAAAACACCAGGATGTACATTCTTCTCTAGGGCTCATGGAATGTTGCCTAGGATAGCTCATACGCTAGGGCACAAAATAGGTCTTATCAAATTTTAAAAGACTGAAATTATTTAAAGCACTTTTTTCTGACCACAATAGAATGAAAATAGAAATCGATAACCATCAAAGAAACAAAATTTTCATAAATATATGGAGATTAAATAAGGTACACTTTTTTAAAACACTTCTAATTGTATAGTATAACATATGCAAAGCAAAGAAATAAAAAAGCAATAGTTTTCAAAGCATTATTCAACAAGTGGTTACATGTACAATGTACAAATTTTAAAAATGTTTTTGCATGAGGAAGAACAAAGGATTGTCATTATTGCAGGGTGCTGAAATAGATGATAACTAACACTTCAAAATGTCACATTATGTGTAAGACTAAAGCAAAAAATGTTTATTTGTTACAAAATTTAGATTTTGACTAGAGCATTTCCTAATATAACTCATGTGGATAGTTTGATTGAATGTCATAAGTACTTGGAATCTCAGGTAGCACATGAGATTTTGTTGGTTTGTCCAAAGTGATCCCCCGATGAATCCCAGAATGATTTGATCAGTGACTGGAAAAGTATTTGCAAGCCGCCTTCGGGGAATGGTGAGAGTGGGGAGAAATTCAACCTCCCCAAGTTGAATTCTTGATATTCTCACAAGCAGTGTGGACAACCAAAGCTATAGGCTGAGCCCCGAGTCTTGGGGTTTGTTCACATGAAACTTAACCCCACAAAGGATAGGTCAAGTCTACTTAAAATTTAGGCCTAAGAGTCACCCCCAAGAGAGCCTCTTTTGTTGCTCAGATGTGGCCTCTCTCCAGCCAACACAATGAGCAGTCTCACTACCCACCCCCTCTCTGCGTGGGATATGACTCCCAGGGAAGTGGACCTTCCTGGCAACGTGGGACAGAGATCCTGGAATGAGCTGAGACTCAGCATCAAAGGACTGAGAAAAACCCTAGAATGAGCTGAGAATTAACATCAAGAGGCTGAGAGAACTTTCTCGACCAAAAGGGGGAAGAGTAAAATGAGGCAAAGTGTCAATGGCTGAGAGATTCGAAACAGAGTCGAGAGGTTATCCTGGAGGTTATTCTTACGCATTAAGTAGATATCACCTTGTTGTTCAAGATGTAGTGGAGAGGCTGGAGGGAATCGCCTGAAAATGTAGTGCTGTGTTCCAGTAGCCATGTTTCTTGATGATGATTGAACAATGATGTAGCTTTCACAATGAGACTCTGTGAATGTGAAAACCTTATGTCTGATGCTCCTTTTAGCTACTATATCAACAGAAGAGTAGAACATATGGAATAAAAATAAATAATAGGGGAAACAAATGTTAAAATAAATTCAGTTTGAAATAGTGGTAAATGAAAGCGAGGGGTAAGGGGTATGGTACATACAGTTTTTTTGTTTCTCTATTATCATTTTATTTCTTTTTCCATTGTCTTTTTATTTCTTTTTCTAAATCAATGCAAATGTACTAAGAAATGATGAATATGCAACTATGTGATGATATTAAGAATTACTGATTATATATGTAGAATGGAATGATTTCCAAATGTTTTTTTGTTAATTTTTTTAAATTAATAATAAAAAAAAGTGGTTACAGGACAGATCTGAGTTTGTCATGGGCTACCATAAGATCCTCTCAGACTTTTCCTTCTATCTGTTCAAGAATATATGTGGTGAAAAGGCTTAAATATTTTTTATCATCACAATCGAGTTCTTTTCCTTCTTTTATGTGAGAAATAATATATATACAAAAAAAACTATAAATTTCAAAGCACAGCACCTCAGTTGGTTGTAGAATGTATTTCAGAGTTTGACATGGGGTACAATTTCACAGTTTTAGGTTTTTACTTCTAGTTGCTCTAAAATACTGGAGACTAAAAGAGACATCAATTTAATGATTCAGCATTCATATTTATTTGTTAAATCCTGTCTTCTCTGTATAACTCCACCATTATCTTTGATTTTTCCATCCCTCTCTTTAGGAGTGTTTGGGCTATGACAATTCTAAATTTTTGATATTGGAAGTATCTATCACTAATATGGGATAGGGAGATGGAACTATCTGATGTTCTGGAGAGGCTGGGCTAGGTTTCATGACTTATCTGGACCAGGGACCCATCTGGAGATTGTAGGTTTTCGGAAAGTTACTCAAGTGCATGGAACCCTTGTGGAATCTTATATATTGCCCTAGGTGTTCTTTAGGATTGGCTGGAATGGTCCTGGCTGGGGCTTGGCAGGTTATGATAGGTAGCAAGGTGTACCTGAAGCTTGTGTAAGAGCAAACTCCAGAGTAGCATCTTAACTCTATTTGAACAATCTCTGCCACTGATATGTTATTAATTACACTTTTCACCCTTTTGGTCAGGATGTAATTGTTGATCCCATGGTGCCAGGTCTGGATTCATCCCTGGGAGTCCTCTCCCACGTCACCAGGGAGACTTTCACCCCTGGATGTCGTGTCCCATGTAGGGGGGAAGACAATGATTTCACTTGCAGAGTTGGGCTTAGAGAGACTGAGGACACATCTGAGCAACAACAGAGGTCCTCCAGAAGTAACTCTTAGGTATGCCTATAGGGAGTCTAAGCTTCTCTGCTACCTACATAAGCTTCACAAGACTAAGCCTCATGATCAAGGGTATGGCCTATTGATTTGGGTATCCCTAAAGTTTGACACAGTATCAGGGGATTCCCTGATGGTAAGGTTTAATAGTTCCATATTTTTCTCCCCTCCCTCAGGGAACTTTCCCAGTGCTTTTTGATTATCTGCTTAATATACTCTAGTATGTTTCCAGGCATTACAATAATCTATACAGGGTTAAAGACCTCTCTTATTCTGTACTTCTTGTGTTTCAATTGTTCAAATGAGCTATACAGATAGGTTGAATTAGATTATGCACTACATAAAATTTCAGTTCCAGATCAAATAAACCTTTCTTCCATTGGTCTCAAATAGTATGTGTGGTTCTAAAATATAGACACTGTCTTCCTTACCCCTGTTTTCTGAATTACTTTAACCCCAACCTGTTGGGCTATGTTTTTATCTCTAAATATCAGGTTATATATATAAAACACCCTCTCAAAATTCAGAAATAAAAGTCACCACTCCAGATTCAAAGGGTCTGCTATAAACATTTACAATCTATTCCCCTCTTTTCTTATAAGCATTTTCTAAAGTTGACCATACCATGGTTGTTCTTTTGTTTCTGGCTTATTTTGTCTCATCAAATGTCCCACATGTTTATTCACATTGTTGCACGCATCACAACTTTGTTCCTTTTTGTAGCAGCACAACTTTCATTCATAAGTATACACCATCATTCACCAATCTGCTTCTCCATCAGTGCATCCTTCAGCCACCTGCATTCATCGGGCATCATGTAGAAGGCCCAAGGCCCACAGTCCATCAACATTCTCAATTTTAGATTATTTCATTGTTCCAAAGAGAAAGAAAACCAATAAATACACCCTCACCAAATAGGAAATCTAAACCTCCTCTTAACTCTTTTCTCTCCCCACATTATTTACTTCTGCTGCTGCTGTGCTAGTGCTGATGGTTTCCTTTTGAACATAGCTCATAGCATGCAATAGCAGTTTCCCCCTGTACCCTGGACTTAAACACTCTTTATATAAGAATCATGTCTTTGAAGCAATTCTTACAAGAACTCATTCATATTTCTAGTGTGAATCAGTGGGACATGTAGGTCTATACAACCCCATTCAATCTTGTTCATCTTCAATATGGTAATATTACATCTAGACCCACTAGAGAATCACCTTTGCTCCTATCTATTCCCTTACATTGGAGGTCAACCCCATTAGCGAATGGCTCACCCATCTCTAGTTTCTATGTATCTCTAATTCCCCTATATTCTGTATTATAAACTTCTGATTTTACCTTTACCATCGTTATAAAAAGTGGAATCATACAGTATCTATCTTTTTGTGTCTGGTTAATTTCACTCAACATTATGTCCTGAAGGCTCATCCATCTTGTCATGTGCTTCAGGATGCCATTTTGTCTTACTGCTGTATAATATTCTGTGCCGGTTTCAATCTGTGGTGGGCCCCAGAAAAGCCATGCCCTTTAATCCTCATTCAGTATTGCTGGGTGGGAGCATTTTGATTGTTTCCATGAAGATGTGACACACCCAATTGTGGGTGGTAACTTTTGATTAGATGATTTCCATGGAGGTGTATCTCTACCCACTGAAGGTGGAGTTGTTTACTGGAATCCTTTAAAAGAGGAAACATTTTGGAAAGAGTCCCTTTTTGGTAGAGCCACGAGAAATCTAGCAGGTGCTGCCAAGTTCGCCATGTGCCCTTCCAGCTGAGAGAGAATCATTGAACATCGTCGGCCTTCTTGAACCAAGGTATCTTTCCCTGGATGCCTTAAATTGGACATTTCTATAGACTTGCTTTAATTGGGACATTTTCTCAGCCTTAGAACTGTAAACTAGCAACTTATTAAATTCCCCTTTTTAAAAGTCCCTCTGTTTCTGGTATATTGCATTCTGGCAGCTAGCAAACTAGAACAGATTTCATCGTATGTATATACCACATTTTGTTGATCCACTCATCTGTTGATGGGCATTTGGTTTGTTTCCATCTTTTGGCGATTGTCAATAATGCTACTGTGAACTTCAGTGTGCAAATGTGTGTTTGTGTCATTGCTTTCAGCTCTTCTGGGTATACACCAAGTAGTGCTATTGCTGTGTCATAAGACAACTCGATATTTAGTTTCCTAAGGAACTGCCAAACAGTCTTCCATAGTGGCGGCACCATTAAACATTCCCAAGAGCAGTGCATAGGTATCTCAGTTTCTCCACATCTTTTCCAACCTTCATAGTTTGCTGTTTGTTTAATAGCAGCCATTCTTATAGATATGAGGTGGTATCTGATTGTAGTCTTGATCTGTATTTCCCTTATGGCCAATGAAAATGAGTATCTCTTCATGTGCTTTTGAGCCATCTGTATTTGCTCTTCAGTAAAATGCCTGTTCATATCTTTAGCCCATTTTATAATTGGGTTGCTTGTTCTTTTGTTGTTGAGTTGTGTGATTTCTTTGTATATACAGGAAATCAAATAAAATATTTTCTCCCATTGAGATGGCTGCCTACTCCCCTTTTTGACAGTCTTTTGAGGTACAGAAGCATTTGATTTTGAGGAGTTCCCATTTATCTATTTTTTCTTTTGCTGCTTGTGCTTTGGGTGTAAAGTTTAAGAAGCTACCTCCTATTACTAGGTCTTGAAGATGTTTTCCTACATTTTCTTCTACAAGCTTTATAGTATTAGTTCTTATATTTTGGTGTTTGATCCACTTCGAGTTAATTTTTGTGTAGGGTGTAGGATAGGGGTCCTCTTTCATTTTCTTGGCTATTGATATCCAGTTCTTCCATGCCCAGTTATTGAAAAGACCATTTTGTCTCAGTTTGGAGGATTTGGGGACCTTGTCAAAAATCAGTTGACCATAGATTTGGTGGTCTATTTCTGCACTCTTGATTCTATTCCATTGGTCAGCGTTTCTGTCTTTGCGTCGGTTTCATGCTGGTTTGACCACTGCAGTTTTATAATAGGTTGTAAAGTCAGGGAGTCATCTTCCCACTTTGCTCTTCTTTTTTAGGATGCTTTTAGCTATTCAGGGTTTCTCTCCCTACCAGACAAATTTGCAGTTAGCTTTTCCAAATCTTCAAAGTAGGTTGTTGCGATTTTGATTGGTACTGTGTTGAATCTGCAGACCAATTTGGGGAGAATTGACATATTAACCATATTTAGCCTTTCTTTCCATGATCAGGGATTGTCTTTCCACCTATTTAGATCTCCTTTGATTTCTTTTAGCAATGTTACATAGTTTTCTGTGTACAAGTCCTTTACGTCCTTTGTTAAGTTCATTCCTAAGTATTTGATTCTTTTAGTTGCTATTTTGAATGAAATTTTTTTCCTTAACTGCCTCCTCAGTAAGTCATTGCTTGTGTATAGAAATGTTACTGATTTTTGCACATAAATTTTATATTCCACCACCTTGCTGAATTTGTTTATTAGCTCAAGTAACTTTGCTGTAGATATCTCAGGATCTTCCAAGTATAGTATCATATCTTCTGCAAACTATGAGAGTTTTACTTCTTCCTTTCCAATTTGGATGCCTTTTACTTCTTTGTCCTGCCTGATTAGAAGTTCTAGCACAATGTTGAATAATAGTGGTGACAGTGGGCATCCTTGTCTTGTACCTGATCTTAGTGGAAAAGTTTTCAGTCTCTTTCCATTGAGTACGATGCTGGCTATTGGTTTTTCATATATTCCCTTTATCATATTGAGGTAGTTACCATTGATTCCTATCTTTTGGAGTGTTTTTATCAGAGAAAGATGCTGAATTTTGTCAAATGCTTTTTCAGCATCACCCAAGATGATCATGTGATTTTTCTCTTTTGATTTGTTAATATGCTGTATTACATTAATTGATTATCTTGTGCTGAACCATCCTTACATTCCTGGTATAAACCCCATTTGGCCAAGTTGTGTAATTCTTTTAATGTGCCATTGGATTTGCTTTGCTAATATTTTATGGAGAATTTTTGCATCTATGTTCATTAAGGAGATTGGCCTGTAGTTTTCCTTTCTCATAGCATCTTTACCCAGCTTGGGTATTAAAATGATATGAGCTTCATAAAATGTGTTAGGTAGGTAGAATTCCTTTTTCTTCTTTTTTTGGGAAAAGGTTGAGCAGAATTGGTGTTAGTTTTTTTGGAATATTTGATATAATTCCCCCATGAAGGCATCTGGCCTTGGGCTTTTCTTTGTAGGAAGATTTTTGACAATTCATTAAATCTCTTTACTTGTGATTGGTTTATTGAGATCTTCTATTTCTTCCTGAGTCAGTGTAGCTTGTTTGAGTGTCTCCAGGAATCTGTCCATTTCATCTAAGTTGTCTAGTTTGTTGGCGTACAGTTGTTCATAGTAATCTCTTATGATTTCTTTTATTTCTTCAGAGTCTGTAGTAATGCACCCCTTCTCATTTCTGATTTTGTTGATCTGATTTTGTTTATTTTATTTATTTGTTTATTTGCAATAACAAAAAATTTTCTTTGTCAGTCTTGCTAGTGGCCCATCAATTACATTAATTTTCTCAAAGAACCAACTTTTGGTTTTATTGAGTCTTTCTATTGTTCTTTTGTTCTCCCATTCATTTATCTCTGTTTTAACCTTTGTTATTTCTCTTCTCCTATTTACTTTGGGGTGAGTTTGCAGTTCTTTCTTGAGTTCCTCAAGGTGTGCTGTTAAGTTCTTGATTTTTGCTCTCCCTTGTTTTTTAATAGAGGCATTTAGGGCAATAAATTTCCCCCTCAGCACAGCCTTTGCCATATCCCATAAGTTCTTATAAGTTGTATTCTCATTTTCGTTCATCTCCAGATAGCTACTGATTTCTCTAGCAATTTCTTATTTGACCCACTGGGTGTTTAAAGTTGTGTTATTTAATCTCCATACATTTGTGAATGTTCTCATTCTTTGGTGGTTATTGAGATCTAGCTTCATCCCATTGTGATCAGAGAAAGTGTTTTGAATAATTCCAGTATTTTAAAATTTATAAAGACCTGTTTTGTGCCCTCGCATATCATGTATCCTGGAAAATGTTCCATGAGCACTGGAGGAGAATGTATGACCTTGTACTTTGGGGTGCAATGACCTATATGTGTCTGTTAGGTCTAACACATTTATTAAGTTATTTAACTTCTCTATTTCCTTGTTGATCTTCTGTCTGGTTGTTGTAGGTATAGAGGAGAGTGGTATATTGAAGTCTCCTACTATTATTGTTGAAACATCTATCACTAACTTCAGTTTTACCAATGCCTGTCTCATGTACTTTGGAGTTCCTTGATTGGGAGCGTAAACATTTATGGTTGTTATATCTTCTTGATGAATTGACCCTTTTATTAGTATATAGTGTCCTTCTTTGTCCCTTATGATGTCTTTATGTTTAAAGTCTATTTTGTCCAATATTAGTATAGCTACTCCTGCTTTCTTTTGATTATAACTTGCGTGGAACATCTTTTTCCATCCTTTCACTTTCAACCTATTTGTATCTTTGTGTCTAAGATGAGTCTCTTGTAAGCAGCATATTGCTGGATTATGTTTCTTAATCCATTCTGCCAATCTGTGTCATTTAATTGGTAAATTTAGCCCGTTAACATTCGAAGTTCTTACTGAAAATGCGTTTCTTGATTCCACCATCTTATCTTTTAAATTTTATTTGTCAGGTCTATATATTCTTTTCCCTCTCTCTCTTTGTATTCTTCAAATTCCCCTTAGTGGGACTCTTCAATTCTGTGCCTTCCTACAGACCTCCCTTTCCTGTCTTTTTTTTTTTTTTTCAACCAGCAGGACTCCTTTTAGTATTTTTGTAGGGCTGTTGTCTTGTTGACAGATTCTTTCAGGATATCTTTTTCTGTGAAAACTTTAATCTCTCCCTCAGTTTTGAAGGACAATTTGGCTGGGTACAGAATTCTTGGCTGGAAGTCTTTCTCTTTCAGGATCTTGAATATGTCATACCACTGCCTTCTTTCCTCCAGGATGCTGGTTGAGTAGTCTGAACTCAGTCTTTCTTGATTTCCCATGCATGTAGTAGATTGTTTTTCTTTTGCCACTTTCGGGATTTTCTGCTTGTCTTCAACATTTGACAGATTGATTAGTATGTGCCTTAGGGAAGGCCTGTTTGGATTTATTTTGTTTCGGTTCATTGGGATTCTTAGACTTGTATATTTATGTCTTTTATGAGGATTGGGACATTTTCCCCATTATATCCTCAACTACTCTTCCTAGCCCTTTACTCCTCTCTTCTCATTCTGGGACACTAGTGATTCTTATATTTGGATGCTTTGTTTTGTCTATCATTTCCCTGTGTTCCCATTGAAATTTTCCGTCTTTTTTGCCATTTGCTCTTTGGAGTCTTCGAAGTCAATTATCCTGTCCTCCATATCACTTATTCTTTCTTCTGTGTCTTCAAATCTTGCACTGTATGCCTCTAGTATGTTTTTTATTTGGTTAACAGAGTCTTCAATCTTTGTGATATCCACTATTTTTTTTTATTTATTCTTTCAAATTCCTCTTTATGCTCTTCTACATAATTCTTGATCTCCTTTATGTCATTTGCTTTCCCACTTATTTTATTAAGTAGAGTTTTATGATTATCTTCGATTAGTTGTTCCAACATCTGTGTCTCCTCTGGTGTTTTAATTTGCTCATTAGGCAGGGCTATATCTGTCTGCATTGTGATATACTTCGTGATCTTCTGCTGTCTTCATGGCATGTAAACATATTGATTGATTTACTTTGGGAGTTGATTTCTTTCAGTAATGTAAGGCCTTGTGTTCACAGGATGGTTGTACAACAGGGAGCAGGGCATGGGGTGGGGCACTCAGTGTGGTGATTTGTTTCAGGACAGGTATAGGCACAGGTTGGGGATTTTACACTGATGCTTGTGAATGTGGGCACCAAGAGACCAGGGAGGATGCAGGTGTGCAGGTGCACCCATCTGCAGGGCATAACCCTGGTGTGTGCTCGTCTCAGGCACAGGGCCTTTTGTGTACATGCATAGAGCTGTGGCAGCAGTCGGCAGTATACCTTCATGGATTGTGGGCAGATGTGACCCGGCTGAGCAGGTCAGAATTTTCTCAGAGCTGGGAAGTGTGTCTGAGGGTTGTGCATATGTGAGGTTCTATGACTGCTATAAAGTGTGGTTCCCAGAGCTGAATAATGTGATTGGAGGCCCATGTGCCTGTGTGGGCCTGGGAGTGCCATAACAGATGTGCAGACTCAGGCAAAGTGGAGTGAGTCTGTGTGACACCATGGGCAGGGGTGGGGCAGGGGTAACCTAGGTATGGAGGTTAGTGCCCACAACCTTTTTGTGCTGGCAACAATGTTTAGGGAACAGGGAGGGGGAGGTAGTGCTCAGGAGGGGTGCAGGAGAGGTGGGCTGTACTGCGTCTGGGGTGGGGGTGTGGGGCACATATGTGCACTGAGGGCTGTTGGGGTGGGGGCACCTGGAGTGTGGAAATGGGAGCAGGTGATGGGGTTCGTGTGCATAGGGTGTGGGCTGAGTCACGGGGCTGCACTGATGAGGGTGATGTGCCTAAGGAATGCAGTCTGGCTTACTTCCTAGTTCTGGGCTCCTGTCCATTCACTCCCAAGGACTCTGGGGCTTGGTGCCAGGCTTCAGCTTTCTGCCTCTCAGTTCCTAAGTCTCTACAACCAGGGCTGCCCCATGTGGTGCAGAAGGCTCTCTCAGATTAGCTGCACTCCTGAATCGCTGCCTCAGTCACCCTCCTGTCCCTTCTCTAGCTTTTCTGTGGAGCAGGGCTAATCTCAAGCTACTCTATTCAGCCAGCTTCCAGGAAGTCAAATAACATACTCTTAAACAATTAGTGAGTCAAAGAAGAAATTGCAAGAGAAATTCATAAATATCTGGAGATGAATGAAAATGAGAATACAACATACCAAAACTTATGGGATGTGGCAAAGGCCATGCTTAGAGTGAAATTTATTGTCCTAAATGCCTATATTAAAATAAGAAAACTGAAGTCTTAGTTCCTCACCTGGAAGAACTAGAGAAAATGCAGCAAAGTAACCCCAAAGCAAATACAAGAATTGAAATAACAAAAATTAAAGCATAAATAGACAAATTGGAAAAGAATAACAACAAAAAAAAAATAAAGAGAATCAAGGATGCCCAATGTTATCACTGTTATTCAACATTACACTAGAAGTTCTAGCTAGAGCAATCAGGCAAGAAAAAGAAATAAAAGACCCCAAATTGGAAAGGAAGTGGTAAAACTTTCATGATTTGCAGATGACATGATCTTATATCTGGAAAATCTTGAGAAATGTATGACAAAGCAATTGAGCTAATAAACAATTTCAGCAATGTGGCAGAATACAAGAATAATGTGTAAAAATAAGTACTGCTTCTATATACAAGTAATGACCTAAAAGGCAATTAAGAAAAAAATTCCATTCACAATAGCAACTAAAAGAATCAAGTATCTAGGAATAAACTTAACCAGGTATGTAAAGGACCTATACACAGAAAACTGCAAAACACTGCTGAAGGAAATCAAAGAACAGCTAAATAGGTGGAAAGACATTCTGTCTTCATGGATACGAAGGCTAAATATTATTAAGATGTCAATTCTACCCAAATTGATCAACAGATGCAACACAATACCAACCCAAATTCCAATAACCTACTTTGAAGACTTGGAAATGCCTGTTATCAAATTTATTTGCAAGAGAAAATAGGATTCCATTTATATGAAAAGTTCAGAATAGGCATTTCTATAGAAACAGAAAGTAAATTATTCATTGCCTAGTTCTGGGCAAAGGGAGGAGGGGGTAAATTTAAGGTGAGGGAAAAGGAAAGTAACTGCTAAATGGGCAAAGGGTTTTTTTGGGGTGGGGGGAGGGTAAGGAATATGTTGTAAAATTAATAGTGATGATGGTTTCATAACTCTGTGACTATGCTAAACACCATTGAATTGTACACGTTAAGTTGGTGAATTGTACAGTATGTGAAATATATTTTAATAATGCTGTTATTTAAAAAAAACAGTCGTCTAAATGCACCCTTTGCTTTCTCTACTGTCACACTCTCCTGATCTACCCAAATCAGGGTTTTCTTTGACCATTACTGAAATAGGCCTGGTCAGGATGACCATGTAACCTCTACATTGTTACATCAATGGTCAACACCCCATCCTCATTTTCTCGACCCAACAGTACCACTTGACCCAGGTGATCACTCCTTCCTTTTTGAAATACTTTATTGGTTTCTGCTAACCATTTTGGTCGTTCTACTCCTTTCTCAGTGCCCAAGCATGCTCAACATCCTTTGCTGGTTTCTCCTCATCTTTCTAACTTCTAAATGTGGGAGTGCCCCCAGGGCTCAGCTTTTGGACTTCTTTTTTTTTTTTTTATGGTGTTCAACTAAACTGACCATACAAATTAAATTAGATAATGCAATACCCAAATATAAATTTTGCACCAACTAAATATCTCCCCGTTGGTCTCACACAGAAGTTGAAGTTTTAAAATATGGACAATATCATCCTTTACCCTGATTTCTGATATACCTCAATCCTTTCCAGGTCAGCTTCACTTATGTCTGTAGTCGAAGTCTGATCCCTTTTTCAGGTTTTTAAACAGTTTCTTTATGGGGTACTGTTGATTTTCATAGCTTCAGCGCTCTAACTCTGAGTCTCAGATGTCACATACATCTCTTCTTCTTTGTCTATAATCACTCTTATATACCCTCATCTGGTTCAATGGTTTTGAGTATTATTTATTTGTTGAGGACTCCCAAACATATATCCCTAGTCTGGGCTTCTCCAGCCCTGAGCTCTCTCTTCAATATCTCCGCTTGAGTGTCTAGCAGGAATGTCCAACTTAAGAAGTCAAACACTAGACTCTTACTCTGCCATCTCATCAACCTATACCCACTCCTGTGCCTTCCTTTGTCTTCCCACCTCCATCACTAAATGGCAAGTCCATCCTTCCATTTTCTTAATACGAACTGTGGAGAGCCGCCTCCCGGGTCTGGCCTAGTGGACACGCTGCGGCCTGCTCTAGAGTTCCCCCCGCCCATCGAGTGAGTCAAGATGGCGCCCGCATCCTGTTTCCGCGTATGACGTACGCGCCCACCAACCCTATCTTCCAATCACCTCTGTATACGTGGCACTAACCTATTGGGTTTGGGCACAGTATATAAGAGGTTACCCGGACAGGGTGGGTGGAGACGACCCACAGGGAGCCGTACCTGACGGCCGCATAGAGGTTGTTCCCCCGCGGGGTATCTTGTCCCGCGTGGAACCTGTAACAGAGAATGCAAGCTTAACTCCAGTAAAGGTCTGTGCTCACAACCGTTGCGTGCCTCGAACCCGTGTTTATCACTCGAGTCGGTTTGCCTGCGTCTGTCTCTTTCTCCCCTCCTGTTCCCTTCGCCGGCCGGGGATCAGACACCGAACGAGACGGCTGCGGACAACGAACATTTCGGTTTCATCTTTGACTCCTCTCATTATGGCATGACTCTCATCAATCAATAAACCATGGAGGCTTTACTTTAAAATTACATCCAGAATTCAAGTATTTCTCATTGCCAGGCAACAGAAGATAATAGCTTGGACTAGGGCGATAGGAGATGGAAGTGGCAGTAAGTGGGTGGATTCTTAACCGATCCTATCAGTCTATACTCAGCGTAGCAGTCAGTGATCCTTTCAAAGCATAAGTGAGATCATGTCACTTCTCTACTCAAAACCCTCCAAAGTCCTTACCATGGGCTATCCTCATGTCATCTCACACTGCCTCCATTCACTCTGCTCCAACCCCACTGATCTCCTCGTTCTTGCTTAAAGAAGCCAAGCACATTCTTGCTTCAGGTCCTTTGCCTTTATTGTTTCATTTGTCTGGACCAGATATCTGTTTGGCTTTCTTCTTAATTTTCCGCAGAGCTCTGCTCCAGTGCCACCTTATGTGAGGGGCCTTCCCTAACCCACCTCTGGAAAGTGAGGTATACTTTCATTACTGATCTGCTTGCCGTACTTTAGTTGTGCTTCTTATGTGATATTCTAGAAATACACGATTCTGAGTGTATTACCTGTCGTCTCCCCTGGGACCTAAACTTCAGAAAAGCAGGGACTTTGTCTTTTTGTTTTTGCTGATGTATTGTCAATATCAAGAACAATTCTTGGTACAACGATGGCATTCAATAGATAGTTGCTGAATGCTGACAATAGTTGTTCAACAAAAGCCATTGTTAAATATTTGGGGACCTGACAGTCATCCGTAATTAAATAGCTTTCCTCTTCCGTAAGACTTCAAAAAGCCTTTAAAATGCTGACATGTATGTGAGAAGTGATGTTGGCTTGGATCAGGGTAGAAGTAATGTAAGTGGAAGATCCGTTTTGGAGGTAGACTTAACAGGACTTCTTCCTGCATTAGATATGAATAATCATGGAAAGTAAAAATAAAATCAAGGATAACTTTTTGGGAATCTCAATGAGATTCATCTGAAAAGCCTACAGCTACCCCTCCCTTCCACACTCCAAGCAGGTATGAGTTTCCAAGGGCCGTTATTTCAGACCAGCTCCCGCAAGGGCTTACGTCGCACAATGAGCACCTGAGAAAGCGGCCAGATGCTGGCCACTATAATTCAATAAAATGGAAAAAACAAATCTCTACCTGGTCCAAAATTTACACCTGAGTGAAAATAAAATTTTATCTGAACAGCAAACCCGCTAGGCTGCAAGTTTAATAAGCTATTAAACTGCACCATCTGAAACCTGCAATCAAAGCAAAAACACTGTAAAAATAAATCAAGAGAGATAAGAAAGGATTTCACATTGTTAAAAGTTTATGCTATTTCTGACTTCCCCAAATGTTACCATTAACCTGGGAGTTAATCAGAGTTTTTCATTTAGCTATTGTTCGGAACCATAATGAGCACTTTAACAGGGTAAATAAAAAGATCTAAAGAAGCAATAAATGCGAATGTCACAAGTGGCAATCATCTACCTTGTCAGGCTCCTGTGGTACAAAGCATCTCACAGCTGGAAACAAATGATTT
The DNA here is from genome assembly GCF_023851605.1 of Tamandua tetradactyla. Lineage (NCBI taxonomy): Eukaryota > Metazoa > Chordata > Mammalia > Pilosa > Myrmecophagidae > Tamandua > Tamandua tetradactyla. The sequence continues at coordinate 8,318,332 of NC_135353.1, forward strand.
CTCAGAACACTGTAAATAACCTCCAAGCCCACTCCTAATTAAAGTGAAGTCCCACTTTCTCATGGGCATTGAATATATGAACCAATTAAGAAAATATCATTTGTTTTCTGAAAGGGCTGTGTTCTCTTCTCTCTCATTCTCTCTCTCTCTTTCTGTCTCTCATTCTTCCTTTCCCCCCCCTCTTAAGAATTTCCACCAAAGAGCTGGCCCCCAATGTTTCTGAGCTCCCATAATGAGACGGCCCTGCTTTAAGCAAATGTTGCACCTGTAACCTGCAGAAATATAGCCGTAGCATTTGAAAAATTACCTCAATGCTGCACAGTGCCATGAAAATTTATCTTTGAGATGATTTTATTGCATGGTTACCCTAGGCAATTAAATCAATAAATCTTAACTGTCAGGAAGATTGGCCCTGTGCCAGAAATAAATGAAATGCACGAAATCAGTAAATAAAAGGTTCCTGACAACTCATTCCAGAAATTATTTAGCAGTTGGAGTAGTGGTGGTGGTGGGTGGGTGGGTGGGGGGGGTTCCTGTGTTTCCCTCCCCAGACTGTCTGAGAAATGTTTATGTTAACAAATACAATGGCTCCATGACAAAGGGATCAGAGTTTGCAGGCCCATAAATTACCATTCTGGAAATGCAGGGGGACCGTAAAGCTACCTGGCCAGAGGTGGTCATCCAGGACCAGAGGGTTGGGAAAGGTCTAGGGAGCAGCACCCTGGGGCCCTGGACTTTGTCTGCCCTAGGTGGCCTCTGCTCTGTGGCCCCCACTTCCTCATCCTGCCCAGTTATGCTCTGCCACCTGTGTTCTGTCCGCGAGTCAAAGGAGGTTTCCTCTTAGGAGTATGGTCAGTCTGCCATTCTCCATTTCTAGAAACTCAATTTCCAGAAAACTCAGCCTTGTATGAGTGTGTGTGGATGGAGTAAGGGGTACTCTGTTCATAATAGAGTACTTAGTTCTGTTGTACCCTATTTTTGGGCTCCATCCTGGGAGGCATTTTCAATTATCCCCAATTTACAGGTGGGATAATAAGGCTCAGGGATGTTCAGTGGCTTGTTTGAGAGAGCGTAGCTGCTGAGTGGCAAAGGAGTGATTTCAAGCCAAGGCTACTTCCTAGTCACTCCACCATGCAGCACCTATGCTGTCCCTTATGTGTCTCATGCGTCCGGGGAACCAAGAACTTCAGCTAGTGTCTGAGTATGCTTTCTGGCCTTAGCTTCCGAGCTTTTGCCTCATCTGAAGTTTCTCTCTACCAGTGGGTGTCCTTTGAGGATGATGCTGGGTAAATGTTGCCAATGTTTGGGTCGTGAGGGCTATGGGTATGTGTGAGGCCAGCTGAGAGTCTGAGCAGAGGCCAGACCCAAGTCCTGCCTCAGGGCCTTTGCACCTACTGCTCCCAGGCCTGAACTTCTCTTCCCTTTCTTCCTTGTCTGCTTGAGGCTTATGTAGTCTTTAGATTTCCACTCTATTGGCACCTCATCAGTGAGGCCTTCCTTGACATTCTATGCCCCCTATTAAAGGTTACTACATCACCAGGCCATTTTCCTTCACAGTATTTGGCTTAACTGCAATTTCACTTCTGTGTGATTCTCCGCTGAATGGCATTCTCTTCCACTCGACCATAAGCTCCATAAGAGCAGGGAAGGGGCTCGTTTCACTCCCCAGTATATCCTAGACACATAAAGATTGTCTACTGAGAAAAAAAGTGAATTAGGGGAAGCATGCAAGCCTAGGTCAGAAAGCATTTAGATTGCTTTTGCAGCTCAGAGCTAAGGAGAATGACAGGGCCAGCCCAAGCCTTGCTCCTGTGACTCTGCAAATCAAGTCCAGTCTCCCTGGCCCTGGGAGGATTGCTGCTTGGCTGCATAATGCTGTCATTAATGGCTGCTTGAAGGTTCTCTTGAAGCTAGCAGGGGTCAGCTGGACTAACCCAAAAGCCCTTTTGCCAGAAGAGGGAAAGAGAGGCTCAGCTCTCTCAAGTTGGGGCCACTGTAGGCCAAATCCTGCTGGCCATGGTTTCACCCGTTCAGTCCTCTGTCCTGCTGTTGAGACTGTTCTCAGCCCTCCACTGCCACAGGGGCGCATGGAGGTAGAGTCTGGGCTGGACTTTGGGGAGTGCTCCTGTAGAGAACGGACCCTAGAGGACTATGTAGCTCTGGGGATGGGGTGGGGGCTTCCTGAACGAATAAAGGATAACTCTGTGGAGCAGAGATTCTGTGCTACCAACAGAGGGGAGGTCTGTTGAAGAAACAGCTCAGGAGAGCATGCACAGCTCAGGGGGAAGGGGTGAAGTGGGTGGAGACTACAGAGTGAGACTGGGAATCATGATTTGGCCCATTGGAGAGGCTAATGCTTTCAGAGGAGCAGGCCTAGGGGTTTCACAGAAGGCCTGGGAAGTAGGGACCAGGAATGCAAGTTGCCCCTGGCAATCCCTTGGGGCAGGAAGTCCCAGATCATTATTGGGCAGCTGCAGCTGTAGTCAAAGAGAGAGAGCCATTGGTCTGCACCAGGCCTCTCCAGACACAGAGGCCCCTTAGGGCTGTGGCAGATGCCTGCTGGGAGCCAGCACCACTGCCATTCTGCAGTCCCCCTTGGGCATACATTCCTCCTGCTTTCTGATTCGGTTGCTTGTTTGAGCTTCAGCAAATGCAAATCTCTTTTTATACTTCTTGCTGGCAAGTTCCCAGGGCAGATAATTCCCCATCAGCGTGTCACAAGCACCAAGGTGGTTATTTTCAAATTAATGGTTTGAAGCAAAACACAAGCATTGTTATTGAACTTGGGGGCTGCTAGATGGCAAAGTCACAGTGTCTAATAACTAAGTGCCAACTTCGCAGTGACAGCCATAAGATTTCAAAATAATAATAATCTGCATTTCTATAGCACCTTTCATCTGACTAAGGAGCTTAGTGCAATTAATTCATTAGTTTATTATGTTCCCCCAAGCAAAGCAGAAATAAGGATAGCTTCAGTAATTTTCTGGTTAGAGAAACTAAAACAGGGAGCAAAGGACCATGTTACTGTAGTCTTTTCTGTCTAAGAGTTGCATGGTAGGCAGGATTCTAAGATGGCCCCCAAGATTCCTGCCCCCTGGTGTGTGGAACTCGTGAATATGATGGCTGTCACATGCATGATCAGGCTATTTTGTAGCAAAGGTGAAGGGATTTTACAAACCTAATTAAGGTCCTTAATTGGTTTGATTTGATTCATGAAAAGGGAGATTGTCTTGGGTGGGCCTGACCTAATCAGGAGGACTACTTAGCAGGTCTAGAGTCCTGACACACTTCTGCTGGCCTCGAGGAAGCAAGTTACTGTTGCAAGGAACCAAATTCTGCCAGCAATCTGAGGGGTCTTGGTAGAGGATCCTAGCCTTCGGATTGCAGCCTAGTGAGACCCAAATAAACCACACCTGGACTCTTGATCCATGAAACTATAAGATAATCAATGTATGTGCTGTGTTATGCCCTGATGTTTGTGGCATTTTGTTGCACCCAATCTGAGAGACAATACAAGGCATTAAGTACATCTTACAGCTATTTGCATTTTGTGTTCTGAGCTGGCTGAGACTGTAGATTCCATAGGAAAGGAACATGCAAATCTGAAATGCCAACTGGATTTGTCCACTCACATCTCCAGATGTGCCTGAAGCACATTGCCTCTCTTGAAAGCGCCACAATTTCATTCAAAGATTTGATGGAAACTGTGGGACCTGAGAACATCCCACCATGTCTTTCACAAGTGGTTTTGGAAATAGATGCAAATCTTGCTCCTGGGATGGTCCCTTCCTGGTCTTGGGACAGATGTATGCAGCAGCTCCCAGTAAATCCCACCCACCAGTTGGCCAGACTCACTAGATCCTCATGCTCTGTTCTGTCCCCAGACCCATCTAAGTGTTGTCCCAACACTCTGGCCAAACCAAGGATTACAGAATTTCTGCTCTCTCATGCTTTTGCACTCATGCTTGCCTCACTTTCTGGAGCATCCTTCCTCTCAATAATTTTCAGGACTGAGAGAAAGATCACCTCCTCCTTGAAGTCTTCCCTGGTTCAAGGCCCAATCAGTCATTTGATCCTCTGGGCTTAGAGCTTCTCCCTCAATTAGTACTTAGCTTACAGAAAATACACTTTAGATCTTGAGTGCCAGACACACTCTAGGCACACACAAAGTCCTAAAGGCTAATGCTGGCATTAGAGCTCAGCCTGGAAAGATGAATCGTGTGGGAATATGGGGCTGGGTGGGCATTTCAGGCACAGTGAAAGCCTAAGCAAAGGCATGGGGACATTACAGAGTATTATGAGTTTCTGTAGGTCAAATGGTCCACTGTGGCAGAAGTAGAGGGTATGCATCCTGGCTGGGGTGGAAAGAGATGACACTGGTGAAATAGGCTAGATCCAAGCTTAGGCATTTGGCCTTTAGCCAATGTGTGACAAGGACCCCTGGAAGGTTGCAAATGGGGAGGGGCATGACCACTGCTCCAGAACTGGGGGTGGGTTGGAATTAGGTGGGGCTAGAGGGAGTTTAGGTGAGTTGGGAGACTATTGAGGTGATGATGATGAGAAATTCAGCTAAGACAGTGGCCAGTGCATGAAGGAGAAGGGCCAGAATTGAGAACCACTTTCAGAGTAAATTCATAGCACATTTGAACTGGAAATGGCCTTAGACCAAATTCAGGGAAACTGGAAGTTTGCTGAGCCAGGGAATAGGCAAGGAACACCTTCCTGGAGCATGAATTGGGAAGTTCTGGGACAGAGATCATTTTTATGTTGGCTCAAATGAGGAAGTCTTATAGAATATAATGCAAGCAGCCCCAAAATTTCAAGGTGAAACAGGAACTTAAAAGAGATTGTCCTGCTTGTAAAAAAAAAAAAAATACTTTGTGCGATGCCTCTGATGTTGGAAAAGGCTGCACACTAGGGGAGGGTTTTTATTCTCCTCCATCCCTAGGGTAAATAAGCAGCCTAAGACTCACATTAGTCTCTCTGTCAGGGATTGCATGTCATGCCACAATCCTTGTTTCCACTGGACATCAAGCAAAGCCATTGTCATTCTCTACATAGCAAGGGGATACTGAGGTCCAGAAAAGGGACAGTCACTACGAGTCAGGGCAGAGCTCAAGTGCAAACCTATGCCTTCTCTTCGGTGCCAACTAAAGGTTATACTCTAAGAAGGAAACTGGCATATCTTAACTCATAAGGGGATACAATTGGCACTTGACAGTTGGATCAGTAAAAGTTATAATTATATTGTAGATGACTGTTTTTGTCATCAACAAAAGTTGCAGAAGAGAATAGAAGGCAGATACCATGAGGGTTGGCTACATGCTCCAGGTCCAAATGTCTTCAGGCTTTAAAATAGCCTTTGTTACCCTGCCAGAGACAGGGTATGGGGCCAGAAATTCTCCAGTCCACGAAGGTTCATTCCCACCAAGGTCAGACATTGGGGAAGGGAGGATATAGGGGCACAGCCCCAGTTTCTGAGGAGCTCAGCTCAGTTGTGTAATTGTGAGTCTCAATAGATCCCCGTGCATGACTAATCACAACTGCAAAGGAATGAGTGTCAATTTCAAATGACGACACCTGGAAGTTGTGAGCAAAATCCTCCTTATCAGATTACATAGATCACTCTTATATCACAGCTACGTTTTTATGATTTTTATTGCCATCACTAAAAAAGGAAGAGGAGGACGAAGTATCCCACCGATGGCCAAAATGCGGAGAAACTCATGAAGTGAAGCAAAGCATGAGGCTCAGTGTTAACCTAAGTCCTCTGTGGGAGCCTGCTCCAAAGTCCTACCTCAAAGCCTGGATCACTCATCAACCTGGCCACCTACCACAGCCTGGCAACCTGTCACGGCTGTGGACGTGACACTAGTTCATCTTCTATTTGCTACCTGCAAGCATAAAGGGCCTTACCAAACCTTCTCCGAGTTACTGGCTCCTCCTGTGTCTTCACAGAAAGTTTGCCCAATGCCTTTCCTTCACAGACTTCTGGAAGGAGAAGAGAGGATATCCCACCCTGAAGGCTCAGGGACCTTCTTTACTTTTGTTTCTAAAATAAAAAGTTGCACCAGCAGCAATAGCATTATTTGAAATAAGCTCTTCCTGCCTCCACCGTCTCGATACAGAAGTTTCTCACAGGGCTGGTAATAGAGAAGAGAGTGCTAGAACACTGGCACACGGTGAGTGCTGCATAAGCTGATCAATCAGCATCATCCCAGGATTCTGATGTTTTTTTTTAATGTCATTCTGTATATTTCCTGCCAGCTCTCATCTGCAGGCATGCATCCTTTTGTCTAGGTGGGATCATAATTTCGGACACCTGTTTTTGAGAGAAGTAGAACACACCTTGATTGTTTGAATCAAATTTATCACCCATTTAACCCTATTTACTCAGACCAATCATCTTCCAAGAAAAACGTTCATATATCTGGCTGTAGTGGGCTTCCCATTTCAGAAAGGATTTGGACTTTTTAGCTGTAGCATCACAACCACTGGTTTCAATCACGTTTAGCTCCATCAGTGTTCATACAGAGTTAAAATACTTGTAATTCATTTATTTAAAGGAAATTCAGCCCAGTTGTCTATTAATGTCGTGCTCACTAATACTTCTGTGCTGGGTAGAGTCTTAGCACTGCAACTCCTCACTTCTGATGGGCATAGAAGAGACTTCGTATAAACGAAATTTCTAGATACCAGAGACCTTTCACTGTCTGCAAAGTGTTGCACATTTTCAAGGAAATATTTCTAAAACGTATGGCCTGCTTTTCTGCCTCAGTAAAAAAGAAAGAGTATACCTGAGACAATTTAACCTTTTCCTGATGACTTTAAATCATTATCGTGACCTAAAATGATTGCTTGTGTTGCCCTCCCAGGCTTGTGGGGCTTGGCCCTGCAGTAAAAGGTCATGGTCGGATGTGCTTTTAATTTTTTGGTTCAGTTTTATAATTTCCTCTGTCTCTTCTCTCAGTACCTTTTACACTTATGACCTTATGCTTTGCGAGCTTTCATGTGCTGTGTCCGAGGAATCCAGATAACTAAAAATTCCAGAGTTTTCTCTTAAATGGGCTTTGAATGATGATCCAAGGCTCCTTCTTATACAATGATTGCTTTTGTGAGTTTTAAAGCTGTTGGAGTAAGTGGGAACACCAACTCTGTATTAGAATATGGAAGAGGTGGTGACAAGGTACTCCTGCCTGGGGAAGTCTGCATGCAGAATAATTTACATTTCTAAAACAAGATTTTCATAAAAATTTTATTTTGCATTTTTAAATAATTCAATGCATCGGCAGTATGGTTAACGCCTCTATGAGAGAAACCAACGCACCAGCTCAGCCAATATTATTTTTTACAGAGACTTGTTGGAAAACAACAAAACGACATTAAAATATTTGTACGCAGAGTTACTGTACTGAGAACAAAGCACTAAGAGAATGTTTGTGTGCCACACATTTGAAATGCAAAGCCATACGGGAAGATACAGTCTTATACATATAAAGCAAATGAAAAGAATATTTTTTAAAAAAGAAACTAGATGACATTTCATAAATTGCTTGATGGTAGAACAGCCACCCTGGTCTATACAGAACCTCTGACCTTACCGAAAATCTGATGAGACTAGCATGCTTGTTAAGAAAAATGACAGCTGGTGAAGCTGCAATGTATATGAATTTGGAAATCTGCACCCAAGGAAAAGGGAGGCCCAATACTAATCAGATTATGCTGAAACAAGGGGAAATTTTTTGAATTATCATCTCATTTTAATGCCCCCCTGTGGGGTCTTCCACTTGAAGAAGGGCCTCATGAAATTTTTATTTTTATTTTTGGTGGGAGGGGGGTGGGTGGAGGAAGTGCATGGACTGGGACTCGAACCCGGGTCTCCCGCACGGCAGGCGAGAACTCTACCACTGAACTACCCTTGCACACCCTACTCATGAAGTTTTAGTCTCAGGGACCAGGCCAGGCTTTCTCATGGTTCTGCTCCTCTCCTGACTAGGGCAGAGCCCAGGCAAGGATGTTGGCCCCAGAGACTTGAGTGCACTTTTCCATCCTGGTGGGCCTGACTCAGTTCACACATTGCTGCAGCTGAGGTGGCTTCCACTTGCCCTCCCATGAGTCTCTTCCCTCACACACCAGTGAGACCCATGTGGTTGGGCCATAGCATTATAACAAAAGCTTTCCAAGAGGAAAGACGTTTTCCTTTCTAATCCCTGTCTCTGTGTGCTATCATAGCCATGGTCCCCTGGAACTGAAAGAAGATGCTTTTCAGGAAGGGAAAGCTAAAATTCCATGAAGGGCATAAAACCAGAGACGATTTCACGTGTCACACACCCAACACCCACACACCCACACATAATGCATTCTGTTTGTGCAGATATGGCTTGCCACAATGATCCAGCAACAAGGTGTTGGCGAGCACCCCTCCCCCAACCGCAAAACATATGATAATTAAATTCCCATTTGTATCCCTGTTACTTAAATATTTTTGATGACACTTAACTACGCAAAGTTTCTGGTTAAAATACACATGAAAATGTCTTCTTTTTTCTCCCAAAAATAGGAGAAAATGTTATAGGGTCACATCTTCATTTACAACATGTTGGAATTTTCTTTCTGATTCTTATATACAGGCAAATGGGAATGTTAGGAAATACTTCAAATGCACACACGAGATGTGAATGTGCCTTTTATAAATACAAAGCAAACACACACACCATAGACCAGGCAGAAGATACCCCTGGTAACTCTCAGGGGTATTTTACAAGTCTCTATCAAGTTACTTACTAGAAAAACTGGTGGAGTCACTGGTGAAACTGCATTATATCTCACAGGATGTTGTAAAAGTGTCCTTCTGCAAAATCTACCTCTATCCTTCTTACTATTTTCACTCCATTGAAAAATGGAGTGTTCCTCTTTGGAGACACACAGATGTCTGCTTGGATTTCATTCCTGGCCTATAGTCTGGTCTAATGCAGATTTACCAAGGATTCTGGATTTCAATATTTTAATGAGAGATGGCAGAGAAAGAGAGAGAGAGAGAAATACCAATGAAAAAATTTCTTCAGTCAATAATAATAGCCCCCAACCTCCTAAAAACAAAAAAAAAGGAAACAGAGAAAGGGAAAAAAATAAATAAATGATGACCCCTCCCCCCACCAAATAAATCTTGACTGAAGCACTCTGGGAGATGTCTTGAACAGAAATTTTTGTTGTTCATTTGTATAATGGTTACAGCAATACCCGAAGATGTTTGTCATTGCCAGGCCTCCAATTAAAATAAAGTTCACTGAAAAATCCCCATAACACTGTCTCATCTGCCTGCAACCACTCCACTTGTTCCAATATGATGTCGCAAAGGTCAAAACACTGCTCCACAATGTTATGCGACTGGACACATAAATTCAGCTGACTAGTATTTATACTGCTATGTGTTAATGCCGTTCTTATAATTATGGTTTCACAGTACCACGTGCCTTTCCAGGTGGCATGTTTGAGATCAGGACACATCTATTGTTATTAATGTGTCATGTCTTAAAAGCATGAACAAGGACAGTTGAGAAGCTTACAGTTACTTCACCTATTCACTGGTTTAGAGACAGAAAGAGCACTAGCAGGAAAGTGAAAGCCAGAGGCAGAGAGAGAGAAAGAGAGAGATAAGTAAGGACGGCCACCACAGCACAGCCACAACCACCACCACCCCCAGAACAGAAAAGATACCAGTCCCCTCTTTGAAGGCTCCTAAGGATGTATCACACAACAAACCAACTGTGGAAAGGCGAGAATTTCAGGGACCTTCTGATGCCAAGGACCACATCTCTACTGGGCTCACTTCCAACATATTCATTTTACCTGTAGACAGCACTGCATCGAACAATCTTCAGAAGCAATATTACAATGAAAGTAGGAATGAAACCAGCAATTTTTGGAATTCAATAAATGTGCAGGATTTTGTTTCCGATATTCCTCCTTCTAAAATATTCAGAGTAGAAACATTCAGGAAGAAAACTCTTTGAGAAATTGTCTTGAGACAAAATCAGTCTCGTTTGTACTATTTGTGGATAAATATGATTGATAGTGAGGATGTTTTCAAAATTGGGGATGCACCAGATGATGTTAAACACATTTTTGGCTCTCTGTAGCCAGGAAAACTGGTCCATCGCCTAGGGGGACTCATAGTCCCCGTGTTGAGTATAATGTCAATTAAACCAGACTCAGGTGTTAACATTCTCCAATAAGGACAAATGTTGCAGAGGTATCATGAGAGGAGAGAAGACCCGAAAGCCCTGTTATTGAGCTAGGGGTGGCAAAAGAGAAAGGCCAGAACGATAAAGCAAGACATGGCTCTCCTCCGGATTTAGCACTAGACTGTACACATAGGCCCAGGGACAACATGGGTGGAAATGTTTAAAGAAACAGGAGTTTAGGGCAAGTTCTTCAACCTGTCCAGATACAAACCTCTTATTAATTGCAGAAGATGTGGAGGACCAGAAGGGTCCTTTGTGACTTCCTATTCTTCTTTCAGGATGATTTATGATGAGGCGATCTAATATAAGAAAAAAAAAGGTGTGTGTGTATTTAATAAAACCCCTGTTCTCTTAGAAAAATGTACTATGGTTTATGCTTTCTTGTAAGTGGCCTTAGTTTTCTTGATATTGGGTGGAAGACGGACTTATTTTGGTCTGGGCGATCATTTCTGAATATTAATCATTGTAATTGATGTGGAAGAGATTCTGGTTTGAATTCAGAGCTCGGACAGTAAGTGGATACTTCTAACTAAAAACATATGTTAATAAATGACTTAGATCCCTAATCACTAAAGTACAAACCCTCCAATCAACAATGGGGAGATGGGAGAATTACTGAGTTTCCTTATTACAGGAAAACCATACTTAATAAATCTGGGATTCTGCTACTCTCCGTAAAGGCCCTAATTTTCCCTAAATCCAAAAAAAGGCTGCCATTGGAAGGCAGTAAGAGTAAATAATTAATCCAAGCTACACTTGGAAGTTAGGAAATTTTAGCATAACTATACTACTAATAAAATAATCACTCAGCTCCCTTTGTTTTCTAACCTACCAATCAGGAGGGTTTTCTAAGCACTGAGCTCTCTTCTATTTGACCTGCAGGATGTGGACACGGACAGATGACCACTGACCGATCTGTCACTTTAGCTCAAGAGGGTTTCACCCTTTCAACCATCTCCTGCTTTAAGAGCCAGGCCTCCAGGGAAGCCCATATCATTAGGGCTTCACCATAAACTATCAACATCCACAGAGGTTGATTCTTCACGTATAAAAACGATGTAATAGTCTTAGTCATGGACGTGTGTGTGTGCATGTGTGTGTCCACATGAACATATATGTGTAATCCATGCCCTCTCTGACTGGGTGCATTCAGCAGTGTATTGGAGACACTCACCGCACTTCACAAGGGCTGCTTGCACATGTTTCCCCAGCTCCAGCTTCAGGGAGGCCGCAGTTGTTAGTGCAAAATCAGTCACGATAGGAGTATTTACACCATGGCAATTGGCAAATGCCGCAAATGAGGGACTTTTTGTTCTTAGACAGCCAGCTGTTAAACATTGGCCAGGCCACCAAGGGAGGTGTCCCCAGCTGAACTCTGGTCAGAATAGAAGAATAAACTAGCTCCAGGTCTGGCTGAGAAAAGACCATACCATGTTGACTCAGTCTCTTTGGCGGATTCTCCAGTTTTGCTTTCTGCCTGGGGGCTCCTTTTCCCTTGACTTCACAAGCACAGCAGAACTGTAAGAATGGCATTAGCGTCTCAGAGTTATTTGGCTACCCAATGCTACTCCACTGGGCTCTATTCTCAGAGATACTTCTCTGATTTGGTTGCCACGTAAGTGTTGCAGGCCAAAACCAAACAGGTAAAGCATCTGAAACTCTTATTAAGCTCTGGATACGGCAGCTGGCTTTCTCCTGTAGAGTCTGGAGAATGAGTCCCCTAGTAAGAACAAACTGTCTTCAGCTGAAAGCACCCACTGGGGCTTTCTTCTGAAGATTTCTCACAGCTGGTCTGCATGCTGCTGCCTGGGTTTTCCCCTGCAATGTCCTGCCAGGAGCTTCCTTTGTGTCCCGCTTCCCTCCTCAATGTCTGGTAGAAATCAGAGAGCCAAAAAATTGAGGTCACTGGCAAAAGGGTTTGAAATTTTGAATAATTTTTATTAAACACCATTAGTCTACACTGCACAGTGAATGAAACAGCAAAGCTCCAGTCTCTTAGAAGAATGACGGTTGATTATGGATCTGAAAAGCAGTTCATTGTCCCCTAACCCAACGTGAGCCCTATGAATGATCTTTGAACATCTATGTCAGAAGCAGAAAGGGGTGAGAACTGCAGTCTGGCCTGGAGGGGCTTCCCCACCCTCCACTCCCACCCCCACCCTCTGCCCTCCCCGCAATGCAATTTTCTTTCAGTTGATAAATTACAGAGAAAAAATGTGATGCTTTTGGTAAAGAGGGCTTCTAGATGTGTGAGGAGGAGAATGGAAAGGGATTTAATTTTGTTCTTTCTCCGAAAATATCAGAACATAGGATGAATGTCTGAGATCAGCCTATCTGATTAGCCTCCTGCCAGGGTAAATGCTGATTATCAATACACAGATGCCATTTCTGTTGTTGGAGTCTGCTAACACCAAGGAGAAAATGAATCAGAGTTTACTTATGAGAATAAGGCTGCGCAAGTGGAAATGAGAAACGACGACAACAACAACGAACGACGACAAAGAATTTAGTCTGCCAGTTGTGTAACAGAACACAGCTAACTGGCTCAACATGATTTTTCCCCCACGGAAGTGGAACTGGGGCACGGAATCAACCCATTCGTTGGATGTTGTGCAGCTCTGTCATCTTGCCACACATTTTCTCCATGGGAAAGTGATGCTTCTCTAAACGAGTAGTTCATTGCCTTACTGAGTAGTCCTACCCAGTGATCCAGTTTGGTTCTCCCACCCACCATCTCACACAGGTGAACTTCACAGGTCTGTTGAGAAGTATGTGGGCTTGCACCCACACAGCTAAGTTTGATTCTGCCTTCAAACATGCTTTCCAAATTCATACTCCAACTTCAAACTCTGGGATGCAAATTTGAGCCAAACAAAATCAGAATTAGATAGCTTCAGGAAAGATATGATGGAATAAGTATCTCTCTGATGCAGAACGAATCCAGTGCATTTAGTGATGCAAATGTCCAAATGAAAATCCATCCATTTGGAAACTCAACAAAACCCAATCTGGACAATGATTTCCAATTTAGCGACTTGGTTATTGGCCGAAGATTTGGATCTATTCCTGACAGTGCATGGAAAAAAGGCATCCCACCCTCAAGCTTTTTTTAAAATGTAGCTGCAGCTAATCTGCTTTTCCAATTATGTCATCCAAATGTAAAACTACTAGCATTTTCCCAGTTAGATTATTAAGTACTTAACAGTCTTCAGGCTGGCTAACAACATGCTTACAGCTAAATTCTACCCAGAGGGCCACACTAGTAAACTCTTTTCAAATTAATCCTACATACCAAACTCAGACAGTAATATGACAAAACCACTAAAAAATCCAAAGCTAATTAAAAATACAAAGCCAAGCCAACGTTCTAACACAAACTTTTCAAACTCTCTGTGGTTGGAGCTTGGGTGACAAATGAAGGCATAGTGGTGGCCCTCCCTGGGTCAACTTGCAGGACTGAGACTTTCCTGTGCACGTGCCCAGGTGGGGTTGACCATTACTCTGCCCAGCCCCCTACCTCTATATGCTTGTTTAGGTGTGTCTCACCAAGCCCCGGTCAAGGTCCAGGGAGGGGCCAAGGAACGCATTCCAGAAATAGGCTCTCTCACTGCCATCCACTTGTCTCAGATCCCTCCTACGAAATTGTACACTGAAGAGATTTATTCCACCAAATACCTCAGTCCCTTCAATAGCTGCATACCTATGGCACACATCACCATTTACACTGCGGTGAAGCGGGTGCTTAGAAAACCTCACCAACCCTTAATCATGAAACTGAAAGATGACTCATCCCCAGGAAAGGAAGGGCATCCGTCCTCCACGTTTAATTGGTTTCTAAGCTGCTTTTAGAAGGGGTCTACTATAAAATCAGGTGGTGATGCTGAGCTCGATTGTCAGATTGGATAGTCATGCTGCTGCCTTGGCACACATCTTGCACTCAGCCGCCGAAACTAGAGCTACCAGCCTTTCATCCATGAGGCAATGTGCCTTGATTCCCTGGGAAACTGCCCCCTGGCATTCTAACATCTGGATATTGAATTTCAAGATCTACTCCTGAATCGAGGACGGTCTAGGATTCTGGTCTAGGTGGGAGTTAGAAGTCAGGTCAATGGGCTTCATTATAAAGAGTAGCCAGGCACCCAACTCGGGAAGCCGTGGAAAATGAATGGAGAACTTGAGTTGCTGCAAAACCATCAGCTTCGTTTTTATAGGTGACACCCACCTTTTATAGGTGAAATAAGTGACGTGGGTGCTTATAGTCTTTCATATTCTCATTTTCCTCACTTAAGAGGCTCGGAAAAGATTCTCTCAGATTTAAGTTCTGTGTGTGCGTATGTGAACGCTGTTGTCGAGACTGCAGAAGAAAAGCTCAACCATGCTGGGAGCATAAAAGCGCCTGCTTCAGCTGCTGGGATGCTTCCATCAGCCATCTTAACCTCATGGCTGCAGCCATTGGAGTACAACTTCCACAATCTTAATATGCAATAAAGGGCCCTGTGCTCAAAGATGGCCAGAGTGGAACTCGAGTCTGGCTCTTTTACAACTGGGGTGATCTCTAACCTTGACAATGAGAGTGCAGTGTGATTGCTTGCTGTTCCTATCACAACCCAATATGACTTGCTTTAAAAATCATAGAAGTGTGCACATCTTTTGTGTGCATAGATCTGTTTTTTTATCTGGTCATAGCTCAGTGAACAGAATTCAGTAACTCTGTAGATTGAAGGCTAAGTTGAAGAGAACTGCATTGACTAACTTCTGGATAGTGTTTCCTAACGTGTGGAGGATTCCTCTGGTGAGCTGGAACACCAAAGATGATATTTACATGGTGAGGTTTAGGTTCATAAAATGAATGAGCAGGATAATAGGGGGTGGGGATAGTAACAACCGAAGGGGAAATGTCCTCCAATTAGGCAAACAGTTCACAATCTTCAGGGCTCTTTCAAAGCACCCTAGGGTGCAGCACTGCCCCAAAAAGGGCTAGCTACTACTTAGAGAGTTTGGAGTCTTCTTTGGAATATCCATGGAATTGTTGCATGTTAATATATACTTTCATAAAATCAGTGATTGTATTTCAGTCAAAAGCTAATGAGCCAAAAAATAAAAAAAGGAAAGGGAAACAAAAGAAACATAAAAGGAAAAGAAAGAAAGAAAAAAGAAACCCTGTAAAAATACAAAAAAACGTCGATAATAGGTGGGGAAGTCCAGATCGTAAAGCCACTAGGAAGCAAACCACATATTGCTACTTCTAGGTAGTGATAACTTGAATTTTTTTTCCATAGATTTGAGGAAAATAAAGAAAAACTCCTGCCAGTTATGGATCCACCTACTGACTGCAAAGGAGACAGATGTGAATCCCTGTTTGGCATTTTCCGGATCTTCCCTGTCTCCTATCTCTAAGACTGCAGTATAGCGTTTTGGCTACTAAGGCATGTGTCCACCAAACAGCTCCTCCAAAGGAGAGCTTTGCGCAAAGGACGTCCCAGGTGAGGATTTATGCCTCAAATCATGGAGTTCAACCATCAGATGCCAGCTGATGGATGCCTTAGTTTGTCCAAATAAAGGCCACCACTCTTTCTCATCATTACAATTTTTAGAATAGGGCATCAGAAAGGAAGGGATGCTAACAAAATGCCCTCTGGTTGTATGGCATAGCATCTTTTTAAGAGGGGCACTGCTCTCCTCATATTTTCTTACCCATCTTGATTTTATGATGTTGCTACAACAGCTCACCAGTGGGTTTTGACAATGAAAATTCTCACCTGAAGATTGAGTCTGTGGGAAGCACAAAAGTTTAACAATGGATTCTGAAATATGTTCTTTTCTGGACATAAGAGTATAGTTTGGGGGACAGCTATTGCTGACAATTTAAGTCTTTGCAGGTCCTTTGTGTCTAAGTTCTCATATATATAGGTAAGACATCTTGTTGTCATTTCTCAGGAATCTGTTATTATCACAAATGCTTTCCATTCTCTGTTTTGGGTAGTGTGGACTTAAAACAATACTGTAGGGATTGTGCCATTCCATAAAGCACAAAAGGATGAAGGGATCTGAGAAATGCATATAAAATACTGAAAAACAACTAGGTAATAAAACATACACTGCTCTCAAGTTGTAGTGTCCTCTTACAATGACTTCTGTTTTTCACAGATATCAAAGGAAGCGTAGAAACAAACAGAATCGAAGAGAACTTTCTCAAACGAATGAAGTTCCACCAGTGGTCGTTGGTGCACTGGTGGAGGGAGAGTGATGGGTGGTGATGCTAGAGATGGGAGGGGCAAGGTGGGGGCACCCACTACAACAAATGGGCGTCGATGCGCAGCCAACACAGTCCCTGGCGAACGTAGCGGACAAGATTAGTCATGCTGCTGTGCTGGGTCAGAGGTCCCATCAATGTGTCCAGGTCACCAAAGAATTCTGAAAATCAGAGCAGACCTTGGTCAGACCTTTAAATGACATCATGAAAAAATGCTCCAGCACACTAAGCTGCCTTCAGACAGCACCACAACCTCGTGAACATTGGAAAAATTATCCATCTGTTCATTCAGTCAGTCAGTCAATCAACAAACATTTATAGAGTTCTCACTAGGAGACTGAAACTCCATATGTGTATCAGATACTGCTATTTTAATCTCCATTGAGCTCCAAGAGACTCTGAAGCATCCATATTGTTTGTAGGTGTTACTGTGATCAATGAAACACAAACATTTAAATCTGTGACCGAATTCATAGTGGTTTTTTTTTTATCACTATGCTTTTTTCTCAGACAGCAGATTCTAAAAGTACATTACAATCCTGTGGAGGTTTGTGATATATAAATATGGATAAAACTGTTTGTCATTTCACGCGCTATTGAATTGAAAGATATTTTCTTATCCTTTTGTCTAAATGAACAGAGCTTAGTGATTTTTCTTGGCATGATGTAGACAAAGTCAGTGAACCTGAACAGCAGTTATAGCCATCAGCATCCAAGGCCAAATAAATGTCTTAGGAGGAATCTGATTTTGTAAGTTTTATTGTCAATCACGCTTGGGACAAAAAATGAACAGCAAGGATCTGTCACCTAACAACTCCCCTGGTGCCCCATGACACAGATGATGGGAATGCAACACTGAGGCTCCACCACCAACCTATGTGATTAGGGTCTTAGACGTCTCTTGGAGGTGGGGGTTGTATGTGGGGATAACTATATGATGTCTAACAAGCAGCCAGAGGTCCCTTTCCCACGTTTGAATTGCTTTGTGGTTGGCACTGTGTTGACCTTGGCTATGAGAGGACTTCCTGGAAGCCTCTTTGTTAGCTCTCAACTGGCAAGGCAGCCTCAACCACGAGGACACTAAGTCTAGGCTGGCTACGGGTGAGGAATCTGGGTGGAGGGGAACTGGAGACTGCCCTAAAGTCACTGGGGTCCTCTCCTGCCTCCTAGGAAAGCAATTTCTGTGCATGGGTTCCATGTGCTTGTTTGCTCAGCAGATGGTATTTTACTACACAATGCATTTATTCTTCATGTTATGTATAACATATGGGCTCATTCTCTAGGTATCAACTTCATTTGATTATGTGAGACTTTTAAACCTGCACGATGCAATAAAAATAATTTCTCCCGATAAAGGAGTAAATTATTTTTGGCATCTAATATATTTTCTTATGAAATTCAATATTAGGGGGGATGTAAAAGGACCTAGTCACCACTGAATGAATGTGAGCCTCCTGTGAGCCAGGATGTCGCCTGTGTGTTCTGTATGAAATCCTCAGTGGCATTAGGAATGAGCTACCTAAGTTGGCATTTTAATAACTGCTTCTTGTGAACACTGTAAACAGCTGGGGAGCTAGGGAACAGGGCTACTAGATTAACAGTCAGAGGACATCGTTGGCTTGATTGGCCCAGTTCCGCCCCAGAGCCCTATGCAATATGCCATCTGTAGCTTCTTGGGCGGACAAGCATGGTGGTGGTGGTGGGGGTGGTGGTGGTGTGGAGACCTTCCCCTGGGAGAGCCAACCTCATCCATCTCCACTGCATAATTGGGCAGAAAAAGTGCAAGTACGTGATGGTTTCCAGCAGGATGAGTGTCAATCAAAGGGGAAGCCCTTGGTTGTCCATTTATATGTGGAAAAGACTGATGTGGGAAAGATGCCGACCTCTAAGCAGATCAGAAATGACAAGAGTGTGAACTCTAGGCTGCAACCAGAAGATTCCAAACTAGGTCCTCTCCCCAGAGAACTGAAAAGCCCTATGACGTCATTAGCTGGACACGTTTTCATCCTGCTAGTGGTATACCAGAGTTGTTTTGATTCATCATTAATCAGGGAATTCAGCAATTCTTTGCCAGCTGAACCAATGAAAAGATTAGCACCATCTTATCCTAACATCAGCACAGACCCCAAATTGTCTCTGGAAATTTCTACAGTTCGTTTAGGAGGAATAATTTTTATAGATTTCATAATGGAGGCAGTTATGAATGAGATCAATATATATTGAGCTGCCCTCCAGTTACCAATACATTATAAGATGGAGGAGCATAGAGGCAAATACGTTAGGCAACTCTTAATATGCTTATGTTTTCACTTGGAATTTCAGAACTCTTGGACAGGTCTGGTTGTCTGGACCAGCTGTCTTCTAGAATTCCAGAAGCCCGGAAAAGTAGACAAGTGAAGAATTGCCCATTACTCGGGTAATCGAGAGCAAAAACTCATTGAGGGTCCTGAAGGACCCGCTATTAATCTTGCTCCCTAGATGGGCAGTGTAGCCTGACCAGTAAGAGTTTAGAGTCTCTAATCAGATCTAGATTCAATTTCTGCTTCCATCATTAAGAACTGTGGTATGGTGGATGAGTCTCTTAACCCCACTGAACCTCAGTTTCCATTTCCTTATCTATAAAGTATGGATAAATGAAATGACAAATGATAAAGCAAAGAGTGCAGTGCCTGGCACATAGCAGGTGTTTAAAATATAATTATTGAGACAGCTGCACAAACAGATGTAACCAATACATGCAAATAACCCCAGGAGTCAGTGTAAGTGTATAGCTGGGTTGAGGGTGGAAGCCTCAAATTATGGAAAGTGTTTTAATAGTCACAGACTCTTAGAGTTACATTGATGTAGAAGAATAAGGGGTCAAGGAAGAGAACAAGCATTCATAGATTGTCTCCTTTGTAAGACAAGTCTTATTCTAGGTGCTTTACATCTGTTATTTCATTCAACCTACTTTATATTCATTCTGGGTAGACTTTATCATCATCATCATCATCATCATCATCATCATCATCATCATCATCATCATCATCATCATCATCATCATCATTTTCATCATATAGAAGGGGACTAGGAGGTAGCTCAGAGAGTTTAGGTAATTTTCTCAAGGCCAGCCAGCTAGCGCATGACCCAGGCAGGATTTAAACTTAAATGACCAGGATTCAAAATCTGCATCCTTTCTACTCCATCATGAGTATTTTTCTACATGCTCAGTAGTAAAACCTTGAACACATAAAAGGCCTGTAATGGGTGGCATGGAGGATCGGTGTCCCATTCCATAGTGAGGCCTGGAGGAAAACAACCCCAGGCCCAGATCACAGAGTGGCAGCTTTCAAAAGAGAAGGGAAACAGGTTGATGCCATGAGGCCTGAGTGGAAAGGAAACAATAGCAGCTTCCTGGGCTGTGAGCACTCTGAGCCTTGGGAGAAGAACTGGGCCAGGAGGCCCAGTAGGTACTTCTTGGTCAAACCCTTGGGGACTTCTACCTGCATATCTGTGGCCTGCAACATGTACCCATCAGGCACCAGCAGCTATCACTGGACCGTATAGGATGCTAATGCCTCCTTGTTCCTGACTCAAGATTTCTACTGCTCTAAACTGCTGGTCACTTCTTTGTAGTGTGATTCTGAAAGGCCCATATTTGTCTCCATCTTGACTGGAATGGGGAAACTTATAACCCCTGGGCCAGAGGCAGTCAAGCCAAGTGAATGGCTGGGGCAAAAATAGTTTATTTATATATCCAAACTTCAGTGGCATGTGAGGCTTCGCTGTGAGCCTCAGTGACAGCTAGGGGCACACATAGCTGCAGGCATCACCAAAGACAACAGACTCACTGTCTGATAAGGCAGAGTCCCTCTTTGCCTCTGCTTTGTAACAGATCTCATGTGTTACCATGAACAGGGCCCAGATTCTTCTTTCCAGCCGTCAGTGTGAAAATACCAGCTGAGCTTTGGCTTGCATCTGCCAGCAAGGACCAAAGCTCAGCTACAAGTTTTCAGGCTGACCAAGTTCAAACTCACCTCTCCACAAACAATCAGAGAGAAAAGTTGACAACAGAAGCCAACGGGATCTTAATTCATTTGCAAATCCTTCTTTTTGCCCTTGCCTCTGTGTCTCAGAGTTGATCTTCAATATTGAACAACATTCTGAAATCGTTATTTGTCAATGCATCCCAGTTTAGATTCATGCGAGCTTTAAAGGAATATAAATGCCCAGATCTTTCATCTCTTAGTGAAAATGGGTCACTGTGTCTGCCCTGAGCTAACAAAACCCCCTCTTCCCTCATCTACACCCTGGAAATCAGAAAGCCAGAAAGAGAAGACCACCATGCAAATATCAAGTCCTACAAAGCATAATTGACTCCACCGAGGGCCCGGAAGCAATGGGTAGAGTAGATGAGCATACCTTTATTCTCTCTTGTCAGTTTGTCGGCCATATCCCAGTGTTCGTAGCCCCTTAGCACGTTGCTAGTGATGTTGACATGGCTGGCAGCCATGTGGTGGATACGCTGGGGAATGGTGACTGGGCCGTTGTTGCAGTTACCCATTGCGTTGATGGGTGAGACATTGTTGAGAGACACAGGGGATGGAGTGTTCCTGGGGAAGGGAAAGAACCAGGCCTCATTAAGATGGCCGGGAAGACTGACAGCTGGCTTCTCCGCCTCCCTCAGCACACTGGGATGTCATTCAACTACCCTTCACCAGAATGCGCTTTGGCATGGTGCATCTGCATGGAGCCCCAGCCGAGTGGCGCTTGTACCCGCGTCCCACAGACTCTTCTCAGAGGAATCCCATAGCTTTTGTCAACACAATAGCTTTCTCCAGCACAAATGTAGCTCTTACTTTAAATACATATAGCAAATGTTGTGCTGCTTCAGAAAAAGAAACAGCTCAGGGGTCCGATAATTTATCTACCTGCTGCCAGAATGGCTACTGGCAGTCAGAAAACACTTGGATGTGCAATATCAGTCTATTACAAAAGTGTTCTGCGGAAACCACAATGACAGTTTGCTCCAGATACAGTCGCCACAATAAGCCAAGTGCAATTCTTAAAAAGTCCCCCAAGGAGCAGTATTAGGGAAGCTGGAGAAAGTCGGGTTCTGAATATCTCTTTAGGGTTATTTTAGATGCTACAGAGATGGGCTGTTAATTGCTGACTGTTTGCCCTCACAAGAGTTTATAAAAAAGAAGTCTTTGGGCTTCCTACTTTGGGCAATCCTGATGTTTGGATATAGAGTTTCATTCAGTTCTTTAACGTCAGCAACAAGGAGTGGCCTGCCAGCTGCAAACACCATGGAGGTGGGCCTTCTTCCAGAGCCAGGCTTAGGTCCGCCTGCTGCAGGATTGCCGAGGGACAGTCTCAAAAGCATGAGTAGCTTCCTGTGTCTCTCCATCTTCCTTTAGCCTCACTCTGAACAACTGCCACAAGAAATGCCCACCTCTATTATGAAAGAATATTTTGAGGGCATAAAAGAGATGAGGAAAAGCTGGGTTTGGAATTCAGTTAAGCCTGCATGTTTGACGGAACCTCCTTCTACCTGCTCCAAACACAGCCCAGCACACGTCTAGATTTCTGGGGTGGCTGTGATTCTCAGAACCAACAGCCACTCACACAACAGAAGTGCACCCCAAGGGGAAGCACACATTTAGGATTTGGGGGAATGGCAATTACCACATACCGAAATGATGTGCTCTCCCCGAGACACACGTGGGCAGTGCCAACAACTATGGGAGAGACTTGGCCCATTTCCACTCTGGGTTGGCCACCTGGCCACCCCAGAAATCTAGATGGTGTGCTGGGCTGCGTTTGGAGCAGGGAGAAGGAGGTTCCTTCAAACATACAGACTTAAGAAAATTCCGAACCCAGCTTTCCCCCCATCTCTGGTGGAAGCTGCTCTGCACTTGTCCAGCGTAAGAGGGAATGGGGGTCTCCCTGCTAGGTTTATAATTTCTGGGATAGCTTCTTGCTTATTGCTGGAATGATTTCCTGTTGAGGCAGAAGTGGGGTGTGGAGATATCCAAGCTAAGGTTTCAAGGCACAGAAGGGGTTTAGCTAATGACCAAAAATAAAAAGCAGTCAATGCTGGATTTCTTTGTTGTGGCGGATTGCAAATGCTTTTTTCTAGACTTTTCTCCTAGTGGTAATCATTAGCTCTTAAATGTCAATTTATGGCAAGAAATGAACAAGTTCTTTGCAATTCTCTAGAGAAAAGTGCAAAGCTGTCAGGTGCCACGAATGTTTAAACAGGGGTGTGTGATGCTATAGAAGGAGGACTGGAATTTCCGGAAATCTGGATTCAACCTCAGGCCCTGCCATGAAATTGCTGTGAGTTCCTGGCATGTCCCTTCTCCTCAATGGGCCTTCAATTCCTCAACTAAAAGAAAAGGTTGGATTGAATGACTTCCGATCATGTCCATAAGTCACAAGGGAAACACTTCTCTTCACCTCTCACAGTTTGAAAAGACCTTTTGAGTTTACAAGACTGAAGTGTCATTGAGGGATTACAGTTCAAGCTAGTTTCTTTCCCTTCTATTCCCTTCTTTCTTTCTCTTTTTCTTTAATTTCTATTGTGGCACCATCTATATTACATAAAAGTTGCCCTTTTCACCATTTTAGCTGTATAGTTCAGTAACGTTAATTATGTTTATAATGTTGTGCTACCATCACTACCATTCATTACCAAAATGTTTTCATCACACCAAACAGAAACTTTGTACTTATCGTGCAATGGCTCTCCTTCTCCCCCTACCCTTAGTTATCTCTAATCTACTTTAAGTTTCTATGAATTTGCTTATTCTGGATACTTCATATAAATGAGATCAAACAATATTTGTCCTTTTGTGTCCAAATTCTTTCACTCTGCATAATGTTTTCTAGGTTCATCCATGTTATAGCATAGATCAGCACTTGATTCCATGTTATAACAGAATAACATTCTACTGTATGAAAGCCCTTATTTTGTTTATCCATTACTATTCTCCTGTACATGTTCACCACAGTTTGTTGATCCATTCATCTGTTGATGGGCACTTGGGTTGTTTCCATCTTTGGGCAATAGTGAATCATGCAGCTATGAACACTGATGTGCAAGTAAGTATCTGGTCGAGTCCTCAGCTTTCTTTTGGGTATATACATGGGAGTGGAAATGTCAGATCGAATAGGAGTCTATGTCTACCTTTTGTTTTAAAGGTGTTTTAAGCAGTCTTTTATATTTAGATATAAAAGTAACTTCATTCTTTTCATTCACAGATCTATATTACAAAAATCTATATTCAATTGTTACTATACTTTGAATTGCAGCCGCAGAAATCTGGGGGAATTTGTTTTTTCTCTTGTTCTATAGGCAACTCTAACAGCCTTGATTTTGTCTTTTGGCCCATTTCAAACTCGAAAAGTTTGCTGAGCCTGACTCTATTCCAAATTGATTTTTCCCCGCCTTCTTCCAAGGGCCTCTTTGCTACCTCCACTTTCTTCCCTAACCCACACGCAGGTTAGTTCCTAAGGCTCTGCTTCCAGCCTTCAGCCTTGTCTTTCCACACACTCTCCTAAAGACAAGGCCCAGCTCTGAGCCACTGACTTCTCAATCACCAGCTAGTCTAGGAGAAGATTCTGGGAGAGGCCCTGTGTGGGGCTAACCCCCTCTTTCACTCGGGGAACTGAGCTACAGTCCTGCTTCAGGACAAAAGCCTTCCCTGACTACCGGGTAGAGGGGGCCAAGCTCTGTTTCTCTTGGGCTTCCCAGCACTGTGCGCTTCTGGAGTTCACGGACTGTGGCTTCTGTGGCCCCAGCTCCTCCCTGGCGTGGAGGAGATGCACTAGAGGTGTTTGCCAAATGAATGGGATGTAACCCCTGGGATACTGTTTTGAGTTGCTTCATTCAAAACCTGTCTGTCCTACTTAAAGGAAGCAGGCTTTCTTCAGAGAGAAGCTGTTACAAAGTGATTTCAGGAGGCTTCTAATGTGACTTCACAAACTGTAGGATGTGTGTGAGTTCTTTTGTTTCAGATTTGAACGCAAATTTTTCCAGCGATCCTTTAACGGCTGGTTACCTGACCTTGCCTTTTCCTTTACTCTGGACTCAGAAAAAATAGCTTTCTCTGGGCCTTTCAGTGTTTTTTTTTTTTTTTTCTTGCTGGACTTTCAGAAGGAATTGCGCTTTCCCTTTTGTTTGTCAATATAAGAGTAAGATCTAACTCAAAGACTTAGCTGGGGCTTCCTTTCAATATGGTAATTGAGTTAATGCATAGTTTTAAATGGGTCTGTTCCCTCACTGTTTTTAGGATCCCAAAGCGGAGTTTGTTATCCTACTGCTTTACAGTGGCCGTGCAGAATATTTTACTCTTGAAGGAAGCGTTTGGATCAGAGATTCAAGAATTTCGAAATGAGGAGGAATTGAAAAAGCAGCTGGGAGCTGGAAAACAGGCTCCTTGTGAAAACAGATTCCCACAGTTGTCTCTCTGGCTTTCTTTCCCTCTACCTGTGGGAAGTGGGCTTAGGGTGTTGGGGGAGGCATGGAATCAGAAGGGAAACTGATGCTCGAGCAAAGGCACATGGCCAAGTTCGTGGCTCAGCTGTAATTGGGATTCAAAACTACCCTCTTAAAAGGAATATGCCTTTTGGGTCGAGCCCTTTCGTTTTAGAGATGGAGAAACAAATGTAGAGGGAGAAAGGGGGCTAACTCATCTTACTCTGTAAGCTAGAGGCAGCTTTAGGGCCAGGTTGCTGAGTTTTCCCAACTCCCCCCCCCCCCCTGCTGTGAGGGCTGTGCTTTCCCAAGCATAGAGTTCTAAATAAGGCAGTGGGAGAGGGTGATTTCATGGTGCCTCACATCAGCATTATAGTAGACGCTTTTATATTTCAGGTCAGGGTCTTTTAGTATTAATATAAAAACCATCAGGAAGGCTCAGATAATTGGCTGACTAAGTGCCTTCACATTTTCAGAACTATTATGCCTTTGGTTTTATTAAACAGCACTTACCATATATCAATGAATATTACATTGGTCTTTCATTACCGAGTGAATCATTGAAAAATCACATTAACAGATATTTTTATGGCCATAATTTGGCTTAAAGATCAAATAGTTAAAGAATTTGGTATCACCTCATTTTAAACGTTTCTGGGACCTGACTAGAATTTTGTGTGCACAAGAAATGACCATACTCTAACAACTGATCTTCCCTCCCGGGTTGTCAGTGCAAACTATTTGGGGTCTGTTGGATCACTCATTTTCAAGAAAAAGCAATTTTCATAAAATACTTACTTTCCATTGCCTACCCACGGAGACGGTATCTGAGCAACTTTTGAAGCATTTTGCTGAAAGAGAGAGAGACAGAGAGGGAATAAGGACATCTATTTTGTGTTTTATTAATTCAGAACCAGATGGAAGTGTGATTTTGAGAACATTAATATTGATTGCAGCATTTCGGGATGCCTCCTGTTTCGTCAGCACACCACCACACACACTAGATGAAAATAGCTGGTTAGGATAATTAGTGGGCTCCAATCAGGACCACGAAAGTCACTTGATGAAAGATCTTATCTACTAAAAGGCCCAGTGAAATCAGATTCAGTTCTCCAAGAAGTGGCTTAATTATCCTCATCTGAAATTTATTCTGCAAAACAAGCTCTTCAGAGTGCAGGAACGCTTTGCACCTTTAGCTCAAGTTGCAAACTTTCTCTCTGGGATGCCGGGTGGGCTGTAATTTTTGATGTCCCAGGAATGTGCTGGGATCCAGCAGCGATTTTTGGTTTCTTTGTTTTTCCAGAATCACCATGGTTTGCTATCTTTACGTGCCAATCCTCACACTTACAGTTTTCCCTGGTTAGCAACATGACCAGCCCATGACTGCATTGCAAGGGAACACTGAACATTAATTTTTCTCCCCAGATGCCATGGGGTTGGTTGAAAGAGTAAATCTTCCTGGAGGTTGGTGGCCATGCACTTGGGGAGCAGAATGAAACCTGACCCTCAGCTCCTCCACAAAAAGTCAGTGATGGGGCTTCTTATAATGGGCTCCCAGGTTGGAGCCCCTGGCAATCGCAGCACAAATTATGCTTCTTCTTTTGCCTCTTGGGTCCTGGCCCAGCCCATTTTGCAAAACCAGCATTTTCAGGAATTCAGTTAAGAGTGCAACACTTCTCTAGAGCCACAGGGATCCGCAGCTAAGATGCATTCTATAGACTCCAGTTTTTAAATTCAAAGGGGCTCAAAGCACTCCCAGATGAGTGAGTCATTTACACTTGTTAGGTATCTTCCAATGCCTTGAAAGCTATGCAGGAAAGGCCAAAGAGGGCAGATGCTAGAGCAGTGGCTCTCGAAGCCTGATGACAAGAGCAGCAATAAGCAGGAGTAGCACTGGGGAACCTGTCAGGAATGCAAATTCTCAGGCTCCATCCCAGGCCTGCTGAATCAGACACTCTGGAGATGGGGTTCAGTTTGTTTTCCTAAGCCGTCCAGGGGATGCTGATGGCAGTTTAAGCTCAGGAGCATAAACTGAGAGGGTAAACATGTATCTGCTGTGCCTGGCCCCCTTCGCCCACATGAGAGCCCTAGCTTTATGTCCTGATGGCCATACACAGACTAGCTGGGGACTTGCTGTTTTCCCAGAGTCACATACATCTGTGTCTCACCATACGCTGAATGCAGATGCTTGATATGAGGTCATGATTTCATTCATTTCAACCAATGGCTTTGGTGCAATTGAGCCAAGTAGTTTCCTGCACTTAGAAAAAAAACCAACAACAACAATGTCCTATTCTTTTGAAACCTGACAAATGCGTTGCATTTTGTGGTTGAACTCTCCTTTCTGCTTACCAACTAAAAAAAACACCAGCTCCATAGATTATGGCTTTATTGAGTTACTTATCGTGGTACTCAAGGTAATCAATATACAATCACTGCCCTCCAAGACTCCCCTTGGCCAAATGCCTTCCAGGGGCACGATGTCCTCCAAGAGTCCCACGAGGGCTGCAGGGACCTCCCTCTCTGCCTCTGGTTTGACAGGTGCCCAGCCACATGCACACCCCCAAACTGTCTACCCTGACAGGTTCACTGTGCATGGCGGAACAGAAGGGCCACTGTCCCTGACTGCGCCCAGAAAGCTGCCAAGGGCCATGCAGTCAGCCTGGGAAACAACGGATGGTGGGGAGGGCTGGACTATTGCGCTTTCTCTCTTTGGAATTGATCAAACATGGGTGGCCGTGGCCAGTGGCAGTGAGGGAGGTTAAGCCTTTGGAGAAGAAATAGCAGCCTGGTCTGTGTCAATGAATGTGTAATAATGGGCTGCCACATCACATCGGCGATGCAATTCACCCTCTTCTTATAAATTACACAAAATAAGGATTACCTTGAAATATTCCATCAGTGATCTGGAGTACTTCATAGCATGGTCCTTCTTCAGTTTAAACATTCTTAAGTAGAGAAGCGATAAACATCGATAGCTGCAGCGATGAAGAAAGGATTATGTTAATGCAAGTGCTAGATGAAACCCATCAACTGTAAAAAATTAAGAGAAAAACGATGCTGGTACATATTTTGCTGTTCTTGTCCCAAGGTTGGATAGACTGACGAACGTAAGTAAGTAAGAATGATTTTGTTTGAAAAGAGAAGGGGGAGGCATTAAAATTCCATCTTGATAAGAGTATAAATTAGGGGAGTAAATGTTTGGTTATCCTTTAAGAGTTTAACAGAAAACAAGAATAATGATGGGGTAAGCGGCTTAAAGGCACAGAGTTTTCCAGCCGTTCTGCACTCACCATAACACCGCCAGCTTTTTGTCCCCTTCCGAAGCCAAAGGGCTTGCAAAGTTCTTTAGTCTCATCGCGTACCTTAGGAAAGAAAGGAAAAGCTCAAGTGGGGCAATCTGTGTTAGGACTGCCTGCAGGAGTTAGCTTTGAATTTGCGATCGGTGCGCGACTGACTAGGGCATGTGGCAAAAGCCCACTTTCCTGAGAATATACACAAAACATGAGCAAGACAGCAGCCCAATAGGACAGGTACAAGCCAGAGAATTTAGTCTTGGACAAGTCAATGAAATTGTGAGCCTGGGTGCCAGGACGATGCTGGGGAATTAGCGTTGTTTTGCACCGGTGTATAAATGCCTGCAAAATACTGTTTCTAGGAACACTCTAGCTAAACGACATCATTAGTTTTCGATGAGAGGTAGACATACGTGTCAGTCTTGGTGCAGTTTACAACAGATGAGTTCAATGATATACAAGTATGACTGACATGAACATGGGGAGACCCCGGATCACACGGTTAAAAGGTCTTTTCTAATGACTCCTGTTTTGAATATGTTCCTGTAGAAAGTGGCTTTTTTTAATAAAAAAAAAAGGAAGGCCGATTTCACAGCATTTTAAAGTCTAAGCTCCTTTAATTTATGGTGCTTGTATATTTTGCCTTTCCTTTCTCTTTAATTGTTACTGTTCCACGCAGGGGTGGTAAGTGGCTGAGTATGTCCCGTTTTTTAAAGTCTAACTGAGCACATTCCATTCTGCACATTTAGGCTCTTGAAAATCAATTTGGTGCATAAAATCATTGTCTGAGCTTTAATGCAATTTCACAGGTACTTGTGGTAGAATGAGGAATGGGGTTCAGTGTTGCATAAGGAAGTTTAAAGGGTGCAGGCAGTCTGGACTAGTTTTCATTTACGAGACGGCGATAGAATCTGCCGGGAAGCTGTGCTTGTACAAAGGACTCTTCCCTTTCCGCAACTCCCACCCCCCATTCCTGCCTGGTACCAGGGCCCCCAGGCTTGCCACCCAGGTCTCCCAGACTCTTCAGCATTCTATCCTTCTTGCCGGCCCTCTGTTCTTGCTACAGTCCTCTTGAGTGTACATTTTCAAATAAAAGGATCTGCCCCCTTGACGTGGGTCCCTTCTGTTGCTGCAATATTAAGCAAAGGGATTTTTATTATGTAATAAATCTAACTTTCTTTGACAGTTGGATCACAGAAATGTCAAGTCTCTGCAATGCCCCACTTGTTTTCACAAATCCATTTCTATGGCAGATTCCCAAGGCTCAGAGCAACTAAGGTTGTTTGAATAAGGAAAACAGGGCTCTCCTCTGTAGCCAGAATACTGTTGGGGAGAGAGCAATAAAATCTCTTCAACAGAATACTGCCCTACTAAAAACTGTGCTCCTATTACTGCAGCCCTCTAATTGCAACCACATTTGAAGTGACTGGATAGTGCAGCTTCAATTGCTTAAATGGACCAGAAGACCAAGTGGCTTTAACTCATTTTATTCCCAGTCAAAATTTCTCTCATTAAAACAAATTACAGACCCACAAATATACTTTACTGGAAATTTTTTTTAAGGCGAGCAGACACATAAACAAGTGAATGGAAAACCAGTGAAAACTGAATAAGGTCCAGAGGTTGTGTCAATATCAATGTCCGTTTCTGATATCGTGCTATTGTTTGGCAAGATGTTACAACTGGGGGACATTGGATGAAGGGGGTATGGGGTCTCTCTGTTCGGTTCTTACAACTGCCTGGGAATCTACACTTATTTCGAAATAGAAAAAAGTTGAAAAATATTGACTTAAAAGTGAAGGTTCATAAATTCTCCATTGACTTTCACCAAGTTCTATTGAGGTATCTCCCCATGGGGAGTAAGATGTCATATAATGGGGTAAAAATCGTGCTTACAAAAATAAATCTTTTGTAAATGGTTAAGGGAAAAGAAGTGTTTTCCCTACTGGAAATAAATATCACTCGATGATTCACATTACATTTTTACCATCAAATGCAGTTAGGTTTTATGCTTTTATATTTTTTTTACAGTATGGATTTTCCTAAATAAAATTAATAAGAAAGGGGGAAAAAAAACAGAGACAAGGAAAACAACCACAATCTCTCCCCACATCACAGCCATGATCTCATTTCCTTTCCAGCTGTGTCCAGATGTGTACAAGTTTTGCACAGTTCCGACTACAGTGTGCATATAATTTTGCAGCTTGCTTTCACTTTAACTTTATAAACATTTTCACATGACTGCATAGTCTTGGAAATTGCCATATTTCAATGCCTGCAAGGTATTCTGCTGATTATACTACAATGTAATTAATTACTCGTCTCTTATTGATCATTTTGTTGGCTTCTAATTGCTTGTGATTATATATAATGCCAAACTGAACATCATACAGATTGCTCGCCTTACGTTTTCAATTATTTTCTTCAGTAGAGGAAATTCAGATTTCCAGAGGTTAAATTACTGGATCAAGAAATATGAATGCACATTTGTATAGCTTTTCCTTCACGTTATCAAATTGCTCTCAATTTATAACAACCAATTTATGCTCATATCAGCAGCCTTGGGCAGGCCCAGGTCACCACATTCTCTTTCTTCTTTTTTCTTGTTTGCTAACAACAGGTATTAACATTTAAAAATATTCTTGCTCATTAAAAAAGTAACTTGTTTTCATTTGCATTTCTGGAAAATCAGAGAGGATGGATTTTCTCTATGTTTGATCACTAATGTTTCCCCTCAACTTTGAATCCTTACACATTTGTCAGAAATTTCATCTTATAAATCTTGGACACTGAGAAATCAATTTCCCCTAAAAGCTGCAGAATGGTGGTGGTGGCCTGGCAGCTAACCAAGCCTGGAGCTTTCCTCCTAATCCCCCTCCTGTTGTGGATTTAACTAAATCTTTTGGTTCTATGTGAATATGGTTGGTTTTGTTCTAATAATTTCCTGTTCTTCTGATCTCTTGGAATACTTCCTTGAGAAAATGTGTCTGCTAAAGTTATCCAATGCATGTCTGAAGGTTTAGGCATAAATATCCTTAGATTTTAATAGTTCATGTAGATACAAACAATATAATAAAATCAAAGCCTGGTATTATTGATTAATAGACCCAGGGCAGGGGGTGGCTGGGACAGAAGAGGCTCTCAGGTAAAGAATGGCTCGCTCAATCAAAAGCAATGATTTAGTTCATCCATCCAAAGATGGCATTTATTTGCTCCTGGAGTGAGGGGCTTAGATTATTTTACAAATATCTGCAGATTGCTGGAAAACACCAGAATGGATATGATTTTTTCTTCTCCTTCTTCTTCTAGGAATTTCTGATGACCTACAAATTCTACTCCACCAAGACCAATGGGCCAGAAAATTTCATTTAAAATGCAAATGAAACCAATAATCTGTGTACTTAAAATACCCGCTCCTGTTCTCATCCTCTCATCTCTAGCCCCGCCACCACCTTTTCTGTTCCCCTCTCATTCCAGATAAATGGAAATTCTACTGCACACCTGCAGCCTTAAACACCATCTCTGAGTGGGAACAGTGCCCCTCCCTTTTTCATAACCAAGATAGAAATTCTTAGAAGACATGGTTTAGATTAGAAATCCTGACAGCACCACTTTTTTATTTTTGAATTATAAAACTGCATCTTTGAAAAGACAAGTGTCAATGTTAAACGGTGAAATTACTATACTTTCCTTCCACCCACTATGTTTCAATTTTAATTTTATGAGTATTGCAAATTATAACACTCACATAATAACCTCTGAAGGGGATAATTTATAAAAGCAGTGTCCATCAATTATAAATTTTCCATGACATTAATAAAATGGCAAGAACTAATTATGATGACTTCTAAGAAGAAGATGCCTTGGACAAATCATTAATATGTTGAAATGATATTTTTTAAAACCTAGCAGGTTCTAATTATGACTGAAATGAGCTTAGGAAGATGACTGCAGAAGGGCAATTAACCTGAGGAGCTCCACAGTCTCGGAATACATGGTGTATGGAGACTTCGCTTCCAGGGGATCGCGTTCCATCGCATTGCCACATTCGGTGAAGGAGAGGGCTGCATCGGCATAATTCACGGCTTTGCCAAATTTCTCAAACTGAAATAGGAAGATGGCTCATTAGTATGATATACTCCCCTCCTTTTGTCCTCCTTAGAGAGAAGTTGTTCTCAAGTGGGAGAAATTTTACCTCTCCTACCCTGGGAACATTTGACAATATCCAGGGGTATTTTCAGTTGCCAGGATTGGTTGGGGGCCGCTATTGTTAATCTAGTGGGTAGAAGCCAGGGACTTTGCTCAATAGCCTATAGTGCACGGGACAGCACCCCCTGCTGTCCGCAGCGGAGAATTGTTGGCTGCATACAGTGGTGCTGCAGTTGAAAAACCCCCACACAGAGATGATAATGCAAAAAATTTGTATTAACAGTGGAGTAATTGATTTAAGGTTCTGTTGTCATGATGCTGAGACTGCTGGTAGTGGTGTACCCTTGTCATTTTGGTCCAAACTCTCACATCACTGCCTTGGCGAGTCTCTATTTGCTAAACGTACTAAACGGTTAAGTCACTGCGGTGTCCTAATGGTAGAGATTGCAACTGAGCTCTGCTATTTATAAGTCTCATGGGCAACCAACGAACACAGTCATTGCTTTGGGGCTATTTGTGAGCACGTTGACCCCACCCCCAGCAGAGGCATAGCGAATGGAGGCAATTGTTGTGAGAAATGTGAAGCTGTAGTATGACTGTTGACAATAATTGCATCACTTTCATTGTAAATGATGGTCTGCAATCAAGTGTCAAAGAGCCAAAAATATGGCACCACTGAATATTTTATTTTAGTAAAATTTTATTGCAAAAGGTTTTAGCCCTGATAATGGTCATGATTAAACTGACTTAGACAGACTGATTTCTTTTTTATGCATAATGAATATTATAGATGACACTTTTATAGTGAGTATTTTATAACCGTATTTAACATTTTCAATTTTTGATAGCTGGGTGTAAGAATTCCACTAATACGGTACTTTATGTAAAGGGACCAATATAATGCAGATCTTCGCTCTTTTAATTTCTTGTATACCTTTTATCAAAATATTTTCTGTGCAACCGTGGAGGTTTCAATTCTCAAAATGGCAGAGGAGCTGTCTTGAGCAAAGGATTAAGTGCAACTATAAAATGATGAGTTACAGGTCCTGCAGAGTCTCTTGTTTTAATGAGTCTTTACAATAAATGTTCTTCAGCTTTTATGTACTGCGGGAAATCTATGGTTTCCTTTCTGTAAGCTGTTGTGGAAAAATATCCATTTCTATCAAATTCAGAGTGATTTCTTAAAAACCTGCATGTGTATAGATGCAAGCTACATTCTTTTTCTTTTGCCTGAGTTTTGGAAAGTGACCTATCATTCAGAAACCTGCAGAAAGAAGTATCATTAAATATCACCAAGTCCCAATCCCCTCTTTTCCAAAAGAAGAAACTGAAAGCCAGAGAGAAAATCGCATGGCCTTACTGTCAATTAATGGCCAAGTCAGGCTCTTTCCCTGGGCCTCAGTTTGCCCATCTATAAAATGAGGGGGTTAACGGCAAGGGCACTTCCAGCTCTGTTGTAGACATAAGCTGAACAAATACACCATTCCTCTAAATGAGTGCTTTTCAAGACATTTTTTCATGACCACCCCTAAGGAACATTTTTAGACATGTTTTCTTCTGTACCACCCCCCCAGTGAAATATTAATACCAAAGATATCCTCATGTACCATGGCCATTTGGAGAGCCACAAACCATTGGAACACTTAAGATTTTTCGCCTCCCCCAGAGCCAATTTTTTATCCCATGGGGGTGGTATCTCCCCCACTGAGACCCCAAGAGTGATTTCTGGGGACACACAAACACCACCCAGGTAGGAAGAGAGCGAGGCTGTTCTTAATCACAGATCTGTATCTCTGTGGCTCTGATGTTCAAACCAACCTATATGGTCTCACACGCACTCCAGTTGTTCCCGTTTATGTAACAGCTTGCCCAAGGAATAGCTATGTGCTTCCTGCTCTGATTTTGAGTGAGGGCAAGCTCCAGAGCCATTTTGCAGTGCTGTTGGAGTTGTGGACTTTCAGACAAAACCTTGAGCATCAGAGCCAGCAGCACAACCAGCCAATGCCTTTCAAATATTCAACACCTGTACAATGTGGCCATACGCACAACCCTCCCAGCATCTCTAGAGGAGCTGGCACCCAACCTGCCTTGTCATTTCTGTGTGCAGGAGCTGGGGACAATGGTTTTTAAGGGAAAAGTCATACCATAGAAAGGTTAGAACCCTCCTAGTGTCAAATAACTAAGTCCTGGCTAGGTGCAGTGCCATGATACACACACACACACACACACACACACACACACACGACAGGTCTGAATAGGGCCCCCATTGTTGTGCTCAAGTTAAGTTAAAGACAAGAAGCCCGAATTCAGGATGTTCTCTAGTACAGTCTTCTTAATCTTGGCTTCAGTTTGGAATCACCTGGGGAGCTTTCATTCACACACCTGGTTCCCAGTCCCATAAAATCTGATTTCTCAACTGTCAGAGGTATGACCTGGACATCAGCGTTTTTTTTTTTTTAAGTTTCCTAAATGACTATTAGGCATGGTCAGGACTCAGACTGACCAGTACTATCATTCAAGTGAAACAACCCGATGTGTGGAGCTCATCATCCCTGATCCAGGTGACCAAAACCCTTAGAGGCTTTTGGGCGAAGTGTCTTGGAAAATCCAGATGCCAGCACTTCCCTTCTCTGCTGGGAGACTCAGCCTGACTGTGGGCTTCGTCCTGAAACATGCAATCAAATGCAGCAGGGAGCTGAACTTCCCTTAAAGATCTGAGTTGCCCCAAAGCCAATATTTAAGGCCACTTCACCAGCTCTCAATGACCCTCCCCAGCCCATGCCAGACCTAGTTTGCAGGACCCAATTAGAGCTCCCATCACCTGCAGGAGAGCTTTAAAAGACCTTTTAAAATGAGCTATAAGGATAACAACAATAGTAATTATTCTGATGTTGGGGCAAGGGGAGGAACAGTGGGAAAAATGAGTTATGAACCATGACAGGGCAATACAGCTCAAAGGACTTAGGGGATTACCATTGCTAAGGAAGTGACCAGCTCCAATCACCTTATGTCAGAATCAAGAGGGAACTACAAAGCACATTTGGGTTGAAGGTTTGAGTGGCTCCTGAAGTGTCTTCTTTGTTTTCTTTCAAGACACCCTATCTTAATGGGAGCGAAGCAACAAGAAGAAGGAAACCTACCAGTGCATCAGCTTTGTGTTTCAGCTTCTTAGCCTCTTGCATGTAATAATCAGCATTGTGAACCCTAAACAAACAAAATGCACTCTTTCAGAAACCAGTGTTTATGTTTGCATCTTTTCATTAAAAGACTGAAGAGTCAAAACAATTTTTACTACAAATCCATTTTTGTACAATGCCCGAGAAAAGGCAGAGTGATGCTGTCATTTGTATAATAACCAACCCTGAGATATTCCTGTAAATGAAATCTAAAGTGCATAATAGCCCATTAAGATAAATGACCACATCCTCCAACCCCAACCATTACAGTTGTCCAAAGAGATCAAGCAACACTTAGATGTAAATCTAGTTCTTGGCACACATTCACATCTGAGAACGTGGAAAAGAAAGAACAAAACAACCTAGAATAAAGCACATGCCCTTGAAAATAGTGACAAAATCCCACAATAGAAAATTGGCCAAAGACACTTCTTGGTGGGGATAGGGGTGTGTGAGTGGGGTGAGGGGGAGGGTATACTTTTAAGGGTACAGGAGCTGATGCTGAGGTCTTATTCTGGGGGACAGCCAAATGGCAACAGGAAAGTCATACTGCTCCCATCCATTCAAAACTCTCAAACTGGGGACAACATACGAGTCATCAAACGTGAGCTTGGGTCTCCGGACACTGGTGGTGCTGCTGGAGAGGAGGGGCAGGGCTGCCCAGGATGTCATCTCCAGGTGACTGCTATCCATCAGGCCAGTCGTGATAGTAGAGGTGATGGTAGAAATCGTAGTGGTAGTTGTTGTGGTGGTGGCCGTGGCCGTGGTGGTGGCCATGGCTGTGACAGTGGCAGTGACAATTGCAGTAGCAGTGACAGTGGCAGTAGCGATAGCAGTGTTGGTGACAGTGACAGTGGTAGGAGTGGCTGCCTTTTTTGAAGCGTCTCCCTCCTGGGGGGGGGGTTGGGAAAGAGAACAAATAGCTCCCATTAGGTCCAGCTTTTTGAACATCTTTTCACAAATGCTTTGAATGTCAAGCACACTGGGAAATGAAGCAGGAGAAAAGGAAACAAATGGGTGTCCCTGGGGTATTTTATGAGTCCCGTGAATCACCAGCTTTTGTTTTAGGATGACATCAAACACCAAGGGCTTCAGATGTGCTGCTGCTGTGGCCCCAATACCCCATTAGGACAGCCCTTTGCAATGGTCTAAATCCGGTAGGAAGTGGGTGAGGAAGGGGAGGGATGTGGAAAGAGAGGGAAGGATAGAGGAGAAGACAAGGAGGGATGAACACCTTGACCCTGATGTGAATATTTCTGAAAGGGGACCAGCCCAGAAACTTTCTCTAGGGTAAGTGAAATCCACAGGTGATGCTGCAAAATACCACACCCAGTCCAGCAAAAATACCAGCAAACTAGGCATTGTACTGCAATAGTCAGCATCCTGGGATGGAGGGTGAAGCAGCCCTTTTGTTCACGTGAGTTTCTGGTTACGCAAGCGGTACTTGAGCGTGCATCCTCATTTGGAAATTTTAAAAAGGTGAAGCCAAAATGAATGGGTAAGAGGATGAGGGGCTCATTCAGAACTGTCATTGTCAGAGGCAGGATGGGATCCAAATGAAGAAAAGAGATGGTGAGAGTTGTAGTTCTGCCCACATGAAACCCTGCTCTCTTCATAGGGGAAGCGGGGCCCTCCCCACCTGGTAACCTGCCCTCCCCTTGGCATCTGTAGGGCTTGCCTGACTCTTCTACCTCTGACAATTCTTTCCATGGTGCCTCGTCCTCCTGCTCCTCTGATATGTTTGGATCTCCCTGAGGTTGGAAGTTACTCTCCTCAGTTCTTCCTTGATCAGATTTGCTAACCGTCTATGCACGGACATAGCTTCAACAATATGAAGATAAGGCCCAAATAGAAACCTTGCCCTTACCCTCGCTCCTCAGCTCCAGACCTGCAGTAACAAGTTCTGGAGAGTTCCACCTAGAAGGCCCATTAGCACCTTGGATCTCCCTGAGTCCAAAGACATCCCCGAGCCAGTCTCCTATTTCTGTTAATGGCAAATCTGTCCTCCATGTCACCAATGCTGGATTTTTCAACACATCAGTGAATAGTTTCCAATTGGGTTTGGCAGGACCCCAGAGACTGTGGTGGTGCCTAATGTTAGGGGCGCTGGACTCAGCACGATAGGGACTCCCCACCTTGGCTTCCGTCTGAACTGCTTTGCTTTAATCAGCTTTATATACTGAAACTCTGTAAATCACTTCATTTCCAAAAAATGCTCCTACATTTTTTTTTTGAAAAACCACTGTTCTATTTCATCTTTAATTTCTTCCTCTCCATTACCTATATCAAAGAGCCTTCTGGCTGAACTCCCAGCCTCTGAGCTAAGTTCTCCATCCTACCCTCCATCTGCTGCCCGCCAGCATGAGCTTCCTAAGCAACACTCCAAGTGTGTCACTGCTCTGCACCCCAATGCCAAATAAATTCTGGGCTTCTTTGCTGGCATCCCAGGCACAGATGTCCTGACTGCCCTCCCCCACCGCCCCTGATCTGGTCTGATTGTTTTGTCTCATCTCCCACTGCTCCCTTCCATTGACCTCCACTTCAACCAACCCAAACACATCCCTGGTATCTTTACTTGCCTGCTTTGGTTCATGCTGACTCTAGTGTTTGAAAAGAGCTTCCCTTCATTTCTAAATCCTACTCATCCATTAAGGCCCAACTCAACAAATGCTGCCTTCTCCAGGAAAGCCATTCAGAGGCTGGTCTCTGTCCCTCTCCTATGACAGCCAGCATGAGCTAGTCTAAATTCTAAGTTCTTTGGATGCATGCCTCATGTCTCACTTGAGGTTGAGAGCTCTCTGAGTAGTGGAACCATCTCTGATTTCTGACATGCAGCCCAGTGTACTTGGTGTTTGCTGAATGCCTGCCTGCCTGCCTCAGTCAGAAAGGTCACTTTAAAGATTAAAGCCGTGGGTGAAGTTTTTTGTCTACATGGAAGTACAGCTTTTCCACTTGATTCTGGACCTTATGACTTTCACATAATTCTTACCACCCAGGGCTCACTGAGATGAAATGTTCTGTGAGGCTGCACATCTAAAAATTGCTATGATGAATATAGAGGAGATATTTTTAAAAGGATCATTGTGGGTTTTGTTCAACCCCAATATCTAAAATAATCAGAAGCATCTGAAATTGCTAAGCCAGACCTGTGTTTCTCCTGCCACAGCCAGACTGGCCTAGACCAAACAGTGAGATCAGCCTGGCACATCTGACTGAAGA
Source organism: Tamandua tetradactyla (assembly GCF_023851605.1). Taxonomy (NCBI): domain Eukaryota; kingdom Metazoa; phylum Chordata; class Mammalia; order Pilosa; family Myrmecophagidae; genus Tamandua; species Tamandua tetradactyla. Next base: position 8,357,130 of record NC_135353.1, read on the forward strand.
TGGCTTTATCTAAGCTATATAAACCTATCCTCTGTCCACACACCCTTACCCATTGAGCCCACAAGCGGGATGGTATGGCTGAAATGGCCAAGAGAAGACACTAAGAGCAGATAATTGAAAACATTTTTGGAGTTGGACAAAATCTTACAGCTGATCCAGTCAAGTACACACATTCAATGGACTCAAAGACCTTCCTCGAGTTTCTCAGCTCCCAGGAAGGACAAAATGATGCCACAACATTCCCCAGATTTTGAACCATTAATAGGAGGAAGGAGTGGCCAAAGCAGAGGCACTGGTCACCTGATTCTATCTCAGGGAGCCCCATGATTTCCTTAAGAAAGATGCTGCATTTCTAGAAGCAAATATCACCTAATTTTCTGGGTTACCCTCTGGTTTTCAGTTCTTGTGGAAATGACATTGCAGATTCTTTTCAGCAACATCATTGTCATCATAAAACACGTATTGAAAACCTAATTATTTGTGACACTGTGCGAGGGACTATACAAAGAGAATTGCCTAGCTTTGTCCTCCAAAAGCTTGAATGGAGAACATTAGACTGAGTTTATACTATTAATTACATTCACTATGACAAATAGGACAGATAGTGCAATTACTGTTTAGAACAGATGGTTTAATTCCCCCACATTATAGTCGGCATCTGTAAATACAAATGTATGATGTTTACATGCACACACACACGAATTTCATATGGAAAATGGCAATTGCGTAATAGAGCAACTGCCTTAAATCAGTGGTGAAAATTACATAAGTCATCTCAGTCACCCAAGATGAGTGACACCTGTCAACTGGGGTCCTTAAAAATCAGGAACCTAATGACCCCCCATGGAGCATAAAATGTGCACTTTGGGTTCAGATCTCACAAAATTGGCAGCAGAAACTTGAAAACTCACTCCCTTCCATTCATTTGCTTTTTATAGTCCAGTAAAGGAGCCTTGAGGCACAGGGATGCTACATATTTGCAAACACAAATGTTTACTCATTAGTGACACTGGTGCTGGTGGTTTCCACAGTTCCTGTACCTATGCCTGAGACAAGTGAAAATACACTGTGTGAGTGTGTATGTATGTGAAAAGTGATGGAGGAGTAGTGCAGAAAATCCAAAGTTGTGGGCTGTGGAAAGATGCAACTCGGAGCACTGAGATTTGAGTTCCAATCCCTGCTCAGTGATATTGGGCAAACCCAGTTCATTCACTAAATAAAAGAAATTAATGGAAGCATGCCCCATACCTGAAATAGGAAGGGATTGCATCAGAGGACTTCCAAGGTCCTGAGTAAGTGTGTGTGCAGTCTGTTTGGGGTGCAAGACAGGGTAGACAATTAATCTGGAATGAAAAATCCATCCTGGGGTGGGATAATCAAGATTTGAACTAATGGAGCGTTGTGTACACAAACGTACACACTTACACACACACACCTGTAATTCTTCTCCATCCCTCCCCAGCTGCAACATCTCCATCTGTCAAGTCAGGTTACATGAGTGGAGGGAACTTGTTTCTTCTCGGACACTTAAGGTATTTCTCCAAAGACACTTACGTTTACAGATATCCCTTTGAAAGTAGCGCAGAATTTCCCTTCATTTCTCTTCTGTTTGGAAAACGTGACCTGTCCAGTCAGAGAGATGTTTTTCTCTTGACTGAAAGGACCAGGATTGCTGCTGACATTTCTGCGGCGTAGGGAATCTTCTGGCAGAGGGGAAAGTGGAGGAGGGAACAGCTTTTCTTCTTTCTTTCTGTTTGCTCTCCTGGAGGAATTATTTCTGGGGAAACAAAAGTGTAGGGTGTCTCATGTTTGTTTATTCAGAATTTTCCCATGATGCTGGTACTTTCAGCTAAAGTAACATTTTAGTTGATGGCCCTTTACCTGTGGTGTGGGATATATATATATGAAAAATCATATATATATACATGAAAAATCATAACAATATAGATATATAAGAGATAAAGACGGAGGGGTAGTCATTCATATAAATTCAAGAATAAACATGTCTTTGAAGCAGAACTCCATGATATATGTAAATATCTAATGGAGTATATTACAGCCTGATATTTGCAACATTTTAAGAACGTTATTAATGAGATCTCTATGGGAAACACGAAGCATACTTTCAACCCATCATTTTCTGGATGGTTCCTATTTATTTTGCCCTAAGACTTAACTGCACAAGCACTCAGTAAACGGTACAATAAACAATTGGTAGAAGGATATTCTCTTACAGTATACTACGTTTATACATCACTCGGAAAGAAATAACACACTAAATACTATCGCAGAACATTGCACACTATAAATACAAAATGTTTTACCCCGAATGTCAAAGTTTAACAAGACCTGACCTTAAATTAACTTGGTATATTGAAGTTCTGATGTAGTCCACTTTAAAAAAAAAAAAAACTCCGCTTAAAGTATTCTTTTGTCATATTGATACTAGACATTTGCAATCCTAAAAGTACTTCTGTGCTTTTGAACTGATTTATCTGCCCATTAAATGGTCACCATCAAATAGACTGAGACTGCAAATAAAACAGAAAAATAACAACTAAAACCTCATGCTGGCTGCTTAACATGGTAATTGGGTCATGGATTTTCATTTTAGTTACTGTCTCAGCCTAATCAATGAAGATTACTTGGATTTTAATCTTTTCTGAGGCACCTAATATTGCACTATGCAACCATTTACTTTTCATGATTATTGACTACAATTTTCAATAGCAAATTAAGTCAACAAAAATTTATGTCTTCCTCATGGTCAATTTCAGTCAGTGTCTAGAAATAAAGATTTACAATATCTCAAAGCAAGAAATCAAAGATGAACAAGCATTCAAGAGGTCTTATTTTCTGGACTAGTAGATGTCAATACAGTCTCTTTGTCCCACTTCCACCATGTTGCAGGAATTTGCCAATTGTAAAAATATTTGTCATTTTCCCTACCTTGCATTTCATGAATATGGAACTATGCCAATTTTTGTCAGGCAGCAAGTTAAAAAACAAAACACCTTAACTCTTTCTTCTGCCATTACCTTAATTGGTTAGAATTAATTTAGAAATACTTGTCAATAGATTTTTAAAATCGCTTTGCCACACAGAACCTTTTTATGATAATCATGATGCCTGATTAAAATGGTGGTGAACATATTGATTAAGATTCTTGACCATGAAGAAGCTCCACAGACATCAAACCACGTTAAGTACAATAATTACAGAGGCATTGGACCTCTGGGAATTTATAAAAACAGATGTCAAGCATTGCTAAAGTATCTATAGGATGTGAGTAGTTTATCAGTTGAAGCCACTCCCCCATTATTTGAGCTACCTGAGAAGGGAGTGGGGGCTGTAAGTGTAAGACCTGCTTCCCAGAGACAAATGGTTTGTCATTGACTACTTCAGTCATGCCTGGGCTTCGCATCTGCCACTGCACTGACCAATGGGGACTGAGTACCTTCCGTGTAGTGGTCACCAATGACCTGGCCCTGTATCCTTCTCTGCCTAGCAGTGAGCTTGAACCATGGGGCCTTAGTGACTTACTTGGTGAAAGACACCAAGGGACCATTTTCTAGAGACCACTCTGTCACTGTCATGGTTTCCAAGTATAAGAACAGTTTTTTCTTCTCTGGATACCTCATGCAGTAGACCAAAGGAGAACTGGAGTCACCATACCTCCCACCCAATCCCTGAGTGACCCTGCTCATGGTTCAGCCTCCAGAGAAGGTGGGGGAGGGATTTAGCAGGCTCCTTCTGTTGCATGACAGAAAATGTTAGCTGTTACAGGCAGCTGTGGCATTCTTTGCTGAGTTCAGAATATTCATTTAGGAAAGTAAAGCTTGTCTTGTAGAAATTTCCAGAACTTTCATTTGGAAATGCAAACGATGCCTTATAGAAATTCTTAAGGATTTTGTCTTAAGGGTCAATAATGCAAAGAGGAACAAAGATTGAGGGAGAGTTATTAGGAGATGACTCCTGAGAGGACAATCCTTCCTGTATTCTCCCTCAACTCTTGAGAGGACAATCCTTCTTTCACTTTCCCTCAATCTCCCTGGATTTGTTGGATGAGCATAAGAACCTGACTCAGGAACTTCTTGAATGATGAAAGCTACTAGGTAAACACTACTTTTCTAACTAGTAGAAAGACAGAAAGGCTATAAAAACCTTTGATAAAAACACCATGTTGTGAAAACAACCTCAAATGACTAGATATTTGCCTAATATCTGCCATCCTTCTTGCATGGGTCGCGGTAAGTGGTAGGTCAATGGGTCTCTTAGGGAGACGAGAAGTGGGAGCTGGTGGGTGTGGCAATGCCCCAGGACTCCTGCCTTTTCTTTTTGCCTTCAGGGTGCCTGAGCTGGCCAGAGCCTGGGAATTGGAGAAGCATTGCCATGACAGCTATGCCATTTTAGTCTTCTCTTCTTGGAACAGAAGAGGGCCCGAGAATGACCATGTTTGACCATTGGCAGAGGTTTCCCCACAAGCATATGCCCACCCTGACGTGAAGAGGGTAGGCTCCATTGGAAGCATTTCTAGTTCAGAGAACTCCAAGTATGGGGTGGGAGGGTTCATAGCAAAGTTATTCCGGGTAATGCAAATGCACCTCACAATTAGCTGCAGATCCTCAGGGAGAGAGGCAGCTCAGGGCCCAACTCTCTTTATTATATAGAGCAGATCTGATTTTTTCCTACCTTTTGTCTCAAATCAACAAGGAACAAGGATCCAGACCATCGTAACCTGATAACTCATTACAGACATCTTATCTGTAGCAGATTGATGCCATATCACTGACGTTAAACAGTAATCCGTGAAATCAATTGTCAGCAGCAGTTAGCCAGATTGCCTCTCTGCTCTGGGCTGCTAATAGGCACCCAAACTGGTCTTTGATGGAAGTAATCTCTAATTTTGAATGAATTTATGGCAATAATTACCCAGATGGAATGGTTAAAGTAGCTGACATGATTGTTAGTTAAATTATATTGATAGTACAGAAGAACTCAGTCAAAATGCATGGTGTAAAGAGGGGGCAGGAATTCTCCAGGGAAAGCTGGCACCACTCAAGTGAAGAGGGCACAAGGAGACCTGCTGCCCGTTGGGGGCAACTTCTACTTCGAGGGAGCAGAGAAAAGAGGTGCCAGCTGGTTGGAATGAATGTATCCATCCAAAGTTGACTTTTGCTGGCACAGAAGAGCCCCAAGAGGATGACAACTCTGAGACCTTTTCAAATGTGTCATTCTCCTGGCCTCCTAAGAATGCAGGATGTGGCTGCTGGCCCTCAAGCTCCATCTGAACATCAAGCAACAACACAAGAAAGGAAGTGGTTGGGTCAACCACTCAAGACTCAGAGGTTGCTTTTCCAGGGAAATTGTGTAATCACCACTGGAACTCAAAGTTGGCCTGAAACAGGTGATCTGATTAAAGTGGTAGGTGTCTCTTAATGTTTTCTCTTTTTAATTCATTGACTCCCTTTACTTCCTCTTAACTTAATGCTGAAAGTTTATTTGGGTTGATTTCTGTGATCATTCTGATTTGGAGGGAAGAAATACTGCAGAAAAGCTCAGGGGCCACACCAAATTTGACCAACTATATTCTACCCTTGTTAGCCCTGGCCAGGTACAGCTGCCAGGACTGGACCAAGCAACCTCCACTTTTACCTAACATCCTTCTGGGAAAGGATACCACAGATTGGTTCAATTGGGATTTCTTAAGAGTCTAAAGCATGACGCTCTGCTGAAGAGACAGGGTAAACTCACTCTTTCATGTTGGGAGGCTTGGGGGGTGGAGCCGGTGAGATGCAAGGGGGAAGCAAGGAGAGGGCTGTGGCTTCCTCCAGGCGTTGTTTCTTCTCAGGAATTTTGTCCACAACTTCTGTTGGCTTTAACAGGATAAAAAATACACAGAGCTTGAAATACATTCAGACAATTGTGTTTCACATGGTAAGAAAAAAAATCAGCAAGGAAGACCATTTGCTCTCCATTTTAATTTCTAGATTAGGTAGGGTGACGTAAATGTGCACATCTGATCAGACAGAAAACGAATGGCCTTGCCTAGTCCTACCAAGAAGTAGGCATTCGAGAGAGCTAAGCTGTGATGTGAACCTCTGACTAAAGATTTGGTGGCACAAGAATCACACAATGAAAACAAAGACAATCTATAATTTTCAGACACTTCTTCCACAGACAATGTCCTTAAAATGATTGGCTTAGAACTAACGTGGCAACCTCTGGCATGAATCCAGTCCAAAGAGCATGGCGGGTGAACTATACAGGTTACTTACACAATCAACAATACCCAGAGAAATGAACCTTGTGCAAGGCACACCTTTGAATCTTTGCATATGCTGGGTCTGGCAGTATGATTTTACTAGTGGTTGTATCATGGTCATCACTAAGAGTGGGGAAAGAGTGGTCAGGCCAGGGTTCTAGAACTCTTGGTCTCTATTTTAGAATACTTTCAGTGGGTAATTTGGTGCACAACTCAGGGAAAATACTCTTGGGTTTTTAAAGCCCTAAAGCTGAAAGAAGGTATAAATTGTCCTTGCGCAAGCCCAGTCAATAGTAGAGTTTTGCCATGGGTGGAATCAGCCATTTCTGACCATACCTAATCCTTGGGGAAGGCTAGGAACCTCCTTTCCAGCCACCAAAGCAGGTGTTAAAAGTAATGCTTGCCAAATACCACCAGGAGACAAATGTTATTCTACAAATTGACCCGGAGATGTGAAAAGACAACAGAATGAACCTGTGGGATATAACACCCCTCCTTGAAATGCATTTGAAATGGAAGAGTTCATTCTACATTTCGACTTCTGGGAATACTTTATAGTCCTGGAATTCTGCCCTAACCTCTTGCAAAGATGATTTTCACAAGACAAACACTTAGTGTATAGGTCAGAGACTCCAGCAGGCTGGGCAGGATGTGTGTATGGTAGGAGCTGGGATCATCAATGCATAAAGGGGTTGTGGGAAAGCTAATATTATCTGGATAAATTAACAAGCCCCCAAAGATGCAGCTGGACATCGGGAGCATCTGGGTGCCCTGCTGATGCTGGGGTGGGGGTACCTCAGAGCAACGATGCATGAAGCTGTGAAAATAGGGACAGCTTAAGGAGCTCATCCAAGGGGACTAGCTGCATGGGTAAGGGGGCTATCTTCACTTTCTTCTCTCCTGCACATCATAACCCCTCATGCACCATATTGGATACTCATGCCATTAGTTGTCAAAACCATCATTTCTAGCACTTCCTCCCAGGCCGTGTCAATTAGTGCATTTCCCACAGAAGGCATCATTACCCTCACTGAAGTCTGCGATCTGTCGCCATTGGCTTCCTTGAAAGTGAGACTCAAGATCAAGGTAGCCAACAGATGGTCACTGCTCACCACTACTCGGCAGGCCACACCAGACAGCTTACCTTGACCTTACGCTTGCCCTTGGGCGCAGGCTTATCCGTGGCTGCGGCAGTGGTTTGACGCTTCGGTTTTGAGGCAGGCTCCTTTTGGTCTGTTTTGACAGACACTGGTTGGGATAAGTTGTGGCCAGGGACTCTAGAGAGTAAGTCAAGGTCAATCTTCACCCAGAGATTTTTCAGATTCTCATGATCTCGTTGAGGGGATGGGTGCTCAATCTGCATGACAGGGGTGGGTGAAAAAGTTGGCTCCTCGGTACTGCTGGATAAGCTGCTGTTATTGATGCTGCTGCTGACTAAAGTCAGGCTGGCACCAGAGGTATCCTTGGATTTGGCAATATTCCCCCCAGGCAAAGTGCAAGGGGGCAGGACTTTGATCTGCAGGGTCTCTTCTTGATCTGTGTTGGAATCAGATGTAGAAGAATCTGTTTCGATGAACTCCCGAGACTTTGGCACGATCTTGCCAGGCCCTCTGTACTTCTTTTTCTCAGCAGCCAAGGGGACATGAGGCCTTGGTTCTTTCCTGGGGACTGGTTTGTGAGCAGTTGTTTTGCTGCGGCCTCTTGGTGGGTCAGGATGCTCCACGCTTTCTTTTTCTTTGGGAGTGCTGCTGGTAATATTTGGTTTGGGCCAGGTAAAGTCATCAACGCTGGTGTTCTTCTCTACCTTTTTGGGCTGTTTTTTCCCAGTTGTCCTTTGAGACGCTGTTTCAAAAGTTCCTGACAACTTATGCTTCAAAGCCTTGGTTTCTGGAGCTTTCTGGGGGGGCCGTGGACGGGCTTTCTCCCGAATGAGACCGAGAAGAGGCCTCTCTTTGGGTTCAGCCAGAATCTGGCTGGGGTTTGACTTCGCTTTGACTTGGACTTCCATTGGTTGGATGATTGGAGGAGGCACAGAAATTGTCTCCATGGGTGTTTCATTTTGGCCACAAATAAACGACTTGTTCTGTGAGGTCACTTTGTTAAGCCATTTATCCAGCTGCCATTTGTTCGTTGAGGGAGGTTCAGGCTGCACATCGAGAAACATCAGCAAAAATTCATTTCACATTTGGGAAGAATTCAGGTGAACCCTCAGTACACAGGCTGTTGACTAATAAAAGCTTTGGATGCAAACACATGCTCCTACACACACACACACACACACACACACAATCCACATTAATCAAATTACTTAGATTGCCAGACACTCCATAAACTGGCCCCAGTCTACTTATTAAACTAATTTTCACTCCTTCCTGAATATATTCTCCACCCTGGCCAGGAAGAAAAGACAAATTCACCGAGAATTGTTCCAGAGAGTGGGAGGGTGGGCAGGGGGCACCTGGTAGAGAAATCATTACTCAGTCTCTCACCAGGAGGCAGAGGTAATGTTTTCTGATACTGGAAAGAAATGTAAGCGTGCCTCAAGTGGAATTTGAAAGGAAAGGCTTTCCTTCTGCCAAAGTACCTTCTATACAATGCTGTAATTTACTTCAAGCAGAACTGGGCCTTTGTATTTTTATCGAGGGACGAAAAGATTTGACTTCCCCCGAAACAGTGCACTTTCCTCGGTAGATGGGCAATAACCAATTTATGGGGACATGCACACAGACATTAGCGTCCGCTGTTAAGCCGTGGAAATGATGCATACAATTCAGATCCTTGGTGCCCAACTAGGAATCCTGCCGGGCGAGCTAAAAGAGCCATCATTTTGATTAGAACCGATCTTCTTTTGAAAGCCATCAGCTGAGGCTTATGGCACCAGCCAATAGAGGGTGACAGAATTACAAAGACTTGAGCAGCTGCGATTCCGGCCTGCACGAGACAATGGCAGGTAAGAGTTGAGGGAATTGTACCGGCCACCACTTTTGGCAGCATAGCTCCGGGGTCAAGGGCACCGACCAGGGCTGCACACTACCCTGGATTCCTTTCAGTCCTGGCCCTTCCACCGTTTACCTGTGAGGTCGTGAGAAAGTTCTTTCTGGACCTTTCTGAACCTTATGCTTTCATCTGGAAGATGGAGATGACAAATCCCAAGTACTCCATAGGGTTGTTATGAAGATGAAATGAGAACATGCAAGTCATGAGTTCAGCATACGGTCCAGGTTCAGTAGCACTAGCTATTATTAACATCTCCTCCTACTGTTCTTTTCTGATCGTTGAAGACAATGAATGTGAAAAGCCGTGGGGTCTGGGGTGGGAGACTCCCTAGGTGTAGGCTCTGGGGAAAAAGAGCAGCTACCCTGGACTTAGGGAGGATGGCAGGGGAAAGGCAAATTCTTTTATATTAGACTATTATTTCGGTCTTTCGTGAGATGATTTTAACTTTTTCACGAAATTATTATTAAACCCACTGGAAGACTGCAAGGTGAGATCAAAACATGTGCCCTCTCAACTGCCACCTTTTAACTTCCAGGAGAGCCACACCTCTGGGTCTCACTAACGCATGGCAATTCAGTGCTTCTATTTAGAGGAAGGGATGGGGTCCCCTGGGTTTTGATGGGCTCCACTGTTTCTCTCAAAAGAGGTTGTCAGCCTGGTTATGATGACTCCAGTTTTACACATGAGGAAGCCTGAGGCTCAGAGTAGCTATGTGAGTTGGCCAAAGTCACACAGCAAGAGAAAAATTGCTATCAAATACCTGAATACTTTTCTGATTCTAAAGAAGTAAATGTGCTGAAAGTGTGTGCGTGTTTGTTTTGGGAGTGCTGCCATGGGGACAGGCAGATTATGGGGGGTCCTGGACACTTCACCCACCTCTGGAGTGGCCACACGAGGTGCCTCATTGGATTCACTGTCAGTAGTGCTACTTTCTGTATCTGAGTCAGACTCCGAGCTGCTCTCTGAGTCGCTGGAGCTTCCAGAACCTCCACTGGCTGGCGCTGAAACTGGGGCCTGGGGTATGGCCACAGGTGGGCTGAAAGATAAAAAAAACCCACATCACTTATGGCCCCTTTTCTTCTCAAACCAGAGAGAAAACAGCCTGGTTGAACAGGTGCCTTGTAAAGACGTAAGATCTGTGAGATATGCAGGATGGAGCAAATCCCAGAGTCTCCATTTCACCAATGGGAAATGGAGGCTCAGGAGGCCCAGTGACTTGCCCAGAATCAAAGATTTTATTAGAACCAGGTCTGGGTGTGCCCAAGTCTGTGCTCCTTGGGTGCCATCACCCTGCTTCACCTCCCAGGAAAGCCCTGACCCTCTCACTCCACCCAGAAATGTTAAGCCTCCTAATTACATATGGTAGCAGAGCCTCTGATTCTAAAGTGTCCTCTTTTTTTGATTTTCTTTCACTTTGTCAAGGCACTCTGGTCTTAGCTACACCCTAGGTCTTATCACTAAGAGGGTGCAAATTCAACACCTCATTTGTTTTCTTATTTTGTTCTATTTTGTTTGCAGAAAAAGCATGCCAAAAGTACAGGGTTTCCATAAACCACCTCCCATCTCACACATGCAGTTTTCCTTATTATTAACATCTTGCATTAGCGTGGGAGCTTTGTTAACAATTAATGCAACCACACTCTTATAATTAAATGATTAACAATAGTCTGTAGTTTACAGTATGGTTCAGTTTTTGTGTTGTATAGTTCCATGTGGGCTTTTTAAAAAATGTTTCTGGTGGTGATGTCTATACAACATAACATTTTCCATTTTCACCACTTTCGAGAGTGTAATCTGGTGGTATCAGTTACATTCACCATGTTGTGCCTCTATCACCACCATCCATTACCAAAACTTTTCCATCACTCCAAACAGAAACTCTGGACCCATCAACCCCTTGTTTTAATCAGAGGAAACTGAGGCCCAGAGAGGGGGAGAGGCTTACCTCTGCCTCACAGCTAGTTAGGGAGTTGACATTAGAACTATGGTTCCCAGTTGACCCAAAGGAGTTGGCCTTCAGTGGCTATTGGTCATGAATCCAAATAAGGGAATGTGAGAATTCACTTTTTCACATCCTCTGCCATAATTCGTGTAAACGTCTTAAAATTTTTACCGGAGGGGTGATCATAAGAGAACAGCCGTTTCTAAAGATGGACTTTAAATTGGTAAAGCTAGGCAAGCGTAGTGCACGATAATTGAGACCATTTGCTATTCTGCCTTCATTGATAATCAATACTCGTCTTTACCAATTATTTGCTCTCTGGGCTCCATAACATATCCATCTCAGGCACCTCTTGGTACACTGGGGTACATCATTGCCTTTCTGTCCTTCTGCTCATTGTCTATTTGAGCTGATATTTGCTCTAATTTCTCAGAAATGGGACTCTACACACAGTGGTGGTTGGAAAGTAACCTCCCTTTGTGAGTCTAGAGAAATTTCCCCTTTGGAGACAAAGCTTGGCTTATGGTACAGAGTTGGCTGGGGGCCACAGCATATTCACTGTCCTGCCAGGTCTGGCCTGCCTCTCTGCCTGGCTGTCCTTCCATCGTGCCTTACATCCCCAGCTGCTTGATTTGCTCTCTCCCTCACAACCCCCACCCCCTGCTGAAGGAGCAGCTCTGTGAGGAGAGCACAAATCCAGCCCTGGAGGCCACCTGGTTCTGTGACTCTACCTTCAAACTCGAGAAAGAAGGAAACCCAAGGAACTTTCTCTTCTCCTTATCCTGCATAAGATTCTGGGAACAAAGACCTTCACTCTGCCTGAAACGAAATGCAATCATAACTTCACTGCCCCCTCCCCCCACCACCCTTGCCCCAGCCTCTTCTTGTCCAACATCTTGCCTGCTGTGCTGGAACCACACTCAGCTGCTTGGGAGGGAAACAGGATCACTGGCTTTGAAACCATCTGAGGCTCCTTGTTAGTCACCACCCAGTGCAGAGAACCTTTCCAGTACCTATGCCTTCCCCTGAAGATGACCCCATTAATCTTCCAGGTGGGTATTTTTTTTCATATAGTTCAAGCTCATCTTAAATGCTATCTGCTAAGTAAATGTTATCCACAAGTAAACTCCTTTGCAAATCTGCTTCTTAGCTAGTCATCTTAATTGGTGCTAAAATTATCTTCCTTCTCTGGTATTAGCCATCTTGGATTTCACTCAGTAGATGCATATATGCACATATATACACTTACTTGAACACACACAAGCATAGGCACATGTATATGCTCACATATGCACATGTTCTCTCTGAAATACCTTGAATTTAGGCGTATAGGTGTTCGAAATACATTTTTAAATACAATTGTAGTCAAAGGGAGCACGTTGGCATATAAAGTTTCTAGAAAACATTTCTCTACCATCCCTTTAGCCAAGTTTCCAACTGGCAAAGTAACATGCCTGGATCTCGTGATTATGAAGCTGGAGCAGTATGGGGCCTATGTAGCAGGAAAGGTACTATCACCAAACAACAGTGGAGTTTGAGATATTGACACCATCAGAGTAGAAACAGCCATATCTCACTGAAAGGACACATTAAAACACTCAGCTCATGTGGTTTGCAAGTTTGGACAGTTGACCCTCCCTTTCAAGTCCTACTTGCCTTGTCCACACTATAACCCCTAAGACATGTATTTCTTGGGTTTAGGTGGTGGAGACCCTGTATGTTTGTGATTTGCTATTGGCATAATAAAAGTATACAATGTAACTCTCAGAAAATGCAGATTGCCAGTTTTTTCTGATGAATGGATTGACCACAAATGGAATTTGCTTTACTCAAGAAGGTGTTTTTAATTGCCTCTTTAAAAAAATCATTTTTATTCTAAATTCTGCCTTGTTTGCAATTGCTGAATCTCCAAAATCCCTCTGCATCTTAATGGCAAAACCAAACACCCTGACTTAATTACTACTAGCCCCATTAACAGGATCACAGGTCTTGCTAGTTCTGGGAGAAAGGCCCAAGTTTGTTTCCATTTCTTTCTAGGTCAGCTTTTAAATAACTCTGTGTTTATTTGTAAAACCAGGATTGCCATTCCTTCTGCTATTGATCTAGCTTCGAGTCCAGGTGCTGCCATTCCACATTCAGGAGTCAATGTTGAATAAGGCAGCATCTGCTTAGCTGTCTTATTACTGGTGGCCAGGATCAGACTTTTCCTCTTGATGTCAAAGGCAAGTCGAGTGCAAGATCATTTGCACTTGACCTCCACAATGAGAAGAAAGACTATTAGCTGGAAGGCAAGATTTTCAGTCAGATAGTGTTATGGAATTAAAGATCCAGTATTTCCTTTGCTGTCATTCAGAATAACAGACATGGGAAATTCTGTTCAAAATAGCTGGGCTTTTTGACTTAGAGCGCTTCCATGTAGAAGACTTAAGTTGTCAGCTTTGAATATGACAGTGATGGTCTTAGGCAAAGAGTGAGAGTGAATTCTTGTAAAAACTGTCGTTTTTTTTCTGCCTGTTTATTAATGGTCCTTGTGATTTATAGTAAACGCTGGGGAGGATTTTCAGACCCATCTATCACGGGAAGGGAACACCTTTTTCTCAGTGTGTGTGTGTCATAATTAGCAATGCATGTGGGCTAGGAGATTTAGTTCTGTCTTTTGTGAAAGTCCTTCAACCTTGTATTTAATCCCAAAGTGATTGAATATTTTTCTTCCATGAGGAAATTAATTATGCCACTGAAAATACCATCTACTAGACAGGGAGTTAATATTAGGCACAATGAAGACTGGGCTGGTTAACGTATCAAGATGATATGATGAGAGTAGCTCACATTTCCTGCAAATCAGGATTGTGGAGTGATTTTAATTAAAAATAGGAAGGTCTGTTTGTATGTACCAGTCATTTTCAGTAAGAGCCACACCATTTATTTCTGATGTTCATGCATGTCTGCACAGTCTGTGACCCAGAGTTTGCTGTTACTCTAAATGCCAATTATTTTTAAAATATCCATCCAACAGAGCTGCATTTTATCAATAGAACTGAAGCTGGAAAAAGAGGCAGGCGCTGTGATGGGGCAGCATTCATACATGAGTTGAAAAGATATAATTCTGTCATCAGGCAGCCTATTTGCCTGATTATTTTCATCAGATTGACTTATGCTTCAGGATGTTTCGGTATTGAGAAGGCTGGCCAAAGTATTGACTCCTTTTGCGAGTCAACAGTCCATAGACACTTCATAGTTAAGTACTGTTCTTAGCAGGTGATTCTGTGCTGGATTTCTATTCATTAGAAGGTCATTTGGAGTATTTTTAAAAACAAGATAATTAAATACACTTTATTAGGCTAGCCATCCTGGCATACACAGTCCAATCTGGCCCTTGCCTTCAAAGAATGTCCAATTTAGTTACAGGGAAAAAGTAGCACAGTGAAATAATTTAGGAATAATTGAGTGATAAACTGTGATACCACTAATGAAAAGAAATAAAGAACAGGGATGTGTCTGTGAGAATTATAGTCATTAGAGAAGACCTCCAGTTATTTCAAAGTGAGCTTGAAAGATCAAGATTTAACCAAATCGAAGACAGGGCAAGCAGGAGAAACAAATGCGTAAAAGCAGTGTGGGAGCAGAAAAGAGAAAAAATGGCGGGTACGGTGGTAATAGTGGGGGAAAAAAACTAGCACTAGGGACAATGGTGATGGATATGGAGCTTGGAAAATCTTGTAGAGAAGAATGCATCTACCTAGCAGGAAGTGATTGTGAATTCTGAAGTCAAGAGATCATAGGACAGGGCAGGCCACAGTGGCTCAGCAGGCAGGATGCTTGCCTGCGATGCCAGAGCACCCGGGTTTGATTCCCGGTACCTGCCCATGTTAAAAAAAAAAAAAAAAAAAAAAGAGAGATCACAGGACACAGTTTATTGTCACAGAAACCAAGTACAAAAGAAGTCAAAAACTTTAGCCCAACTTGGAGAGTAAGGAAAGAGTATTTAATTTTGTACTGGGGGTGAGAAGGACAGTGGTTATTGATGACACTCAAGAAAGCCCTTGCAGTAGATCAGAGGCCCAAAGTCTGGTTAGTGAGCCTGAAGAAGTTTCTGGTGGTGAGAAAGTGGAACAAACAAGTGCTACAGCACTTTAGTCTCTTCATCAGTGGTCACATGGCCTTCTCCTCAGTGTCTGGCTGTGTCTCCTCTCCCCTTGTAGTAAGGATGCCAGCCATATTGAATTAAGTACTCATCCACCTCCAGTATGACCTCATCTTAACTCGCTCCATCTATACTGACCTTATTTCCAGATAAAGTCACATTCTGAGGTAATGAAAGTTAGAGCTTTAATATAAAATTTTTGGGATAAAACTCAACCTATAACAATGACATTCAGTATTTCCACCATCAAATTCTTGCAACCTATCTTATTGGTCTCAGAAATATTTGGGAGGTTTGCTGAGTTCATGACGCCTTTGGGTATGATGAGAGGAATGGATTTTGTAGTTGATTTCCAATTCTTTCTGTTTCCTCAAACTAGACTGATATTTAAGAAAAAGTCACAGTAGCCTAGTGGCAATCCTTTCCTTCCCCCTGACCCCAATCACATGACACTGGCTCTGAGGTCATGGAACTTCATGGGTACAGCAGAGAAGATTCCCGATCTGTCTACCTCCTGCTGTTCGTGGAAGATCAAATGAGCTCGTGGAATTGAAAATTGTCAGAACTCTGCATTTATGAAGTATTTTGGTCCAGTTTTGCTCTGACAATGACTATGTCCTTTTGAGACCACAGGGGATAGCACGGTTGAGAGGTTGTGTACTTACCCAGAAGCAGAGGAGGAGTCCAAGCACAGTTCTCCCTGAGATATATAGAGCAGACCCTTTTATGGATTTACCCTAGGATGTCTTTACAGAGTATGTGGTTGATAAAGCCTCTGGCCTTAGAATTTTACACTCTAAATCAAGAGATACATCAGGTAACAGATCAGACATGAAGGGGAGCAGACAATAGTGATAAGGAGATTGGCGTTGAGAGGCATCACAGAAGAAATGCAGTTTAAGGAGAGATTGGAAGAGGAACGTTGACTTTCCAAACCAAGAGGCAGATCTAAGCTTAATGAACCACAGAAAAGAAGACATCAGGCAGGGGAAAAGGCAGAGGCATGTGCTGAGCAACTCAGAGCCCATCTCCAGGAATACGAGCAACGCTGCCAGTCTCGGCCTGCTTTGTACTTTCCTAGGGAATTCAGCCTGCCAACCATCTGGTCTCCCCTGTTGGGCCCCAGCTCCAGACCAGCTCTATAAACACAGTGGGGAGATTCCTGAATGACAGCAGCTTCTGGGTTTAAGTCACCCAGTTGGAGTACATGCCCTGCTGTAGCTAGAATTTGTGACTGATGTAATTCTTTATTGGAAGGCTTTGACCTTGTTATAGATTCCTGGTGGCTGGCCCTCTCTGGGTTCTTTACTAATGCGAGCTGCCAATCATTCATGCTCTGCTTTGGCATAGACCGAGGCTCATAGCACTTGGGGTTTCACATTCACTTGCTTGCTTTCTCTCTATCCCTTGCTCCCATTTTTAAAAAATGGACTGTAAAAGCAAAAGATGCAAAAATGTTTGGATGCATATGCTTTTTTTCCCCACCTGTTTAGCTGTTTGATTGAAACTGCTCTGTCTAATGGCAGAGACAGTGTGGCATTTGACCATTTCCAGGAAAATTCATACCTAGGTTCATTCTCCCATGTGATGTTCTCAAAGATACCATGGTTCCATTGTTTCCTTAAAACTCTTTCTCAAAAGGCTGTTGTTCAGTACTAAATCTTGGTATCTCAACTGCCAAATGGAGGTAGCAGTAATGTCTAACACACAGGGTTGATGCAAGGATTAAATGAGAAAATGCAGGTATGATGCTAAGCCTAGTTCCTGGCACACAATGAACACTCAAGAAATGGGAGCTAGCAGTATCGCTACAATTGTGAATTATGCCCTGGGTCCAACCTGTGGCCATTTATGTAGTCTAATGCACTCCGACCTTCGGCAAGGACAGTGTCAAGCCCACCTTGACCTCTGTTAGTGATCCACAAAAGAAACATGTATTTGGTCAACTACTGGTGCAGGCAAGTAGCCTCACAAAGGTTGTAAGCTGAAGCCCATGCTTATCGTAAGAAAGCAGATAAAAACCCTTCAGGATCAATTTCCCAAAGAAAATTTAAACCTGAGTGTCAGATTAAAAGTGATATAAGGCACTGTTGCTAAAGGAGGACAGAATAAATTATGGAAAATTAAAAGCTGTAGCATGAGTGCAAGATGGCAGAATGCTACCTCTTTTCTCCTAATACTTACATCTGATCAGCCCTATGGAGATTTTGGCCTTACCACTCTCAGTGTGGTCCATGGACAAGAGAAATCTGTATCACCTAGGAGCTTGTTAGGAATGCAGAACTCAGACCACTGCCACTGAATTTGAATCTGCATTTTAATAAGATTCCAATGATTTGCATGCACATTCATGTTTGAACAGCCCTAGCCAATAGAGTTCTCTCGTTGAAGTTACCTCCTTCAGTCCTCTTAAAAATCCCCATGATGTATCATTATCCCCATTTGACAGATGAGGAAACTGAGACTCTTATGCTAAATACCTAACCTAAGGTCATACAGCAATTGAGTATATAAGCTCAGGCTCAAAAGTGGGTCATCTGACTTTCCATCTCTGTCCACAGAGCTCTTTCCAGCTCTGTCCACTGTATTATAGCTGTCTCTCTAAGATTAGTAGGAAGACATATATCCCTATTCAGATGTAAACAGTCTGAAAATGGGAGAGGGGGCACAGGCAGGAGGAGAAGGATCTAAGATCCTGGATCTTGTTGGTCTGCAAAGAGACAACCAATTGTGAGTCAGATGCAATTATGAAAAGCCACTGCCAAACTCATGCCACACCACTACTTCAGAAAGGAAGTAGGTGGCAGGCAAGTTAGGAGAAATAGGCACTAATGGCTGGTGATTGAAAATTGTGAGGTGCCACTCACGTTTAGCTACCATTAAAGTTCCAAAAGGTTTGCTCACAGCTTCTCTGGAGGATGTAATCTCTTTTGCTGCCCATTGCCCTGGAGGTCATCTACTAGTGCCAAGAAGATTCCCTTCCCAGGGTGGGTATGCACATTTGGACTTCTCTGAAGGAAGACCGTTTAGCCCATTTGTCTTACAAAAAGTGTGCTGAGAAGCATAATATATAAACTAGATAAACGCAGAGCTGCTCTGGTGGAAGCAAGGGGTGAAGAGGAATTTAGGGGGCTGGTATCCCCAGCAGCTTGGCCTTCTTCCTGGGATGGCTCCCAAGCATAGCTTAGAAGTAAAATAATTCAAATCTTGATGATATTATCAGAGGCAGCTCAGAATCAAGTATGTTCTGCGTTAACATTGATGCTATTGATGGGTAAATAGTCAATATCAGGATGCAACCCAGGACACACTCTAACAGATAAGAATGAAGTCCTCCCACCTCTAGCTGGTATAGATTTGAGGTTCAGAGATTCTGTCTCTAGTGGCCTGCTGTGGTGAGGCAGGTGTATCGGTCCATTTCTAGCACCCAGGGTTCAGGAAAGAAAATAAGGGAGGAAGAGAGGCAAGATTAGCTGTAGATGTTCATTCTTTCACTCCAGGGTTTACAGTTTAATGGTGAAATTAAACACGAAACCATTTCAAATTATCTGGTAGACAGACATTTGATCCCTGAAAAACTGGAAAAGGATGATGTGGATGAAATTCATGCAAGTCTAAATTAAGTGCGAGGATTTTATATGAGACTCTTTGGACAAACGCCTCGTGCCCCAGATCTTTGGCAAGTTCTGGGCCTTATGAAAATACATTTCCAAGATCAATACCCTGTGGAGTTGCTTGCTGAACTCTTCCCATGTTCATTTCCCACCACAAAGCTGGTACCTGGTCTGGAATCTTTCCTTTTACAGGCCCACACAGCTTGATTGAGCAGAATGGCTAATTCATCATCCCTTTTTATCTTCTGAGAAAGGAATCTGCAGTTAAATTAGGATTATCGTCAGATCACACCGGTGCAGATGTTTGGCTTTCCAGAGGCTCTTAATCTGAATTAGTGAAAAGTCTGACTTCTGAAATAGCCCTAAAGAAATGCAGTTTCAATCTTCTGCAGTTCATACCCCAGCTCTTATTGTGACTGATGAAGTATGGCCAAGAGCAGGTCATGTGAGACCTGCCTTCCAGAGCAGATTGGGTTGTGTAAATGTCTCCCCACACCTTTTCTTCAAGGTTGGTAAAAAGGTTACCTTACAATCCCATATATACTTGAGTTTCATAAGGATTATAATTTTAAAGTTGGAAGACACCTTAAAGATCATCCAACTCCATCTGGGGCCCACAGTCGAAATCCCTCTACTACACTCTTTCTAGCCAGCCATCTGGTAACCTAGAGGCAGGGAGCTCACAGTTCTAGTGCATTCTTTCCATGGCCATTTGAGGTAAACACTTGTCGCCTATATCTTTAACTCGTTGGTCCTATTTGTATCCCTGAATCCTGTCAGAAGAAGCTCCCTCCCTCTTCCACAGGGCATATCTTCAAGTGTCTTGAAAGCTATTATGTGAACGCCCCATCTCCCACTCCATCAAAATTTTCTTCAGGCAAAGTAGTACTAAATCCTTCTATATGGCTTCCACACTTTTCCTCTTATTTTCATCCACTCATAAATTTTAGCCTTACAAATTGATTCCTTTTTCTCCAGAAAAGCATTCAGAAACTTCCATATTTAAGGACTATGGTACTGGACTACCTCATAAAACCCTTCTTTTTCCCAGGGAACTTTCAAGCCCTCCACACCAGGGCCAACCTTCTTCTAAGAAGGTGCCTTAAAAGCCTCCCAGACTTTTTTCCCAATGGCTGGTGCTTTGTTCCCTTCCCCAGCCATGGACTCCCCCACCAATATCATCGACTTTCTCAGCCAAGTTCTTTGCCGACAGTCTGGCTTGTAACCACAAACACCTAATGAATGGGGTCGGAATTCAAATGAGGTTCTGCTCCATTCAGCCATAACTGCTCACCCTAATGAATACAATAGCAAAATCTGACCTATGAAAAGGTTGAGCAGCTGACTTTGAAGTTGGTCCAAATGTGGGCCCTTTGAGAAGTTTTATTACATTGGGGTGAAATCACAGAGTACACTTTTAATATTTATGGAATATGGAGTGGCTGGTTTAATATATTAAACGTTAATGATTTTTAGTATCAAACATTATCTTTGTTATAACCACTAGCATTCTTTTTAAAAGCAGTTTATTAAAATATGAGAGTAAATGGTGTGTGGGAAATAATCTTGGTGAATGAAGAATGTGTAAATTGCCCATTAGTCCTTCATCTCCAAGGCAGAATCAAGTATTATATGGGCTAACTTCACTCATAGGCACTTTAATATACATTTGGAAAATAAATTAGTGACATATGAAAATAAATGTAGCAGAAGTGGGAATTTAACTAGCTGAACAGCTAACAGAATTCGTGTAGAACTGAAAGTGAAATATTGTAATGAATTTGCCCATACAAAAGTTCCACAGTGGATTTTAGAAAAGGACATGGCCACAGGCCAATCATTCTGACATGGATGTTTGTCCTGCTTATGAAGACAATGTTTCAGCTTTGTATTTAATTTTTGTCCCTGGGAGCAGCCCCAGATGAGTGCACAGTGTGGCCCACAA
This sequence comes from Tamandua tetradactyla, assembly GCF_023851605.1. Taxonomy (NCBI): domain Eukaryota; kingdom Metazoa; phylum Chordata; class Mammalia; order Pilosa; family Myrmecophagidae; genus Tamandua; species Tamandua tetradactyla. Next base: position 8,378,037 of record NC_135353.1, read on the forward strand.
GAAGTGAGGTCCAAACTCAGCTCCGTAGCTTACATTCCTCAGTAGGCTGGGTGCCAGCCAGATTCTCCAAGCACCCCCATGAGCCTTGGATTGATAGTAGAAGCACGAAGGTTTGGGGAGGGCAATTTTGTTTCTATTTTAAACAGCTGCCATCACCACCATGCCCACAACCACCATAAAGCCTGGGTCTGCCTATTTCCACCTGTGCAATTGCCCGGAGAGAGCAATTCTTTCCCATTAACGTGCTGAAGTCCTTCACCCCCTATCTGAGTTCTCATGGTGCCCTCTTTGAATTAAAGTCCACCTTCCCTTTCATCCCCAAGACTCTATGTCCTCCAGCATTGAAAGTAAAGAAGCATGAAAAGGTGGCACACTTCTTCTTGTTCTACCTCTACTAGTCTCTCCTACATGGTCATTGTCAACATTAACTGGGCCAGTGTTCCTGCCTGAGACCACAGCCACAGATTTAGCTGTAAGAAGTCTTTGGAAAAGAATTTTAGGTCTTATTCAGTGGGTGTCAGTAAAGGTTACTATTATGCTTGAAAGAGCCTTTGTTTCATGTCTCTCTCTCTCTCTCTCTCTCTCTCTATATATATATATATATATATATATATATATATATCCATCTATACATGTAGTTATAGTCAAGTTTTCATATATGACTTTATCCACATCCACAATCCCTTAACCTCGATTCTAAAATGCAAGAATGATTTTTTTTTGTAGTTTTTGGGAAGTTTGAGACCAATTCGTTTGGTGACAAAACCTGGCAAACTGATATGAGGATATTTATTTAAAATCTTTATTTATTCCTCTTACTATGAATGTTAACTGCAGCAATATTAATGGGTTTTATTAAGCAGTGCTTCTCCAGACCCCAGGGGGATATTACATATGCTAGGTTCATCATATTACTTTTTAAATAAAAAAATTTGAATACCAAAATGCATTGGTCCCCCTAGGTCTTTGGATAAGGAATATCTATTTACAAATACATGCAAATGTACACAACACACACATCAGATTTCCTACCAATTCCATAAGGCTTTTATTTTTATTTAGCTGAAGGAATAAATTGTTTTAGTGGATAAAATATTTATGTTATAAAGTATATTACTTCAATGCAATTGCTTTTGAAGGAATAACCCTTAGGCTGTTTTGTTTTTACAGAAGTTACTAAAAAATAATCTAATAATATTTAAGGAACAGGCAATCTATCCAGAAATATTCCAAAATTAATCTAGACTGTACTTAAGTTTGGTTATATCAGGATGACAAACTTCTTATGAGAAGCCAGAAATTATTGCATAATGTAAATGAAAATTAGGAAATGGGTTTTTCACCTGAAGATCATAAACCTGGATACAATTTGAAGCTTATCCATCAATCCACCCACCCTCTTCTCATTATTTCAGATACTCTGTGTTGTGTTAGAATCACTACCTGGGAGAATTGAAGCCAAATTAGTGTAGCCTGGATTAGTCCCACTTTGATTTGGTTCCTTCAAGCTCTATATAATACCAATGCCAAAAATAATGGTTTAGATTTAGAGGATACTTTGTATAAGTATAGAGTCATTACTGTAGCTTAAAAAGGATCTTCAGAATGTAAAATGGTGCAGCCCCTGTGGAAACCAGTTTGGTTGTTCCTCAAAAGAGGGTTAAATATAGAATTACTGAATGACCTAGCAATTTCATTCTAAGGCATATATCAAAAAGAATTGAAAGCAGGAACTCAGATACTTGTACACCAATGTTCATAGCATCATTATTCACAATAGCTAAATAGTGGAAGCAACCCAAGTGCCCGTCAACAGATGAATGGATGAACAAAATGTGGTATATACACACAGTGGACTATTATTTAGCTGTAAAAAGGAATGATGTGCTGATACATGCAACAGCATTGATGAACCTTGAAGACATCATGTTGAATGAAATAAGCCAGACATAAAAGGACAAATATTGTTATGCTTCCAATTATATGAAATATCTAGACTGTTGCCATGGAAGCGATGATGGCAGCACAACATTGTGAATGTAATTAACACCATTGTATTGGACACTTAAGAGTGTTTAAAATGGGAAATTTTGTTATATATGTGTTGCCACTATTTTAAAATTTATTAAAAGAGTTTTTCTTTTCTTCTCCGCTACCTACATAAGGTTCACATGTGTAAGCTTCAGGATCAAGGACATGCCTTATTCATTTGGGTGTCCTTAAAGTTTGATACTGTATCAAGGGAGTCCCTGATGGTAAAGTTTAATAGTTCCATATTTTTTCTTTCTTTTTTTTTCAAGAGAGTTTACAAGAGTTCTACAAAGGAATGCCGAGACATCAGAGTATTGATATAGGTTTCTATTTCTTGTGCTTCCCAAATCTCTTTGTGGAGATCCTTCAAGGGAGGTGCATACTATTAATTTTTTTTTTTGGCATGGGCAGTGTCCAGGAATCAAACCTTGGTCTCGGGCATGGCAGGCAAGAATTCTGCCTGCTGAGCCACCATTGCACTGCCTGCATACTATTAATTTTTAAAATAATTCTGCTTTTAGCTGGTTAACGACAGAAACGTTGACTTCTGTAGCACATGCTGAGCGTTTGTCATTTAATAAAGATGACATTGTTGATGGGCACTGTTTACATTCACCCACACTTGGGTTCTAGCTACGTTTTAGTGGTATTACACACATTCATTCATTCATATGTATGAGAGTCAAGTGTTACTCAAGCTCTCATCCTATTTGCAAAAGTTAGTGTTTTTGAGTAAGAATATATATATAAAGGCAAAGGGTCTGGAAGACCTCAAAGAACCGTGGTTATTTTCTATCTGTTGGACGTAACCCACTAAATTTCCAAGGTAAATGTCAACTCTCTTTTCAGGGAGCAGGGAACCCATGAAAACTGATAGGTTTCCTGTTCGTGTTAGGACAATAATAAATTTTTGGTGTATGGTTTGTGTAAAATTGACCTAGTGTTCTAGTAGAAGTGATATCTTTGATATATTCAGTTATGTCTTTATCTTGTTAAGGAAAAACCCACAGAATTATTGTTTCCTTTCCTTCTACTCCTACTCCTTCTTATTTCTTCTTCTTTATCCTCCTTTTTCTTCTTCCTCTTTCTGTTCTTCTTCCCCTTCCCCCTTCTTTTTTTATTTCTTCTTCCTCCTCATTTGTCTTCCTCCTCCTCCTCCTCCTCTTCCTGCCCTACCTCCTCTTCCTCCTTTGGATATCTTACTTGTAAAATCTCATTCTTCAACATAGTATTGCTCATTTTTTAACAGCCCTTTCTTTCTGAATTGTGTTATAAAATGACTTGGGAATGATGCATTTTAAAGATGTTTCCAATATATGTGCTTTTAAAATTATTTGGGTCATTACAATGGGGGAAGCCCCCCCACCCAAAAGCCCTTCTAAACATATTACATGGCTATAACAAGATAATGCTATGAAATATAACAAGTCAAATATTTAAATTTTATTGATATCTATATTTCAAATGATTGTTAGTTAACTTCATTATAGAGCAGGGAGAAAGAACCTAACCTTCTGTAATTTGCATGTTATTAATGTTATTGCGGAAGGGTAAGAAAGGGCATAGCATTGACTGATAAATAAAGAGATTTAATCAATGCTTCCCTTGCTGTGCTCTTTCTTTAGAAACGTGCATCTTGGGGAACCCATCCTGTGTTAATTGTGTTGCCAAATTGTACATAGGATCTGCAAGAGCAGACCAAAGCAACTCAGGAGCTGTGATTTTACTTTCCATTAATACAATGGCGTTTATACACTGCGGTTTATTCATTTATTGGTCTGATGGTTTTTATGAGTTGCGATTCCATATAGGTTCTTTTCCAGTACTGTGTTTTATAAAGATATGGGGAACGTAATATAAGTCTGATACAATTATGGTTATGTGCCACACAAGACAATACTGTAAATATGAAGAGAGTCTGAAAAGCTGCTTAGCAAAATGTTCTTAATATCCCAGGCAGTGTGAAAATGTAAGAGGAATCTATAATGACAACGAAGATTAGCCATTTGCTCTCTAACCTTATTTACAGAAGCAATCAGAGGTATTCAGGTCGAGTTAATGACCCTGTCTCCAATTAATTCAATTGTCTACAAACAACGCTGGTGCAGTGGCTGTCTCCAAGTCTGCCACACAGTCTCCAAGGGAATACATAAGACTCCATTAAAAGTGACAATAATAATGCATTTATTACGGAAACACTATTGTATTATAAATAAATTCCTCATGTTAAATTATGCTCCACGCTTTAACAGAAATTCAATTACTGAAATAATAAAAAGACGGTGTATTTGCCAAGCGCTTGGACTATAATTTGGCTGCTTAGTTACCAGCGGTTGGCTGTTTTGCAATTTTTTTCTTCATAGACTATTTCTTTTGAATAAATGCCAGACTTTCATACAAATTTTATGAACAAGTTGCAAAATGAAATTTGGAGCTTTTGAATCCAATTATGAAAGACGTAGCTAAATGTATTATTGAAAAAAAAAATTCCAACAAGCCCTTTCTGCCGTTGTTCAGAACTGTCTGGTAATTGAGGTAAGCACAGGTGCTGCTCATTATGGACCATTGTGCACCATCTGAATTCTGGGAACTGTGGAATTCAGATGGTTTAAACTCTGTTTGTGTGAATAACAAACAGGCCTGATTCTGCGCTTGTTTGTACAAGCTTGTACACAGCTCATTTGGGACTTCGAAGACACCTGCTTACCCTTTTGAAGCCAAAACAGTATTATTTATGTTCTGGCTATCCTTTCAATGACAATTTTGCAGAAGCAACACACTTTGTGCTCTCCCTTCATTCCCATCATCTCCTCCACCATGCAGTCACTCCAGTGCGTCCTTGCCTTTGGTGATAGGAAGGTAATCGAGCAAAGCTACTGCAATTATCCAATGACAAGAGAAGATCCAACGCTTTATAAATGATAAAAGAAGACACAGAGCTTCGAGAGGCAGGGACAAAACAAGAACCAACTCTTTGCATGGAAAGATTTCTTTGACATACCAGTGGTCTGAGGTGGACCGGGAAAATGGTTTCTTTGCATTAGGACCAGGAGATTCTTTCTTTCTTTCTTTTCCTTTCTTTTGCTCTTTATTCTAGGATCTCACACTTGCTTTCTACTACCTCATCTCATTGACCTTAGATACAGCATCTGGAAGCAGAGAACCTGATAACCACACCTACTTGCTTCCTGCTTTCAGAATGTAAAGGAAAAACTGCTCTTAACTGTGGCCTCCTCTCTCATCCCACACAGAGAAGGGCCTAGCCAATAGCCATTAATTGAGCCAATTTGGCCAAGGAGGCTGACGCCTGCATTGAAGTCTTGAAACATTTGAGTAATGCCTCACATCAACCTGGATACCCTAGCCATGAAGTAGCTTCTCAGTGCTCTAACTTTAATTGTTCAATGATTTTCCATTTTCTCTTGGTTTTCTGGAAGCTCTTACCTGCCTCACAGGGAACACCTGGAAAATTTGTTGAAATGAAGCAGTCATGCCACTTCATAACAGAAAACAAAGTGGAGATTACCCCTCCTCCCACCTCCATCTCCATCCTCCTCCCACCAAATATATAATATAAAGCTGCAGCTCTCCCCCTGCCCCCCATATAGTGACAAACCATAAAAGCTGATATTCTAATCCTATGCTTGTGAATCCTCATGGCGGGAGTTTGCTTTCAACTTAATGCAGGAAAAAAAAATCGAACACGTACAGAATGAGAAGTGAAATCAACAGAAGAAATTATGGATGCAAGGTTAGAGGATTAAAAGGTCCACCAGGAAACATCCCACTTTACCCAAAGTGTTTAAATAAGCTGAAATAGAACTCTTACAGCTTAGCAAATGCTTGTACACTAAGGTCCTAGAGAAGTCAATGTAAACCCATATCTATTTGCAAAGGCCTAATGGATTACTACCCAGCACAGTGCTACCTGGACACGTTGTTAGGCTTCCAGGTACCTCTTCTACCAGGCAAAGTTCCAGTCACGCTAATGCCTAATAAAGTCAATGAAAGTGGAGATGAGCTAAAGTAAGTTCCTGCATGCCAGATATTCGATATGACTAATATGGTTTGACAGAGCTCTACCGAAGGCATACTGGAGTCTTACCTTTTTCCTTATCATTATCTCAGAAAGTGCACGGTAAAGCTCTGTAGGAATATAAATAATTTCAAAAATCTCATAGACAATATTCTACAGCGTGCCTCATTTGCACTTTAAAAAAAAGCTGCCCTACAGACCTTATGTACTTTTAAGATTTATCTGCAAGATACATGAAGACTTCCTGTAAAAAAAAAAAAGTACATATTTAATGGAATTAGATCTCCAGGCAAGAAAACGTTAAGAGAGAAGGCAAAATATTAAACTGAATGCAATGCACTGCTTCCCACAGCTTTCCTGCTTTGATAAATATCTTTTGGGATGTCATTTACTAGAAAGTCACAATTTTACAAAATGAGAAAAAAAAAAAACCTGGAGTGCAAAATATACTCTCTTTATTGCTGAAGTAAGTTGTTATTTTCACATTGCTCTCTGAATTCATTTTTTTTTCAGCTAGGAGCCTTGATATTTGCCTTTATATCTACCTTTTTATCATTCTTATTGAAAACGTGGCAATTATTGTGAAATACTGAAATTGCAGGCAAGCTTCTGATGACGTGGAAGGGGCAGAGCCAGGGATGTACGCTTATTCAAATTCTCATCTCCCTTTCAGTCTCCAGGAGGAGGCAATTTCTCAGGAAACTGAAGATCATTGGATGGGGGGTAGGGGAACTGCCAAGACCTGAGGGGAAGCCCAAGGTGCAGCCATCTGGATTGAACTTGCCTATGAGATAGAGGACAGTAGAGATATGAAATTTGGGTTTGAAATTGTACAAGAACGCAGCAATTCATACGTATACACACATATGCACACACCCTTTCGAATGATGAAAAGATTCATCAGCAGCTTAAGAAGAGAGAAGCATATATAAATCTAATTTCAAATAGATTCTGTTCTTTTCCTTCCTCTGAGATTGATGCCTGAGTTTAAATCCTAAGCACATTATTAGGATATAATACATATAAATCTTCTTTGGCCCAATGTAGTTCTTTCACCATCATTATCACCCATATTATATGTAACAATAATAGTAGTATTTCATTTCACTGAGTTATTAAAATATGCTGTGAACAGTTCAAGATCTCACAGCCAGGGAGTGTCTGGGAAGAAGCCATCCCATTTTTTTGTGTGTTTGTTTTGCCCAAACACACTTTGAAATGTTCTGCTCTACTTCAGCTCACTCATTGGACAGTGAGTACTAAAGTCTATATAAATATGTTTTCATAAAATTATGCACTGCCTTCTCTAGTGACAGCTGAAAATTTATAAGGTTTCCTAATTATTCTTTGGTTAATAGCAGTGATGATGATAGCAACAATTGATGAGGTTCGCACTGTGGCGCAGATACCATGCTAACCACTTTTCGTGAAATCCCCAGCAAAGCCCTAGTGGCGCACTTAGTATTAACTGTTCTCCTTTTATAGGTGAGGATGCTGAGGTTTAGAGAGGTTCTGCTTCCCTAATGCCTAAAGATTTGAATGTGAGTCCTGCTGATTCCAAAGGCTGTGATTTTTTACTACAATGGTCTAGTGAATTGATTCGGGATTCAATTCCATACATACCTTAAATATCCATCACCATTATTTGGGTTTCTGGTTCTGTAAAAAGTCAGTTTTAAGAGGCAAGATGACCTTCTCATAACAATGTCTTAGAAACATAGCAGGATCATAGGGGAACCCTATGAAGAGCCATATAACATTCACTGATGCATCTCTCTAAGGGTCACCTGAATGGGTCAATCAACTTTCTAAACCCCCATTTTGACAAGATGGGCTTTGGCCAATTTGCTTCAGTGATAGACAGATGAGGATGAGTACAGAGGGGAAATGTGCAATTTAAAATAACCAGTTATTTTTCATTTGAAACCTGGTTAGTGATCAGCCATGATACAGGCATTTGATTAAGTCAGTGGTCCAAAAATATAACAGTAGCACCTCGGTGTGTGTAGTTGTGTGTGTGTGATTATGCATAAAGCAGAGTCTCATTCCATGGGTCTAGGCAAGTGACCTGGTATCTACAGGTTTTACCAAACTGAGAGGTCATCCTGATACATGTCCAAGACAAAAAGCCACCAGTTTAAGGCATGCAACTATAACCTGGAATTATGGACACATATGGAAGGAATGACCAGGAAGGAAGGAGAACAGCAATCACTGGGCAGTGTGAGGAGAGACATCCTTATTTATTGTGGACATTTCCCCCTCAAAATCAATGTTAAGAAGATAACAAGCAGCTGACATTCCCCCAGTCCATCTATTGGAAAAATATTCACATATCTCCATATGGTCTCTGTTGTTATCATGCTACTTGTTTAATAATAATTATAATAAATTATGCACTTAATATTATCAGCATCTTTCCAAATGCTCATGTTAAAAAATCTTGGCGTCATTCCTGACTTGTCTATCTCTTTCATATCTCCATCCAGTTAATCCATCCACCGTTCGCAAATTTCATCTGCTCTCCCTTCAAGATATAACCAAAATCCAATTGCTCACCACCACCCACCATTACCCAGGTCCAAGCCACCATCCTTTCTACAGGGATTGTGTCAAGGGCCCCTTACCAGTATCCCTACTTTCAGCCTTGTTATGCCTTGTCTTTCCCCAATAGCCATAGTGTGATCCTTTTATGAGATGTCACATAATTTCCATTCACTACTCACAGCTCCCAACTCACTCAGAGTAAAAGCAATGGCTTACCAACTCTTGTATTGTGATTTCCAGTGAGTGCCATGACCTGCTCTCTTGGCACTGTCACCTTTGCTTACTCGGCTTCTAAATCATCTTCATGACTCTTTCTAAGGCACACAAGAACACTTCAGCCTCTGGGCCTTTGCACATGCTATTCTTCTCCCTGGAATGCTCTTTCCCCCAGATTTTTGCATGGCTCCCTCTCTCACTTTCTTTAAGCTTTTGTTCAGATATCAGCCTTCAGTGAGGTCTTTGCTGACTGCTCCATTTAAAACTGTACTGCCTCCCCTAGCTCTCTCTGGCATTCTTTCCTGATTTATTTCTCTCCACAACACTTATTATCTTCCAAGATAAGTCATCATTTATATAGTTAGGTTGTTTATTGGCTGTCTCCACCCAGTATAAGTTCCATTAGGGCAGAACTTGTGGGTGGTTTCTGTTGCCTGCTGTATCTCTAGCACCTAGAATAGTGTCTGACATCTAATAGGCATTCAAAAAATATGAACTTGAGAATGAAATAAATGTGAACAAATGTAGAAGAGTACGTTTTTAAAAGGTTATAGCATTGATAGATGGAATGACCAACAAAGTAAAGCACTAGTAATAGATGTGAAGAATGAGGGCCCATTTATTGAACAACTACTCTGTGCTGGGGGCGGAGTGCTTTACACAAGTTACCTCAATCTCCAAAAATAGTGGGCAGCTCTTCATGGCGCACATCTGAATCACAGACTCTGAGGCTCAGGTTGCACGAAGTAAGCATGCCTAAGGTCACACAGCTAATAACCACAAAAGCTAGGATTCAACACCTGACCCCAAAGCTCTTCCTCTTATGCAAAAGGGAATGACAAAGGCTTGCCTACATGGCTCATTCTTTCCCAAACCAAAGAGCATTGGAGGCCTCTGAGCACACCTGTAGTTTATGCAAAGTCCAAAGAAGAGCAGCCCTAATTTGTTTCTAACCTGAAAAGTTCTCAGGACATAAAGTTTGCCAATCTGAAACTAAGCAATACCTTCAGCCTCAGATAATTCATCCCAGTAAGCAAACCCAAACTCCTGAAGTTCCATGCAGAAGATTTTAAAGCTGGACTTAGAGACTGTCTCATCCTTCCTTGTCATTGGACAGAAGGATAAACTGAGTCCCAGGGTGGGAAGGGACATGGAAACAGTGGAACACAGAGTTAGTGGGAGAGCCCTGGGAACAGCAGTAGCAGCAAATCAGGTGAAAATCAAGCCCCAGTTACACATAAGTAGCAAGTGAGTGGTTCAAATGGTTGGGTTAAGGAAGGAACAGACGTGATAGCCATCCCTTTTTTTTGAGGTAGATCCTTTCCATAACTGTGTTCCGAGCTCGTCCTCCAAGGCCCAGCCAGTCAAAAGGACTTACCCAGACATTTTTTGAAAGAGAACTCCATGCCCACTCCAAGTGTGATGCAGCACTTGGAGCCGGATTAAGAAAAAAAATGCATCTCGGCCTTTACCTCATTAACACTTGCAAGGAAAAAAAGTAATTTGCTTTTGTCTTTCTGACTCACGTGAATAAATTTATTTCAACAATATTAGTCATTATAGATGATGAAAATGGTGCAAGATGTACAAATTAGAAGAAGCTTGCTTGGTATGATTTGTGTTTATATAATGACTAAGGTTACCAATTAATTGGAGAAGTACGATTTATAACTATATCATTCTGATAAATGGGTTATAATGGCTAGTATAAGCTTCCCATTTTTTTCTTTTAATTCTAAGAAGCAGAGATATTATTTAAAAAATTGATGCACTGCATTAGGCAGATATTGTGAAATAACTCAGTGTTGAGCATGCAAATCACAAACATGGCTTGCATACGAATTCTTAAATGACCATCTTAGCAGAACCACTTGTAAATTGGATGTGGTCTTTGATGAAATGAATGAAACCCATTACTCAGAGGCATTTGCAGCTTGCAAAAACTCTGCTCATCCCAGGGCTCCCTATCTGAAGTCAGCCAAGTACTGCCTTCATGGCCATGGGACCAAGACCACAGTGCTATTTAAACCCCCATCAGCTGCAGGCAAGTGATCAGCGAGGTGATGGACATTCCTTCCAGCTCCACTGGCTAGAGGACTCAAAGACTCCTTGCTTTCTTTCTGATTTGCATACATGGTTTGGGACCAATGCAATTGAATGTGAAGGTCAGAATGCAAGTTATGGATGGGGGTGGACAACAGTGTATTTGGAGACATGGTGACTTGTGGGTAAGGTATTGCTGCTAATTGGCCCTGGCTGTTTGAAACGAATCTTGGTTTCCAGGCAGGGGTAGCAAAACTGGGAAAGCATACACCCTAGAGAGACAGTGGTCCAGGTTGACTTGGGACATGGAGGGCTCCTGCTGGCCCTGGAGTAATTTCAATCTAGCACAGAAAGGGCAAGTGCCCCAACTGGCCCAAGTCCCCACCAAGGCTACCAGTTTTGCCTTTGCTCATCCTTTGCTGAGGGGAGCGGATGTGGTTCAGGGTGAAAGATTTTTCCAGATTCATATGACACTCTTCAATGTCTGTGGGAGGCCAGGGCACATTGAGGCTTGAGGTTCTAGTCGCCCTTAGGCCAATGTATGGTGAGAATAATCTCACATTTACATACAGGTTCTCATAGTTTGCACATCATTTTGAGGAACAATATTCTCTTTTGTTCCTTGAAGGTGACTTGTAAGGAGGGAGCCAGTACAGAGGTTATTATCCCATTTTACCAATAAAGAAATTGATGCCCCTGGAAGAAACTAGACTAGTTCCAGGTCATAGACCTAAGAAGCGGCAGTATCAGGATGGCCCAGCTGTATCTGGCACCTGGTTTCCTATGTCAAATCTCTGCCCGAGGTTATGATGCTGTATGACATACCCAGCCCAGGTGTTCTGATTTTGGGTCTGTGGGCACATGCCTGCCTGCCTCCATGCACTTGGATTTAGTATGTATCATAAGGTCTGTCAGAAGCTGGCTGTGAGTCCTGGGGCCTTCCAGAACTCTCTTGGGGTATCTATGAATCTGGGTTTCATTGTATCTTGGTTTAGTAGGCTAGGGTTCTGGGCTGGCCTTTGCTAAGCTAAGACTAGTAAGCCATTCCAAGAGAACACCCTTCAGGCATGGATTCTCAGGTTGATGGAGAATTTTGGGAAACATAGAGACAGGCATGTCTGTCGTCTCAAAAAGGCTACTTAAGATGGAGATCTTAAGCAGCCAACCACCACAAATGGCAAAGGCACCCAGGGGAATCGGTTTTGCCATTTAAAGGAAGCACTTCAGTGGATCATGAGTAGCACAAAAATGCTAGGACTTTCACCTCAGCTCCAACCTAAAGATAATTACGAAACATCAGGTTTTCTAATGATATTATAAGAGGCACTATTACCTTTTCATTTGTTTGATGAAATCAGTTTGAGAACAGCAGAAATGGAATTTCATTCCATACATCTTCATTAATAAGGTGCTGCTCTTTAAAGAGAAATGTTAACTGAAGGGAAACCAGAAGCTACTCTTATTTCTCAGATGGAAGTAAAGACCTGGGTAGACTAACTGTATATTAGCTTGTAATCAACAGTGGATCATAAAGATCCATGCTAAAAGACTGGCAGTTGTAATCTAATTAGCTTTCTTACTGTTTGGAGAGATTACTTTAGAGCTAGCACGAGAATTGCGGAGTCGTACCTAGCCAGATTTGTCACTTCCTGTCTCCATCAGGGAGAACGTAACAATTAAATCTCAATTTGGTAATGCCAAGATTTACCCAAGTAGAAGAATATGTGTGGTATGTGGCTCTGGCCATTGATGGAGTCATCAAGTGGCTGGCCCTCTCTGGGTTCTTTTTTAATGTGAGCTGCCAATCATTTACCCTCAACTTTGGTGTAGTCGAGGGCTCACAGCACTTGGGTCTCACATCCAGTTGCTCGCCTTCCTTCTCTCCCTTGCTCCTAACTTTTTTTAAATGGACCTTAAAGGCAAAAGGGACAAAAATGTTTGGACGCATATGCATTTATTTCCCACCTGTTTAGTTGTTTGATTGAAGCTGCTCTGTCTGATGGCAGAAAACTCAGTGTGGCATTTAATTAATTCCAGGAAAATTCAAACTTAGGTTCATTCTCCCATGTGATACTCTCAAGATGACATGGCCTTAATTGCATGGAACCTTGAATAGAGTGTGAGATCTTGTAGTTTGTCCAGAGTAGTGTGATGCCCCAATATTTCCCAGAGTAATTTGGGCAGAGAATAAAAAAGTACTTTCAAAATCCCTTTGGGGAACTGAGGAGAAAGGATGAAATATTAAACTCCCCCATCTGGGGAATTCCTGATATTCTCGAAAGCAGTGGGTATAACCAAACCAATAGGCTGAGTGTTTGATTTTGAGGTTCACACCTAAGGAACTTTTTCCTGCAAAGGAGGAGCTAAGCTTTGCAGCTAAGATTGGAAGCTCACATTAGAAAAGAACCCAGAGAGGGCCAGCCGCTTGATGACTCATTATTATAATAATGCCTGAGTCGCCACCAGAGAACCTCTTTTGTTGCTCAGGTGTGGCTTCTCTCTAAGCCAATTTAGCAGGTGAACTCACTGCCCTAATCTCTACATGGGACATGACTCCCAGGGGGTAAATCTCCCTGGGAATGTGGGATAGGATTCCTGGGATGAGCTGGAATCTGGCATCATGAGATTGAGAAAGTCTTCTTGACCAAAAGGGGGAAAAGAAACGAGACAAAATAAAGTTTCAGTTGCTGAGAGATTTCAGAGTCGAAAGGTTTCCCTGGGGGTTATTCTTATGCGTTATATAGATATCCCTTTTTAATTTATGGTGCATTGCAATGGCTAGAGGGAATACCTGAAGCTGTTGAACTGTGTTCCAGTAGCTTGATTCTTGAAGATCATTGTATAACTGTATAGCTTTTACAATGTGACCGTGTGATTGTGAAAACCTTGTGTCTGATGCTCTTTTCATTCCGGGTATGGACAGAGATGAGTTAAAAAAAATAAGGAAAAATAAATAAATAAATAATGGGAGGAAAGGGGTTAAAAAAAACTGGGAAGATTGAAATACTAGTGGTCAATGAGAGGGAAGGGTTCAGGGTATGGGATGTATGAGTTTTTTGTTTTTTTCTTTTTTCTTTTTATTTCTTTTTCTGGAGTGATGCAAATGTCCTAAAACTGATCATAGTGATGAATACACAACTATGTGATGACATTGTGAGCCATGATTGTGTACTATGGATGGACTGTATGCACGTGAAGATTTCTCAATAAATATATTTTAGAGAAAGGATGGCATGGCCTACTAGAAGGGCACATCATTTCCTTAAAATTTTTTCTCAATGGGCTGTTGTTTCGTACTAAGTCTCGGTGTCTTGACTGTCAAATGGAGGTAGCAGTAGTGTCTAACTCAGAGCTGTTGCAAGGATTAAATGAGAAAATGCAGGTATGGTGCTTAGCCTAATTCTTAGCATGCAACAAATGCTCAAGAAATGGGAGCTAAGACTATTGCTATGATTATGAATTATGTCCCAGGTCCAAGCTGTGGCCATTTATGCAGTCTAATGTGATCTGACCCTCAGTGAGGAGAGTGGCAAGCCCCTCCTGACCTCTGTTAGCGATCCCCAGGACACTTGTGGAGGAATAAAACATGCCTGGGTGGGGGAACCGCCCAACTCTGGATTTAATTCTCCATGACTGCTAGTTAACTTTTCTGAACCTCAGTTTCCTCGTCTGTAAAACAGAAGTATCGGGTCCTGCGGAGTTGCTGAAATGATCAAAGATATTGCATATTGAATAGATGGTGAACAACTGAATCTCAATGTGGGCAGGAAGCTAGTTGAGTCTCCAGTGTCTGAAACAATGGACAGGGCAGCTTGACTGATGGCATGAAATACCAAGCAGGACCTGCCCCCTCCTGCCATCTTGGAGTCTGTACGGGCTCCCTGAAGCGGGCCCACTCGTTCATCTATTTTTTTCACAACTATTCATCTTTTGTTTGCAAACACCTTTTGAAAGATGTAAATGAAACATCTCAGGATGACTCTCAAATTTGATGCCGACAAATGATCATGGGTGACCCCTTCCCATTTTTTGGCTAAATGAACCAAGGAAGCACTAATTGCTTTGAAGTTAATAAAGACTTTATTGCCTTCAAATACTTGGTGCTTGTTTGGTTGCTATGATTATAGTTATCACAGCATCTCTAAATAATGTAAGCTGGCAGAAGTTTCTACCTTTTACAAGTTTTAAATCCCAATAGAATTGACAGAAAAAGCTATAACCACAAATTGGTTTGCAATTTTCCTCCTTTTTTCCCCAGCAAGTCCTGTATGGTTATATTATGAACCCTGCTTCGCACAAACTGTTTGTGACTTTTATAGCCCTTTTGTGATCTAACTGGCTATCTCATAAGATATTCCATTGCAGCTTCTTTTTCAATTGCTTTTACTGTAAAATGCCCTTGTGGAGAATTCTCGGGGACCATTTTACACTCTTACGGTATTGATTTGCTAAACCTGATGATAGGTGTGTATTTAAGACACAGTGTCATGTAAGAACGGAGTGGGAAGCTTATGAAAAACAGAGGCGAAAGCTTTCATCGATGAAACATTGTGTACCATTTGTATGTTCAGGAACTCAAGGAGTATCCATAATAATCTTTGCATTCATTTCATAAACTCAGCCCAAGGAAATACCACCTGAAACATGATAGTTTGGGCTGCATAAGAATTCCTTTCCCATTATTGTTATCTTTAACTGCAGAATAATTCAATAGTGAATACCTAAAAACATTACAACATCATTTGCTGAGGTGACAAAAGTAGGGAGTTTGGCAGTGCTTTCATTTTTAAATATTTTTCATGGCACACCACAAGAGAAGTGCATATCTGTCTGTAATTGAATTGACGTTTGGTGCTCAAAATAATAACCAGATGGAATAGACTTGTTGGAGGCATTTTATCTTCAGCCCTGCCCCTACATGTCTTTGTTTTCATTCTATAGACAATGGTCTAATGAGAAAGAAGTTGAGTATGAAAAGAGCATGAGGATGCAAGATGTAAGGAGAGGAAAGAGAAGAGAGAACTGTGAGGACACAAGAAAAGAAAGGGAAGCAGACATATAGAAAATAGAAAGAGAAAAGAACATAAAAGAGAGAAATAAGAGAAAACAAATTAGAAAGGGAAGAATGATTGGTGGTAATAGGTTGTTTGTTTAAATAGGAAAACTATGAAGATGTTCTGGCTGGCTGCCATAAGGTTTCTGCCAAAACATACTCCCTGCCTCAGTCACACTCCCCCTGCCCAAAGAATTCTCTATCCAAAGCACTAGTAGTTATTAATAAATGTCTGTGTTCAAGGTCCCGATTTCTCTCCCTTCCAGAACCTATTAGTTCTCTGGATAAATGAAAAGTTTAAGTCTCAGGCATGCCATAGAGAAAACCCTAGCATGACTCAAAGAGGCACCAAAAAGTAAACTAGTGATCAGAATTATTAAAGAAATTCCAACACCATCACTAGTAAAAGCAAGGTCTTAGGTCTCAAGTTTGGAAAATCTTGCAATGAGATCAGTGAAAAAACAGAGCTGGAGGAAGGCACCAGCTGAATGCATTGCATGCTTTTCAATTAGAGAATCGGGGAAGAATTCATAACTGTCCTTTCCACGTGACATTGAAGCTTTTATTCTAAGGGGTCACCAAAAGAGATCCACCAATAAGCTTCCATTTGAGCAACAAAGATCAATGAATATGGATTGAAGTGGTGTGCAAAGTTCAATCGCGGGGAAAATGGCAAAGAGGTCATTCCAATTTGGCTATTCTCTGATGTGGGAGGGAGTGGCTTGCTGTGAACACCAGCAAGAGGGACTCAACTGTGTATTCTCTATAATTATGAGCTATAAATTTCACTCTGTGCTCTCCAGATGCTGCATCTTCATTTAAAAACCACAGCATTCATGGCCACTTCCAGCCAAGCTCAGCCAAGAGGCGGATTCCCCACTGACTCTCAACAAGAGTGACTGACTTGAACTTGAATGACTTCTTTCTCTACTTTGCATAGAAAAGGTGACACGATTCAGGGGTCCATCAGTGTCAGGGGTGAGGGACTCATACAGCCAGTGCAGTGCAGCGTGGGGGAATGTTTCCATACGCCCTTCTCATCACAGCTGAGACTGAGTAAATAGAATTGTCAGGCTTTGATGTGGCTATGTTACTTTTGGCATAAGACGCTCTCATGTATTTTGTTATTTTCTTTTATGACATGGGATGCTGAAAAGAGAACATCCAGTACAGCCTTCATGCTTCCCCACCTTTGGACTTAGTCTTTACATAATGAATAGTAGATGGGTAGCAGGAGAGCTGCAAGACAAGGCAAGGAAAATGCCAGACTTATCAAGATCATCTGAATTGTGGCTTAGTTTTGAGTCAACAGATGTTTATCCTGCACTTACCATATGCTAAGGATTTTAATACATAGAGAATCTCATTTAATTTTCCTTTAATCTTCATGGTCATTGTAGGAAGCATTATCCTATTTTAGAAATAAGGATACTAGGGCCAGGGAAAGTTTTAGGAATTGTCTGAAGGCCACACAGCTATCTGGATTACAAATTCAGTTCTTCAGAACTGGGTCTGAAACTCTGGTCCCTGAACCTAGGTGGCAGATTTTCCAATACAGGGTTGACCAACATGAACTATTCCAAAAGCCCTACAGGTATTAACAAATTCAATCTCCATTGAGTCCTATGGGGCCATGAGGCCAAATCCTATCATTATGCCCATTCAAAAGATGAGGAAAGGGAGGCAGAGAGAGGTGAAGAAGCTTGCATCAGGCTACCCAGTATAGAAGTATTAGATATGGGATTTGAACCCAAATTATAGAGTCTCCTTTTTCCACACTTCCAGACTGAGCCTCTTGAAATCCAGATCGACTTTTTTTTCTATGCTGTATGGTGGGGGACACATTTCATTCTTCTTCCATGTGACTATCCCATTACTGCATTTGTTGAATTTTTCTTGGGGGGGGCGGTCAAGGGCATGGGCCTGGAATTGAACCCAGGTCTCCCACATGGCAGGCAAGAATTCTATCATTGAACTACCATTGCAACCCCTAAGATAGACTTTTTAATCACTGTCTGTAAAATGGGTAGATTGTGTAAGTGTGTGTATAAGAATCTTGTTATATGCATTTACTTTTTGAGTAGATCTGGCTGGGTTGATTGCTGATATTCATTCTAGGAAGAACTTTCTGGCAAAATATGGATATTAGGACTCAACAGAAGTAGGGTACACCCATGTTACCTAAAGATTACTGGAACCAGAAAGGTTTGCAGATTTTTTGGGCTTGATTCTGACAGTTTAAAAAATTCAGTCTAAATCACACTTGGGTTGGCATCTATCTGGAAGTGGAAGCATCTGGGTACTTGAACCCCTATCCACCCTCCACACTACTAAACTCTAATCTCCCTGTGGGCAGGTGTTGGCTTCTTCATCCTGGCATCCCCTGCAGTGTCTAGTAGAACAGAGGCTCAACACATTGTCACTAAAGTGCATCAAATCATGCATAATGCCTTCCATGGAAGAGGTGCTACTTGTCCAAATTATCCCCATTTTCATAAGTGCCATGAAATCAAGCATGGTTCAGCTAGATGGAAGGTGTATGAAACAGTAACAGATTTGACCTTGGTGGAAGCAGATTGATATTTGCTAAAACTATATTTTAAGTAATGGATTTTCTACATGCCTCACTGTTCTCTTTTCATTAGCTAGTACATTTAACGACTATCTTTGGTCATTAACTACATCCCTGAAACAACTCAAAGTACATGCTGTAAGGAAGTTTTATATTTCAAAGTTCCACAGTCACCCTTCCATTCTAAGAAGAGTTGAGGATCATCTAAATCCAATAAAGCTGAAATTCAAGTCACTCTTTATGGAAAAATTTTAAACCTTGTGGTCATCTCCAATGTTATTATCTATGTCAATAGAGCTAAAGTCATAAATGTAACTAGGCCCCATATTTCTCCTGGCACTACCAAAATTTAAGCTGTGCCTCCATTGTGTCATATTCTCCTTCTTCACCAACAAAAACCAGCCCCAGAAAAACACCAGAAAATTCCTTTGCTGTGACAAATACATATGAACCATCCTCCTCCTTCTAAGGTCTAGATACTCAGCAGCTTGATAAACACATGTGATCAGATAAGCTTTTGGTTGGATTTAGAAAGTGATTTGGAATCCTGTGGGAGGAGTTATCTGGTACACTGTGGATTCCCTTGCTGAGAATAAAACCTTCCAGGCAAAGACTTTACATCCTACAAAGCAAACAACCATGTGTTTTCTTAGGAGTCGAAGTATTTTTTAATTCCCTATGCTGTGTCTAGGGGACCCTGTGATACTCTGACAGCACACACTGCAATTTTTGACACAGGCTTGTATTTCATCTGTGGTACATGTTTATCTTTTACTTTCTACTGAGCTAGACATTACTTGCTAGGTTTCAGTTCCCGAATTTCAGCATAAGACAGTAGTAGGGTCTAATATTTATGCACTGAGAACACACATCATAAAGCTTACCTTTGAAGTAATACTGAGGGTTGACTTTATTAGGGATAACACTTTTAATGATGTTTTTGGCCTTTCAAGGACAAAACCCCTCACGCTGGATGTATGAGGTGCAAAAGTAAACATCTGATAAGCCAAATCTTTACGAAACTTATTTCTGCAATGGTGAAACTAGGCCTGCATGTAATTATGCCTAAGAGTCATCCCCAGAAAGCCTTGTTTGTTGCTCAGATGTGGCCTCTCTCTTTAAGACAACTCTGAAAATAAACTTACTACCTTCCCTTCTACATGGGACATGATTCCCAGGGAGGTAAGTCTACCTGGAAACGTAGGACACTACTCTGAGGGATGAACATTGCCCTGACATTGTGGGATTGAGAATGAATAAAAGGAGGAAAAGAAATGGAACAAAATACAGTTTCAGTAGCTAAGAGATTCCAAATAAAGTTAAGAGGTCATTCTGGAGGTTACTATTATGCAAGCCTTAGCCAAGTATTGCAAACTACCACAGTATGCCAAGCCCCAACCCAAAGTATTCCCGACAACCCTACGAAATGCCCTGGGCTTTATGTAAGTCTCTATAAAAGTTTGTTCTTAGTAAGTTTTTCTTTCTCAGGA
Source organism: Tamandua tetradactyla (assembly GCF_023851605.1). NCBI lineage: Eukaryota > Metazoa > Chordata > Mammalia > Pilosa > Myrmecophagidae > Tamandua > Tamandua tetradactyla. The sequence goes on from NC_135353.1 coordinate 8,398,025, forward strand.
ACTTAAGGCCTCTAGATTGAGCCTAGGCCAGATATGTCCTGAAACCCAGTGGTACCAGTCTCTCAAAGAACTACAACCAGGTTCATTTCTCTACCCCAGAAGGTCAACATCCTTTTCCAGCACAAAGAAGCCAAAATGGTCATTGTCCAGATATCCCTGAAGATTGAGAGAAGGATCAATAAGAAGGAGGAGGTATAATTGAGAAATTAGGATTTAACAAATGACTGTGACTACTGACTCAATATAGATAGATAGATAGATAGATAGATAGATAGATAGATAGATAGATGATAGATAGATAATCAATACTACTCTGTCTTAGTTAACCTACCTCTATTGCAAGGCTTAAAATTGGGAACTGGGTAAATTGCAATACTAGTGGTCAATAACAGGGATGGGTAAGGGATATGAAATGTATAGCGATTTTCGTTTATCTTTTTATTTCTTTCTCTGGAGCAATGCAAATGTTCTAAAAATGATCATGGTGATGAAAACACAACTATGTGATGACATTGTGAGCCACTGATTGCATAATTTGGATGGACTGTGTGGTGGTGAAGATAACTCAGTAAAAATGCAAAAACATTTTTTTAAAAAGTAAACCATCTGAACTCTGAAATCTATAAAGTCTGGTAAAGGTTAATAAAGCCATATCAAACTATAAGTCAGACTATAACCTATGGACCACCACAGTACAGATTTGACACATTTCAATTCTGGTTTGGAGGCATAAGGTCCCCAAAGTTGTTGCTGTGTTGCTGGCATTATTTGTTTGATTATCTTTGAGACATCTATATGCTTTATGAGGCGCACATGGGTAACAACAAGCATGGCACTGGCCAGAGTACATTGATGCCAAAAGAATGTCAGCCATTGCTCTAGTTTCAAAATCTGTCAGTGAAATTTGGCAAGCATGTGCTTCCCATGATAAACTTGTTCCTCAGCCCCTGCCTTTTGGGTCTTCTGTAATCAGCTGAAGACGAAGAAAAGCCTTTGCCAGTAAGGAAGCATTATGACAAATAATGGATGCTGTGTCCCTTCTGCTAGCAAGGAGGGAGATGAATGGAAGGGGTTCTTCATCAGTAACTGACTTCCAGGATGAGTAGAGAGTTGGAGAAAAGGGATAGTAACCGGGGAATAAAGTGAAGTGGTGATACTTTAATGAGCATATCCTAAAAACTGGGAAACCAGCAGAAAAGGATGATTGCCTGTTATTAAACAGCACTGAGGTATTTAAAACCCATTGGCAAAATCATGCCAAGATTGCCAAGGACAAAGGTATGGAAAAGAAGGTCCTTAGAAATAAACTCCCTTCTACTTTTTCTCCTCTTTCCAGAGAATTTCAGAGAGAAAGAGACAGAGAAGCAAAATGAAACAGGTTCCTTGCATTCTCAAAAACCCAAACCATACTCTATGAGGAACAAATGGCACGACATTTGAATTATTCTTTAGCCATGAATTAGTACCTCTTAAGAGTCTCACGTTTTTGAGCCATTGATTTTTGATAAATCTTTATTGGCAAACATGAAAACAGATGTAGGCGTGCCAGATGGCTTTTCCAGACTTAGGTCTAATTGCCAGACCTGAGGCCAACTAAAACTGAGAAAATTAAAGAAATAATTTATTCTCTGCCTCCTGACTCTGAGATGGTGCACTCTGTGCACACGAGTTCATGCACCATGTTACAAAACCATCTATTTTGAAGAGAATCACTCATTCACCTTCCATGCTGAAAGAAGTATACCAAGGGAGGGGGACGCAGAAAGTAGTTTCAAACCCTTAAAATATGCTAAGAAACAGGGAAAATACCAATTACAGGTTATCCAAAATTTTATGAGAAAGCACTTGACTCATTTGAGCCAACAGTGTTTACAGTTGCAGCAACGAAAATTCTAATTTTGTGCTCTGATGAACACAAAACGATCCACGCTCAACCTTGGCAAAACATATAATGACTGTGTAATCGAAGTGACTTTGTTATATTAAAATATTTCGCAAAATTATAGGAAACTGCCAAGTAGTGAGAACATGTGTTGCGAAGCCTCAGATATGTGATATAGTAGCCACAGCACCACCACCACAACCAACACCCCCATTTCCACCCACGACTGTTTTGCAAGTACGATGAACAGTTTACAGAATGGAAGCACACCCATCATTCTTCACACCAACTTACTAAAAACCAACACACAAGATGTTAGATGCTTTTGAGAAGGATCTACATAACAGAGTCATTTTATTTTAAGCATCCAAACATATCAAGTTAGAATTAACTTTTGTATCAGATCTCTCCCAACATGCTTAAAATGCTATCAAATTCCTCTTCACTTTCTGTTTGGAACATAGAAAAGAGGAGGCTTTTTTCCTGGTGACATGCCCTAGTCAGCTATTGGTTCCCACCCATAATGGAGACAATGGGGAAATCACAGCATATAACAAGGTTGTAAAAGAAATCCAAATCACAGATTCATGTGTGTGAATACGAAGATTCGGAGAGGACCATGACTGCAAAGCTTTGAGGCCTGATCCCTATTCTATTCTCTTGGGGCTCTTTGTTTCAGAATGGGTCAAAAAAATACACTTGTGCATTGAGCTAAGGTTTTCATCTTCGTGACCTATATGCAAAGTCCAAATATCTAGTAAAAGGTTGCCTTCACAAACAAAAGGCAGCATATACACAAGTAAAGTGAAGTAAAACTAATGTTCAACTGAGACTCAGAATAGCCAAAACAATCTTGGGAAAGAAGAAGAAGAACATTGGGGAATGCAGACTTTCAGATTTCTAAACCTACTACAAAGTTAACAGTAATTAAGACAGTGTGGTACTGGCATAAGGATAAATATAGAGATCAATGGGATAGAAGTGAGAGTCCATAACTAACCTATATGTTTATGGTCAATTGATTTTGGGTAAGGGTGCCAAGATGACTCAATGGGGAAAAATCAGTATTTTCAACAAATAATGCCAGAATAGCTGGATACATGCAAAAGAATGAAATTGGACCCTTTCCTCACACCATATACAAAAATTAAATCCAAACAGATCAATGGCCTTCATGAAAGAGCTAGAATGATAAAACTTTTGGAAGAAAATATAGGAGTAGTTCTTCATGACTTTTCATTCAGCAACAGTCTTAAAAATGACACTAAAAGCAAGAAGAACAAAAGAAAAATAGATAAACTGGACTTCATTAAAACTAAAAAAATTTGGTGCTTCAAAGGATACCATTTGAGTAAATGCTAAGACAACTCACAGAATGGGAAAGATTCTTGCAAATCATGTGTCTGGTTCTAGACTTGTATCTAGAATATATAAAAAATTATTAAAACTCAACAATAAAAAGAAAAAGGATCGGAATGGCCAGTTCTCTGAAGAAGATGTACAAATGGCCAATATGCACAGGAAAAGATGCTGAACATCATTAGTCATGAGGGAAATGCAAATTAAAACCACAATGGGATATAACTGCACATACCCTTGGATGGCTAGACTCAAAAAATCAGAAAATAGGGGGCGCGTGCTGCGGCGGCCGCCGGGTCCTGAGCGGGTCCTGAGCGGCTCCGCGCGCTCACTGCAGCCCCCACCGCGGATCCCGCCACCCCACCGCGTCGGCGCCCCTGCGCAGCTGGGCCAGGCCCGGAGGAGAGGACAAAGAGGCGCCTGGGCCGCCCGCGGGAGCCGCGCCGGGGACCGCAGGCTCCACGATGGTTTGCGGAGGCTTCGCGTGTTCCAAGAACTGCCTGTGTGCGCTCAACCTGCTCTACACGCTGGTGCGTCTGCTGCTGATTGGGATTGCCGCGTGGGGCATCGGCTTCGGGCTCATCTCCAGTCTCCGCGTGGTGGGCGTGGCCATCGCAGTGGGCATCTTCTTGCTCCTGATCGCTTTAGTGGGGCTGATTGGCGCTGTGAAGCACCATCAGGTGCTGCTGTTTTTTTACATGATTATTCTCTTACTTGTATTTATTGTTCAGTTTTCTGTGTCCTGTGCTTGTTTAGCCCTGAACAAGGAGCAGCAGGGTCAGCTTCTTGAAGTTGGGTGGAACAGCACAGCAAGTGCTCGAAATGACATCCAGAGAAATTTGAACTACTGTGGGTTCCGAAGTTTTAACCGTAGTGATACCTGCCCGGCCAGCTGTGCTACAAGTGGTCACCAGTGCTTATCGTGTGCTCCGATAATAGGAGAATATGCTGGAGAGGTTTTGAGATTTGTTGGCGGCATTGGCCTCTTCTTCAGTTTTACGGAGATCCTGGGCGTATGGTTGACCTACAGATACAGGAACCAGAAAGATCCTCGTGCTAACCCTAGTGCATTTCTTTGAGCGAACAAGAAAAACCTTTCATAGTCTGCATTTGTTCAGTTTCTCCAACTTTTTTAAGTTAAGCTGTTTTACCCGTGTAAGGAAATAGTATCTGAAAAATGACATTATTGACAGTGGAAGTATATATTTCTACTCTTATGTTTCTCTAAATGTTTTTGCTTTTCCATTGCTAAAAAAAAAAAACAAAAAAATTGAAGTGTGTGGTCTCCTAAGTCTCAGTAGCACCTGTGTGATCTGTGCACATGTCTGCCGCTGCCCACTGTGGCCTTCCATAGCATTTGTATGTGCAGAAGAAGTTTGTATGGCACTACTGTGTTGATCATATGGGAATCTGAATATCCACCTCACTGGAATAATTGTATGTAGCACAGGGCTGCATAGGTAACTCCTACTGGGAAAAAAGTTGAGGTTTGTTAAAGCCAGGATATATGGAATTCTCTTATGTTCAGTTCAATATGGGAAATTCAAATTTCCATTTTTTTCCCTTAGGAAAGATGTGTTGTGGTGAAAATTGTTACTATCAAGTGATAATTTAGTTTTCGTAGTCTTTTAGGATTACATTAATGCATTCTAGAAATAGCTAGATCTTTAAGAAAGTGTTGGTTTAGTTTTTGGACTTTTAGAGGTAAGTGTGAAGGAGAAGTGGTCTCATGAAATGTACTACTGTATAAACATTTACCTTTTGCATTCAAAATGGAATGAATTTGAGTAATTCAGAAAGTATGTCTATATAATCTTGATGATCCTTTTGTAATAATTTGAAGTCCAAAAGACTGCATTTTTCAAGTTATCTTCAATGTGTTGGCCAGTATAGCAAAAAGATATTTGATTATCTGAAATACCTTTTTCATGAAATTTCTCAGTATTGTAACAGCAATTTCTCAAATCCAAACATGTTTGAATATGATCTCCCTGTAATTTGAAATTGAAATAGTATTGTGATTCTGTATATTATATTAAAAAAATAAATAAAGGATGGAAACCTTAAAAAAAATCAGAAAATAAAAAGTGTTGGGGAGATATAGAGAAACTGGAGCCCTCATGCACTGCCAGTAGGAAGCAAAATGGTACAGCCCTTTGGGAAGCTGTCTGGCAGTTCTGTAAACAGTTAAGTGCACAGTTACTATATGATCCACCCATTTGACTCTCATGTATATATACAAAGGAACTGAAAACAGGTGTTCAAACCCAAATGTGGGCATGAATGCTCACAGAAGACCTTTTCACAATAGCCACAAAGTGTAGGCAATCCAAATTTCCATCAACTGATGTATAAACAGTATGCAGTTTAACCATGTGATAGAATATTATTCAGTCATGAAAGGGAATGAAGTACTCATTCATGCTACAGCACTGATGAACCTTGAAAACAGAAAAGGCCACATATTGTGTGATTCCATTTATAGGAAATTCCCAGAATTGGTAAATCCATAGAGACAGAAAGCACATTGGTGGTTTCCAGTGGCTAGCGGGAGGGAGGAAATGAAGAGTGCCAGGTTTCTTTTGGGGGTGATGACAATGTCCTAAAAGTGATAGTGGTTGTGGTTGCACAAATTTGTGAATATTCTAAAAGCCAAAGAATTGTACACATTGAATCAACGAATTGTATGGCATGTGAATTACATCTCAATAAATTTGTTTAAAAACTGTGTAATTGGGTGGTGCTATGGTGGCTCAGTGGCAGAATTCTCGCTTGCCATGCCGGAGACCCGGGTTCGATTCCTGGTGCCTGCCCATGTAAAAAACAAAAACAACAACAAAACAACTGCATAATCACCTAAAAACCTCTACTTTATGTGTGTATGATGGAGAAGTTTTAAAAGAGTGAGAGGGATATCATAGGGAATGCTGACTAACCAATATGGGTATCCATATTTCTTTAATTCTTTAGATCATCACTCTCCAATTTTCTAGCTCACTTTACTGGATTATAATGATCACTTTACTGGCTTATCATGTCAGGGAATTAGTAAACAAACTGTGTAGGTGATACGTGGTTTATATGGACATTGTGGAATGTGGGCAGACACTAGCATAATGTTTTCCAATCAGTGTAAGATTGACTATAGTTCTGTTGAGGTGGTAGGAGGTGGACAGAACAAAGGGGTTATTTAACATCAAACTACCCAACCCAGGAACAGAACTGGATGCTCTGCAGAATGAGACTGAACACAATCACATCCAAACATCTAGAAATTTGGAGCAACGAGGATTTTTGTACAAATGACAACGAGACTGGTTTACAGTGATAGTCTTGTATGGTGCTCCCGAATCATCAAAGGAGAAGATGATGCTGAATTTTGAGGGTTTTTTTTTTGTTTTTTTTGCTAAGGGTATTCATTGCTTTCAAATTCCTTGAAAGTTGTTTACTCTGCATGAGCTAGCTCCATCAGCCAAATTATTTTGATCAACCAAACCACTTCTTTCCCCAGGCCTGCCAAATAACAACGGCAGAACTATAATGCTTTAAAAAAAAACAAAAAAGCCATGTTGTTCTTATTTTTCATTTGCTGTGTTATTCTTGTTTGAAGTATTTTGGTGTATGTATATATATATATATATATATATATATATATACACACACACACATATATCAAAATCACATATATATGATTTTTTTATCAGTGAAAAATTATTTCAAGAATCAGATTTCAGAAGGCTTCATAATATGCTCTCACTTGAAAGACAAATCCAATTCGACATGAAGTTTCATTATAAAGAAACTGTTACATGTGATGGCACTGGTTATTGAAAATTGAAATGAAGTGAGAGGAAGCTAACACCAATGTGTATGAGATTTTGCTTCCTTTGAATGACACAAAGAACTCAATATATCTAATCATCTCCGTTATGCCCAGTGGGAACTGAGCTAGCTACAACGATATTGCAGAAGGTTACTTCTTGATTGCTGGAAACCTGAGTATTAAGCCATATGCCACTTATATATGTAGTTAAAAAGCTTTCTGTGCCTGCTGGATCCTGGGAATTGTTTTACTTTACCTCTCTCAGTTAAAGTAAATAATAGTAATAATCTGGGCATAAAATTCATAAAAGGAAGCACTACCCAGTCAGAACCGACCGACATTTTGTCTGTTGCATTTGATGTCTGAATTATCACCAACCTAGCAGCAGGAATTAGTACATCATCTCTTATGAAGATTTCTTGGTTTCTGAGGAGTGGCCTAAATGGAGAGATTTTCAACAGGAGCACAAAGAGGTGATCATCTCCCACCTTCCTTTGCCTCCGAAGCTTCTGGGTTAGATGGAAAATGCCATTTGATGATCTTTCCCTCTGCTGTTTTCCTCTCTTCTTCCTAAAACTGTTCTGATTTTTTTTTTCTCCCCAGCTGTCCCATTTTCATGAATCAAATCAGTTTTCAGGTACCTTTCCTCCAGTCTCTAGAGTCAATGTCATGCCAAGGTCACCTGCCTCCCCTGATGTGTGGCATCTCTATCGGTTCCTTCTCCACGCTGTCATCCCCTCTTCCTGAGGTACAGTTTATTCCATTTATAATATTCTCAGTTTTCGCTTGGTGGAGTTTTGAAGCTGGGGTGAATTTCTGAATTTAGGTCTCCTACCTAGCTGGGAAGCACTGTGCTGTTAAGATAACTCTGGATTCTATTTTATAATTAAAAAAGACAGCAAGCAAGCTGGGCAAGACTGATGGATGAACTATGCCTACAAGGGTACTGTGAGACCTTTGCTACTCAGTGGCACCAGCCTCTTCCTTCTCACGATCCCCTCCATCCTGTCTCCAATCCAGGATCTAAGACAGGAGCCCTATGTCATTATGTAAGGAAGTTTTACGTTAAGAATCTGAAGCAGAAACTACAGTGAGTCTTGCCACTACTAGTAAAATGTTTAATGTGCATGTTAGAAGCTACAAGTTGATTACTGCCCTGTTAGTGAATGAGCCTCTGAAGCAATTTACAGTAAATTTCCCTAATATGTCTAGTTATTCAACCCTGCCTAAAGGGTTGCTAATGAATGCACTGCCTGAATGAACAGAAAGATTGGAACCTCGGACAGTGCTGGCCTGGAAAACGTCCATTGGCACCAGAAACCAGGGCCTCCCATTGCAGTTTCCTCTGGAGTATGTTCCTCAATTGGAGGTGATTTTCCAATAAAATCAGCCTCGATTATTGCAAGCATAGGAGCAATTCCTATGGGAGGAGATCAGGCAATTCAATTCTCAGAAAAGCAGTATGAGAAGATATTAACCTTGTAGCAGTGTTATTTCCTGAAACATGTTCTTGTTTTTCAGTTTCTTTTGTACACATCGATATTTACATGGGGAATTTTTTTTTACCCTTCCCAGTGAGATGTGATCATAGATTTAATTACTTACATATTCATGAAAAGAACATGAAATACAAGAAAGCTGGTTTAGTTTTACCCCTCCATGAACTTAATGTTTGGACCCTTATAGTTACAAGTTCCTGTGACTCTGTGTGTAAAGCTTTACTGAAGGACCAGCTCCCTTAGAGCTGTTCACTTTGGAGCCATCGAACTTCTGAGACTATCAGACAATGGGGAAAGCTCTGGAAGGCTTTTGTGTGTGTGTGCGCTGTGGTAGTGAAAAATGGAGGGAAGGACAAAAAAGGGGAGCTCAGACGCATCACAGATTCTAAGGAAGAGGGTAAAGATGCATACTTTGGCATTGACTCCTCTGAGTCCATCCTTCTAATTTCCGAGCACCGAGATGACCTTTCAAAAATAGGTAATAGCATGTGTTGTCGGCTGTTAACTTAATGGCCTTTTTATTTCCTTCTGCCCCAGTAACAAAAGCTGCCTTCTGTCACTCTTGAAAATGCCTCATGACAGCAAATGCAGCTGCCCGTGCAATAACTTCCACCTGTAAGGAGGCTGGTATCTTTATACCTGTACCTTCCCTTCAAAAACAATAGCTGGATCATAGGCTGAGTTGGAAGGTGCATATACAACAGGAGAATCATCTGTGGTTTAACTCGATAAAGACAGTAAAATTAACTGCTTATAATGCCTCAAAGTAAAACTGATCTAGAATCTAGACTATTTAAGAAGAGAACTGGGCTCCTTCCTTGGAAAGGTTAATCAAGTCAGGGCTAACCATGTGTTCAGCAATTGAACAAAGGATAGTGCAAAATCAGACTTACTCTAAGACTCAACTCACACCTTCTAGTGATGATTGCACTTCAAAGTCATATCCTTAGATGCTTGCACTCATTCATTCATTCCTTCAACAAATATTATTGATTACCTACTATATGCCAGGTATTGGTTGAGATGCCAGGGTTACAAAAGTGTACAAAACAAGATTCTTACCTGTATGGACCTTACATTCTTGTGGAAGGTAACATTCCAAAATAGAGAGAGAGCAAGACAGAGAGGGAGAGAGCCCACATGCAAATATGGTGATAATTTCTAGAGAGAAAAATTAAGAGTGGCAAGGGGGATGAGGGTATGTTTATTGGAGGAGTTGTTATTTTGGAAAGGGTGATGGTCCACCACTGTCAATCTTGCTCTAAACACACAGGTAAAGTACCTCTTAAAGGCCGTCAATATTCACATAAGAAAATGACAATGATTTCAAAACAGGACTCACATTACTTGCCTTTTTCAACAGCCATGGCTCCGAGTCATTGTCCTGGACTACTTTTCAAATTTGAAACCGCATTACAAGGTTCACCATTGGTCACCAGGGACCAGCAGTGATGGTGTCCTGCAAGAGGATCTCCCATCATGCTTTGCAACATTACAGCATCACTGCAGTAATGCTGTGCCCTGGTCTGGCATTTTCTAGTAATACGACGTGTTGAAGCAGACAGACGTTTCTGTAGTGCTTGGAAATAGTAGGTTCTCTTATTGTTTTTTGAACACTCTCCACTACAATCTTGTATCAATCATATTAAATCCCTTTTTGGAAATAGAAGGACTGAAGTTATATATGAGGATATTAAACCCTTTCATCATGGTTTGACCAAGGTAAGCTTTAAGTTAGCCAGTGTTGGAAGTAACACAAGTCTCCAGCTAGTGGGAGAGAGATGAGTAGGGTGTGTGGCATGTGTAGATGCTATTATTAGCCAATTCCTGGCACTCTAACTGCAGTGTGCGCCCTACGCTTTCCCTGCCCGTCTTGCATGGAGGTAGATAGTCCAGAGGCTGCTCAGGAGTAAACAAAAAAGCTGAAACAGTTTTCTGAAAGATTTGTCCAAAGTATCTGGAACCCATTCGTGAGAATATGGTGCCGAGAGGGAGATGAAAGTCAGAAAACATGGGGCAGGGAGGGAGGTGGAAACAGAAATGGACACTGAGGAAAGGAATCAAACAGTTCTTGAGTCATGGCTGTCTCTGCCTGCTCCAACCCCAGCAACAATTCTCTCTTGGGTTTTAAATGCCACGGGACATGAGGGTAGATTGATGGAGAGAGAATATAAATGCATATGCATATTTATACTGGATTGTAACAACATGCGCTCTACCTCCATGCTGTAAATTCTACAAATGGAAACATTTTCCTGTGGCAGAATGATTTCTTTTTTTTTTTTTTTAACCGTTGGCTCTCTAGAGGGTTGCTATTGGTTTAGGCAAAAACTTCAATAAAGCAGAAGCTATGTGCTTCCTATGTCAGTCCCTGGCCAAAGTGAGTCATTTCTATAGTTTTCAGTCACCCCAAGCTAGTAGTCAACAAAATAATAACTTTTTATCCCAGGCTCCTGATTTGGAGCATGCTCTGCAGCTGATGGAGGACTGATTTTCCTGTTTGGACCCTGTATGCAGTTACCATGTACCATTTCCTGTGAAATACAAATAGCCATACTGTGCTTGTGTGGTTGGATTTTTATGCCAGTGGAATGCACTTCAAAAAAGCAGCTCAAATAATAGTGTTTCGTGGCATGTCAAAAGTACTAAACCTTGGTGGAGCTCAGTCGTTTGAGCAATGTGAGAATAAAACCTTAAAAAATGTAAGAGATTAGCTTTTGATGAAGCCACAAGGTACCAAGTTGGATGCTTTGAGGGGCTCTAATGAGCTAAGAATTACATAAAAAGCCACTGTGAAGACTAAGCCAGATATAATTTGAAAGGTTTTGCTATGTCCATTTCTTTGCTATGTCTACTTCTTTGCAAATAGTTAAAAATGGGTCCTTTTGTAACCTCTCCCTAACTCTAACCTTTTACTTTCTAGAATAAAAGGATCCTATCCAGTACTTCCTTAGTTTTCACCACATTTTGCTGCTCTCCTCTAGATGCCAAAAGTAGGGCCCAAGTTTTCTGTCTTTGGTGGTGTGATGATTTAAGTATCCTGGCAACAATCAGCTACTCTTTCTCTTCGTTTCTGTCCTGCATTTCACAAACTTGGCATTTCCTGCTACCGCAAAAAATTCCTGCCCCTCACCCTGCTGGCATCCTAGTTGCCTCTAAATAACAGGCATTGCTCACAATACAGCATCTGCTTTCTTCTCTCAGTGCCTTTTGCAAGTGCTGTTCTGCTCCCTCCAGTGGCTTCCAACCCCAAGAAAAGATCCCTGCTGAGATAGGGGGAACCAGCTCCAAGCACTTCCTCATGCCCTCCTCTGAGCTCTGCAGGATGCTGCACATGCTTCAGTTGTGAAAACCTGTCTCTTCTGTAGGGGAATGATGTGTCTGTTTCCCAACAAGACTCTGAGAACTTTCACAGCAGAGACTTTATCTTATTCATCTCTCTGTCACTAAGCCTGGCACACAGTAGGTGTGCAATTCTTGTCTTTATTTTTAAGAACAAGTGTGTATGATTTTGCTTGAATTTCTAACAGATCAGCTATGTGGTTCTGAGTCTTTAATAGTTTTTGGATGAATCCCGAGAGGAAATATTAAAAGACAATTCTGGGTATATATCTTAGGATCAAAAACCAAGTTGACTTGTGTGAAGAGATAAGCCAGTTTTCATTTTTGTCTAAGCAGAGAATGCCAAGATGCAGAGAATTAGAAAGTAACACATAGACAAAGAGGTATTTTTAGGAATGTTGTTACTGAAATAGTTGCATGCTTCCTTTAAAATGATTTGATTCCACATCTGCTGGCTTGCTTGAGGTCCCTCAGCTTTACCAATAAATGGGTGCTTTCTGCTTCCACTTGAGCCATTGCATTGATTTACAAGCTAGCAAGCAAAGATTCTCATAAAGCTTTTGGAAAGATGAGCAACAGTAAAGAAACAAACTAACATGCTTAGAGCTTTGACGAAACTTACCTATGGGTATAAAGTTAATATAGTTGTTGAATTGCTTGCAAAACTTGTGGATTCATTAAACGTATGCACATTCGATGCTATGCTTTATGAAAATCAATTGCTCCATGAAGTTAGATTTTAGAAATTTAAAAACATGAAGAAAACCCTTCAAAAATCACCACCACCAAATTTAAAGTCACTGAAAGTAGACATGTGTCCTAAGAGGGGATGAGAATGAGTTAAGTGGATGGCAAGTGCAGAAAGTTTTGGGAAACTGGGAATTCTGGGCAGCCCACCCAGAATCCTCTTCTCTGAGGTTGCCTAGATTATGCAACTCCAACTACACAGGAAAAGGAGAGGTGTAGAAATTTGTGGAAGTTTCCTTAGACGTGAGGATGATTACTGGAACCTTCTGCATCCTGTTGGAGCTAACTGGACAACATCAAGAGCATGGCTTCTCTTAAGCAAGGGTTTAGAGAGAGGTTTTATGGTCATCTTTCCATTAACTGTTGCTAAAATGGCCCAAGTCAATTGGAGAGAAAAGGCCGTGGTGCTTGCTGTCACAGAAAAAGGCCCCCCATGGCGTGCCTGCCATCCTGAGGAGTCTTACTGGAGATGACTGGGCTCCATGTTTCTCCTCAGAGGCATCCACCCTGAAATGTCCCTTACCTCACTGAGGACTGCACCTCAGGAAATTCACAAATCATAAAATTAATTTAGAGCATGACACTGCAAATGAGGCACATGACATATTTATCATATCAGATGGAGGACAATTCTTTCCTTTCCATGACTGACTCCTTAAATAATGTGCTTACTTTGAATCCTCTTGTTAGAGATGGGCATAAGTTATGAGGGAAATGGTTTCTCAAACTACTTGTAAAGGTAAAGGTTCCTTGGGGTTGTGTCATTTCATATGGACTCAAGCATTCAATTCTGTATTTCATGAAATGCTCACCCTTCAGGACAAAGTTATCCTGTGGTCAGACACATTTGGGAAACCTTTGGTAAGACAGAGTCCAACAGGCTTCTTTCTACAAGACTTCTCTTTTAATACGTACATGGTGATGCTCAAAGGAAGGGTTGACACAGTGAATGCCAATCCTCCTTGCTGATGGAGACTTTCTTTGTGCTCCTGCTGACAATCCTCCAAGTACTGTAGTATTTGGGAGAACAAGTTCAGTATCTTAGCTTAGCAAGTTAAGATATTTATACATACTGAAGAAGTATAATGACTGAGCATTCTAAATAAATGCTGGCACATGGCCGTGATGTACAGGTTTCCAAGAACATAACAAGAGGTGCAGCCTCAAATGTCAAAATCATCTTTGGTCCTAAGGGGCCATTCAAAAGACTATACCCAACATCCTTGGGCCCACATTTATCTTGTATCTCACATATCTTTTCAGAACACTAATGATGTGCCTTCTTGGCATACCCTTTGCTTTACAAAAGTACAAGGCAGAAATGATGGGAAAGGCATGGTGCGTATGTATAAGTGTGTGTGATACTAAATATTCATAATGTACGTGCATGCATTCATCTACATCAAACCTTAGCAGATGAATTGATTTCCTAAAAGGAATGGAACTATGAAGCAGACTTTCAAGCTTTGGCATTTTTTAAGAGGTGGGAAAACCATGTGAATAATCTAGGTAATACCTGTAGGAAGGAAGAGACATGTCCAATTCCATGCCATAAGCCTGTGGCAAACTCAGGACTAAGAAAAAATTCCAATCCTTTGTTTGTGCTGAATAATTAGGGGACTAATAAAGGATTGGCATTCAGTAACCAGTGAGGGATTGTCAATGCTCTTTGACCCAACCAAAACCATCTCTTTCTTTTGGTTATGTCCCCAGGGTCTTATGCCACTGTTTTTCTCAGTCTTGGTTTCCAACTTGACTTGAACTATATGCACCAGTGTCTCAAGTCATCTTTACATCTGAAGGGAGTGGGTCTTCTTCCACAGACCTTCTCCACCTGGTTCCCTTCAAGCTTCCCTTGCACTTTAACCAATCCCCACTTATCCAACACATCTCTCTCTATCTTGCATTTATTTATAAACAGCTTTTATCTCTCTTCTGGACTCTAAACTCCTCGAGGGTAGGGCCTGTGTCAGATTTATTTTTAATCCCTGCAGCAGCTATCACAGTTCCTGGAATGTTGGAGATCCTCACTAAATATTCATTGGATGAATAAATGAATAATGCACAAACATCATGGTCAGGAAAACCTTTGTGGCTATTTGCCATTTCCAATAAGGAAACTACCCTATCTTTAAGATGGATTGGTTCCTAAATAAAGCTGCAATTTCTGAAGCAGAGTGGATTCTGATTCTGATTTGTGAAAGACAGCAACCACATTATTGAGGTATAAATGCAAGGAAGAAGTGTATGCTCGACAACTTCTCTCTCTCTCTTGCTTGCTCAGTCTGGCTTTCCCTCTTGCTCTCATTCTCTCTATTTCTTTCTCCCTCTTTTGGTAACAGATGTCAACCTCAGTTAGATTCAGCTCAACTTATTAGTGCGTGGCTTTTAGCCAAAAGCAATTCACATTTGCAGAAGTGTACCATCACATAGTCGTAATAACAGAAATGTGTTCTTTTTAAAAATGCATGTGATAAGACACATATGGAAGAAGAAATCTGTACATCTCTCAGGCCTTGTTGTCATAATGAAAACTTGGGGATGAATCCTGTAGAATATTAACATACAAGCAAAAGTCCCTTTGACACGTTAAAGAGCCAGAGTTTTAACACACACTGATCAAGCTTTGATACCGGTATGGTCCCTACATTCGGAGAACTATACCAGGCATCCCTTGTCCTGATCACTGCTCTTAAGAACATTCAATTTTGATTCTCACCTTCAGAGGTAATATTTAGTGTATCCAGGTACATTACGTGCTTATATTCACTAGGCTTATGTTTAATTTCTCCTAGATATGAAGTGTAATTAACATGTAGCACAGTCTCCCTATGGTGATGAAAGAAACTCACAGCCCTGAAGGTATTACAAATAAACTGAACAAATGGTTAAGAAATGAGGAGAGGGAGGTGAACCTTGAGAGAGGAAAGCATACAGATAGATGGATATTGTGAATCACCTACTGTCACCCTGATTGAAAGACTCCTTGGCTTTACTTAGATATTGGGGAGTGACAGCATTTTAAATAATGCATATAACATCTTGTAATATATCCATCTACCCACAACTGGGAAAACTAGCACTAGGTTCCAGAGGTATGTGTATGTTGTCGAGGCTACGGCCACAGAGAAAGGGGCAGGAGGTTTCTAAGGCATCACTGTACTGTTGATGGATCTAAGATCCATAACAATTTTCAAAAGTGGTAAAGGATGGGTAAGCCTCTTTGCTCTGAGCCCCAGAAAGTCCAGAACACATGATAAGGGCTCAGTAAATATTACCTGCTCTTTTTTTTTTTGCATGGGCAGGCTCTAGGAATCAAACCTAGGTCTCTGGCATGGCAGGTGAGAACTCTGCCACTGAGCTACTGCTGTCCACCCTACCTGCTCATTTTTTTAAAGGTCTAAAAGAGAATGGACAGATAGTTTCCCCTTCAGCTGTCAGGAAAAAACTTATGCCCGTACCTTTTCTTACCTGACCAACCAGAGCAAGAGTCAGCAAAATTTTTCCAGAAGGTATCAGAAAGTAAATACTTTTAGCTTTGTGGTCAAGATGATCTCAACTCTGTCTTTCTGGTGCCAAAGCAGTCACAGGTAATATGTAAATGAGTGAGCATGGCTGCGTTCCAATAAAACTTTATTTACAGACACCAACACTTGAATTTCACATTATTTTCACTTGTCACAAAATAGTCTCCTTTTTTTTTTTCCTAACAGTTGAAAAATGATTGCATTTGGCCTGTGGGCAGTCTTTTGCCCATCTCTGTGCCAGAGGATTACATCAAATCACACCTGTGACCCTGCTCACAAATCTGGGTTCACACTTCAGTCACAAATGATACCACCAAACCTCTACTTTTCCAGCCAGACTGTACACACTTTCCAATGTATGCCCAATAACAAAAAACCCAATCAAATATTAATCTTGCATATGAGATCAAATCAGTAAATGACCACAGTTGAAGCTGCTAGAACAAATCTGAGCAATGTGGGGACATCTGAAACGTGGCATGAGTCAAGGATTCCAATGACTTCACACCAAGGCTCCAGGAAAATGTCATTAATTACATGTCACTAAAAGAACAGGTTGTGGCTGCCTGGACACAAAAGTTTGGTATTGTGAGCCTAAATGCAAGAAGACACCAAAACCCACACTGAGCATAATATCTTACTTAATTCAAAGATGATTCTAAATAACTACCAGTTGGTTATAACTTAGGATTATTACTAGGCGAATTTTCGAGGACATTTAAAAAGCTCTATATTCTACTACTAATCTTTTGGATCTAGTTTTATCAGTTTTCTTGTTATCATAGTCCTCATGTTGTTTGACTTTCGATAGAAAGATAGAATTAACAAGCACTGAATATATATAAATATACAGTTATTTATAGGCTGAATTCTTAGAAAGAACCAAGAGGAAACTGGTATAATTGAGGCAGCTTCAAACATTGCCAATGGGCTGTCGCCGGCACATACAGATGACCCTTGGAACCCACTTCCAATCAGGAGGGCGCAAATGTGGAAATGGTTGCCCTGTTGAGGACCTGGATTTATACTCCTCCAGCCCTTGTATCACGCCTGGTGACCCAGGACACACATATCCATGCAGGTGGACTGTGGGGAGGAAGATCACTAATGGCTCATACAGAGACTGAAGTCCTCGCCTTGCCCTCATTAGCACCACCTTCTAACACCTGATGCTGCTGGCCACAGATTTGCAGTAGAGAAGCCTTTGGGGCAGCCAGAAAAGAAATGAGGCTTCCGAGATGTCAATCCCAACCGAACTGTCAAACAACAACATCAGCTACTGAAACCACTTCCAGAGGGCTACAGAAACCTGAAAGGAACATTCCATGGCCTGAATAAAATTAAAGTTTAAAAAACAAAACCAGCAGAACCTTCTGGAAAAGTGAACTAAGGCATGGATTTGATGATATGCTAAACACCACCCTGATGCCCTGGCAAAACTAATTCTTTTACAAAACACAAGCAACCTTCTTGCCATTGGCATTTGCTGAGTTATTCTTCTAGAAACCGTGAAAAATCCATGCATCCTCCATTTCCACCTTTGGTCCCAACTATAATAGACGTCTGCTGACTTAAATTAACCCGTAGTTCCTAAAACTGTGATGCTAGACCTATATAATGACCAGCAACTAGAGGAGTTCCTCTCTGGCCACGTGGCTGGCATGGTAATGCTGCAGTCAGATGTCACAAACCCAAAAGACAAGATAGACATCTTTCTTAATTTGAAAGTCTCCCTGTTGGAAGAGATAAAATGGCTAAGATCAACCATATTTAAGAGAGCGGTGTGTGGTTTGTTCATAATTTAAGAGTGTCCAATAAAATGTCTTGGAAATGGCTCTCTGTTAGCTAACAAAGCCTTTAGTTAAGTATACTTTTATGAGCTTTTCATTAACAGAGTAGTGAGGCCTTGATGCTGAGGTGCCAAACCTCCCCACGTGGCTAGAAATCATTTGGCACACTTTCAGCCATTTCCATCTCTGTCGTAGGTCCAAGGTTTGCGATTAAAAATGTAATCTTTGTAGCATGTGCAAAACCCAAAGGCTTGAAGTCCTATGCATCGAATATGATTATAACAGCATTTGGCAGCTCTTCATGGATGGCACATATTAATTTATGTCAACTGGGCACAACTCGGGGCATTTCCTCATCAGGGACCCAGGAGTAAATGAAAGCTGGCCGTTGCCCATTGGAGGCTTTTGAAAATTATTATTAAGATGTCCAAGAAATGAAGACAAGAACTTACTTTGCAGAATTGTTCTTAGGTTTTGCCTTTTCGACAGCCTGTAAATGGAAGAAAAACACGCAATCAGACAACATTAACAGACAGAACCTCTGCAACTAGTTACCCAAAACGATAAGCAATATAAAATATTCTTGGGAAATGTAAGGTTCTAACCGAAGCAGGCCACTCTAGATAAGCCATTGGGAGACCCCCAAATGCAATTTTCCTCTCCCGGGGAATGTGGTTATCTGCTCGAATGTGGCTTCCAGACACAGGCAGGCATTGTCAGGTCTCTCAGGTGGGCATCTCGGCTTTCCTGTCCCTGAGGGTCCTGACACGATTGGAATGAGAGAGTAGGGAAGGAGGTGTAGCGGGAATGGTTATTGGCACATCCTGGATTTGGGGATCTGTGGGATTCACCCTGACATCACTACTGACACCTGGCAGCACCTACTCAGTGATGAGAAGGCCCAAAGTGTCCACTGCCCAATTCGTTTCTATCAGCTGGCTCCACCAAAAGGGCAAGGGATGATAGAATGCTCAGATCAATTGCCTCCTGTGCAACTTTTCCAAAAACACACCCCAAATTATCGAAATGAGGAAATCTCTGGGCCTCTCGGCCAGCGTTGCCTTAGACGTGGAGACTGGTTCCAGTCTGTTGCTGAACCCATTGATCTGTGGACAGTCCATCTATCATTCATGAAAAGAGCTAGTGATCTTCACAGTATATTAGAAGAAACAACTCCGATCATCTGTCAACAGCCCTCTTATTTCTGTTTCCCTCTCCACAGGGATTTCATCTCGTTCGATTCTTCTGGAATTAAAATGTTGCTAAGCAACACAGCTGGGGGCGCTGATGGCAGAATGGCTACAGTCTATCAAACTGTTTAAGCACCTGGTGGGTTTTCGTGGTTATTTTTTTCATACTTCTGCAGCATAATTATGTAATCAGAACCAAACCTGTCCTCCCCATAGACTTTTTCAGGCTACAGAAATGGCAGCTCATTCAGAGAGCCATGAAGCAGTGGTTTGACTATCTCAGGGTCACTCCGATCCTTTAAAAAAGTATCCCTTTGGGGACCTTTACATTTGTGAATCCTAGAGGCAGGTGAGGGCTAAGGAGGAGAGAACAGTGCCGCAAATCAGAATGCAGAGGCAACAACCTGTAACAGACACAGCATATGATCGACCATTGGACTTGGGTGACTAGTGGATAAACATATTACACTGAGCCCTTCTGTGCATAACAATAACTCAATGCACTTAAAAGCCAATATTTCCTGGATAAATGAAGCTCTCCTCACATTTTGCCGATAGGGTTAGAAACCCAAGTCCTTCCGGTTTAGGAAAGTTTAGGGTCTATTGCTAGAGAAATGCCCATTAATATCTGGGCAGTTTTTTGGCCTGGTAGGCCAAAGTCATTTTCTCACCATCTGTGACTGAGGTTGAGTTTTGGCAAGGGCTCAAATGGTAAGAAAGCAAGAATTATGTGTCTGGCTGGTCCAATTCACCTCTCACATGGGTCTAAGAGATGAAGCTTGTCCCTGCGCAGTCCTGGATAGGATACCTACGTCGCTCACTGGGCACATTCTGCCAGGTCAGATGAAAGAAAGGAAGAAGTGGGTCTTGACAAAGATGCTGGGAGCTAGACATTAACCTTTCCTACAGTAGTGGTACCGAATCTGCTCACACACACACACACACACACACTCACACACACACACACAGCGATGTCTGACCTTCTGATCATCTTTGTGCCCCTTAACCCTGGTTGATCTGAAACAGAGTTTGGTAGCGGGCTGAGGACATGTCATTGCAGAAGTCACATGAATCCACCATTTTCAATCCCTTAAAACCTGGGGGTGCAAAGATGGCTCAGTGGTAGAATTCTCGCCTGCCATGAGGGAGACCCAAGTTCAATTCCTGGCCTGCGCACTTCCCAAACAAACAAACGAAAAAATGAAAGTGCTAAAAAAAAGTCAGCAAATGGTGCTGCAATAAGGAAATACACACATGGAAAAAGAATGAAATGTGACCCTCGCCATAAAGCATACAAAAAATGTAATCAATTCTCTTCTTGAAGACCTAGCTTATGATAAAGTAATGGGCACTGTGTTTAAATAGTTTCCGTTCTCTTCCAAGGAATGCTGGATGTGATCATTTGAGCAGGCCTGGCAGAAGATGGGGGTGGGAAGAAATTAAAATGACGTTGCTTAACCTACCTTTGATTCAGAGATGTGTGTGTGTGTGGGGGGGAGGATGTATGTATGTTTAATGTTCCCTTTTCTCTGGGTTTCAGGATCATCAATTATATACAGTTATTCTTCTCTAATCAGGAAGAACATAATCATGTCTGAAGCCAGTTTCTTTGAAACATATGTCTTTTTATACAGTCATCATAGGGAAATAACTTCATTCAAATTAATTCTTTCTGAGCTGCTTGACCTATTGACTGAAAATATCCATGCTGAGAGGTTGTCTTTCCTGTGGAAATGAACTTGGGATTATTAAGGAATCCCAACAATTCTAGTCAGCTGTGCTCAGGTTATCTCTGAATCAAATGGTTGCAGGGAGTTTCAGACAGCTAGGAGAAACAGCTTACCATTTGCATTCTTCACTCTTACCGGAATTTGACTTTGTCTTATTCATGCTATGAGGAATTATTAAATTAAGTGACTTTAAAGATGTTTTTAAGTGAATTATTTGAATGCAAATGCCATCTGCCCCCTACGGTATAAGACTTCTTCAAATTCACAAGGAGGAAACTAGTCTTTTGAAGTGATGGGCGTTAAGAAGACAATTCCAAGTGCCAGAATGTGCGACTTGCTGCAAAAGGAAGGAAATTAAAATGAAACCACGCAGTATAATTCACCAAGCATTAAGAGGGTTACATATTGATATTACAGCTAATTTTGAGTTTAAAAACATACATTAAAGTAATTTAAACTGATTGGAAAAGGGAGGTTAGATAGTTAACTGTTATGCTGCTTTGATTTCTAATTTCTATATGCTTTTAAGAACTTATATTACCCTTATTTTGGGTCAGGTTTCCCTAACATCGTATTCCTCGTGCCACAGAGAAAGTTCTAGCATGAAGAAAGATGATAAGAGAAATGAAAGTGCTAAAGAATATACTTCAGTAGCCTTTATGGTATAGTAAGGGGCAGTGGGTTGGAATGGAAAGACTGTTGTGCTGGAAATCTGAAAAACTATGTTTGGGGCCCAGATTTACCAATTACTATCACAGTATCAAATCTTTACAGCTATTCCAATGAAGATTGTAGCAGCCACTGTTTGTCTCTCCATGCTAGGAGAATACAATGCTTCTGTCTCAAAGCCCTACCTGGGGAAGACATTGCTGGGTTCAGATTCCAATGCAAAGCCTAAGCCAGCAGGGAAAGAGGGCCCTATATTGTCACAATGGAGCCTCTTTCCTGAATCCTCTCAGGGCTTGGTAGGACAGAGGTCAGGACTCTTGAGGTGGGGCCGGTGGCACAGGGAAAAGTATATGTGCGTATTCTCAACACACACACACAGACACGTGTGCAGACACAAACAGGCCTATACTCTAAGAAGGCCTAGGAATCATTCCCATTTCCCAGGTGACTCCTCCATTACTTCACTCCAAAGAGAGGGTCCTTTTCTTTTTCAACTCACATTTGACCTGAGGTGGGGAAAGACCTAGGAATGGTATGCTCGGTGAGCCTCTTCTCTAACGTGGCATTTGAGAAGTTACATTCCCAGGGAGAAGATGCTTCTCTCCTTCCAAGGAACTGATGCCTTGCTCATTACCAGTACTGTACTCTTCGTGGCATCCTGCTAAGAAGCACATTTATTTCGTCAGGAGGGAGGATGTAGCTAAGGCCATGTTCATGGTTGCTCACTCATTAAATCACTGTTCTTAAAAAGGAGAAGGGCCTTGCATTTCTGTTCTGCAGAGAATCCTTGTGTTGCACTGAGGCTTGAAGGCACTTGAGGACTACACTTAATTCCAAGGGCTATAAGAATGCAGAGCTAGCACCAAAGAAGGAAAACAGAAAGGAAAGAAGGAAGGGAGGGAGGGAAGAAGGGAAGGAGGAAGAAAGAGAAAAATGTCCCAGTTCAGTGAATCCCATCCTCCATGGCATACACAACATTTCTTTAGATAAAAAAAAAAGCTATATATTAAGCAATCAGGAAACTTGCTAGCCATCTTCTGTGTAATGATCAAAGTTCTGCAAAATTGTGTAGTAAGGTAATTCTGTACCAGTGATTATATCTCAGTAAGTGCTATACTAGTCCAAGAGACAAGTATTTCATGTTTACAGGAAACTTAGAGAATATTTTTGGGTTTTTCAGAAACATGTCCTAAGCAGTTATAGCCAGACTTAAGACACTACCTCCCCTCTATTCCTGAGCTGTAAAGAAACTAAACTCAAGGCAATCTATTTCCTGGACATTGAGACTGTAAAAGGGAGCCCTTGGATGGTATAGAGACATTGTAAGCACTGGGCTCATTTTACAAGGCTATATGTTAAGTTACTTCTTTCCTTTTTAATTAATGATAATGCTGTCAGTCGAGCATAAAATGTGATTCTGTTAGCATTGCTCCTAAAAGGCTTTCTATTTCTTGCTTATGTTTTTTCCCGGGCTCTTATGAGCAGATATATTCAAACTGGATCTACACAATGTGTTTCTTGATAAAAAGTGAAAAGTCAAACATCCAGATCATTTCAAATACCTGGATACTAGGTGTTACAGAAACAAGACAGAAGAACACATTGTGTCTGTTGCTGTTGATTTGCTTTTTTTTTTCTCATTATTTTACTTTTCCCATGGTTGTTGTGTGAGACACAGCTATACCTAAACCCAGTGAGATATACTGGTAAATTGCATCGATTGTCTACATTCAGAGACAAAACTCTTCTATTAACAAATGAACTCATCATTAGGCTATTCACATGGTCTAAAATCAATAACTACAGAATTGGTTAAATCAATTCATGAGACATACACTGAGGGCACTTGCCCAAATATTAAAAAACAAAAAAAAGGAGCTGCTTAATTACAGCACTTAAATAGATTTCATGGAAATGAGTGAATCAGCAAGAGGCATAATACCCTTCCAGGCTGGGGTTTCAGTTGGCAGTGTGCACACACAGTCAGGATGGCAGATGAAGAGGCGAAAATATCCCTCAATCCATTTTTGCCAGCATTTCTGACTTTTCATCCAGATACTACCACCTTTAGGAAAATGCCACCACCCGCCATGCTTACCTCTCTGCACGGGTGTGTGGAAGGCGTGTGGGAATGTCTTGCATTTGAACCTTGAATCAGTTGGAAGCAAAAACAAGTTCCCTACCCTTAGAACAGTGGGTTTCCCACATTTTCATTCAATGCATTTTTTTTCTGTGCTTTACTATGCAGTAGGCCTGTGCTAGACATGGAGGGAATGGGAGTGGAATCTTAACAGGCAGAGGCTGGTAGGCTCTGTGCCTTGCCCTTAAAAGTCACTCAATGAATATTGACTAGGGAATGACTTGGAGATGCTGTGGAGTCTGAGGGGCCCAGCACTGTGCCCTAGGTATGAAGGAATATGGGAGGATCCTAGCCTCTGTGGTTAGAGAGAAGGGTGCCTCCCTAGGAAGAGGTGAGTTCCCGGCTCATGTGCATCTTAGTCCTTCCTGCAAGGGAATGTGAGGCTCTTTGTCCCACATGCCAAAGAGGAAGGAGTCCAGAGCTGACTTGGCATGGTGAATTTCCCATCCTACTCTGTGGGTGTCTTCTTCACTTTCCCTGTAGCTCCTGCTTGGTGTGACTGTTATTACCTCTCACCCAGACTATGGTCACCACCTCCTCCCTTGACCATCTGGCCTCCTTACTCTGCTCCATTTTGTGATCTGCTGCAAGATGAACCTTCCAAAGGCTCCGTTTGGATCATGCCACTCTCTTTCTCAGAATCCTTCATAGCTCTCCCCACTGCCCACACACCAATGTCACCCAGCCTGCCATTCCAGACACTGTTGTGGCTGAACAGTCATCTCCCAGAAGGTCCTACTTGTCTCTGCAAGTGTCTCTCACTAGCATGGGCACCGATGAGAGTTTTTGAAGTGTCTGTCCCAAAGAGGACAGGGTAGCAGCATTTGGGGGCACATGTACTCTTTTAAGGCTGATTCCCTTCAGGCTCTTCAGCTGGAAAGAAGACCAGTTTCTAAGATCCATTTGCCAGCTGGTGATTTCCTTTCAAATTAAACTTTTGGTTTACTTAACTTAGTGAGAGATGTACTGTCTTTGGTGAAGAACTTCTCACCCACAAGAGGCATCGGTTGACACTAATCATTCTTCTCCAAGTGGAGTGATCATGGAGACACCAGGCAGAGTGTCTAGGTATTGGCTTCAGGTCTTTATCTTTCCCCATTAGAAAGGCCAGTGTTTGTGGATTTGAAAATTGAGCTTCCTTTCCCCCAGCCAATTCAAACCCTCTTGACCCTGGTGCTAGGGGGATCTCACCTACAGGATGACAAGCGTCCTTTGGTGGGAGCTAATTAACACCAAACACTACCTCGTCTAACCAGAAAAATGTGCAAAGTATTATTCGTAGCACATAGTAAGTCTTCAGTGATGTAGGCATTCCAAAATCTAAATGGATTTAGCAAACATGGATTAACACCTTGCATTACATGGTAAGTTTTTTTACAATTTATGAAAGAATGTTTTTATAATTGTACCATACTCCAACATTTATAATAAGGTTCCCTGTCTCTGTTGTACAGTCCTACGTTTGTTTTTTAAATTTTTATTCTAGTAACATACGCAACTTAAAATTTCCCCTTTTAACCCAAATATATCCTATATTTTAATGCCCTTGTCTGTAATACATACTTATACACACAAGTGTTTCACACACACACACACGCATATATATGCATATATTAGCTATATAATGTATGTTTCAGGGCTAAATACAGAATCTGAATCCACATTCATTAGCAAGGAACAAGCCTTGGCAAATTTTTAAATGTTTAGTATAATGTTCCAAAGACTGCTATGGCTCTGTGGAAAGGGAGGTAGGTGGTCCCACATATTTTGGTAAGGGCTGCTTCTTTTATCTGCCTGTCCCTTTGTATTTTGAATGATTAAGCTTGGATTGGTAGCTAATCTCAAATTTGGATAGCTGTTCTGTGCACTTAAACACTTATACTCTTTGCTCGTGATAAATAAATAGAAAAAATATATATGGCTGCTTAAGAATAAGACAGATTCT
This sequence comes from Tamandua tetradactyla, assembly GCF_023851605.1. Classification (NCBI taxonomy): domain Eukaryota; kingdom Metazoa; phylum Chordata; class Mammalia; order Pilosa; family Myrmecophagidae; genus Tamandua; species Tamandua tetradactyla. The sequence continues at coordinate 8,423,668 of NC_135353.1, forward strand.
ATTTTCCATGCATAACTGCAACCGACGTCCTTCGTGCCTGTAGCCTGGCTGGCGGCTTTTCGAGCAGATGGCAGATATTTGGGGGGAGGAAGCGGCAGAGTCAGGCAGGCTTGGGCCTCAAACCAAAGTGCCAGTACATTTTTCAAAGCCAGCATATAAATCTCACAATCTTGCCCTTTCAGTTTGGCAAGGTATTTTATTACACAGTCTTTGCTGGAAATGTTCCTACTGCTGTAGGTGCATTCTCGAACCCTGATTCAACTCCAGACTTGGAAGCTTCCAATAGATTTAGATGTGCAAGCTGCATTTCCTGGGACATTTGCTAAGGACTCCAAGACAGTATGTCCCAGCTTCAAACGTGGATTGGGACCCAAAATAGGGTAATGGAGAGGCCTAAGAGAAAGGACGTGAGTGGACCGAACAGGGGGTGGTGCCTCCGTTCCAATCTCCGCTTATTGCTTCCCAGCCTTTCAGAGGTGCCTGCCACACAGATGTGCTGCATTGTCTGTGTGAATTGAAAGGACATGGGCAAAGCTGGTGCACGAGAGACTTATCTGTTCTGAAATGCTGGATTTGACCCATTTTTGTTTCTGCTTGGGTCTTGGGGCAAGCAACACGTCGTCACAAGGGTGTCATTTAAGGTGGCTGTGAGCAAAAATGCCAAGGTAAGCAAAATAGCCTTGACTTTGCAACTGAAATGCTCCCAGACAGAGAAATCATAAATTGTAAGTGGACATCAGCCAGGAGTTGGTCATTAGCTGTGACAAGCACAACCCGTAAAAACACTGTGCTTCTAGACATCTCGATGTTTTCAAGGCATTCTATTATTGGACGTTATGAATCCAATATTTGATCCTAAAAGTAGAAGACCTAATTACAATGGAAAAACTTCAGCATGTGTGTTTGTAAATGGTCACACACTTGCCTCGAGCACATTAAAAATCACATCATACGAGACCTAAGCAGTTTCTTATTAATCTAGTCTCTATGTTAATACAGCCAAATGGGAAACACAATCTTGGGACTACAACGGCCAATGCTGTTCTATTAACCTTATATGTTATCCTATTTACTCTCCTGTCTTTAATGAACAAATGAAAACGTCCTCTCAATCTTTAATTGCTGGAGAGTTTGAGGATGACAATGTGTGGATTTTAGTTAGTGACATTCTGCAGCTTTAACGACCCGACTCTGTCATTTTGCAGGAGATTTCAATGAAAGGCAATGACAGATAAAATGTTTGCATGAAAAGACTCTATCAAAGTTATTTTGCACCTGGTTTCATCCTAATCCATCTGCTGTTTTTTATAGCTCTGACAGGCTGACCTCTCTCGCTGTATGTGCTGTATTGATGTCATTATGGAAAAGGCCTTCCCCAGCCTCTCTGCTGATAACAAAGTAAATGGAAATGTAGAGAAACCTTGGGGAGGTAACAACTTGTTCAGCATGATGAGGGAGAACTGTGGCTGAAAAATAGGAACGCTTACAGCAGGGGAGAATATCTGTTGTCACTACAGTATATCCACTTCAAAAGAGCTGGCTGTTAGCAGGAGTACAATTTATTCCGTCTTTTTCATTAGCAAACTTTAAACATAAAAGCAGACTTTAATTTACCTTGGCTACAATGTTTTGAAACTTCAACATGCATCACAGGGATAAGGAACTCATCCCAAAGCTGCCAGAATGCTCAGATTTGCTGCTAACGAGTAATTCATTTCAGTTGTAATTAGCAAATAGCAACCTAGCCAGTATGCACACCCAACTACTGCTACTACTACTACAACAACAACAACAAAAATACAAACACACACGCAAAAAACTGGATAAAATATTAAACCAAAATAAAAAGACTTGGATTTAAAGCACCCTGTTTTGTGTGTGCAGTAATTAGAGCTCTGCAGACAGAAAGTAAATTTAAGAAGTGGAAGGGAAGAAGAAAACATTTTTTTTTCTGTAAATGTTAATATGCTTCAGGAGCAGCTCTGCTACTTAGTTTCTCCGCGCCTCTAGTTGAAAAGTCCAAACATCTCTAGCAATGTGCTTTAAATTAAGTACAAATTTCAAAGGGTACTAGCCTATTCCTTAGGCAGAAAACTAAATAAGAGAGGGTTGAACAGAATTGGGTACATGGGAGCGACTTACAACAATGTAGCCAGACACAACTTATTAGAAGGGCTTTGGGCTCAAACACATTTGAACTGCTCAGATCTGCTTTGAAGGCACCAAAATATGGCTCCTTGGTTTATCCAGAGTCCTTTAGCTGAGTCTGGTCACTAATTAAACATTTCCAGCCATAGTACCTGTGCCGGTTTGAATCTCGTGTGGACCCCAGAAAAACCATGTCCTTTAATCCTCATTCAATATCATTTTTGATTATTCCCATGGAGATGTGACTTACTCATTTGTGGGTGGTGACTTTTGATTAGATGGTTTCCATGGAGATGTTTCCCCATTCAAGGTTGGGTTGCTTACTGGGGCCCTTTAAGAGGGAACCATTTTGGAAAAAGCTTAGAGCCAGGAGAGCCCACACAACCAGAGTCCTTTGGAAAAGAAGAAGGAAAATGCCCCAAGGGGAACTTCATGAAACAAGAAGCCTGGAGAGAAAGCTAGCAGAGATCACCATGTTCACCATGTGCCTTTCCATTTGAGAGTAAAACCCTGAACCAAAACCTGGCCTTCTTGTACCAGAGTATCCTTCCCTGGATGCCTTAGATTAGACAATTCTATAGCTTTGCTTTAATTTGGACATTTTCACAGCCTCAGAACTATAAATATGCAACTTAATAAATTTCCCTTTTAAAAAGCCATTCCATTTCAAGTATATCACATTCTGGCAGCTTGCAAACAAGAAGAGTACCCATTTTCCAAACTTCTGACTGAGTTAAATACGATCATCTGAGGTTCCAATCTAACTCACAATGATAAAAAGATAGCATCTGTGCTGGTTTGAAAGGATATATGTACCCTAGAAAAGCCATGTTTTAATCTTAATCCCATTTTGTAAAGGCAGTGTTTCTTCTAATCCCTATTCAGTACTGTATGTTTGAAACTTTAAATAGATTATCTCCCTGGAGATATTACTCCATCAAAAGTGGTTGTTAAACTGAATTAGGGGGAGAAGTGTCTCCACCCATTCCAGGTGGGTCTTGATACTGGAATCCTATAAAAGAGAACAACAAAAGAGAAAGCCACCAGATTCTGAGAGAACAGAACAACATAGCCACGAGAAGCAGAGAATTCACCAGCCAGCGACCTTTGGAGATGAAGAAGGAAAACATCTCTCGGGGAGTTTGATGAAACAGGAAGCCAGGAGAGAAGCTAGCAGATGATGCTGTGTTCACCACGTGCCTTTCCAGATGAGACAGAAACATCGACCGTGTTCACCATGTGCCTTCTCACTTAAGAGAGAAGCCCTGAACTTCATCAGACTTCTTGAACCAAGGTATCTTTCCATGGATGCCTTAGATTGGACATTTCTATTGACTTGTTTCAATTGGGACATTTTCTCAGCCTTAGAACTGTAAATTATTAAATTCCCCCTTTTTGAAGCCATTCCATTTCTGGTATATTGCATTCTGGCAGCTAGCAAACTAGAACAGTATTAATATTAAAATGCCCTAAAGGCAGTTTCTACCAAAACCTATTTCATTTATGGTGTTTATACTTTTTAGGTCTGCTGTTTCTAACACCAACCTGAGAAGAATGAGGTGTGACAGATCCATGCCCAGACCTAACCTGGCTTCAGAATTCAGGCATGGCACACCATCCTGCCACTGGAGTAGAGCAGACTACACAGCATAAATCAAACATCATGATATCATTCTACAATTTGTGCTGAGAACTTTGGGGTTTGGCCACCATACATTCTCAAAGCCTTCGGAGTCGGTCAAATTGCAGATAACTTAAAACTTTAAAGACAGCAATTTTATTAAGCCTTTCAATACTATTTCTTTGTCAAAAAAAAAAACAGTTGAGACTGATTAGGCTGCTTATACTGAAAGAGAAGCACAAGGTCTATATGTTTAGATCTTTTATTGAACTGCAAGCATACCATCAATAACTGCTTCTCAGCTGTAAATGAAAATTGATTCCAGGTTTAACCCCTCATTTTCAGGGGTTCCTTTAATCCTGAGAAACAGAAGAAGAAAAGTGTGACCAAAGAGAAAACCAAAGGCTCAGTGGTATGAGGTGGGGATGCAGAGAACACAGCACATACCTGTTCCTAAGAGCTGCCTGTCCAAGTGGACTATGTCATTCCCTGGCCAAACCCCAGGGTACTCATCACAGCTCCACAGCCTGCCCTGGGTAACTGGCTTGAAAATGGCAATTCAATAATGTGGAAGGCCAGGGTTGGATTTTACATCTATGAAGCCAACAGTGGCAGGTGAAAAAAGAAAATGTGGTCAACTGGGTGATGGACTTCATGTAGACCTCCAATACCAACTCTGTGGGTGATAGCCAACTTAAAAAAGAGAACAGATCACAACACGTTATGTTCATGCATATGCTACATTCAAATCAAACCCTATTCTGCAACATCAAAGTGTTCAATGCTAACTCCAGGTGGTTCTTTCTTTCCCATTTCAGGAGAGCTCCTGAGAGAGAATTAAGGTGAATGCGGTATCACAGCAGATCCTTTAAGCCTTTCTCCAGGGTAGAGTGAGAGCCCAAAAAAGAGAAGGTAAGAAGTGCAATCAAAAGGTCTGACTCAATTCTCCACCCACACTAGTCCTTTGAAGGAAATCTTTTAGTGACATGTAATTAATGACATTTTCCTGGAGCCTTGGTGTGAAGTCATTGGAATCCTGGCCTTTGTTCATGGGACCTTGAGTTTAAACCTTGCCAGGGCTCAAAGGGGAGGAAAGGTGGTTTGTAACCAATAAATATTTGCCTTTGAGGACCAGTTAGGACACTCAACCCAGTTGTGAACAGATCCCTGTGGACACCAAGGTCAAAGGCAATGCCACCTGTTTACTTCTATACCCTAAAGAGGGACCTCCAGTCAACACTTTAGAGAACAACAAGGAAGGATAACCATCCATTTGTGTAGTGCTTATAGTTTTCAATGTATTTTCTTGTACACGACATTTATTTGCTCACCGCAATAAACCTATAAGCCAGGCAAGACAGGAGTGTCTTAGTTTAGTAAAGATGAGAGACCTGACACTTTGAGACCTTGAGTTGTCCAAGGTCACATACGTAGCTCCTATGTGATAGAGCTGGGATTCCAGCCCAGGCATCTCATTCCAAATGCCAAGAAAAGGGAAAGTGAATGCATATAACATCTGAAAGAATGTGAATCTTTTAGCTTGTTATCATTAGTAATAACAGCGATGAGAATGAGCACTGAATGGAGTGAACACTTACATTACATTCATGTGTTTAATCCTTGAATCATCAACACAAGCCAGTGAGGCAGGTGCAATTGCTACCTACACTTTATTGACACTTAGCTCTTTTGCCCAAGGTGACTCAGCTTGCTTGCAGGTGGCAGAGCCACAGGATTCAAACCCATGCCTGTCTGTCTCCACACCTGTACTCTCAACTGCCCTCCCACACTGCCTTAGAACCCAGCTTAGATATGCCTGCGTCTTAAACAGTCCCAATCATGAAAACAGAATACAATGGGGAAAGTGGAGTGAACACACACCTTGAATTTTCAGGGTAAAAATCCCTGTTATTTCTCCATTGAAACATTGTGCATATGTGATTGTGTATCTATGACTTTTAAGGGTGATTAGAAGATAAAATGTTGGGTTAAAAGTGTCATGTGATACCCCTAATGCCCTGTGGTTGACCATCTGGAATTTTTAGTATGCTACAATTCTCCCACTCAAGCCCATGCTTCTTTTCCCCATTTATAGGAATAATACTTAGCATTTGAGCACATCCTAATTGCTCTGTGGTTGGTTGCACATATGACCTGCAGGTTTGCTCAGCCTGGCCAATACTGCTGTGGAAGTTGGTAGTCATAGGTATAGTTTATAAGAGACTTGTCTCTGAAATGCCCCCCCCCAGAAATATGCATGTCTTGATCCTATATTTCATTTCATTTGTGCATTTGAAATGTTTTCTTTTGGTTTTCTTTACATTCCAAGCTACAACATATGGTCTCAGGAGCTTTCTGGCAATGATAGTGCTTATAGTCATTTAACCTGCACAATTTGAGTTTCCTTGGGTTGAGTCTTAGAAGGCAGGTGGCTTTTTTGGTCAACTGAGGCTATGAATGCAGAATGTGTATCCACTGGCTTTTATGAAGATTTCTGAACAGACCTGTAAATTGACCCCCTCAGCGCATAGCTCAATGGGCCAATATATTTGTTTATAAGGTCCCCCCAATCACCCTGCAATGAATAGAATGATTCTGCAAACATGCTGTTCAGAAAGGAGGCCCCAAACTACTCTACAGATTCACATGAGACAGAGTGTCTAACTCAGTGCCTGGGAGAGAGTAAAGATGGCTGCATAAGTGGGAGCTCTCAATGCTCCTCTTTCTGATGTTGCTGAAGTAGGACTGTCCTCGTTCATTATAAGCTGAAGGGAACGGTACCATATCCTGTACATGGGAATACATCATTTCATCTGAAAAATAAAGTGACTTTGGTGGTTCTTCAGCAAGTTAAACATAGAATTACCACGTGACCCAGACATTCCACTCCTTGATATCTATCTAAGAGAGTTCAAAATTGGTGCTCAATAAAAACTTGTACACACATGTTCAAGCAGCACTAGTCACAAAAGCCAAAGGTGAAAACAACCCACATATCCATCAGTGGATGGATAGATAAACAAAATGTGGACTATTCATACAATGCGATCTTATGCAGTCAAAAAAAAAAGTCCTGATGTATGCAACAACATGGATGAAACTTGAAGATATCATAGTGCGTGAAATAAGTCAGACACAAAAGGATACTGTACGATTCCACTGGCATGAAGTATCCAGAATAGGCAAATCCACACAAACAGAAAGCGGATTAGTGGTTGTTAGGTGATTATGGAAGGGGCAAATGGGGCATGAACGATAATGGGTGTGGGGTTTCTTTTTTTTTGTTCTTATACTGTATGGTGGGGGTCACATCTTATTATTTTTCCATCTGAGGATCCCATTATTGCAGCACCATTTGTTGAAGTTTTTGTTTGTTTGTTTTTTGTGTTGTGCATGGACTGGCAATTGAACCCGGGTCTCCTGCATGGTAGGAGAGAATTCTACCACTGAACTATACTTGAACCCAGGGTGTGGGGTTTCTTTTAGGGGTGGTGAAAATATTCTGAATTAGATAGTGATAATGATTGCACAGACAGGTGAATATACTTGATGCCACTGAATCGTACACGTTAAAATTGTCAAAATGGTAAATTACATGCTCTGTGAGTTCTGCCACAATAAAAATGAAAGAAAAATGATTTCTAACTAGACATCTTTGAGAAAAACATTGCTTTCATGGCTGCCTCTGCTACTGCATAGGCATCCTTTTGGGTCCTTAGCCTTCCAGGCCTTTCCACTATTCCTCAAACTCTGTAAAAAGGGTTTCTCTGCAAATGTTTATAACCTTGTGCCCTTTTCCTGGATGGAGCTAGGGAGAAGAAATCATCATTTTGCCTTACCCTAGACCTGCCAATCACACCTTCCTAGCAACTTATGAGTGAGAACCTGACCCCTGTTGATCTAAGGGCCGTGAGCTATGGCATGCTATGGGATGGGGCTAGCTCGCCAACCCTGGTGATCTGAGAGTCTCAGCACTTACATGGAATAATCACGTTCATCCTAAAACCCCAGATAGTTGAGCCCAACAGACGCAATGCAACTCGGTAAGGTAAATACAGAAAATAACAACTTTATAAGCTAAAAAGCAGATTGCATTTATGCAATCACATAGAGAGGAAGTCAATGTGCAAAATCTGCTTTCACTCATTGTTGATTAGTGCTTTAAACAGCTCCATGAAAAAGTCATATTGCATTTGTTAAAATCACTGATCTAGGGGTTTTTTCCTTTTTTTTTTTTTTTTTTACAAATATGATGGTCATGTCATTGACATAGTAAATGCAGAAAGCAGGAATGGCAGAGCCATTGGAAATTATTTGGCAGGAAGCCCGTGACTTAACTAAGAGGGGGCTTGCACTCAGTAAATGTGCACAAGCTGCTCTGAAACAATTGTAAAATTGGCTTAGGCCAGTATAGTGAGCTTTGTACTCAGCCTGTGCTTGTCCTTAATAAGCACCAAAGTTGCAAAGATGCAATTATCACATGTTATAAAAAATACAACTAGAGGGTGTGCCACAGAGGCTCAGCAGGCAGAGTTCTCGCCTGCCATGCCGGAGACCCGGGTTCGATTCCTGGTGCCTGCCCATGCAAAAAAAAAAAAATTGCCATTAAAAAAATACAACTAGAACAAAGTGACAAAGTGGAAGAAGAAAAGAGAGGAAAGTTTGAGTTATGTAAAATTAAAGAGGTCTTAGTTTTTTTTTTTTTTTTTTTAGATTTTAAAATTATACCAAGTGTGGGAGTTCTTGTGTGGTCAACACTTGCAATGAGAATGAGGTAGCATTTTTGTTAAACTTTTCTTTGCAGGTGAGTGTAGAATCCTACTATTTGTTGGTTATCCTGAAATACCAGTTCAAGAGCATTCATATTTAGATCTGTTTTCACTTTTGTAACTTAGCAGAACTTCACCGTTGGAAGAACTTCATCTGGTATTGGCTTAAAAAAATGCAATCTTCTAGGATTCCTTATTTTGTTTCGAGATTTTCAGCACACCCAGAAAGACCACACATGTGAGACCATTTTCTCTAGCAAAGAAAATGTGCAAGCATCATGGATGCCACACCCTACATTGCCATCCTCACGATTCTTTACAAATCAAACAGTCCAGTCTCACTGGAAATGCTGGAAATGCTAATTCCTGCCATTTCGTTTGGTGGTAAATACTGCAAATATTTTTCATGCAAAAGGGAAGAAGGCAATGGAAATGCCAAGTTTTTGGTAAATGCCTTTTGCTGGAAGGTTCATATAAGCTGGAAATGTTGGGGATTGATTCTCAGCCTGGCTCAAAAGTGGTGGGTCTGGGAAAGGCGACTAGAGCAGTTGCAATTATACCTGAATTAATGATTGTGGGCTCTAAGCTGCATGCTGGAGTCGCTAAAGCAAAGGTACACCTCACCTAAGATAAAACTTAGAGCAAGACGGGGAAGACAATTGCTATTGCTCATTGATGAATGAGATGTGGCAAGGCAAGTGTGGAGAGGTGGGAGGGGTGAAAGCAATTTTAAAAAGCTCAAAATCTCTTTACTGGAGTTTTTTATGAAAGTGTGAACTAATTCAACCTGTCCCAGAACAGTGTGCCTATCTTTGCTTCTTTCCCTCTCTCTGAGGCCCAGAGATGAAGTAGGTAGGGACTTGTGGATGTATAAATAATCCCAGCTCCTTTTGTTCCCCACTCCCCCCACCCCAGCCTTTTGGCCCCAAACCAAGTCCCAAGTTGTTCTTACCTGGTAGAGTTCAGTGGCAGTGCACTGGGTGGTCAAGGTTTTCACAGGTTCAAGGTCATCTTCATCACTGCTCAGCTTCAGGTCATCCTCAAGCATTCTACAAAAAAAACAAAACAAAACAGAATGGCATGTGAGTTGGAAAGCGTCTTATCTCAATTTCCTCAGATCTATCCTACAATAAGGATAAAATATTGGCGCTACACTCTGACAGCTACGATTTTGCTGAAGATTCAGTGGAAACTAAGACTCTTTCAGCTATTTAGATTTGGAGGTCTTGTATTTATATCTACCTCGCATACATCTTCCCTCTCTATCTTCCCCTAAATCAAGGGGGGGAGGGGGAGGTTTATTTCAGCATCTTCCAGGATACCTGACATTGATATATTTTTACTGCTAAAAGTACAATAAACTTACTGACCAATCACTGTGTAGATGGGATATGGCACTGCATCTGCACGGGACAAGATGTTTGGAATCTCTCATGAAAGAAGAGGGGTGAGATAACAGACCCTAGCTCCAAAAGCTGTGGTTGAAACCTGCTTGGGGTCGCTCAATGGCAGAGGCAAAAAGCCCATGAATTTCCATTCCCTTTCATTGTCCTCTGCTGCCAGGTGGCTCTGTGGTCACAAGATATCCCAGGGAGAAATGGCTAGTCATTAACCTTTTGATATATAACCGATCTCTTCCTGTAAAATTTGATCCAAGAGATGTAAGTCCATGATGGGGAAAAGAAATATTTCTCTCCTAAGGCAAGGTAACTGAAAAATGTGAGTGGTCTGAATTTTGGTGATGAACTGGCACTTTCAAAATTGTTTATCGAGCAGACTGAGCCATTTGTTTCTACAGGGATATTAATTCCACTGCCACCCCCTCTATCTCCAAGTTTGAGCAATGGCATGAACGGTGACTTATTATCTGAAGACAGGTTACACAGCCTTCAAAGACCAACTGGCATTCATATTTGTATTAATTAAGTGCAACTTTTAGGCAGGCCCACCTTTTTTGGACCAATGGCCATTTCCCCAGCTCTCTCTCTCTCTTACTTCTAGGCTCAGCCTTAGACTCGAGTGCCAGGCTTGAAATCCCTTCCTCAACTGTGGAAATCTTATTTCTCTTCCACTGCTCAAGCAGGTGCCATCCCTTCCACAAATGCATTCTGGAATCCTCATCTCCAAAAGAAGACCTTATCCTGCTGCGCACCAAATAACAGCTCCTTGTTTATGGATGGATTATAGCACTTCTTTCTACTCAGATACTTTCTGTGGGTCTCCTTTCCATGTGACCAGGAGTTGCAAATTATTCACCTCAGTGTCCTTCACAACATCTTCCTAAGGATGATATGGTCCACCACCTTCTTTTGGCAGACAAGGAAAGAAAGTTTCAGAGAGGTGAAGTCCTTAGCTCAGAGTCACACAGCTGTTTAGTGCTAGAACCAGTCTTAAAACTCCCAATGAACTCTGTAACATTGTACCATGCCTCCCCACCCTACCCCATGAATGGAAGTGAGAAGTGAAATGGCAGCTTCTAATTTGATAAGTTAGGGAAAGATTCAGGTCAGACTGGCTACCCAAAAACCCTCCAACTCACACAGCTCCCCACTTTCATGCTCAGCCATGTGAGACCAGGATGTGTTCATTGAAGTCTGAAAACTGAAGACTGATATAAAATATGATAGGTGGGAAGGGCAACTGTTAAGAGTTGGTTTCAGATAAACCTAATCTGCAGGATTTATGACTGACTGCCCTGCAAGAGATTCATGGATTTTTAGAAGATCTTAGAGAAAGAGAAGGAATATATCTGGACATTCCTCTTGTAGTTTTAGGCTTATGACTCTGAACAAATAATCCTTTACGCCGCCTTATGGTAAATGAAGACTGACATTCTTGTAAGCTATAGAACTCAAATATTGAAAAATTACCTCAGGCTTGTCATTAAAAGGCTTCATTTTTATATAGATATAGGTATAGATATAGATATATCTCCCAATACACATAGGAAATACCTATCTGTTAATTCAAGTCTCAGCATTCATCAAAGTAAGTGATACCTAATTCCTAGACTTTTGTGGGTCCACTATCTGTTTTGGGGCAGGTGCTAAGTATTTGACCCTCCATAACCATATCTTGGTTCTCATTGAAACCCTAGAAAGGTGACACTGTCATTAGCCCACTTTACAGATGGGAACTCTGAGGCTGAGAGAGCTTAAGGAGTTTTTCCATGATCACACAGATAGTAAATAACAGAGGAATACTTTGAACCCAGACCACTGGTTTCAGTTACAACTTCAGTATACAATAGTTTCCTAGAGTATAGACCTTACAAAGTATGGTGGATTAAGTAAAAATCATCAGGAACTGCAACAATAAAAAAAAATTTTTTAAATACAAAACTTATTAATAGCATTATGTAGTACCAGAAAATACAGAGGTGACCAAAAAAGAAAACCACAGGGGCATGTCAAAGGGACTTAGGGGTCAACCTGAAAGAGTCCCCAGTGAACAAAGCTGGAAAAATTTGAGAACCAAAATATACCATTCTGCATTCCAACCAGCAATGAAAAATTAGTATTTGATTACAACTACAATACAAAATGAATATCTGTGGTGGTCTAAAATTGCATGTACCAATAAAAGCATGTTCTTAAAGCTAATCCACTCTTGTGAGTATGGACCCATTGTAAGGAAGAACTTCTGATGAGACTACTTTGGTTAAGGTGAGTCCACCTCATTCAGGATGGGTCTTAATACTTTTACTAGAGTCTTTTATAAGAGAATGAAAATCAGATACAGATGGAGAAAGCCATGGACATCAGAAGCTGAAAGCAACAAAACCCAGAAGAGAAGGGAGAGACCAGCAGATGTCTTCATGTGCCTTGCCATGTGGCAGAGGACCTAAGGGTTGCCAGCAGTTGTTCTTCAGAAAGAAAGCATTGCCTTGATGATAACTTGATTTGGGCATTTTCCCAGCCTCAGAACTGTAAGCTAGTAAATTATTAGATTACCATTGTTTAAAGCAAACCCATTTCATGGCATCTGCTTTCAGCAGCCTAGCAAACCAAAACATTATGCAGTCAGCACTGATATAAATAAATGAATGAATAGACACATACACGGGGAGAAGGACGCATATTCCCCAGAGAAGAATTACAAATTATTTAGGTAGTTAACCAAGCAATAAAGGTTAACGTCACCAGTAATAAGTCATGCTGATATCACCTACCCCTTGATAGGTTGCAGTGAGTTGAGCCCTTGGCTTCTGCATTCTTTCCTGAAGCCCATAGCTCCAGCCTCAACATGAAAAACCATCAAACACTCAGATAGAGGTCTAGTCTTTAAAATATCTCACCAAGACTTTCAAAGTCACAAGAAACAGGAAGGACTGAAACAAGAAAACAGAAAAGTATGGCAACCAACTGTGATGTAGGATTCCGGAACAGAAAAAGAACATTGGTGTAAAAACTGATGAAACTGAAATCAAGTTTGGAGTTTAGTTTAGTTATGAACGTTGGTTTCTTAGGTTTTGCAGAGGTACCATGGTTGTATAAGATGCTGAAAATTAGGGCAACTGGGTAAAGGGTATATATGGGAATGCTCTGTACTATCCTGCAACTTCTCGGCAAATAAAAGATCCTCCCAAATTAAAAGTTGTATTTCTAAAAATATATTAGCATGGAGCCAAGAAATTTGGCTTCATCTACTGGCTCTGCTCATTGTAAACTCATATACTTAGAAAGCCACCAACCCTTTCTAGCCCCTCATCTGTTAAATGGGATAATAATGAATTTCCTTCATAGGGTGGTCAGGGTAACCTGAGCTAACTGAGTCCAAGGCATTTTAGGAAAGCACACTAACTTACTGCAGGGTATCCTTATTTAGCATTGGACATGTATCATCTCCATTAGCAATAATGGCAACCATGCTGTGAACAGGTAATCCCAAGTGGAAGTTGTGGTGAGCCTTTGTTCCTCTCACTTTAATTTCCTAAGCAATCTGGAGGTAAGCCTCTCATGGCACCCCCAGGCAGTGGAGCTCAGATGGGTCTGGAAATGGGCATGAGGTTTTCAGGCTACTGTCTTTCTGGTACAAATAGCAGATCCTGAGCCAGAGCCCAGAGCCCAGCAGTCAGCCATTATCTACTTGCCAATTAATTCTATATGATTTCACCCTGAAGTAAAATGCCCTCCAATGAACAATTCTGGAAATTACCCAGCAATTGGCATTATACAACCCCACTCATGGAATAAGCTTGGCATGGATTTGGTTGTTAATAATGGACTATTTGTTGCCTATGTTATAGTCCTGGTAAACGGAAGTCAAGAAAGTAACCAAGAAGGCAAACGGCCATTAGTTATCTCTGGAGAGGTTAGGCATTCATTTCATTCCACTCCTTCCCTGATCTATTAAGCTTTATTATTGAATATACATATACATGTTTGCATTTTCATCCATAGGTAATGTTGAACATTACTCTAGGGAAAGCATGGGCTTATGAAAGATTTTGGATTTAATTATTATAGCAGCACCATTCACACTCATTGCAGTTAAGGTTGTCTCAGCAGAAAAGTGGTAATCTCCGTTCTCATGAAGTAATAATTCTATAGAAAAATTCATCACACATTGGTATACCAACATCGGTAAAAATCACGCACCTCTGTATGTATGACTGTCTGTGCAATCTTGAAACAAAGAAACAAAAATATTCCTCAACTTTTCAATGAGATTAAAACAGAATAAAGAAGTGGACCTCCTTGTGGTTTCAGATGTTTGCTCAGGGTTTAGTAGTTCTGTTAATGTTATTATGACTTATACTTTTTATAGTATTAAGAAGTAGAACAGTTCATAAATCTGAGTCAAACCAACTTCTTGCCTAGAGGAGAAGATTCTATAAAACCCCAATAATGAAATTTGATGCCAATGAGATGGAACGGACAAAAAAGAAAACTGAGGAGGCAGTTGGGAGAGGAGGGAGAGCTGTACCCAGGACCTTCTCTGACTCCAATTCCCAGGGCCTCAGGTTGAACCTGGGCTCTTCTCACTACAACATTCTACGACACTATGATGTGACATGCCTCATGTGAGATGTAACCATAAATTCCTAAGATTATCTCAAATGATGCTTGCTATTTTATACAGAAGAATGTGGAGGTGATTTTGAAAAGGAAAAAAGTGGAGGGCTTCACACAATATTCCAGAAAGTTCTATGGAAAAGAAGCCCTTAGTTGAGGCAGCATGGGCTAAGAGCAATAGCTTAAAAGCCAGATAGACAAGAGTCCAAATATAGGATTTTCTACTAGTGGGCTATGCTCTCTTGATCCAGCTCATTTGACTCTCGATTTTCTCATTTATTAATATGGGAAAAATAATAGTTACTTTGAAGAATTTTTAAAAGATTAGTAAGAAAAGTTAATACAAATTGCCTAAGAGTCAATATAGATAGCTATCTTTTTCATCTCGATTATTATTGTTCTTGTTAATATTGCTACTGAGAAATAGTGCCATAGAGATTAGAATGATAAAATGGTACTTGTCATAGGTTCAAGGAAGCTTTGGTGGTGACCCAGAGATTGTCATGGGGTAACAACGAGCATCATTGGAAGCCCTTGATCAGATGAGAAGTACAAGACCCTTAGGCAGTATTTCAGGTCTTGAATTTACTCTTCTAGAAATATTCTAGACCTGTCATGGCTGCTTTTGTTTTCCTGAGATTATTCCCAGTGTGCTTAAGAGCCCCCTGGAGATTTGAAAACCAATTCTAAGAGGAAGAAACTCTTGGACAATTCCAAATAAGATGTTTAAAAAAAAACAAAACACAAGAGTGGCTCTGATGTCCCAATCTTATGCCAATGGCGCTATCCGCACGCATAAAGACATGGGCCAAGGATGGCTCCCATTGGAAGTTGTACTTGCATGAAGCACCCAGCTTTTGGGCCTGTCACTTTCAGAAGAGAATTCTAATACACATCTGATCTCTTGCCTTTGTAAGACTAGGCTGTGCAGGCTGCTAGTTGATCTGGAACCTTGGCCCAGATGCCACATTCAGGACTCTGGGAGGTTTTACAGAGCATGTTAGCTTACACAGTGCCTTTTTGTTATTACAAAATGCTGCCCACCTGGGCAGCAGCCACTCAGGTGTACCACTTGACACAGGTTGGATTTCAATTTCCACTTACACTGAGACAGGTGTCTATGGAGATACCTGCAATGTTGGTGACCAGTATTCAGTTATACCTTCTTTGGCTCTTACAGTTGCCAATAGTTGGAAGCACCTTTGAATGCCATCTATTTCAACATGTCACCAAGTGGAGATATCTACAACAACCCTCACATATGGCCATGTAGCCTTTGTCTGATTGTTAGCAGAAAATGCCCTTCGATTGTTTTGTAGCTTTATGTGTTAGAAAGCACTGTCAGGTAGGAGTCATTGGGTGCTTTATGTAGCTTCTACCTAGTAGATTGAAACTTGATCTCTATAGTCCACACTAGGGAGACTGGACTTGGAATGGTGCTGAAGATAGAGCGTCCATTGTGCAGGGGAGGAGGGAAGGCTGCTTCACTCAGGTTTTAGGCTCTTAACAAAAATGAAGACTGCTATCTTCGTGCCCAGCTATTTTGGGGTCTTCTGAGGACTAGGTTTAATTACCATCTTCTTCCTGAGTATCCAGAACTGGTGACACTCAGAGTGAGCTTCTGGTGGCTCCAAATGAATACCACAGTTGACCTGGGCTGGGCAGGCCATGAGAGTCAAAAGATCCCTGATTCATCAGGCAGAGTCTAACTGTGGATCTTTTTCTAGAATATTAGCCTACCTTACTGACTCCTTAAATGGCACTTCCTTGTCGTAAAACAGGCTGGAGGAATGAAACATGGAATTCTTGGAATAACTCAGGGAATTATATATTTTCCTACCCAGTGCTTTGCAGTCTCTGCAGCATTGAATTACTTGAGGTTAGTAAGGCAGGGATGAGGAAAAGGTGGTAATATTTTTCAAGACATTCGTTCTGTTTCCCTGAGGCAAAGGTGCTCAGACTTTTTCACAGGAGGAGCTGCATTTGATTTCCTCTTGGCTATTTACTTAAAAGTTACTGATTCAATGACCACCTCACTGGGAATCTTTAGAAAATCCCAGTTAAGGGCTGGGACAACAACAACCAGTTTGCACATGTATACAATATTCTCCAAGGATAAATCAAGGTCTATCATGTGGGGTCCCCTGGTCCACTGCCACACTCTGGGCCCACAGCCTAGATCTTAACTAATTTGTGCATCATGCCATGGGACCTTGGACCTTGGAAGGGGGCATTTCAGAAAATGGGCATCTCGTGAGAGTACTTCGGTTCCTTAGCTTGAGAACTGGGAATCTCCTTAAGGATTGTCTAGTTCAGAGGTTGATAAACTATGGTCTTCAGCCCAAATCCGGGCCTCCCTCTGTTCCTGCACTGAGTTAAGAATGCACATGAGTTAAGAATGGTTTTGATATTTCTTATTTCTTAATGGTTCAAAAAAATCAAGAGTTGGACAATCTCTTTATAAATTCTGGATACTAGACCTTTATCTGATATGTCATTTCCAAATATTGTCTCCCATTGTGTAGGCTGTCTTTCTACTTTCTTGATGAAGTTCTTTGATGCACAAAAGTGTTTAATTTTGAGGAGTTCCCATTTATTTATTTCCTTCTTCAGTGCTCTTGCTTTAGGTTTAAGGTCCATAAAACCGCCTCCAGTTGTAAGATCCATAAGATATCTCCCAACATTTTCCTCTATCTGTTTTATGGTCTTAGACCTAATGTTTAGATCTTTGATCCATTTTGAGTTAACTTTTATATAGGGTGTGAAATACGAGTCCTCTTTCATTCTTTGCATATGGATATCCAGTTCTCTAGGCACCATTTATTGAAGAGACTGTTCTGTCCCAGGTGAGTTGGCTTGACTGCCTTATCAAAGATCAAATGTCCATAGATGAGAGGGTCTATATCTGAGCACTCTATTCGATTCCATTGGTCGATATATCTATCTTTATGCCAATACCATGCTGTTTTGACCACTGTGGCTTCATAATATGCCTTAAAGTCAGGCAGCGTGAGCCCTCCAGCTTCGTTTTTTTCCCTCAAGATGTTTTTAGCAATTCGGGGCACCCTGCCCTTCCAGATAAATTTTCTTATTGGTTTTTCTATTTCTGAAAAATAAGTTGTTGGGATTTTGATTGGTATTGCATTGAATGTATAAATCAATTTCGGTAGGATTGACATCTTAACTATATTTAGTTTTCCAATCCATGAACACGGTATGCCCTTCCATCTATTTAGGTCTTCTGTGATTTCTTTTAACAGTTTTTTGTAGTTTTCTTTATATAGGTTTTTTGTCTCTTTAGTTAAATTTATTCCTAGGTATTTTATTCTTTTAGTTGCAATTGTAAATGGGATTCGTTTCTTGATTTCCCCCTCCGCTTGTTCATTACTAGTGTATAGAAATGCTACAGATTTTTGAATGTTGATCTTGTAACCTGCCACTTTGCTGTACTCATTTATTCGCTCTAGTAGTTTTGTTGCGGATTTTTCCGGGTTTTCGACGTATAGTATCATATCGTCTGCAAACAGTGATAGTTTTACTTCTTCCTTTCCAATTTTGATGCCTTGTATTTCTTTTTCTTGTCTAATTGCTCTGGCTAGAACCTCCAACACAATGTTGAATAATAGTAGTGATAGTGAACATCCTTGTCTTGTTCTTGATCTTAGGGGGAAAGTTTTCAATTTTTCCCCATTGAGGATGATATTAGCTGTGGGTTTTTCATATATTCCCTCTATCATTTTAAGGAAGTTCCCTTGTATTCCTTTCTTTTGAAGTGCTTTCAACAGGAAAGGATGTTGAAAAGACAGCCAACCCAATTACAAAATGGGAAAAAGACTTGAACAGACACCTCTCAGAAGAGGAAATACAAATGGCCAAAAGGCACATGAAGAGATGTTCAATGTCCCTGGCCATTAGAGAAATGCAAATCAAAACCACAATGAGATATCATCTCACACCCACCAGAATGGCCATTATCAACAAAACAGAAAATGACAAGTGCTGGAGAGGATGCGGAGAAAGAGGCACACTTATCCACTGTTGGTGGGAATGTCAAATGGTGCAACCACTGTGGAAGGCAGTTTGGCAGTTCCTCAAAAAGCTGAATATAGAATTGCCATACAACCCAGCAATACCATTGCTGGGTATCTACTCAAAGGACTTAAGGGCAAAGACACAAACGGACATTTGCACACCAATGTTTATAACAGCGTTATTTACAATTGCAAAGAGATGGAAACAGCCAAAATGTCCATCAACAGACGAGTGGCTAAACAAACTGTGGTGTATACATACGATGGAATATTATGCAGCTTTAAGACAGAATAAACTTATGAAGCATGTAATAACATGAATGGACCTAGAGAACATTATGCTGAGTGAGTCTAGCCAAAAACTAAAGGACAAATACTGTATGGTCCCACTGATGTGAACCGACATTCGAGAATAAACTTGGAATATGTCATTGGTAACAGAGGCCAGCAGGTGTTAGAAACAGGGTAAGATAATGGGTCATTGGAGCTGAAGGGATACAGACTGTGCAACAGGACTAGATACAAAAACTCAAAAATGGACAGCACAATAATACCTAATTGTAAAGTAATCATGTTAAAACACTGAATGAAGCTGCATCTGAGCTATAGGTTTTTTTGTTGTTGTTTTTTTGTTTTTGTCTGGTTGTTTGTCTTTTTTTTTTTTACTATTATTATTACTTTTATTTTTTCTCTATATTAACATTCTTTATCTTTTTCTGTCGTTTTGCTAGTTCTTCTAAACCGATGCAAATGTACTAAGAAACGATGATCATGCATCTATGTGATGATGTTAAGAATTACTCATTGCATATGTAGAATGGTATGATTTCTAAATGTTGGGTTAATTTCTTTTTTTCCGTTAATTAATAAAAAAAAAGAAGAAAAAAAATCAAGAGAAGAGCAATATTTCATGATACATGAAATTTATATGAAATTCAAATTTTGCTGTGGAACATAGCCATGCCTGTTCATGTACAGTATTGCCTTGGAGGTGCTTCTGTGGAACAACAGCCGAGTTGACTACTTGCAACAGAGACCATACGACCCACAGACCCTAAAATATTCACTATTTGGCCCTTTACATAAGAAGTTGGCTGACTCCTGTTCTAGGCCAATGGCTTCCCCCAAACTTTCATTAGTTCAATAATCCGCTCCCCAGCCAAGTGAAATCTTACAAGGAACCCGAAATATAAAACAGGCTATAGCAGAGCTGCTTTGATTGTAGACAGATTGCAGAACCTCTAGAAAGCCTCAGGGATTGCTGAAACATATTTTGAAGACAGCGCATCTATCCAAATCTCCTTATTTTGAGGAGGTAATTGTGACTCTGTAGAAGTTGCAGATTTAGTCAGAGAACTTGAACTTAAGTTACTTAATCTCTCCAAATCTCAGTTTATGTCTCTGTGCAACAGGAGCAAAAATATCTTTCTCATAAGTCCCGAAACCTAGAGTGCCCAGCCTCTCCAGAACATCAGATAGTTCCATCTTCCTACCTCTTATTATTGGCAGACCCTTTCAACAAGAAAAAGTTAGAATTGCCATTGCCCAAACACCCCTAAAGAGAGGGATAGAAAGATCAAAGGTGATTGTGGGCCTATTCAGAGAAGACAGGATTTAACAAATGAATATGAATACTGAATCATTAAATTGATACCTCATTTAGTCTCCAGTATCTTAGAACAGCTAGAAGTAAAAATTTAAAATTGTGGAATTATAAACCATGTCAAACTCTGAAATCTGTTCTACAACTAATTGTGGT
This sequence comes from Tamandua tetradactyla, assembly GCF_023851605.1. Taxonomy (NCBI): domain Eukaryota; kingdom Metazoa; phylum Chordata; class Mammalia; order Pilosa; family Myrmecophagidae; genus Tamandua; species Tamandua tetradactyla. The sequence continues at coordinate 8,444,013 of NC_135353.1, forward strand.
GCTGTGCTTTGAAACTTACTGCTTTTTTGTATATATGTTTTCCTTCACAAAAAAGAAAAAAGTCTATTGTGATGATTAAAAATATATGTATTTATTTATTCTAGTCTTCCATATTCTGGAGCGGCTAGAAGGAAAAATTTGAGGGGATGGTACGGTAGCTCATGACAAACTCTGGGATCTGTCCTGTAATACTTGTTGAAAAGTGCTTTGAAAACTATTCCTTTTTTCTTTCTTTGCTTTGTATATATGCTATACTATACAATAAAAAAGTTTAAAAAAATACTATCTACCTCAAAGATTCAGGAAATGCTGAATAGTCTGGTCAGACTGCTAAGTACAAAAAATAAAAGGCAGTAATAGGGGAAAACAAAAAAGTAACATTTCTTTTCTAGATGTATATGTTGTATATATAAATTTACATGTATATTGCATATATAAGCCAAAGTCAATAGTGTGAGCCTTGCTGTATATGACTATTGACTTGTATCAAACTACCACTTCTTCAATGTTGGACTTCCACAGAGATGATCCCATAAATTCAGCACAATACCAACTTTCTGCTCTATGGTCATTATTTTGAATTTAGTTTTCATTTTCTTGGTATATTTCTCTGGATTTTGTAATTTTCTTCCAACGTGGGAAGTCAAGCCATCATGGAAATAACAGACTGCCTAATAGAATTCAGATGGCTTTTAACTATATGCTATGCACAATAAAACACTACTGTGTCATTTTTTCAAGGGTTGCATATGTGTGAAAACATCTAAGAGTAGATTTCCCCTGAGAAGACCATAACCCAATAGACCAACTTGGTCCTGAAAACAAATGCTGGGATATGTCCAAGAGGGAAAAGAGAATCCTTTTTTTCCTCACAAATAATCCAAAGCATGGCTCTTGAGAGTAGACATTCCACTCTTCTTCTGTAGGACTGTACAAGTCAACTTGAAAGGATTTCCTTTGGGACATACTAGTTGAAATGGAAAGTCAACCAAGGGAAGCAACTTCAAAGCTGACACAAAGACCATTTCCTGAGCCTGGTGCATGTGAGTGAGATAATAGGGCAGCAGTTAAGAGCACAGACTTTAGAGTCAGGCCATGCTGACTTTGAACCCCAAATCTACAACGTATGAGGTGTGGATAGGCCAAGTTACTTAACCTGTCATTGCTCTAGTTTTCTAATATGTAAAATGAGACCAAAAATAGGACCTGTTTCAGAGAGTTGGTGTCAGAAGTAATGAGGTTAAGGAAGTAAAACGTTTGGGGAGCCCTCAATAATTATTATCACTGCTACTGCTACTTGCCATGACTGTGCTTGGCCCTGGGGAAGCAAATATGAATAAGTCATGGTCTTTTCCCCTAGCAACCTTCCAGTTTAGCGAGGGCAAAGGCTATGTAAAGAAGGAATGATGGTGCAATGTTGTGAGTTCAATGTTAGCATTGCATGTAAGGGGCTGAAAAAGAAGGAATGTTAAGGTCAGGCTCAGGAAGGCCACACAGAAGCAGAAGCATTTGAGCAAGGCCTTGATGGCAGAGTGGACTGCTAGGGGAGAAGAAAGGGGAAGATCAGCCTGGGAGAACAAACAGACATATGCAAAGACTTGAGGTTTTATGCTTAGAGTAGTGGGTCAGGGTGAGACTGGGCCACACCTTTTCCAAAAGAACAACGGAGGGGGACAACCAAAGATTTTAGGTGGGGAGTGGGGTATGGAGAATCAGAAAGATAATTCTCTGGAAGCAAAGACTATAGAAACCGGTTAGATCACGCTTGCCATAGTAGTCCAGGTAACAGAGGGTGGTGGGGGGGGTGCAGGGTATGAGCAGTGAGGATGGGGAAGAGAGAAGACTAGAAGATTAGACTAGAATCTGGCAACATTTCAGACTTAGCATCAACTGCATTTGGACATTGATGAACCTGATAACCGAGATAAACTTAAGCCACTCTGAGGCATTGCACCAGCTCCCACACCAGGCTGCCTCACTATTTTTGATGCATGTTGTTTCATTCTCACAAGGCTCAGATACCTGCACTAGGACATTTGCTACCAGGCCCAAAGGAATGTCTTTCCGGACAGACCTGATCCTCTCCGTTGACGATGGATGAGGGAACACAGATTTCTTGTCAAGAAACTTTGTTTGGGGGTTGTTCCTCTCAGCCTTTCCTCTGCTTCTTAGAGCAACCACAGCTGATTAGAGAGAAGAAACCCCTGTGGTTAACTCCGATGTACCTCACAATCACAGAGGGTACTTCATTACTCATCTCTCCGGATCAGCTCCTAATTGTTAAAGGATTAAGTAAAGAACTCCTTTATCAAGCTGGTCCATTAATCTCCATCTGAGGAAACTCTTCAAAACAACTGGAATATTAAGTTGCTGTTAAGTGCACTACAACTCGGGCCAGCTCGGGCCTGCTGACAGCACAATGGCCTTGCATTAGACTCAATGGGGGCCAGACCGGGCTCTCAGCTATATCAGGGGCACCTCAAATTCTCAGCCTCGGATAACAGAGCACTTTAGCTTGGAATGCTTTAAACTGTTACTCAAGCCCATTTCTAGAGAAAGGTTGTCAAGAAGGGCTGCATCCCTGAATTGACACAGCAGATAGGATTTCCTTTATGCTGATACATAGAGAACTCATGTTTTATTTCAGATTGTTCAAGCAAATATGCAAACTTGACAATGTAGGCCCACTGTAAATGTTGTCAACAGTGTGGCGTGCTTGTTTATGAACATGCAACCTAATTTCTATGTTCGGGTCTTTCTGCTGCATCCAAATGACTCTCCATGCTTTCATTAGAGTATAGAAGGAGACAGACGATCTTAAAGCCCATACTGAGAGTGTTTCAACCCTATAAACTTCATCAGCTGGAAAGAAACTCCTTGAGCACATGTAGTCCAGGCCCCTGGTGAGCATTCCAGCAAGGGAGCATGGCTACCACCTGTCAAACACACAAGCATGAAAGGGCAAGGCCAAGGACTGACTTATTCAACCAGTAAAGATATTGTGATCTATTTTTAGATTCAGACAGTTTATTGCTTACATAATGAAGTAAAGGAAGAATCATCAAAGGTGCCAGCTCCCAGTCCTTTGTCCCTACACACTGAAAAACATGGCGCTTGAAACCAAATGGGCTGGGTGACTGCAGAGGGAGTTGTCGGATGCTCTGTTGCTGATCAGCTTCTACTAGACTTCAGCAGAGAGGTTTTATATTCTTCTGCTTTCTTCTGAGGGGGTGGGACAGCAAGCCCTAGGCCTCGTCAGAACGTGGGAGGCAGTGGGACACTGTCTCGTGATGGCCTTCAGGGAAGGTAGGGATGTGAGTGGGAGATGGCCTTGAAGTATTCCTCAAGATCCTCCCATCCTTTCTTGTTCCAGAAGAATCACAAGGTGTTCCACCAAGACTCAGATTATCTGTGGTTTAAGTCTGCCTACGTGAGGAGCCATTGCCCCACTCCACCAAGACATACCAGTTCACTGAACATATTCATTTACTAATGTCATATTTAAAACATGCAGCCCACCTTTAAGTTCTAACAAAGGCTAGGAATATCCTTACCACCTCTACAACAGCTAATGGTCTTGTTTCTCTGGTAGACGTGGTGGATGGGAGCTAAGCTAGCCGTAGTTCATGGTGCAACACCTCTTTGAGTCAAGGACACACAGCTGCAAGGATGAGCCCATGGTCCAAGTCCGTGGAGACCAGAAGGTTTCCTCCTTGCAAAGCCCATGGAGCTGCCTGTTGCTACTGAGCCCAATAAAAGGCTCACTGTAGGACTGAGACTGCTCTGCAGGCAGAGAGGCCCAAGTCAAAACCTATGCTAGCTATGTCCACCTTGGATCAGATCCCTTTAACTGTTGAGTGCCTCAGTCTCCTCATGTGTGAAATATGGATTATAATAGCACCGTCTAATAGGATTGCTGTGATTATTCAACAAGATAAGCCACTTTAAGTCTCTAGCACATAGGAAGTACCCTATCTTTAACCTCTGTTGTGATTTTCAGCTTAAGATAGCTCAGCCTGGATAATCCTGAACATATCAAATGGTGTTTCATTTAGAAATAAGGAAAACCAGAGAAATGTAAAGCGAAAACTGAGGGAAAGAAAAGAACCGTCCCTTTGTCACAAAGAGCTTCTGCATGCCAGAAACAGAGGTAGATCTCTTTTTTTTTAGTACAAAAGATCATTTTGATTAATCTTATTATCTCAACTTTTTCAGATCTGGAAATTCAAATCAGCATAAAATGCATCTGATGGCTATATCATGAAAAATTAATCTAATAGATTCCAGGAGTGCAAAGACAGTTTAATATTGAGAAATTTATTAGTATAATAAATCATGCCATCACTAAATAAAATGTTACAAACCATATGATCACCTAAATAGTTGCCAAGAATAGACTTGACAACATTTCATACCCATTCCTGATCCAAATTGTTTAAAAGCTAGGTAGAACATGATACTTCCTTTCTGGATAAAGGATATGTTGACTCAAAACTGCCAAGTTAAACATATACATTAGTAGGCAGGAAGGCTAGATCGATTGCTAACATAAACTTCAAAACAAAAACGGAATTGGAGAGGACTGTGTTTCAAATGTTTTTAAAAATCTGTATTAATGTTGATTCATTGGGCTTACAGAAGGAACACAAACAGAATAATATCATCCAGTGACAACATTTGTTCTGATAATTACTCCAATTTAAACAGTTGTGAGGCATTGCATATGGCCACCACAGGAAATTCTTTCCCTGTAGGTAAAGACAAAATTAGAAACTAACATGAAAAGCCTCAGTTTCCATGTCCATGTTACATAAATTATTAATCCTTTAAAGCACATCAGAATTTTATTGACTTCCATGCCCAACTGCAAACTTTAGAAATGCAGAGATGCTGAGTAACCCGATGGAAAATTTGATCCCATTGTTTTAACAAAATGAGAATTGTATTTGAAGGGGTCCCATGATGTCTGGGCATACAGTTTCACTCAGTAACCGGATGAGGCTGCCTTCTTCCCCTGGGAATTCAACATTTATGTCGATGCACTTGTCTACAGAGCCAATTCTGCACCGGCTCTAATACAGAGGAATTTTCAGGGCATTTTGAGTAATGGGACTGAAATAATTTAACAGCTCCTTCTGTGCATGTTAAAGCAAACTTGTTTACACTATAAATTATAGCACATGGTCCAATCACGTTGATGTGGGAAGCCAGCCATGTTGAGTCATTTTGGCTGACTCTCTCCAAACTTTGGCTTAGGACAAGTGAATTCTTAGTGCTTCCCTACCACACTGGGGTCTTTCTTAACCCTGTGACCTCACTGAGCCACGTGAGACTGTTATCTTAGCACTGGCACTGAGTCCTAAAGAAAGGCTGGGCTAGATTTCTGAAGGGGATGTGATTCACAAGATAAGAGAGGGCCCCCTCTTAATAAGGACATAAAGATCTAAACTATTATGTTCTAAAATATAGAGATAGATTAGGAGGGATTGGCTTTGTAATTTCTGGAATACAGAAATAACCCAGATGCCTAATGGTTGAAGGTTCTAGTTAATCCATTCTGGAACAGGGTGGCATGAAGTAAAGACAAGAGCAAAGGCTTGGGATCTGGATGAATGAAGGTTCCAGCCCAGGCTCTTGCATTTATTAACTGTGCAAATTTAGGCTAACTAATTGACCTCTCTGAGCCGGTTACTTTTTTCTCTAAAATGAGGGTGCTGATATCTATTCTGCAGGATCATTGTGAAGAATAACTGAAATAACATGTGAAAAGTGTCTGATGGTGAGGGCTTAAACACTGCTACTAGTTCTATTATTGTATTAGGACAAGCTGGAGCCACATTCTCATGTCAATGTGTTCAGAAGCAGTCTTCAAAGAATCCCTACAGAGGAAATTACCAGGTGTCTGCTTAAAGAAAGTGGTGTAAGCAACAACAGAGAACCACCAGAGTAGGTTTGACATATGGTGGGTGAATGTCTCATGAAATTGGAGATCTAGTCTCTCATGATTTGGCTTCAGATAATAAGGTGCCAATTCTGCCTACTTGTTCCAGCACTAAGCTGTTTCTATCCTGTTATTCAGAGACTCATGTTCTTCGTAAATGGGTAAAAACTGTCTAGACGGAGAGAGAAACAGAGATTATATGTTGAGAGCAAGATCCCAATGCTGGCCAATAGCTAATAGTTATTGGCTGATATCTAGAACTATGGGCAAACTATGGGTGTTTTACTCTCATACATGAGAGTAAAAATGTAACCACCCCAAATAAAATCGTTTCAGTTATGCTGGAAATGACATGAGTAAAAGCAAAACATTTTTAACCTTTCATGCTGTATATCTTGCCTCCATCCCACAATGAATCTGAGTAAGACAATATTAGAGAAGAAACCAACCAATACTCATTGCAGCAATCTTAATGCATGTCAACCATTCACTTCTGTAAGCACTCCAAATAATCACCTCATTTACTCTTCCCAAGAAATCTAGGGAGGGGGGTTGTATTTTTATTTTCTCTGTTCTCAGGTTAGGATACTCGGGCTTAGAAAAACGAGGATGATAACCCACAGAATGGGAGAAAATATCTACGCTCACATATCTGAGAAGGTCCTAGTATCCAGAATATATAAAGATCCCTGGAAACTCAATAATAAAAGGACAGATAACCCAATTTAAGAAGGACAAAGAATCTGAAAAGACAGTTCTCTAAAGAAGATAATACAAATGGCCAATAAGCCTATGAAAAGGTGTTCAACATCATTAGTCATTAGGGAAATGCAAATCAAAACCACAAGATATCACTTCACATCCACTAGGTGGCTATAATGGAAAAGACAGGCATTGACGTGTTGGCAAGTATGCGGAGAAATTGGAAACCTCATACATTGCTTGCAGGTATGTAAAATGGGCAATCTCTTTAGAAAACAGTTGAGGTGGTTTCTCAGAAAGCTAAACATATAGTTATCATATGACCTAACAATTATTCTTCTATGTATAAATGGAAGATAATTGAAAATAACTGTTCATGCAAATACCTATACACAAATGTTCACAGCAGCACATATATGTCTACTCATAACAGACATTAATATTGTGGAAGTAACCAAAATGTCCATCAACTGATCAGTAGATAATGCAAATGTGGAGTATTATTTGGCCATAAAAAAGGAATGAAGTACTGATACTTGCTGTGACCTGGATGAACCCTGAATACAGTATTCTAAGCAGATGAAGCCACACACAAAAAGGCCATGCATTATGAAATGCTATAGAATAGGCAAATTAAAAGAAACAGAATGTAGATTAGTGGTTGCCAGGGTCGGGGGAAGGGAAGAATAGGGAATGAACGCTTAGTGGGTATGTTTTATTTTTTTTTTTGCGGGGGATGATGAAATGTTCGAAAATTGATTGTGGTGATGGTTGTACAACTCTGTGACTAGACTATAAGCCACTGAATTGCACACTTTTAATGGGTGAATTTCATGCCATGTAATTAAGATAGATATAATATATATATTTTTTATATTAGGGAATAAGGCTGTAGTGACAAAGCTGGCCAAGGTGGGGAACTGGGATGGCAATCTGCCTGATGCCAAAGTGTGTGTCTCTATCCGGAAGGGCTCAGATGCATTCCTACTCACAGATAATGCAGAAAAACACCGAGAGAAAAACAGCCTTTTTCTCACATATAATCCCCTTCTCCCTCCATTTTTTTCTCACTTTCAAACAGCAATTGATACAGCCCAGAGAAGCTTCACCACGGGAAAAGGGCTTCTCATTGCCGGTGGACACAAAGCATTACATCAAAGAGACAGCCATCTGGATGGAGATGTGGGGGGGGGGGGGCAGGCCAAGAAGCCATCATGCTAACCCTGCCCCTCCCTGGCTTCATAATTTCCAAACCTGAAAGTAGTAAAGAAAGAACTCTGTCCACAGAGAGGGCCCCCCTGAACCATACAAAGCACCTGCCCTATCTCCCTACCTTGCAATAACACCTAGCACGTGTTTCACGTGTGCTGACAATTTGGGGGTGAGTGCCTCTAATTGGACATCAAGGCTGATGGCAGGAGGCTCACATTTTTATCGTTTGAAAGAGAAGCTGCCGTTAGGATGCAAGTTAGGTCCTCGATTGATTATTTTATACAACACTTCATTGGCAGGGGTAAAATGAGACTCTGAATCTCTTTAGGGAGGAATATTTCAGGGTAGGGAAAAGGTGCTAGCTCTCACTGGTGTCCTGTGCAGGCTGCCCTGCCGAGTATGTGGCAGGCCTGGTCCCCTACTGGCTAATCGATTTTCCAGCCCCTGACATGGGATTAGGAGGCGGGGCTCCTACAGGGGCCAGCAGGGTGTGCCACTCTTGCTGTAATGCAAATGTTAGATCGGAATCCAATTTAAATTGAGGATCCCTTGAGCTTAGAGATAATTGTCCTCTACTCCTCCTCTGGTCGCCTATTGTTTACCCTTCGCAATCAGAAGTGTGACACCCTAAAAGTGCCCACCCGGCTCCTTTTCCTCCCTGTTCCCCACTGCCCCCTCCAGTAATACTGGGCTTCCAAACACTATCAGCATTAAGGACTCTTCAGCTGTCTCGAGCTTGACACAACCTTTGTTGCCATCTCCTCCACTTCCCATCTTCCATCACCGGACCGGGCCAAGAAAATATTTCCAGGGCTGGAACCCACTGGAGACCAAAGAGACCGATCAGGCTGTTTGCCCACATTCTCTCTGCATTAAATCACAGTTTTCTGTTGAAAGAAGGCACGGTCCAAGTTTGGAGTATGAGGTTGCCCACTTGGTTTTTGGAGCGAATCGGGGTTTGCCCCTTGCATTCCTCTTGCTTCTTGTTGCTTTTAATCACCCACCTCTCAGGGCCAAATTGCCTTGTAACCATCTTCAGAGCTCGCCTCCGACAGAGATATCTGCTGCGGTTAATAGGAGCCTGCACTGCGGCCCATTTAACTTGCCTCAGTTTGACAGCTCCACAATAGCCACCTTCCCTCCAAAGAAAACCATGATTTTGTGGAGAGAAATTGTGGGCCAACAGCCTGATCCCTCTCTTGGTCTCCAGTGGATTCTCTTGGCACAGAGTCCCACTAAAAAGCCTGAGAATGAACTGAAGCCTCTGCAGAACAAAATGGTTAGAAGCTGTGCTTCCTTGAGGGCGCCGGGAAAATCCAGAGAGGAGAGATGCCTGCAAAGAATGTGGGGGCTGCTTTCCTGCGGACATTTTGTCTCCACAGGACAAAAAAGTAAATCTGTTTTTTTGTTTTCAATTACTTTATCAATTTCCCAAGTAGTGCTTGAGAAGGTTTTTCTTAACCTGATAATTACAGTAACAGTGTTATCTGGAAATGAATGTTTGCAGATGCTCATTGAGTCAGCTTTTTAAGACCAAGGCTTTCTGAGAGGGTGGGGAAGAAGGAAGGGTGACTTCCCTGAAGGGCCATTTCTTGTCCCCAGATTCCCATGTCTGGGTTGGGACAGACAGTGACTGCTCATGACTGTGATCTGAGGGGCAGGTGTAACAAAGGTTGTTAGAATTGCTATCACTCAGACAGGCTAATTTGGGGAATGGGCTTTAACCCAGTTCCCAGCTCCCCCAAGCCTGTGAGTTCCAGAGGAATGCGCTGGCACTCCAATAGCTATCCTTCCACAGACTTGCCCCATATCTAGTTACCTGGTTAAAGAAACATTTAGGGTTACGACAGTAAGGTATTTGCTAAGAGAAAAAAAGCAACTAACACGATGTGGGAGGGTGTCAGCAATCAATTTCCTAGAAAGTAACTGAAAGTTGGGTCATGTGAGACTCTCAAGTTGAAATAGCATCCCCCAAAGCTAAAATTCAACCCAACTCCATAGCACTTCTCTGCCTATGTGCATGACTGTCTGATTTTTAAGGGAGATTATTATTATTTTGCATTGGTAAGCCTCGCTTATTTCACTTCTACTCTGACAGTCAGAAAGATGAATTTTGCCTCTGGTCACTTCAGACAATGCCAACTGAGGGCATATTTGGACTCTATAAATGTGTGATGTTTCAGAACTTAAGCATGCCTGTGGCATAATTTTTGTCCCCCAGAGAGTTAAAATGTCATCCTTTTGACACATGCTGGACAGAAGACTTCAGGAACAAGAGGTGAGACACAGCATGAGGTGCCAAATGCCAGGGAATATGGCATAATGGAAAAGCCCAGAAGGCAAGATGATAACTGAACCTGGAATGGTCCCTATTAAGGCTTATTGTCTTCCAAGCAGGGGTGAGAGAGAAAGGGGCTGCTGATACTGCTCTCTGAATTCCAGTGATCTGACTATTTTGAGCCTGGGATGTCTTTCCTTCCTCCTCCTTTATCCCAAATCCACCCTTGATCAGCTTCCTTTTTGCACTCTCCTTGGGTAACATCATCCACTGCCCTCACTCCGCTGTTCATGTATGTCCTCACAGCCTAGAACTCTCTTTTGAGCTCTGGGCTGATAGATCCAGCTCTCTGCTGGAGACAGTTCCACTACAATATCCCTCGAGCTCAAGAAATCTAGAACTGAACTTGTTACCCTTTGCCTGACCCTCTTAATCTAACCAATTTTCTGTTTCTGTGGATTTATTTGCCTATTCTGGACATTTACATCAATGGAGTCAACAACATATGACTTTTTATGATGAGTGTCTTTCACTCAACATAACGTTTCAAGTTTCATCCATGCTGTAGCATGTTGCAAGACTTCATCCTTATGTTTTATTTTTGCATCTCTCAATGATGAGCCTCTCCACTCAGATTTCCAAGCAAGACACCTGGGAATCAGTTTTAACTTCTATCTTATCTCTCACTTCATACATCCCATCAATCACTCAATCTCATCATTGGGACCACAGTTATTGCATCCTTCCCCAGTTTGTCCTCTCTTCCTTAGCCCCATCTTATTTTCAAGCCTTCAGCATCTTTTACCTTGCCCCAAATGATCTTTCTAAAGCCTAACTCCAGCCATGTCATTCCCCTGTTGAAAATCCTTTGACATCAAGGAGCTGCAGTCCTTGATAACTTTCGCTTGGATGTCTGGAATCTGCAGGGGAATGGTATCTTGAGAGAATTGGGGCCTGGTGTTTCTGGGGTAGTTTTTTTTTTTTTTTTTTTTTTTTTTTTTGTAAGGCTCCAGAAAGGAGCTGACATAAGGAGCTGGGACGATGATGTATCAGAGCAATGCATGCCATTTGGACAGGATCTGGTGTCAGTCTGAGGAACTGCTGTATTTCTATGCTATAGCAACCCATATATGAAGCCAAATTAGCATCCATGGTGTCTTATACTTACAATAGGACTGTTCACATTAAAGACAATATTGGTTAGCTCATCTGCATGCATGCTGTTGCTGATCATTCAAATATATATCTTAATATTGCTACCCAAGAATGGACTTCATTCTGCAAACAGAATATCCTGCCCTCTTGAAAGTTTTCCAAGAACCTCAAGGCCTCGCTTAGCTAGAGACCTACCTGCCTCTACCAACCTTGTCCCTTGGAGTGGTGGCTTTAAGTCCCTTCCCAGATGCTGTGAGGGTTGGCTGGCTGCCAAATATTTCCAACTGGCCCCTTCTCTAGAGAATTGCCCTTAGTGCAAAGACAGCCTCCTTCTTTGGGAGGTTATTCCCCCATCCCCACCCCCGAGGAGAGAGCCCCTATCCAACAACCAACAAAGGTACAAAAGACACAAAAGGCTGGTCCCCATGCCTCAAGGTGGGACAACTCTGTGGTGTAGTTTCTGCTCCACAGCTCACTGTGGGATTAGCTGAAACCAGGCTCTGACCAAAACCATCACTTTTCTTGTCTTTCTTCTCCTGGCCTATTCTGCTTCCTTCACTTCCTTAAAGGGGGTTCTACCTCTCAGGAACTTGGTCCACAACTGCCCCAATCCCACGGGTGAACCCTCACACCCACAGTCCTCATAGATGGGAATTCTTTAGGTCTATTTATTTGGAGTGGGGTAGGAGGTTTAATCTATTGGTCTTCCTGGGAGAAAATAGGGGTTGAATGTAAATTTAAGACCTTCTCTAGCTCTTCCAAAATTTAGACCCTCATGCTACAGCAGAAGAACATCTGGCCATAGTACTAAAACCGAATTAATCCATTCTTTGAGTTCCTTATTGGCATTAAATTGAATAGATGCAAAAATAACTACTTTTGCATAATTCCCAAGCTTGCAATTAGAAAGAGGGGAGCATTTGCAGAAACTTAAAGCCTATTTCCACATAGCTTTGCTTAATATTTATAAGAATACAGCCACACACGACTCTCCACCACCACACATTTTAGAGATACCTTATAATTATAATTATAGGACATCTCTCTCCTCAGGACATTCAGATTCTTGACAGACATTAGCTCTCTCTCTCTCAAGAGATGGAGGGTATTTCTTTATTTTACAACAGAGCCTGGAAAAGGTGGACTGTGCAAACTAGATGCTAATACCCAGAATGTTCTGAGATTGTTTTTCTCATCTTTAATGCAACTTCATTTCCCCCCCTCTGCTTCTGTTCCTTTAAGTGGGGACAAACAAGCGAGCAAAAAAGCACCTGCCACTCTACCTTATTGATTGTTTCCTTCTAATTACAATTCGTTTAATTAAAACTAAAAGCCAATGTATATCCTAGGCAAAGAGTCTTACTGAGTTGACAGCTTAGAAATGTGAAGCCGCTCTTTGTTTGGGAGCACAAATAGTCCTTGAAGGTTATGAGCCTAAGTTTACCTACATTACACTCGCCCGGCCTCAGAAAGAAGCGCCTCGGGAGCTGGCAGGGGAGCACCATAGAAATAACCTTGTCAATCCCTCCCTGCCAACAAGGGTGCTAATTAGTGCCAATTAAGAGCCTCGTTTTTTTGTCTGCGGAACATCTGTCAATACGCACAAAACTCAAACCCCCAACTCATTTTATCAAGGCTGAAAACATCAGACAGCAATTTGTTTGGGTCCCTGCTAATAGGGCTCCATTCTGAACTCATAGAACTTCTGAATCTTGCTCTTCCTAGTTAGGGTCAGCTGCTCTATCTGCTCAGTCTCGTTAACATTCATATTTACCTGATTTTGACAAACATATGTCTTTGGGAGGTTTGAGCCTAGTAAGCCAGTGCATTGGCTGAGAGAAGTGCCAAAGATAAAACCACGGGAGGCCCACACTTCTTGCTTACCCTGCAATCTGTACCTTGCCTTAGTTTTTTTTAAAGTAATGTATTGTTAGCCAGATAAATCGTCTTTGTGTTGTGTTTCTTTCAAAAATCCTGGTGGGGTAAAGGCCAGGGAAAATGGCTCCTTTTTAATTGAACCTATTCTGTGTACACAGTATGTCCCTCGAAGCACCTCCCTCATTAGCATTTGGTGATGCAAATGAAGGTGCCCCTGCTGTTCCTTTCTCCCTTTATAAAGTGCCCTTTCAATCAATGTTTGGGACAGGACAAGACCCTTGTGACTTACTCTGTGTGGCCACGAGAGGACTGAGAGGACTTTCATTCATTCTGGGGCAGCTCTATAATGACATGTTATCACAGGCAAGAGCTAGGCTATTTCTTCCTTCTGCAAAGTACGTGGAATATTTTCTGAAATCATTGTGGACAGGGAGAGCTGTTCATTTCAAATGGCAAAGATTCCTTCAATTTGGGTGTTTCCGTGGATTCTATTATGAAGTCTTTGTCCTTTCACTTCAAAGTAAACAAACACACTCATGGATCTTTAGAGGACTATCAAATTTTACTATAAAACACATTATTGCCATATCATTTTCTTCAGCTCTCTAATAAAGTTATTTCACATTATTCAATTTGTGACCTGCCTTGTGCAGTGAAATGTCATGAGTGTTCTCACAGCACATTATAGTCTCCTAAGAAGTCGGGAAATAAATTTATTTAAAACAAGATGGACTTCTGGCCACTAGCACATTATAAATTGCTCTATTTTAAATGTCTGAACTGGGCACACTTAAAATACAAAGGCATGTTTCATTAGCGTTTATGCAATTTTTCAGTCTACTTTTCCCAGTGTTTCAGCCATCATCAGATGAGAGAGAGCTTGTCAGGAAAAATTACAGTTAATGGTAGTTAATGGTGTCTAAACTCAATGGACTTGTTTCTATTTTGTTTTACTCTTGCTGGAAATAATGAAAGTATTACATGAACAACCCTAATGTGGCTTGCAAAAATGCACCCAATTCCAATGGTAGGTAACATAAAGCTTTATCTGATTTATAAAACAATCTATATAAACCTATTTTTATGTTGTATTTGATTCCAGCCATTAGTCTGAGCTAGGAAGTAATTCTAAAATATATCTCACAGCAGCAATTTCCTGCATGATGCCAAATTAATCTGCATAAATCTATACCTGTTTCTAGGACATTGGGTGAATGCTCATGAAAAAGAAATCTTTCACACTGATGTGCTTGTAGAATTCTGAACGAAGTCAAGCATTTGGGCTTCACCTCAAGTAGCCATGCTCACCTCTCCAGAAGAAACACCCATTGTCTTTATTCACCATATATTGCAGAGAAGTCTTTCATTCCTTTTGTCTGTTCTGAAGTCACTGAGTTGGCTACCCAGTCAGCTGGAGTTGGATATCCTTTTGAAACACCACATAAGTTATCCACTTGGAGCCAATGCACTCTGAGTTTTCAAGGTAGGCCAAATGGCAGAGGCAAATTCAATCAGTGTTCCACCCACTTCTCTTCTCTTTGAACTAAGAATCCCTGCTGACAATGCCTTAAATGATGAAGACCCACACAAAGTCCATCTCCCAGTCCTTGTACGATGGTTGGTGAATTTACTTTTCTCTTGGCTATCATAACAACTCAGTTGCAGTGTAAGAAAAGCAAAAGGAAGACATTCCATAGACCAGGCCCACCTAGGTCTGTTTTGCTGGCAAAACTTTAGCTTGTGGCAACTTGAAGTATCAGGTGACTTCTGAGAATCTAATCTTTACTTCCCCATGAAATGCACAATCCTTCTCACATCGTCACTTGGATTTCCAGCATTACTTCCACCCTATCCTTTTTCGTCCTGTGGTCACAGAAAAATACAAAGCCAACAAAAAAGGCTCAACTCACAGTGAAACACCTCCCTTCAACTTTACCAAGATAAGCTAGACAGCTGTGACTTGACTCTTGACTCTTAGTGTTTCCTCAAGAATAACGATGAATCTAGAGTCAGAATACCCAGTGGCAATGTACTGGTGGTCCTTCTGCTGCCCTTGAAAAAGTAACTGTTGCTCTTGTCTGGGCTATATTTCAATCTGACATCCCAAGTTTCAGCGAATAGTCAATTAATCTACCAAATTCTGTGAACAGTAGATGCAGTTGAAAGGCTGCTACAACCAGATTCTGTGAACAGTAGATGCAGTTGAAAAGCTGCTTCCTAGTCTAAGTAAATAAGATAATGCAAAGAAGAGCCTGATTTATGAACAGGAAGTTAAGC
The DNA here is from genome assembly GCF_023851605.1 of Tamandua tetradactyla. Lineage (NCBI taxonomy): Eukaryota > Metazoa > Chordata > Mammalia > Pilosa > Myrmecophagidae > Tamandua > Tamandua tetradactyla. The sequence continues at coordinate 8,459,456 of NC_135353.1, forward strand.
TCATTTAAATGTGTAATTGTCAATCACCTCTCCCCAATAACGTCCAGCCTTGCCAGGGGTAGTATCTGACAAACTACTTTCTTAACAGGCTTTCAGAGTTCCTAATTTTCATCTTTGTTTTTCCATGGATCATTTTTCTATGGCCAAGTTTCTGAATTTAACTCTACCAATTTGCTGAGAAATGTTGTATTTGCAAAAATGTGTCTCTGGCACGTACGCATAAAATAAGTAGTGATCATGATTAATGAGAAAATCTAAAACAGTTTATCCTAGAAATAAAACATTTCAATATTTATATCCCTCTATATTTTAGAGTAATTGTTTTAATATATTCCAAGTACAATCACCGAGACATCTCTCTCTCTCTAAAAATGCCCAAGATGCATATTAATAAAATTGAGGATACAATAGGAATATTTAAATACAAAGAACAAGAAATAATTGGTGAAAGAAGAAAGAACCAACTAATCAGAACTCATTTCTCCTACCCATTAATGTTTTGCATGCTTTTATGTCCAATCAACTAATTATCTACTATCAAGCCACAGATATTATAAAGGGGATGATATAATGAAAATTTATAAAGCGCTTATGTATTATATTCGCTATTGTAAAATGTGTCTGAAACTAATGTTTAAATAAATGAAGTAATTAAAAATGGTACTTAAATGGGTCCAGTTTTCACAGAAACATCTTTGTTTTAGGGGTGTAAATCATAAAACCAGAAATCTCAATTCCTGCCAGTTTAACTGCAGAACAAAACTCCTCATGACAGGAGACCTGTTATCAAGAAAATGCTTAAATAAAGGACACGTTCTTGGCCTTGTTGAAAAGATGATTTGGCTGTTTAGTGGTGTGCTGGTTTGAAACTGTTGTGTCCTGAAAAAAAAAACTATGTTCTTTAATCCTCATCCAATATTGCTGGGTAGGATCTTTTTATTGTTCCCATGGAGAAGTGACACACCAAATTGTGGGTGGTAACTTTTGATTAGATGGTTTGCTTGAAGATGTGTCTCCACCTATTCAAGGTGGGTCACTTATTGGAGTCCTCTAAGAGGGAACCATTTTGGAAAAAGATTCAGAGCCTACAGAGCCTGAGTCCTTTGGAGGTACAGAAAGAAAATGCCCCTGGGGAAGCAGTTGGAAGAAAAAGCCAGCGGATATCACCATGTGCCTTCCCAGCTGAGAGAGGTGCTCTGAATGATATCAGTCTTTCTTGAATGAAAGTAACCTCTTGTTGGTGCTTTAATTGGGACCTTTTCATTGTCCTAGAACGGGAAACTCAACTCAATAACTTCCCTGTGTAAAAACTGTTTCGTTTCCTTTAGATTGCATTCTGGCAGTTTTAAGAAACCAAGGCAAAGAGGGAATACATCAGCTCTGGATTATTGGTGCTGATGGGGCCAAGAAATACACAGGCAACCAGAGTGAAATGAGAAGTTCTTTCCTCCAGACTTAGAATTGTGTATGATGCACCCCTCTCAAAAAATTAAAAAAAAAAAAATTAAGAGACACACGTAACTTCTTAATTGTGGTTTTGCTCAGTCTTATGCAAGTTTTCATTCCCTCACCACATTCTCACCAGAGCTAGGCTGAGTGGGAGCAGCAAGCCAGCTAGGGAAGACAGTTTGAAATGGTCAAGCCACATGTTTTCATTTGAGAGTTGACTTCATTACTATATTTTTCAATAAGACCAGCATTCAGAATAGTCTCAAAAGTCACCAGAGGATAATAGGATGATTATCTCTCTCGGCAATATCTAATAAAAAGCTCTTAAGTGCATCCAGTCCCTGGTTTTATAAAACATGGCAGCAAATTATCCCCCAAGAACTTTCAGTGAGCATGCAGCATTTCTTTCTCTGTTCAACCAGTTCTTCTCTCCATTGGGAGGGAAGATAATGGGAGTCACTCACCCAGGAGACAACTTTCAGTTGCAGGTGCTCTAAAAATGGAAGACACAGGGCTACTGGCAAAAGAAATCTTCCCAGTGATAGTTGGTTGGATGGAAGGAAGAACATCTTCATGTTACCAGCATAAAAATAAAACCACTGTGATTCCTTGAACACAAGTTGTCTATAATTTCACTAGGGTACCTAAAGAGGGACATTTGATGTCAAACATACCCTCTGCTCTGGTGGGGCAAGTGGAGGAAAGGTGGAGGGAGGGTAAGAAGATTAAAAATAAAGAGTCTCTCTACTCCAGGCAGATATTGAAGCTGAGGCTACATATGCGTAGAGAACTCCATAACAATGTAGCCAGCCAGATAGACACGGCCCAAATTATTCCACATGAAGTTGGTAGGCATTCTGGGAAAAAAAAAAACATTTCTATGGCCAGATCACTTTCGGAAACACTTCATATTCTACACCCCTCTTATAAACATTAGCATATCAAAAGCTCAAAGGACTCCTACAATGAAAAGATGTGTTAGTGTTTTTTTAACCCACTGTTTCCCAAATATATTGGATCATGAAAATACTTTTTAAAAATGAATACTAATGAATATATGATGGTAATATTTTATGACAAAGCACTTAGGAAAGGTGAAAATAGATATTTCATGGGTAGGGTAAAATAATTTTGCCTTATACGTTCACCTAACAGACAGAAAAATGAGGTTATTTTCTCAGCCTCTGATTTTATTTGTCTCAAATCTGCACATCACATGCATGGGACAAATCAGACCACTCAGTCAAAAGCTTCAAGGAAAGCTGTTTGATGATAAACAGGAATTTTCCTAAAAACACAATGAAAACCTGATTTCGGTGAAGAGATGAGAGTTAATACACTCAAATTCTGGAAATAATCAGATGCATACATGACTCTCCCAGAAAGCTTCATAGAAGAGTAGAGAATCCACATCAATCCCCATACTGTAATAAATGTCTGCGTGTGGTATGATCCTCCCCCCTGCTTCCCCAACGAAGACGAAATGCAATTGTTTTAAAAAGCAAAGCTAGCCATTCCCTAATCAAAGTGTTACAGAGAAAGCGGGGAGATGTGTCTCCTGCATTTGAAAAGTGCTTATAGTTCCCGGGTACACATCTCAAATAAGGGCTGCACCGCTCAGCCCTGGCTGACTTTTCCATGGCATTTTGAAATGATGATTCCAGGTAACCTTTCTACGTGGGCTTGCAAGGGCTCTTTCTAGAATTCATGGTCGCCACATGTCCGCTTACTGATCTGTTCATTGCCTGTTGGCTGGGGATACACCGCACCCCACGGATTACATTCCATTTCAAATGTTAGTTTTTAAACGTGCTCTAATTTTCTGACGAATTTGTTAGAGTTTCAGCTGGTGGAATGTGTCCGTGAACCAGGCAAACTTAAGGGGAGAAAAGGAATTGAAGGATTAGGCTCCCATGAGAATGAGAGCAAGACCGGATTTGATTGACTGCTGCCGAAATACAGCATTTCGCTAATTATGAATGAGCATTAGGGAACTACCTCCCAGGCAGCCTGTGGCATCTCGAAGTCTACTTGCGTTAGCAAAAGCTGCCGGACTATAAATAATTAATATTAATGACGAGAAAATTCTGTAAACCATGGCCCCCAATTTTATATATATATTGCCTTTTTATGCTGTACAAGGAAGCATCGCTGTGCACAATAGATTTGTTTCTGGAAAGCGCATGTAAATTGATGTTTTGAAAATCAAACCAAATTGTAAATGCATGCGATGAGCTTAGCATTTAGAGAAAACCTGCGGTGATTCATTTTCAAAGGGAAAGATTCTTTTTAAGGGTGAAAAATTACCTTTTAAAAAAAATCTGTTTGGAAATTTATGCCAGAATTTTTGTGACAGGTTTTCTTCAACTGGGAAAGCATCTATAGATTTCTGTTTTTCCTCTCCCACGTAAAATTGTGAGCTATAATAATTCAGTGATAACAAGCAGCCAAGCTAGACTGTAATAAGGTGGGCATGCAGATGTGCACTTCCATAGTTATTTTTTTTCCTATCATGGCCATGAGCCTCCTGCTTTCTCCTTTCATTTTAAAAAGAGGAACTACTGAAATTCTATTTATGAGAAACGTTGTTTCGATACCTTTCCATATATGTACAATTTGAATTACTGGAATTCAACCAAGATAAGAGCTTTATACTAAGGGTTCAAATTTGGGAAATTACTAAATGTTTTTAAACTGGAAACATTTTTAACTGCTCTGATGTGCATCACAAACTGCCTCATGATCTCTCTTCTCTCTGACTCATATCTCATCAATTTTTTTTTTTAAGCCTGGTACTAAAAGACAACACACCTGAATTTAAACATGATTTTAAAAGTCAATTTATTTAGTTTAGGTCTCAAAGATTTGCAAAAGCCAAAGAAAGAAGTATGCTAGGAATATCTATTATTCTATCGTTTTTTAACAGAACTCGGAGCTTAAGCATTAAATTTTTTGCAAAGAATGGTGGGTTGTTTTTTTTTTTTTTTTACATGGGCAGGCACCGGGAATCGAACCCGGGTCCTCTGGCTGGCAGGCGAGCACTCTGCCTGCTGAGCCACCATGGCCCACCCAAGAATGGTGTTTGAGACAACTGCTCTTCCACAGAGAAAGCCTCTTTAAACTGGACCTTTCCTATTGTGCAGAGAAAGAGACTTCTCTAGAACATGAGAGTTCATTTATTTATACCAGTGTACTTATTTTAACCTACATTTTCAGGTCCATTTATTAAAGATGCCAATAACACACACAGTGGGGGTCAAATGCTAAATTATAAAGTACACTTGAAAGATTTAATTGAACCTAAGTTGATTTTGTTTTATAAAGTTAATTTATGTCACATTCAGAATCACATTTCTTTTCCCAGAATAGTTATCTTTTTTTTCCCCCCTTAGGTGCATGGTCCAGGAATCGAACCCGGGTCTCCCGCATGGAAGGTGAGCATTCTACCACTGAACCACCTGTGCACCCCAGAAGAGTTATCTTTTAAAACTGCTTTAGACTCTCACTTAATATATCACTTAACTAAATTCCTTCCAGTGCATATTTTGTAGCAAGAGAAGAAAAGTGATTAGTCTACTGGGCCTTAAAGAAATATTCTTAAGAAACCCACACACACAGAGATTTCTAAACAGTGTATATCTACTTTATGGTGATACTCTCTTAACTCGGTGCTTAGGCATAAGGGAAATAGCACCTCAGTGGATTATTTTTCATAGTACACTCAGCAGTGTGTTTACTAAGTCACTGGTACAGCTACGTGCTTATATATTTTGATATACAGTGTGTTCCACACTAGTGTGTCTTCTGAGATTTCATTCTTATTTTTAAAACCTATTTAAATGTCATTTTACCTTCCCTCCCAGCAAAAACCGTCTTATTTCTCCCGGGATTCATGGTCAAGCCAGATCATAATTAAAGGTAGAGTCCAAAGTGTCTTTTTAGACCAAGGAAACAGAAAAGGATATGCAACATCATGAATGATTTTCCAGACAAGGGAATAGAGTGTTTGTTTCACAGAATGGCAGGGACCATTCCATGAAATGCTAGTCACATATTTTCTTATTCATATGACTTCCCTTATGTGCGCAATAAATTGGAAATACAGAAAAAGACTTTTCTCTACCTGATTAGAAAAATGCCAACAGGCTTGCCATAATACTTTAAAATTATACATTATAATATATGTATTTATATGAATATATATTTTACTATATATAATATATAAATACATACGTACACACAAACACATATACCAAATAATCAACATTTATGAGTCAGGGAATTATTCCAGGGTGATTTCACAAGAGATGAAAGGCTATCCTGAATCAGGAGCAGAAATTGTCTTTGGTCCAGCTCACTTGCTCCACTGTTCTCTTGGTTACTTCGGAGGAGGTGATACCATTTCCTGAGAAAATCAAGGATGGTCTCTTAGTCCAGGTGGGTTCCTGGATTGCAGATGCCTTGGGCAGGAAGGAAGACTGAGGTTAGGCATGTCTTACTGGAGTCAGCCAGACATGGGTTCAAGCCCTGGATCTACTGTTGGTAGCTGAGAAAACACAGCATCAATTTGTGAACCTGCTTCCTCACGTACAAAATGTGGATGACAGTAGTGCTTATATCTCACTGGGTTGTGAATGTTAGCCAATGCATGAAAACCACTCAGCACAGGGCCTGGCACTTAAGGAGTCCTGACTTTTATCTTATAAAATAACTGCCCAAATAAAAATAAAATTGGGACCAGGGTAAGATCCTGTGATAAGCTTTGAGAACAAGTACCAAAAGCATATGCACTGAAGACATCTCAGTCATTCTTTGTTTTGACCCACAGGGGTTTCGAGCATTTAATCTTATTATGTAAGTGATGTTACTGTTCCTACTTTTCAAATGAGGGAATTGAGTGATGCAGAAGTTAAGTAATTTGCCCAAGATTCACATGGCAAGAAGGTGGTATAGCTAGGATTGGAACCTAGGCCATGTAGCTCCAGAGCCTGGTCACCTCAATTTTTATGCCTTTTTGCTCTCCATATCTCAACAGTATACATACATACACACACTCTGATTTAAGAAGAGAAAGAATACAATATTTCAAAATATTAATATTAATTCAGAATAATCAACACCGTTTGCGTCCTTCTTTTATTATTTATCATTCACCCAGTCATGCTTTCCCATTATCCATTCTAGACCAGGTCCTTTACCAGTTGCTGGGAAACACAGGCGAATCTGAGCCCACCCCTTCTCCTAAAGGGCTCAATGACTCACGGACCTATTATGTAAGGACAGCCTAAGGTGTAGCTTGCTACCTGCGGATTGACAGTCCTCACAAGTGGAAGTCTGGCTGTATTGGTTTGCTTGTTGGGCTCCAACAGGCATTCCTTGGGTTTGGAGAAATACCACAATTCAAAGGTCAGTATCCCAGTCTTCTCAGCCCACAGACTGACCAACCAGAATAAAGAGGTTCTCAAATGAGGTGAGAGGCAATCCCACCTCCATTCTTTGACAGAGAAATACCTACCCTTTATGTACTCCCATCACTGGGGAAAGAGCGCTTCTGTGCCCCACAGCCTTCACCCGCTACTACTTGATACTGTCTAACATGTTTAATATTTGAAACCTGCGGTGTGTGAAAGAGCAAGTCAACTTTCTCAGAGTGGGACCATCACAACCCATCTGAAACCATTTTTTTTTTTGAGAGTTGAGCGTTTTCCATAGGTTGCATTAGAAACACATTACAATCCTATTATGAGCATGTCAAAACAAATAGACAAACAGACCAAAATCCTGTTATGGAACCACAACTCATCATCAAAGCCACATCCATCATGACATGCTAGTTTCGAGAGAGAAATGCCAAAGGGAGTGGCAGTCAAGAGAACCTCTAAAATGTCAATTTCCATTAATTCCTCATTTTCCAGAAAGGTGAGATACCCTATATTGCTTGTTTTATTTCCTTGGCTTTGGGAGCATTAACATGATTTCAAGCTCTTTACGCGACTGGGCAAATCACTGACTGCTTGCCTTTTGATCTGAAAGTTTGTCACGTGGCAGCTCTTTATCCCCCCAACTGCCCAGAGGCCTGGGCATGACAATCAATGGTTTGAAAGTGACTGTCATTTATGAGCCCTTAGCACTATCTTCTCTGAATGTCTTTACATGTTTACTGTGCATGTTGGCTTCCTGCACTCTATCATGGTTCTTTTGGAATAGTATAAATTGAGCTGAAACTGATTTCAATTTCATGCAGAAGACAGCTTTGATTCAAACCACAGCAATTTTTAAGTTAAAAAAGCCATCAAGATATAATCTCTGCACACACAGCCCCCTATAAGCACGCTTTTCCTAGCAGAGGGGAAGGCAGATTATTTCAATTAAGAGGCTGTCACTGACAATTGTAAGCAACCTTTCTTCAAAGTTCATGGCAGCAGCGCACTTTTCGATTTCTTAGTGACTCTGCCGGGATCTAATTTTCAAGGTATGGTTACCATGGCAGCAACCTGGAATTTTAATCCAGTAGTAAAGGTCAAGGCAGGTCACCAGTTTCAGTTCCTCGTCAATCTTGGGATAAAAACAACACCCCTAAAAAGAATGATAACGTCAACCTAACCCCAAATCCCATTTTCTAATAGAGTGAGATTGTAAAAAGTGTGTGATTTTTTAAGTCCTCAAATTCTTCTGCAAAGTGCTCAGGCTATCACTAAAGGGGACAGTGACTCCTTAGGTGTGAGAGAGTGAGAGAGTGTGTATGTGTTGGAAAATGCACTAGGTCTTCTCTATACTGTGAAACTTCCAGAAGCATGTTGGGTATATCTGAAGAGCAGAGAAGTAGCACACACAGCTAGTGAGTTTGTCAATTGCTTTCCAGGAACCTCAGAGGTTGGTATTTTAATTCAAAGCACATGGGCACAACATTTTTGAGCCATTATGGCATGCCCTAGCAAAAGAGAGGACTCAATTAGGAGTTGAGCAGTTTGGGACTGAGCCTCTGCGGGCCCATTACTGGTGTGACCTTGGCCAGGGGTCTCCTCACTTTGAACAAGGGAGAGAAATAAGGTAAACAGTTGACCTCATCTGATGCGAACACAATTTGGTGAGGAGTCCAAGTAATAACATCTCTGTTATATATATGAGGAAACAGGTTCAGGAAAGTGTCAAGTAAATTCGAGTCACATGACAGGAAGTGAATGAGCCGGGATAGCTCCCTCTCCTACCTACCAAGTCCCAGGACTGAGTAAAGACCAAATCTAATAAAGAAATAATAATAGGGGAGAAAATGGAAAATGCTATAAAACCAGAATGTATTATCATTATCAGGGTTGTTCACCTCTGTGTTTAACAAGGAATAACTGTTCAATTGAAACCTTGCATAGGCAAGGCAGATATGGTATAAGAAAAAAGCACAAGTTCTGTGATCCAAGAATCCTAAGATTGGAATTCTAGCTCCTTCTAATAGCTAGTAGCTATGTGATCTTGAGCAAGTCATTTGCCTGTTCTACGTTGAAAATCCCTTCACCATCAACTGGATTTCATCCTACCCTACCTCACAGAGATGTTGTGCAGATGGAAGGTGATTAAATGAGAGAACAAGTGAAAATGGCACAGTGCAAAGAACTCCAGGCAGGCCTGGTTTCCAGGGTTAGCTCTAATATTGGCTGGATGGCTATGGGTATCTGTTGGGTGCCCACCCTGAGCCCCGGATAAGACAACCCCTTGGGATGATGGTGGTGGTGGTGGCGACAATGTTGATTTCCATCTCATAGGGCTGCTGTAAGGATGAAATGAGCTGATGCTCATATAGTTTATTTGTTTCCTTTTTTCTTTACTGTATGATACATGAAAATAATTATGGGAAAACTTGCAATGATCCTTTGTACAGTTTCAATTTATTATAAAAATTTAGTTTTCTTAAGATTTTGCTCTTTAAAAAAGAACAGTCTGGGATTATTACACGTAAAAACAATATTGAGGTATATACCTTGGATTTCAAATAAAATGGGGCATCTTATACAAAGAAATCAGTTGAGTCTTGAAATTAGGCAATGGAACTGGCAGAGTTGTATGTTGGTTCTGCTGGAAATTATTACGCTTCACCCTTCCTTGGGCCCCTTTCTCTCCCTTGCCCTCATCCAGGAGCCCTGCAACTTCAGTCAAGGACAAGAAAGTGTATTGGTAGCTGTGGCACACCAGGTCCCACCTTCATCAGGGCAGTGAAGAAAAGGAATGCTTCTTTTTAGAAGGCTTACCCATACCCACCCCACTCCACCCTACTCCCTCTGTCCCAACCTTGGCAGCGTATTTGGAAATGTCAATCGAATAACTTTGAGACCTTTTCCAGTTTTGGACCTCATTGTAAAAGTGAATGGATGAACCACAAAGAAAGGCAGTCGTCAGATTTTTCAGCTGATTTTACAGCTATCATTGTGCATGCACCTGATGCATTCTCCCACCACTGTGGGAAAATGGAAGGGCTTTGAGCATTTCTGAGAAGGGGTCCAGAGCTGACTATTTAAACATAACATTCATAATGCTATAATCGTGGTAAAGGATCTGGCTTCTTGTGAAACACTTGCTAGGATAAAAAAAAAAGGGAATGAAGAGTTTAGAAGCAGGGCAGATATTACTTCTCATCTACTCCAGCTTCAGTTGTTGCTTTTTTTTTCCACAGTAGTTTGATTGTTTCCTTTTAATTTCTAGGACTGATCCATAGGGCTTGTTTATATGGCTGCTATGTTTTCTACACCTGGGTCCAGAAGGCTTGTCAGGGCTCTGATTGATGCATTCTGGCCCTGCAGCCATCTGCGGAATCTGGGGATAAGGCAGCGTGCTCTCAGGGGAAAGCAGAATGCTGGCTTCTAGTCCCAGCTCCACAACTCCCTAGCTGGGTGACTTTGGGCAAATATCTTCCCCTCCCTATGCCTTGTGTCTTTTCACCTGGCTAGCTAACAGGATTGCTGTGACACGCCAATGAAGCTAATGAATTTTGTGAAAATGCTTTAAAATCCTAACTCCTTCTGCACGTGGGAAGTATCCTTGGCTATAGCATTTTACAATCTCAAACTGAAAATAAGAGTGTGCATGTATGCAACTCATTAGATCAGAGAACATTGGAGGACCTGATATTCTGAGATAGAGAGTGTATGTGTATGTGTGTGCTTGAACATGAATGTGTTATCACATGGCATTTGAATTATAGGACTGAAATTATTGTAACTTTGGTCTTAGCCTTATTAACTTAGTGCCTTCCACCAGCATGATTTGCTTCATCTTCCAGTCACTGTGAAAAATACTATGGAGAACCCAGAAAGATGCCCCTGGTTGATAACAGATGGAAATAGCTTTAAAAATTATTCCACCATCAGGATATAAAGCAACTTGCCAATTATCAAACAAGTTAGCAAACATGAAAGGTGATGGACGAATGTCTCATCAAAACAGACTCTAATCTCGGTTCTGTTTTTGGCTTCTTTATGGCAAAGTGGAGCTTTCTGAAGAGGGATGCTGTTCCTATCTCAGGCCACTGCAGACAACTTTACAGGGAATGTGCAGAGAGGTATATGTCCCTTACAGGCATGAAATTGAAGGGAATATCTGGAAGGCCTGTGTGCACAATACGGCTGCAGGGCCAGGGCTGAGGATGGGCCTGACCTTGATTGCATGGTGGCCATGTTGGCATAAGCAGTCTACACAGGACCTAACCACACATTCGTCTAATACCTTCCCAAATTTAAACCAAAATGGCCAAATCCACTTTGTCTTGCATTGGAGTTAGTCATCCCTGACTTCAGATCAGTAGGGCCATTTCCTGCTGATAGTACCCATGGGATCTACTTCTGTTCTACTATTTGCTATTATGGCACTTTGGGCAACTGACTCAATTCCTCTGAGTTTTAGTTTCTGCCTCTGTAGGAGGTAACAATGGGGGACTCTACAGATTTGTTGAATGAGAAACAGTGCATGGAAAATGCCTGGACATAGTAAGCCCTCAATAAATATGAGTTAGTTTCATTATTGGTATTATCAGTTTGGCTCTGATTTTCTCCAGAGGGTGTGCTATTTAGTCCTTAATTACCACAGCATCCAGCACAGAGCTTTAACCTCAAAACGAACTTAATGTGCATTGGTTGAAAGGAATGAGACCTTGAATGAATGAATGAACAAATGAATGAATGAATGAAAATGGATATGGATGTCAATCAGGTAGAAAAGAAGGAGGGCAACCTGCTTTTTTTGAGAGAAAGTTAGAGCCAGAGAGACAAAGAGAGTGACAGACAAAAAACGAGAGAGAGAAGGAAGGAGAGTAGAATATTTGGTTCTAATCACAGAGGTGTTTCAAAATCCACCTGGAACATACAAAGCCTACCAGAGACATGGGCACATGCACAACCACACAAAAATCAAATCAGGTTTATCTTATGCTAACTGAGCAAAAGCACCAGCATTTTCAACTTGTGTAATTAACGTGGAAAGCCACAGCTAATGGGGAAGGAGCCTCAGTTTTCAGTCATGGTGTCTGTCAAGCACCAACATCAGTGCTTCTTGATGTGAAAATCTGAAATGTCAATACTGCTTGTTGTCACATTAGCCAATATACAATCCTTCACGCAAAATCCTCTTGATGTCTGATTACTCTTCTTAAGGACCTCATGCTGATTCATTTCAAACTGTGAATTACCTGTGAATTAAAGGTAATTCACAGTTTGAACAGGCTGCCAAATTTTGTTTTCTCTACTCCCAGGTGGCTGGCCCTGACGCAGTGGAGAACTTCCAAAACTATATTATGTCCTTAGGAAAAGTTGACAAGTACAGAGATGCAAGGCATATAAGACAGGTTAAAGTCAGGAGTTTGTCTACTTATTGGTTTAAAAACCAGGACAGCTGCAACTAGTGGAAGTCACTGAGATTATCAGTTTATCTGGAGAGTTTAGTTTGTCTTTTATAAAACTGAAACTCACTAGCAGTATTTCTAAATTCCAGTGACTGGATCATTTATTCTGATTAAGAATTTATCTGATTAAGATTAAGCCATTAAAAAAGAGATTAAGCCATTTTTTTTCTCCCATGTTACACAATCACTTTACTACTAAAAAGAAAACTAAGCAGCAGCCTAAACATCCACTTAGGGAAAAACATATGGATTTGCAAGACATGATTTTGGGTCAAAGCCCAATTGTGTGGGGTAGAAGCAGAGAATAGGGAGTTAAGGTTTAAAATGTACAAAGCCTCTATTTGGTATGATGGAAGCATTTTGGTAAGGGATGGTGGTAATGCACGCACATGGTAAATGTAATCTTGGAATGTGGTTAAAGAGGGGAATGTTACGTTGTATATATGGTAATAGAATACATTTTTTAAAATCCCACTGAACTGCAGGACACAAACAGTGAATGCTAAGGTACACCATGGACTATAGTTAATATTCTAATTATAAAGATATGCTTTCATCGATTGTAACATATGTTCCACACCAATGCAAGGTTTTAATAGGGTGGTATGTGTGAATCCTGTATTATATGCATATTTTTTGTAAACCCACAGCTTCTCTAATAAAAAATAAAAGCCTATTATGCATTACTGCTCTGCAGCAAGGAAGGAAAGGTCTCTCAAATGAAATTATCAAAGGAAACATTTTGCGTGACGAAAGTTTTTGGTAGAAAGTTATTAAGGGTTAGTAATAAATGAATGTGAGAATTGCTGTGCTTTGTTTTGGGTAATAATGGTAAAAATTGCTCTAAGTTCATCTAAGAAATAATGCAACACTTGCATTGGTTATAGCAATCTGGAAAGCATTCTAATGAACTTTCCATTCTCTATGATAATGAAATCTTTGTGGAGATTAGATATAACGATATTTTATTAAGTAAAGTGATTTCTGCCTGGCTTTGCATTGTCCAAACCAGGGTAGAAAGAGTCTCATTTCTTATGGGACTCCTTTCCAATAACTTCAGTTATTCAAATTTACTTGAAGGTTGTGCCCACATCCACAAGGTCAGATTTGGTGTACCAACCCCTGAACCCATCAGATACCATGAGGAAGTGCAGACTGATGGGAAGAAGGAGACCTTGAAACCACAGAGTCTGCGTTCGTGCTTTCCTACAAAGGAGCCATGTGACTTAGATGGTTCTTCTGTGCACTCACAGTCATTACACTGTCCATTCAAGTTAAATATGCCCACTAGGTTTGTCTTCCCACTGGACTGTGCATATTTCAGGGGGAGGAACTGTATTCTAGCTTCACTTTTCTCATCTGTATAATGGGTATAATCTGGAACACCTCTAGGATGGCTGGAAAGTTTCACAGAGTGATGATGTAAAAGCACCAGGTATCCAGCCTAGGACATGGGTTCAAGAGCACACTGATTATTATCTGAGGCCTGTTGAACTCCTGAAATAGAATAATTTCCTTTCCTCCTAACTAGTGCTAACCTCAAAGACTTGTTCGTGGGTAGTACCTACCACTCACAGAAAGTAAAAACCAAAGGCCTAACTGACCAACTGAAGAAACTGGAGAAGAGACAGCAAACTAACCCTAAAGCAAGTAGAAGAAAAGAAGTAACAAAGATTAAAGTGGAAATAAATGAAGTGGAGAACAGCAACAATAAAAAAAAACAATGGAGGGAATCAATAAAACTGAAAATGGTTCTTTCAAAAGATCATCAGATTGAGAAACCCTTAGTTGGACTAAAGAAGTAAAAAAGAAGCTGCAAATAAATAAAATAAAAAAATGAGAGGGGAATCATTATCATAGATCCTGAAGAAATAAAAAGATCATGAGAGGATACTCGGTACAACTGCATTCCAACAAACAGCTTAGGTGAAATGGAGAATTTCTTAAAGACACAAGAACATCCTATATGAACTTGAGAAGAAATAGAAGACCTCAACAAAGCAATCACCAATAAAGAGAATCAATCAGCCATCAAAAACCTCTGTACAAAGAAAAACCATGGCTTTACAGGAGGATATTATAAAATATTCCAAGAAGAATTAACACAATTTCTCCTCAAATTCTTTTTTGAAAAAAAGGGAGCTCTTCCCAACTTATTCTAAGATGCTAATATTACTCCAATACCAAAACTTAAACAAGATACTACAAACCAAGAAAACTAAGGGCCCATTTCCCTAATGAATATAGATGCAAAAATTCTGTAAAAAATATTGCAAATAGAATCCAACCACACGTCAAAAGAATTATACACCATGACCAATAGGGTTTATTCCAGCCATACAAGGGTGATTCAACATTAGAAGATCAATGAAGGTAATACATCACACCAATAAATCTAAGGTGGTAAACCACACGATCATCTTAATTGATGCTGAAAAGGTATTTCACAAAATTCAGCATCCTTTCTTGATAAAAACATTTCAAAATGGAGAAATCAAAGTAAACTTCATCTATACAATAAAGGACACATGAAAAACCCACAGCTAACATTGTACTCAATGGGGAGAGACTGAAAGCTTTCCACTGTCACCACTGTTATTCAACACTGTGATAAAATGTTCTAGTGAGAGCAATTAGGCAAGAAAAGGAAAATAAAGGCATCTAAATTGGAAAGGGAAGAGTAAAACCTTCATTATTTGCACACGACATGATCCTATATTTGAAAAACCCCAAGAAATCTACCACAAAGCTACTTGAGCTAAAAAAAATTCAGTAAAGTTGCGGGATAAAAGATCAATGTGCAAAAATCCGTAGTGTTTCTACACACTAGAAATGAGCTAACCAAGGAGGCAATTAAGAAAAAAATTCCATTCACAATAGCAACTAAAAGAATCAAGTACCTAAGAATAAACTTAACCAAGGATGCAAATGGCCTGTATTTTGAAAACAACAAACCACTGCTTAAAGAGATCAAATAAGACCTAAATAGGTGGAAAGTCATTCTATGTTCATGGGTACGAAGGCTAAATATTATTAAGATGTCAATTCTACCCAAATTGATTTACAGATTCAATGTGATACAAATCAAAATTTCAACAACCTATTTTGCACATTGGAAAAGCTAGTTATGAAATTTTATTTGCAAGGGAAAGGGGCCTTGTATAACCAAAAAAAAAAACTCTGAAAAAAAGAACAAAGTGGAAGGTCTTACACTTCTGACTTTAAAGCTTATTATTAAGTTACAGTGGTCAAAACAGCATGGTACTGGCACAAACATATTGATCGATGGAATTCAATTGAAAGTTCAGAAATAGATCCTCAGATCTATGGTCATGTAATTTTTGAGAAAGCCCCCAAATCCACTGAAATGGGACAGAATAGTCTCTTCAATAAATGAGGTTAGGAGTACTGGATATCCATATCCAAAGGAATAGAATAAGGACCCCTACCTCACATCCTATACAAAAAATTAACCCAAAGTGAATGAAAGACCTAAATATAATTGCCAGCACCATAAAACTCCTAGAAGAAAATACAGGGAAGCATCTTCAGGACTTAGTGTTAGGAGGTAGCTTCTTGGACCTTATACCCAAAGCACAAGTAATGAAAGAAAATACAAATAAATGGGAAATCCTCAAGACTGAATACTTCTGTGCGTCAAAGAATTTGTCAAAACGGTGAAAAGGCAACCAACTCAATGACAGAGAATATTTGGTAACCATATATCTGATAAGGGTTTGATATCCAGCAAATATAAAGAAATCCTACAACTCAACAATAAAAGGAAAAAACAACTCAATTATAAAATTGGCAAAAGTTATGAATAGACATTTCTCCAAACAGGAAAGACAAATGGCTCAAAAGTACACGAAAGGATGCTTAGCTTCATTAGCTAGTAGGGAAAAGCAAATCAAAACCACAATGATATATCATCTCACACCTACAAGAATGACCACTATTAAAGAAACAAGAAACTACAAGTGTTGGAGAGGATGTGGAGAAAAAAGAACCCTTACTCACTGCTAAATAAATGGTAAGTGGTACTAATAAATGTGTAAAATGGTACAGCTGCTATAGAAGACAGATCAACAGTTTAACATAAAACTAAATACTGATAATCAAAAAGTATTGGCAAAGTCCCTTGAGGGGCGGGAGAAAAATGATGGAACTGTTCAACTTTACCACCAGGGACTTCCCGATATTGTGCCAAACTTTAGGGACACCCAAATCAGCAGACCAAGCCCTTGATCTTGAGAGTTGCTCTCATGAAGCTTATGCATATCTCATGAAGCAGAGTAGCTTAGCCTACGAGTCACCTCCAGAGGACCTCTTTTTTTGCTCAGATGTAGCCTTTTTCTCTCTAAGCCAACTCTGCAAGTGAGACCATTGCCCTACCCCCTACGTATGATGTAACATCCAGGGATGAAAGTCTCCCTGGAGGCATGGGAGATGATCCCCAAGTATGAGCTTGGTCCTGGCACTGTGGGATCAACAATGCCATCCTGAACAAAAAGGGGAAAAACATGTAACAAATAAGGTATTGGCAGATAAGAGAGTTCAAATAGAGTTGAGAGGCTGTCACGCTCATACATGCTTCAGTTAGACATTGCTAACCTATCATAACCTGCCAAAACCCCAACTAAAACCATTCCTGCCAATCCTAAAGAATTACTAGGGCTTTATATAAGATTCTACAAAGGTTCCACGCACTAGGGTAACTCTCCAAAACCTACAACCTTCCAATGGGTCCATGGGCCAGATGGTTTCTGAAATGCAGAGTGCTGGCCCTTCCAGAGCATCAGCTAGTTCTATCCCTCTATTATCAACAGTCCCTTCCAACATGAAAAAATTAGAACGGGCATAGCTCAAATACCTCTAAAAAGTTGGATAAAGATGAAGGTGATGGTAGAGTTATACAGAGAAGGTTGGGTCTAACAAATGAGTATGAGTGCTGAATCATTATACTGATTTCTTTTTAGATTCCAGTATCTTACAGCAGCTAGAAATAAAAACCTAAAATTATGAAATTGCAACTCATACCAAATCTATAATTGTTGTATAACTAATTGTCACAATGTACTTTGAAATTTACTGCTTGTATGTGCATATGTTATTTAAAGAGAAAGAAGAGTATAACAGAGAAGATAAGATTTAACAAATGAGTATGAGTGCTGAATCATTATATTGATATTTCTATTGGTCTCTACTGTCTTGGAGCTGCTACGAGTAAAAACAAAAGATCGTGGAACTGTAACCCATACCAAACTTTAAAATCTGTTTTATAACTACTTGTTAAAATGTACTTAAGAAATTTATTGTTTTTTGTAGGCATGGTTTATTTCACAATAAAAAAAAGTTAAAAAAAAAAACTAAATATTGAGTTGTCCTATGACACAACAATTCCACTACTTGCTATATACCCACAAGATCTGAAAGCAGGGACAAAAACAGACATTTGCACACCAATTATGACATTATTCATAGTTGTCAAAAGATGGAAACAATCCAGGTGCCCATCAACAGATGACTGGAAAAACAAAATGCGGCATACACATATGATGGAATATTATGCTGCAGTAAGAAGGAATGAGGTCCTGACACATGTGACAACATGGATGAGACTTGAGGATATAGTGCCAAGTGAAATAAGCCAGACATAATAGGACAGATATCTAATGATTTCACTGAAATGAACTAACTAGAATATATAAACTCAGAGTCTTAAAATGTAGAATATAGGATACCTAGAATTAGAGAGAAGTTAGAGAAGGGGGAGTGGTAACCTAATAGGTTTAGAACATATAATGAGGTTGAACTTAAAATGTTAGGAAATAGATAATGGGTGAAGATAGGTTGTTAGTGGGAATATAAGGACTAGTGCTGTAATGTAGGTGAATTTGGTTGAAAGGGATTGTTTAGAGTCATGTATGCCACTGATTAACACTACAAATTTAAATAAGCACTTTGCATGAACTGGTACAAATGGATGACACTGGTGCAAAGAGTTAATAATAGAGTAGGGGGAAAATACCTATTGCAGGTACAGACTATAGTTAACACTAATACCTTGAAATTCTTTCATCAACAGTAACTGATGTATCACACCAAAGCTGGGGGTTGATGGTGGGGGGAGATAAGGGGTATGGGTTGTTTTGGGTTTTCTTTTTTGTGCCTAGCTGATAATTTTCTTTTTGGAGTGACGAAAATGGTCTAAAAGCAGCTGTGATGATAATTGCACAACTAAGTGATGGTACTGTGAGATACCGATGATATAATGGGATGGAATATATGATAAATGAATATACATATCTCAATAAAATCTGCAAAAAAGGAGAGAACTATTTGTCAAGAAGTGCTTGTCTGGAGTGTACAGAGTGTGGAAAGACGTGGTTCTCTAAAAGGCCACTCAGACGGCCAAGGAAGAGTGGCAAATGATCAGGGACAAAGAGGGAAGCTGGCTGGTCCCAGGCTTTCATGGAGGAATGCTTTAGGCCCATGTTTTCAGACCTGGTACTCGTGCACAGGATCCTTGTAAGCAATTCCAGCTCGAATGGAAGGTCTGTGTTTTGTCAACCAGGGAAAACAGGCCAAGTTGAGGAAAACTAATAAAGGATCCCAGTAATTAAGGGATTCTATTTTACAAGTCTCTAATCTCTCTCTACTGCAGTAAGTGGCAGGAGCATGCCCAGGACATTTGCCTGCCTTGGATGGGTCTCTTCCTGCAGCAGGGTTGATTCAGGGGCCATTTCCTACCATGCACAGGGCACCAGCAGTCTGCCTACATTCAGTATTGACAGTCACCTGGAGACTACCCTATTAAATGGAAAGTCCTAGAAGCTGGCTCACAAGCACCCTATGTTAAAACATTGGAGAATGTTAGCAATGGCTGAACTGATAGCAATTTCAAAGCTAAAAATACAAAAATAACTTTATTACAACTGTGATCTGTCCTGTATTAAACCCATCACCTACCATAAGAAGGGGGCGTATTCCAGCTGATGTCTGATGGACCGTGCTCAGACATTAAATCAAGCAGCCAAAGAAACAGCAGTTCATTCATAAAATGGTCTCAGTGCCTTTTCTTTTCATAGAGAATTTGAGCCCTATTGATGCCCTATATAATGCCACGCTAAGAAGTGCTGGTCTCTGGAAATGCAGCTTCTAACCTAAACCATGATTGACATGTTTTTGTTGTTGTTGTTAGTTAATAACTACTGAAAAAATACGTTTTGTGGTGGATATGGAAATCGGGATATTTCACAGTGGGAGCCTAATGCTTTTGCTTTAGGAGCAAGACCGTTTTACAATGCAAAAATATACTTTCGCATTTTGTTCATATTTCGAAACCTAAGTGTTAATGTGTGTGTGCATGTGTGTTTGCGTGCAATGTCTTGATGTTCTAATGCGGATGGGGTGGGCCAGGGCAGGAGTAGAAGTGGGGAGGAGAAGAGCCATTATTTACTTGGTTAACAAGGGGAAGGGCAATTTGAAATGTGATGGGAACATCTGAAATGGAAAATGTCAAAAATGGTTTTCATTTCCACATTCCTGTGTAATTTGGTTGCTAAATCAGGGTTTTGGGTTTTATCCTCTTCCCTTGCTCTTTCTCACTTCTTTTAAACTGAGGATTCTGGGTTATTGAACCCTGAATTAGGAGGCACAGATCAGGTTGGAAAACCCAATAAAAGCACTGCTGATGGGGTCAGAACAGAGAAATGCCATCGACGTTCTCAGAGCATTGGTCTATTTCGGAGTCAATCCCAGTTGTTTCATGAAATTATTCGTGATCTTCAAAAGGTGAGCAATTCACTTCAAGAGGGACATTAGGCCACTTGAATGTCATAAATTATTTCATTTTGAAAAAATTCGAGTATGTGACTATTACTCAGACAGAAAAATCGACATCACCATTTTCTATGATTAGGAATGAAAGAAGCTGTGAGAGACATACACCCTTGATGTGCTCTCGGACAAATGGATATTACAAAATCTACAATGGTTAATCTGAAGAAATTGGCATCCCCATACCCCTCCTTCAGTTAACCTTAATAAAAAACGAAGAGCATGGAGTTGAATTGCAAGGCCCTGGTTTCTGAACTCCAAACTAGTATCATGTCATCTCTTATTCCATTTCTTCTTGATTGTCCTTGTTTGTCATTAATATATGATCCCCAGGTGATCCTCACTGAAAACAGTGAGGTCTTGAACTGGTGGATCTTATGAATCCACCCAATGTTTCATGTGCAGTCACTTCTGCTTAGACACATGCCCACTCTCTATCCTAGCCAGTGGTGGCCCAATTTTGTGCAAAAATGTAAAGAACCAGTCAAAATGTGGGAAGCAAGCCATTAGAAAGCTGTTTTCATTGAAATTGCTGACTTCAGCAGTTGTTTTTTGTATCACAGATATTGACCCAGCCTGTGTCTACAACGTTAGAGAATGGAATGGCAATTTCATTCATTTTTACTTGCTTATTGTGGGAAATATCCTTCTCCCTCTAACCGAGCTACATATTACTGTGAGTCAAGGTTCATATTTTTTAAGAATTCCAAGGGAAAAGAATAAGACAGATCAGCAATGAGGCCCCTGAAGGAGCCTTATTTAGCAACCCAAGTACTTACGACTTGAATGATACTGACTTCGTAGAAGCTCTGCTGGTTGGGTCACTCCACTCTGAAAAGAAAGGGCACAAACACTTATAATCCAATATTTTGAAGCTTCCAAAGATTATTCTCAATTAATTGATCTCCAAACATGCAGCTTTTCCATTTATACTGTCTCACAGCATCCTTTCATGAACAAATGATGAAAAAGAAAATTGAACCAATTGGATGTATCACAGCATGATTTTCTGTTATGGTTGTTCTTTCTTGTTTTCATGATATTAGGTAGGAAAGTAGCAATGGTGGGAGAGGAGAGGACATAGCTGTTAGAACTAAGAGGGATTAAAAATGAAACACCTACTTTGTAAGGTGAATCCTGGAGTCAGATGTTGGGATTCCTACAAGGAAGAACACATACAATGCAAACATAAGTTAAAAGATACAAAGGAGAACAGGAGGTATATCTGTTATTGCTGAAAATATAACTTGACCTATGTTTGAAAATAGGAAACCATTGTTAGCAAATCCATTAAGTAGGTTTCTGCCTGTAGCTCTACTTGGAAGATAAACATTTCTAGCCAAACCTTCTGCAATGTGAGCATAAATGCCATTTCATCAGAAAGATGAAATGTAAGTAAAACTACAGTCTCTTCGGAAGTGTGTGCAACGTGGGAAAAAATGACCCATACGTGTGAAATTGAAGTGTATCCTTCCTCACTTAGCTAGCCAGTGATGTCACTAAGGAAGTCAAAGCGCCTTGGTTCAAGCCAACAAATGCTGTGGTTCACGTAGAAGTGCAAGTGAGACCATAATTAATAGATTTGTTCTGCTGTTCCCTTTTATAGAAACAACTCCAACTTTCTACCATAACCATGACACATATGCAAACAGAAGTAACTCACTGGGGACCAGAGAAGCATTCTGAAAACATCACTACAAGTTTTTAGAAGTAGAGGAAGCAATTTGAAATACACTAATTGAGTGAACTATTTAAAAAGGATTTCGTGGTATTTGAAAATCACTTCACGCCCAATTCATTCACCGTTTTGACAAATCTGGATTTGCACACCTCGGGTTTGTGTGCATCTGGATACAACTCGCAGACAGAATCCTCAAAGTGATACATGCAGCATTGCATGGATGGGAGAGAGAACTAGTATTGACCAACTGCAAAGCAAGTGTTCCAAAACCAGAGTCAATGAATTCTAGTAAATGCAAGTTAATACGTTACAGCTATCGCTGCTGCACATTAATCTACTCATTAAACCCAACCTCGCCACCTTTTAGAGTAAAACCTGGAATGCAGCATAATTTCTCTTTCAAAGAGGTAAGCAAGAACAATAACACTGCACTTTAATCAAAGGTGAACTTTTCAATCTACTTGGCATGATTCTGTTGTCTAAGATATTTCTTCTGGCAAGTTCACCTCTCCCGAAGCCTCAACAGGAGGTGCAAAAGGCCTCTCTGCTAAAGAGCTGTCACAAAGCCCATGCAATTTGCTGCTCAAGGTACTTCAACTCAGAGAAAATTGATTTTATTAAACTTTACTTTTTCTTGTGGTAACATCCACCTAAACAAAATTGCCAATTTATCCACTTCTAAGTGTACAATTGAGTGGCATTAATTTCATTTACAATGTTGTACTACCGTCATCACCATCCATTATGAAAACTTTTTTATCACCCCAAACTGAAACTCTGTACCCATTAAAAGAAATTACTCACCTTTCTGTCCCCCCACTGGCTCCTGGTAATGTCTCATCTATTTTCAGTCTCTATGAATTTTCTTACTCTAGATATTTCATATAAGTGAGATCAAACAATATTTGTCCTTTTGTGTCTAGCTTCTTTCACTGAGCATAATGATTTCAAGGTTCATCCATGTTGTTGCATGGATCAGAACTTCACTCCTTTTTATAGCTGAATAATATTCCAATGCATATGCATATATATATATGACACATTTTGTTTCTCTATCATTTGCTGATGGGCACTTGGGTTGTTTCTAATTTGGAACAGTTGTGAACAGTGCTGCTGAGAAGTGATTTTTGACCAAGGATTCTAACAAGCTTGGCCATTTGATTCTCAGTCTTTAGCAAATCACAGATTGTAAGGAAGGGTGAACAGTTCTAGAGGCACAGCCCTCAGGGACCTTGCAATGTGAAAAACGAAAGTATAGGAGTCAAAAGAACATCACACAGCAAAGTCAGAGCTCACAAAGCACAAGAGCCTATGGCCATTTAATATAGAGGCAAGCATCCCTGCCTATCCTAATAGCTCCTGAGGGTACAATTCCAGCATCCCATAATATTACAGCACAGTACAATAACTAATGCTCATAATAAAGTCTAGGTTACCAAAAAAGACTAAAGCATGTTCAATATAATTTTATAAGTCAAAGAAATATTAATTAGCTTTCAAAATGATTTCTATTAGCTGCTTCCTATGGAAGGATAAACTTCAGTTATCCAAACATTTCAGTTATTCAGAACACCTCATGTCTCACAGTGCCAAAGAAACTGTGTTTAACCCTGTTCCATCTGCTCAAATGAATACCAGGTATTTCTGCTTATTTTGTTTTTAAAGGGATTGCACTACAAATGTAAAGGACAAATGTAAGTAAGTATGCCTTTAGGAAATCAAAGGACAAGTTCCTAAGGAAATAAAACCACAAATCTGATCAGCGTATGAAACAGTCAATCAGTCTTTGCACTGTGTTTAGGAACTAGGACTGAGTTTTTAACTTTTGTCCAAATATTGAGGACTTTAGACCCAACCACTCAGTTGTTTCAGGGCAACAGGGCAATAATTCAAGGAGCAAATTATAGGGTTATTTTAGTCCCTAATTTCCAATAATTGATATTATATATTCTTAATACAGCTTTTAATATTAAGCTGGAGGAGAGTTTTAAAAGCAGATAACAAAACAAATGAATCACGTCTGGATATTATCAAAGCTACTTTATATACATACCCAACACCAATAGGAACTAGCTCAGTCATTGAAAGAATCTGGATTGTTCATGCAAAAATTATCAATGCATATAACACAAATTTCAAAAAAACAACCTCACTTTGATCTGTGCATTTCTTCCATAGGCATGTCACATACACGATTTTCGTAGGGGAATATAATGATGCTAGACTGTCACACAGTGAAGCTTTTAAATAATAGTCTTGTGACTAGTCCTACAGTCAGAGACTCCCACCTGATCTACATCCTACAGCAGGCTTCAGGAGACTTTTCCTAGAAAAGGTCAGATAGCCAATATTTTAGGCTATGGTGACGGTAAGGTAGCAACCACTCAACTCTGTTATTGTAGCATGAAGACAGCCAGAGACAATATGTGAACAAATGGGCATGGCTGTGTGACCACAAGACTTTATGTCTCACTTAGTTCTATGCTCTCATCTTCATTCACAAAATACTTTTTAGATTAAATTGTTTCTTAGCTGTGATTCAACTATGCTACTTAGTTTCAAAAACTGCATGAAATGCGGGTTTCCCTCACTTTTCTACACTTTCTGGCAACTAAATTTTGTTTAATGAAACTTTCTCTGAGAAAGCTTTGAAGCACCTATGCTACTTAGTTTCAGAAATTTTGTGAAACATGTTGCTAGGATTAGGGTTTGGGTTTCAGTTAGGGTTAGAGATAAGGGTAGGATTAGGAACAGAATTGGGTTTAGGGTTAGATTAGTTAGGGTTATGTTTCAGGATAGAGCTATGGTTAGGTAATGTTGGTTCTAGGATTTCTGTTATGGTTATGATTGGGATTAGGGTTATATGTAGGGTTAGGTTTGGGGCTAGGGTTAAGGTTATTTACAGACACTGATATTTCAATTTTATGTAATTTCCATCTCACAAAATATTATTTTCCTTTAGGTTTTTGTAAACCTATAACCAACTTGGTTTGGTTTGGTTTGGTTTTGAACTACCCTCTTCCTTGTGAAGTTTTCCATTCTTAATGAGAAAACATGGCATTTTTAATTTGGGATGGATAAAAGCATTGCATTTTCAATTTGGAATGGATAAGCAAACTTAAATAGGTGGAGAGTTTTCAACTGTATTTGCTTTTATGAGATTATTGGATCACAAAATAGTTGATTGGGGATCGAGTAGTCCAGTACCAATGGGGAAACTGAGGCTCAGAAGCCCTTAATTAAGAACACTGAGAACAAATGGCAGAGCCAGGATTAAGGGCATCCAGGTCCCCAGCTCCTAGGAGAGAATTCTCCCTGTGCAAACATTGTCAAGGAGGTAAGAAGCTGAAGCTTTCCAGAAGTGTGTGTAGTCTCACCCAGTTCTGGTGTAAACAGTGAAGAAAGGCAATCACCCCAGTTACAGATTTATTAGATGAGGCCACTTTTTGGAAGATGCAATTTGAACTAGGGTGTAATATCTGTAAATCTGTGTAGTAAAAAACACACCAAGAGATAATATGACCCCTGGTGCCAGAATGCCTGGATCTGAATACCAGTTCCCTGAGCACATTACTGAACTAATCTGTGCCTCGGTTTCCTCCTATGTAAATGAGGGATAACAAAATGATCAATCTCTTTGGGTCGTAGTGAGGATTGAATTATTATTTACCTAGAATAAGTGCTTAGATTGAGGCAAGGCACATGGTGCCACTTTATAAGTGCTATTGATGTTATTATTATTAATTTAAGTGTACTTTTCTTTCAACCCAATGCTTTGGTGAAAATCAAACCGAGCAAAAACAGTAGTTTAGCCAACTTGGTCTCATCCTTTTACTCCACTTACTTATACCTTTATCACGGGGTTGATGGTGACACAGGTTAACTGTCAGAAAATGGAAATTGTGCCTGATTCCAAATTGTGCACATCTTACAAAAGCCCATTTCGGCAACCAGTTCTATTTCATGCCCGGGTAAATGTCAGAATTTCAAACTTGCACAATTTATCTCTAAAATTGAAGAAAAGCTGAAAACACTGCAGTTGTTCTACACATGTATGAAATGGAAGGATCATTCCCTTTGCTGAAGAAGCTAGGGGAAAGCATTCAAAGCCCAGGATAGCCTAAGAGAGGGAGAGGGAGAGTACAAGAGGGAGACACACACCCAGACAAGGGCAGTGAGGGTTGTTGTTTGCTTTGTTCCAACTCCTTTCAAAGGTGAGAGGGGATAATTAAATACCATTTAGGCCAATGTTATTGTCAAAATCACGATCCTAAAACTATAGGATCTGATTGGGTGCATTTCCTTCTACAGATAAGAGTCCAACCTCCTTGGGCATGCAATCAAAGCCTTGCACAGACATGCACCTACCTGCCCTGGATTTATCTCTCTCCACAATCATCACAGAAACTCTGCTCCTCTTCTGCATGGAGCTCTCCTCCCTTTGGCCCTGCCTTCTCCACATATAAAGGCCTTGTCAACTTCCAGTAGTGCCACCTCCATGAGTACATAACCAACTCTTCAGACCCACTTCTGGGTCCTTTATTCTCTATGAGGACACCTACTATCTCGTTTTGTGGCTTACCTAATAACACAATAACAGAGTTTTTCTTCATCCCTAATTTTAGCCTGTTGTATAACCTCAATGAAAAGATTGTAAATAAATGGCTGGATATGTATGAATGGATGAATGGATGATGGACAGAAGAAAGGAAGGAAAGAAGGAAGGAAGAGATTTTTCCATTTAATATATTATGTGTCAGAATAGTCATGTCTATTTAAGCATTTTTTAAAACTGATGGTAAGAAAAATTCTTACTGGTAGTATGTCAGGAAAATATTAAAAACATGACAATAAAACTGTAGAATAAGAAGTTCTGTCAATGTGATGTGTTGGTGTGCAAAGGTATGTCTGCATGTTGAAAAGGACTGGAAAGGGATATAAAAATAGATGCATTAGAGTGAACAGATTATGCTTTGTAAATTAAAAAAAAAACCTTGGATGTTGTGTTACATCATCTAGTTGGGTTTCTTATTTCTTTCTCTTTATTAGAGGAGTTGTGGGTTTACAGAACAATCATGCATAAAACATGGGACTCCCATCTATCACCATACAATTAACACTTTGCATTGGTGTGGGACATTTGTTACAATTGGTAAAATCACATTTTTATAGTTGTACTATTAACTATAGTCAATGGTTTAACTTGGGTTTCACTGTTTGTATAGTGTACTTTCACGGATTTTTTAAAAACATTTTATTCTGTTACCATGTATACCATCTAAAATTTCCTCTTTTAATCACATTGAGATATAGGGTTCAGTGTTCTTAAGGATGGGTCACTCTTTTCTTTGATTCAGCAGCTCTGGGCACAGTAATTGGGCAAATGCAATAGCACTGGGTCTATATGTATATTCTCTTGAAAACTCACTTTCAATAAAAATTATATTTCCATTACTATTCGGAAGGGCAAGAGAGAGTTCGTATTTCATGGAACTAGAAGACCAAGGCCATTTTTATTATTAAGAATCCAATTGGACCATATGTATAATTGAAATAAGATAGAGAAAAATGGAGGAAGGAAGATAACTGACCTGTCCTGAGACGGGAAATGTATTCTGCTCAGAGTTTCCAGGAGTGTGTATGGCAGTGAGAGGAGTAGGCCAGGCATGGGTCATCTCCTAATGAGGAAAAACAAAGCAACTTTATTTGGGGGCCTTTAGAAACCAAACTGCTTCTTGGTACCAAACATAGTAGGCCTGTAATAATTACTGACTTAATTGGCTTTATTTTTTACAGGAGTTTGAAGTCATTTAGTCCAATCCCCTGCCCCACATGGGTGCTTGAAACCTATCCGTAATACAAAGGGCCACCTGGCATCTGTTTGCATGTAGCCAGTGACAAGATGCTCACTATTGCTTGAAGCAGCCTATTCCATCTTGAGACAGTTTGATCAGACTATTTTTCTTGGTTGTGAGCTAAAAACCTGTTTCCTAGTAGCTTCTACCTATGGGCTACACTTTAGAGCTGATACAATGCTTCTCTTTTTTTCACATGACAACCTTTCAGCCGGTGGAAGGGAGAAATCCAGTCCTTTGGTGTCGTCTCTTCTCCAGGGTGAGGCATTCTCAGCTTGTTCATTCACTGACTGGGCCCTTTGCCAACTTTTCTTCTAATGTTGGTGCTCTGCATTCTGTCACTGTCTTAAGTCTTCCAGGAAGGGACTGCTGATTGCCTGGGGCTCTTCTCACACATGGTACTGACATTGCCTCATCCTCTATTGATGTAGCCTAAGAGTTAGTGACCAGATTATACACGTGCTGTTGTTTCCTCCATGCCAAGATGAGGCAGCTGAGGGTATTCTTATTCGTTCTTTGAGAAGAGTACTCTGGGATGGATAGCTCTCTCCTGCCCAGCTTATACAGACATTGATATTTTTGAGTTCAAGTTTCAAAGCAAGAAAAGCCCCTCGGGCTCCCACCGTCTGTTATCAGCAGGGGCACCTTCCCAGCTCTTTCAAACCCTCAGTTTGTTCAAATCTTTCCTGAGTCTTAGGGCACATGGCCAACATGCTTTACCCTAAGAGCAAGGATAATTAAATCACATGCTCAAAATCCCAGCAACAGAGAGATGACAAATTTTGCAAAGCAGGAGGGTGCCAGCTTGTGCTGGATTGATCAAACATTTTGGTATATAAACACTAAATGTAAAAATCAATGTAATGGTGGAAATAAAGGAGGGCTTTGGGGAGGGGTGGAAAGGATCAAAGTTGATGAAAGTCCTTTTTAATAAGTAAGTTACGTAATGCTTTTTGACAATCTTTATGGGTAAGGTAATTAGTCATTTCAAAGGTGATATTAATAAGAATTCTCAGGTAGCACTAAAACGTGTTTTTTTCCCTCCTATAATTACCCAGTTCAAAAAGAGTCTTTGATGTATGAAGAGCTGCAGTGCAAGAAGATATTTCACAGATTCATTCACAGTGGCACTGCTGATGCAGAATTTGTAAGTATTATTCAGACAAGCTTCGGCATAGATTGAATTTTACCTAGCGCTATTTAAAAAGAAGTCGGTGAATATATTAAAAGTACACAATTTAAAGGGTACGCTTAAGCTACTTAGGTGCGAGACTATTGCCAAGTGTTTTCAAGTTGTGCATTTGTATCCATTCAGTAAGGTTCATGACAAATGGTACTTATGTATTCATCAAAATTATCCCCAGAATAACTCCATGTGACAAGAGTTTAGAGCTGAATAATTCCAATTACTCGATGCCTTTAAAATAGTCAATGATCTCTTTTTAAATACATGAAGATTTAAATGGGCTTTCTAGATTATGAGTGGTCTTCTCCAAAACATTCAGATTGTTTAAAAGACATAGCTCATATTCAGCCAGATTCAACCAAGAGAAGGGACAGTGAGCCCCAGCCTGGGAAAGTAGTGTTGTCTCTTTTCAGCACCTAGAGGATAGGCCTTGATAAATGAGAGGCTTTGATGTGGCCTCTTTCACTGCTGGCTTTCAAGGCGAGCCTTTAGGTTTATTAAGAGGCGTTTCAGACACCTGGAAGAATGAAATCACTTCTTAAAGGTGGACCTTCTCTCCCAGGTCTTCTGTATTCACTCTGTAGCAGAATCTAGTTATGTTAAATTACCACTGGAGCACAACGCCCTGCTGGCCAATCCACCCGGAACTGCAGGCACTTTTGCATTTTCAATTACATCTGATTCTCTGTATTTGAAAATATGAGACTTCATGAAACAGCAAGTCAATTCCATGTTACCGCTGATGCATTTGATTAAAGTAGGGAGGCTGCAGTTGAAAGGAATATAATTTCCTGAAAGGATATCTTCAGCAAGGAATTTTGGAGCAAGTTCTTTTGCGTCTCAAAATGAGTTAGGCCTGTGTGGTACGGAAACCTCAAAGCAGACTCTCCATTGTTATCCTATTCATTCACACTTGAAATAAATGCATCTGTGTTTGTGTTCTTGTTATGTGAAAGATGAGAGCACCCACGTGTCCTTATCCAAGTATATAGTCCGTTGTCTGGCTATCAGGTAAGATGAGCACCTGCTCCAAAGCTGTTGCCTGGGCTTTGACTACAGCCTCTGATGTGGAGCACCAGTACACAACACTAAGCCTTGCCTCTCTGTTAACAGAGGACATGGGGACTGATTCATGCCCCCCCAAAAGGCATATCTACGTCCCAACTCCTGGTCCTGTGGGTGGGAACCCATTTGTCAATAGAACCTTTGAATATGCTATTAGTTACGGTGTGCCCAAACTGAATGTGGCTGAAGTCCTTATAAGCAAAGGAAAGTGCACACACGGAGAGAAGTCACAGGGAGCAGCCAGAAGTTGGAAGTCAATGGAACCTGGGAGAGAAAGGAGACAACTCTGCCATCTGCATTGCCAAGTGATGGAAAAGCCAAGGACCCCAAAAGATTGCCTGGGAGGAAACCACCTTTCTAGTCTCTGAAACCTTGGGCCAATAAATTCCTGTTACTCAACCAACCTGTTGTATGGCATTTGTGTTAGCAGCCAGGAAACTAAAACATGTATGTGTGTGGATATACACATACACACAACATACACGTGTATATGGACATACATACACAGATAGATAAATCAACATACATAAATATATCTACAAATATCCACGCACATATAGTTATAGATAAATACATTTATATGTGTTAGCATATTTATGTAAAATCTGAGAGTGATCTGAACCTGAAAGCCTATAAGAAGATGTGTGCCCACCTCTGGGTCCCTTTCATGAGGGATTCAGATCCTCACTGGACAACTCAGGAAATGGAGTTTCCCAGAGATGAGGTCGCTTGAGGACAGCTCGTGCTACACTTCTAAGTGAATGCCACTGCTCGTTTCCAAAGTAGATACTCTTTCCACTGCACAGAACTTTCTCCCCTTTAGAAGGTTGACTAACATGTTCAACAACAAAAGGACAAACTATGGTATCACAAGCCAAGGAGGAGTCCACCTAATTGCTGACAATGGGCAGACACATTAATGTGACGGTTACAAAGTCAAACCTGGAGAAATGACAGAAGGTCTAATTTTCCACTAGTGTTATTTCCCAACTGCATTTGCACCGTGGCTCATAAGTAAGGTCTCCAACAAATCTCAAAAAACTTTTGGGTAGCCCTGCTTTGCGCAGTTTAGATACAGAAGGTGGGTATTTCACAGGCTGGGTGAATTCCAGGCTGTGATCATCTCAAATGCAACCTAGACTCACCTAATACAGACCCAGTCTTGAAGCCATTACATCAGGAGACTAGTATGTTGTCACAAGCCTTGTCTTATGCAACTTTGTAGCTCCAGTGCCTAGTACGTAATAAGTAATTGCTTAATATTAGATATTCTTCTTCCCTGAAGCTTCTACATGCGAATTAGGTGTGGCAGGAATAATGACAATAATAACAACAAAACAACCAGGTTTTGTACAGCCGATCACTGTGCTAAGCATGTTGCATACATCGTCTCTTTTCACCATACCCACTTGAGAGATGAAGAAATGGGGACACAAAGAGGTACTATGACTTGTCCAGGGTGACCCAATTAACAATTAATTGGCAGGGCCTCTTTGATGAATTCCCTGTCTTTGCCATACTAACTTTTACTGAGTGGTCATTATGTGTAAGCCCTTGGGATATAGAAATTTATTTCCATCCAGTGAAGAGCTCCCTCAGCTCCAAATGCTAATCACCTCGATTATGGGAGTGTGCAAAGGCACTGGGAAACACAGGAGGGAGGAAATCCTGCTACAAGGCATTTGAAAGCGATTTCCTACCAGAGGTGAGTGGAGCAGTGAGTGTGTATAGATATATAGACATATATGCATATCTATAAAAAGATATGTATATACATATATATACACATATATATACACACACCACATGCACACATATATATACCTTTCAGAGGTGTGCATGGTACATAGTGGAAGGGCAAATAGTATATGTACGCTTAGGTTAAACATAGCTGTTAAGGCCTTTTCTTTAAGGAATTACAAAAGAAGAGGTGATTATAGCAATTTTTCACATTACCATCTTAATGAATGCAAATGATGGTGCTATCTCCCATGTTTCAGAATGATCATTATTGTTATTGTCACAGTTAGTCAGAGGGATTCCCCAAACGGCCTCTGAACTAAGAATCAGGAGAGCTTATCTCATGTCTGGGCTCAGCCCAAGGGTAGAGTAATCCCGGTTGAGTGGTTTACCCATCTGAGCCTCAGTTTCCCTACCTATACCCAGTGGGCTGTGGCTTGGATGGCCTCTATGGCTTTTCCCTGCTCTCAGGGTCACTAAGCTTTGATTATTCCTCTTCTGCCTACTTCCCAGGTAGGGGAGGCGAGCTAACACATGGGCAAGAGCTTTGGAAACTGGAAAGTACTGTGCACAGACAAAGTTCACTGCCACAAGCCACATATCCATAGCTGTGGCATAGGTGGTGGAAGCCTGCAGGTGCCTGCTTAGCAAACAGGCAACTCAGACTCAGCCCAGGGCTCCTGACGAGTTGCCAGGGGCTCAGGGCATCCTTCCCCTTCCCTCGGCTGAAACCCCAACAAGTGAATAAATGTACTTTTGGAAGGATTTACAAACTCCTGTGAGTAAGCATAATAAATGGGGGCAGCTGAGTGGCTTCTAAAGGAAACTATGGCTGAATGGAAGGAGAATAAATCTGCAAAAATCAGGTTGGAATTTATATTTACAGGACTTAGATTCAAATGAATCTCAAGTCATAGGAAGTGACTTTTGGCCTCTGACTATCTTGGCAAGGTGGGGAACGGTCTTTTTTTTTTTTTAATTCTCCCAGGGAGTGTAAATATATACACCAGGTGGCCTCAAGATGCAGATATATCCACATGCTCCATTCCACCAAACTTAATTTAAACCTGAAAAAAACCTAGTCCATGTGGTTCATTTATGTGAGTGAGGTCTTCCCATTTAGACAGTTGAATCTGATTCTTTAGCTTAAAAAGTAACTCCCCCCATTCTTTTAGGGTAAAAAACATGTAGGAAGGTTAACTAACATGCCAGAAAACCTTATTTTCTTGAATAGATGATTTAGGAGCTTCATGTATGTGGGCTCCAGCAGTCCTCTGAGTGACATGGAAGGGGTAAGTAGATTAGGGCTACCAGGGCAAAAGGTATAAAGTTTCTTGGGGAGCTCAACAGGGGTTTCCCAGAGACTGGGCTTCAGGAGAGGTCGCAGCCAAATCATTCCTTAGCTCTCAACCCACTACCACTTGCCAACTGGCCTGTAGGAAGCACTGGACTTCCCTGAGGAGAGGAAAGCCAGGCACGACTTCTGGCCTTGCAACTTACAGCCGCGGTGGGGCTGCTCTACAGGAATTGACCGACAGGCATGGGAGAAGGCTTTGGAGAGGCCCAACGGAAAGAGTCATGCACTCATAGGAGAGAGGCTCTCCCTGCTGGTATTGATCTGTACAGGCCGCTGTTCCCAGCATGGTGGCCCGGCAAGTGGCCATAGTGCTATGCAGCCAGTGGGAGATCTGCTGCAGACATGTGAACCTGCCTACTTCTGTCTCCTGACAGCCTTCCTTAGGCAGGCCCTGGGAGGACGAAGGCTGTAAGGTGAAGCTCTGTGCTCAGGGTCAGGGAGCTTGCTGGTTCCATATGGTTCCATGGAAGGAAGCAGGGCAGGTGTGAGGAGCCATTGGTCTCTCTCTCTCCCTACTCTGAGCCTTCCCAGGATAGACTTAATTTTTCCAAGAACATGTAAGGTCCACCCTAAAAATATTCCCACCAAATGTGTGATCAACGTCAGGCTCAATGGCATCCCTAACCCAGGGCAGACCAGAGCCCAGACAATTGATACGACTCACGGAATGTCATCCTACTTAGTAGATCAGGCAAGTGCTATGGGCACAGCAGGGCAATTGCCAAACTCCGCATGGAACTCTTGCAGCTGAGGACAGAAATGTATGAGCTGCATTATTGTGCACTAAAGCAGACATGCGGCTGGTTAAATGAGCTTATAAACATTCCCGAGTAAAGAAGGTCAACCTAGAAGGGTGTCTCTAAAAGCAAGTAGTGGGGCCCTGTCATTAGTCCTTCCTTCCTTATAGTTTTCATACTAATAATAAGACCCCAACAATAGCAATAACAATGCCTTATTATGAATAGGGATCTTTAGTTGAAAAAACAATACTTTCAAAAACATTATCTCATTCTATCAATGTTTTAATTTGTAAGCTGCCAGAATGCAATATACCAGAACTGGAGTGGCTTTTAAAAAGGGAATTTAACAAGTTACAAGTTTAGAGTTCTAAGGAAGTGAAAGTGTCCAAATTAAGGCACAATCAAGAGGTTACCTTCACTCAAGAAAGGCCAATGGGGCAGGAACACTTCTGTCAGCTGGGAAGTCACGTGGCTGGCATCTGCTGGTTCCTTGCTCCTCGGCTCCATTGCTTTCAGCCTCCATTACTGTGGGGGTTCCTCACTTTGCTTTTTCAGGGCTGGCTTTCATCTCTTGGTTTCCCTCAGCTCTCTCCAGGTTCTGGCTTGTTTAACATTTCAAGGTGACGTCTCCTGGGTATCTCTATGTTCTCCACATTTTGGCATCTGTGTCAGCACTTCTTTGAAGTTTCTGTTGGCTCTGTCATTTCTGAGGTTTTTCTAAAATGTTTCCTCTTCAAAAGGACTCCAGTAAACTAATCAAGACCCACCTAGACTGGGTGGAGTCATATCTCCATCTAATCAAAGGGTCACACCCACAACTGGTCATGTCAAATCTCCCTGGAGATAATCTAATAAAAATTTCCAACCTACAGTATTGAATCAGGATTAAAAGAAATGGCTGCCCCCACAAGATGAGTCAGAATTAAAATACGGCTTTTCTGGGCTACAAAATAGATTCAAACCAGCACAATCAATAACTTAAAAGAACATATAGAAGGTCTGCTTATCAAAATTGCCAGTGATGCTGAGTTGTGAGTAATCAAAGTTCAGCATCTTACAACCTTGGCCTGGAATCATAAGGTAAATTTCAACAGGGATAAATGGGAACTGTAATGACGTTGCACAAATCTATGGTGCAAGTACGGAATGAGAATGCCCACCTGGCTTAGCTTTAAATCATTGGATAATAACCAGAGGATTTTAGTTGGCCTCCAAGTGAAATTGAGGGGCTTTGGTAGCCAAAAGGACTGGTGCCAGCTTAGGTGAGATTAAGGTAAGCAGGAAGCCCATAATGTAGAAGGTGACAATGATCCTGGACACTGTATGGACAAACTTTATATAAAAGAGTACGCCATCCTGGGTGCCCAATTTCAGCAGAGGCCTTAAAATCCTGCAGTTTCTCCAAAAGACAGTCACTAAAATGGTAAGGTTGGGAAGTTCATCACACACATAAATGTACTTTAAAGCAACAGATAAAAGTGTGGTCTAGAGAAAAGGGAAACCAAGGAGATGTCTGGGGGAGGGGGTGGCAGGTCTTCAAATACCTGAAGGGCTTTCAAATGGAAAAGATTTGAAACTTGTGTGGTGAGCCATGAGGTTAGAACCAGCCCTATGGGAAGAAGCTATCAGGGGACCAATTTTAGCTAAAACCTAAGAAAGAATTTCCAATAATGTTAGCTTTCCAACCATAATGCCTATATTGCTTTAGAAGGCAGTGAGCCCCAATCTCTGAAGGCAGGCTAGCCCTGGCTAGGATACTGTGAAAGAGATTTCTGGAAGGGTGGAGGGAGGGGGCAGGGATAAACCAACTATACTACCTTGCATTACCACAATCATCTTCTTTATATACATACATGTATACACATATATATATGCAAAACTGAATCCTTAGCATGTTTTTTGGTTGCATGACTGTATACAGACATGGTTGACCAAATTGACTAACGAAATTCGTCACTCTCCCAGTGGCTCATAGTGAGACAGCAAACAGTCCAAATTGTTGATTGTTTGCTCAGCTCTTGGAAAGTCCATCAACAGTGGGCCCACAAACTTCCCTGGGCTTTATCACGAACCACTGCAGCCAGGCTGCTCTACGGGGTCCAAACCCTGTTCCATTTAATTGAATGAATATTCTTCTGTTTGGAATTCTCTTAAGACACTTTCCTGGTTGTGCATCTCCAGTTTCCATGCACAGGTTGGTAGGGAAGAAGTATAAATTCAGCCCTTACTTTAAACATAACTCCTCAACTTTGGCATAACTATAGGCCAACACCAAATGCAATCCATCAGGTGAAAACACATGTCCATGCACACACGTATAAGGCAAAAAACAAAACAAAACAATTATTTTCAAAGTTTCTAATGTCGACTTGTAATTTCATTGATTTAATATAAAAACCCTGGCAATATTTCTTCAAAAAAATAGTTGCCTGTTTTATTCAAACTGTTTAGTGTTGGCAAT
Source organism: Tamandua tetradactyla (assembly GCF_023851605.1). NCBI lineage: Eukaryota > Metazoa > Chordata > Mammalia > Pilosa > Myrmecophagidae > Tamandua > Tamandua tetradactyla. Next base: position 8,495,714 of record NC_135353.1, read on the forward strand.
TGGTTTAATGGAGTCAGGCAATTTTTTCCATCAGGCTCGGACTATACAAGCAGAAAGTCCAGCTTACACTGGCTGGCTTCCTCCCTGTAGCCCCGAAACAGGTTTCTGCTGAAAAAGAGCCTAACTTAGAATTTGGCATAGGGTGATCAGTACCCAAAGCACTACCACGTACTCCTCAGGTGTTCTACACTCAAACACTGAAAAGCAACATATCCAAAGGCTACAATGGTGGATAATATACCAGTCCTAAATGCACAAGGATTCAGCAGCCCTCGGATATTGACTTCTTACAACACATCATTTGCCCTGTGAAATACAATCCTTATCAGGGCATCTGTCTAAGTCAGATTGAACCAATCCGAAGAGAAGAGAATGGACCACCCCACTTGGAAATGTTGTTAGACTGAAATCAGCTTCTTAGGTGCAGTCACACTAGCAGTTTTGCAATGATTAGGAGCATAAAAGAAACCTAGGAAGAGGATCAGGTTCAGTTCAGGCATCTGAGAATCCTAAGGTTTCTCGATGGCCAGTCCTTATCATTACTAGCCCTTGAACTTGTTCTTTCCTCCATCTTTAAGCTAATTTTAGTACCAGAACACTGTTGCCCTCTTCAGAAGTGATTTTTAACTTCACTGTTGAATTTCCAGCTCTTGTTTCAAATTGTTTGCCATCAAATACATCCAAATGACCACCATTTAAAATATACTGGCTTGAAACCATTCCCCAGGGTTTCGTCATATTACAGCCATGCTTTTCTCAGAGTCACTTTACTAGATGGAACGACGTCCTCTGGCATCGTAGTATGAGATATTGCTTTATGGCGACCCTCCAACTTGCTTTTGTAGCTCCAACTCAGCCAAATCAATTTGGTAAAACTCACACACCTTCATCGGTTTATCCCCAGGACTATGTTTAAATGACCTAAATTCAATTTCATTTCATTCAGAAATCATTTATTGACATCTACCATCTGCAAAGGCCAGGTCCGGGCACAGGAACCCACCACTCTCCAGGTAGCTAGGGTACCGCAAATGGGAAAGACTGTGAAATCATGACAATTTCTAGTTATCATTCAAAGTAGAACTAAAATAAACCTGCCTGTGTTGTTGTTTTAAGAGCAACATGCAATTTGTTACCAAATTCCAGAAATTACCAAAGGGATTTGTTCCTCTCACTTTGCTGGAGAGAGGCACAGCAGTCCTTTTGAAACCCAGCTTATTCTATAAGTGAAAGGCACTAGAGAATGACAATTCTAGGCAAAGGGAGACAGGAGGATACATTTCACAAAATCCCCAGTCTAAGCCTTTTCAAAGAATTACACAAGACATTAGTATTCCATTTTTAAGGGCTGCTGTAGCTTTTCAAACATGATAGCTTTCTTGTAGTTTACACTTATCACATTAAGAAAAATGGTAATGAGGAGTTCATGACAACTGCTTTTAGAAGGAACAAAGACTCAATTGCTGGAGAGAAAAAGAAATAATATCTATTTTCATGGAAAGAGACCTCCAGTGAACAACTTGGCTGTAGCTTTGCTCTCTCATTATTTCTGAGCTCAGTAAAAATAAGGTACAAGGCCACTAATACAGCTGAGACTCCATCCAATATGATTTGCATAGAATTTTCTTCTCTCTGCAAACAGCAATTTCAATCTTGGAATCACAGACTCATAGCGCTGGGGGATAAAAGAGAACTGGTTTGTCCCATTCACATGAAATTAACTAAGAAATCTATCACAAAATGTCACTCTAACTGCTGAACAACAGGCTCTGCCTGCACTCCTGCCCCAAAATAGAAATAAAGCCACAGCGGCACCAGCATTCTTTGCAGGAGCCTACATTTAACAACCACCAAAGCCCTCAGTGAAACCAATTCAGAAAGGCTTCCCCTGGAATATTCCATGAACCTAATAATCTGAGTATTCCTGAGTGCCTGGACTGTCACTGCTCTCCCCAGATTCGTTTTCTCTGAAATTACTCCAAATAATGGGAAATAAATAGCTTCGTACATTCTATATTATGAGGGCAACAAAGAAGCAAAAGCAAGGGCTGTATTTTTCTCTATAAGGATGTCTGAGTGATGGAGAAAGAGAATATTCTAACTCAGTATGAACACTCAAGAGCCAGGTGTGGTGAACTTAAAATCTTGTCACATATGCATGCTATCAAACTTTTATCTTGTGTTAAAATTATGAATGCAGGTCCCTCTCAGACTGGGTAAATGCAGCCATGCCACAAAAACATACACTAGGTGTATCTACTTCTATGCTGCGTCTTTGGAAACCATATCACAAAGAGAAGATACCAAACACTAAGCCTTCATTAAACAGAAATTCAATCCGATTGTCGCATTTCTCTACCTAGTCATTTTTTTCCCTATGAATACGAAAGAACTCCACTTGGAGTCTGTTATCAAAGTGCCTTTCATTGCCAGGTTCCCACAGACACCTTTGAGGGTACCCACATATGTCCTCCCTAGTGTTTGCTCTCCATGAAGAAGGGGTGCATTCCAACCCCCACCCCACCCCCAAGCTTCCCTATTATCCTGGTGCGAACTCATTGCTCATGGATGTACCTAAATCCTCTTTAAACCCATGTCTGTTTTCTGCCTGTAGCCTCTCTTGGATTAACCAGATGGACACCTTAACTCCCCGCTATAAATGGGGTAAAGCATCAAATAGAAAATTCAAAGGGAACAATATGAAGCCCTTTGCTGGAGGTGCTAGTGGGAAAGTACGACACTGAGCTGGAGGTAGATAAATAGCACAGGGAGGGGGGCATGCCCCCCCCCACACACATACACCTGCCTCTCTGACACCCGGGCTCCCAACTGTAGCATGTCATCTATTTGTGTCTCTTGTCACAAAGCCAATTGTCAACCAGTGTTTTAATACTGGACTCTAGTCGCATCTTTCTTCCCAGCCCAGTAGCACATAGTGTCCCTCCTGCTAACTCTTGCTCATCTAGGCTCACCTTCATTTGCTTTGAAGAAGGAGAGAAACGTGAAAAATCATTAAAAAGAAATTCCTTGTCAGGGATTTGCAGGCTACCTGCAAAGACTGCTATACAGCTACACAGAAATCAACGTGGCAGGGTCTTGGGGCTAATTAAACAAATGTGACAATTTGAAAAGCCGCAAAGTACCCTCTGAACCATGGAGTGGTCAAACATGAAAAATAAAACAAAACCATGCACTGTTATTAAAGACATGAGAGGGGTTTACATACTTAATAATGAAGAACAAAAGCATCACGGGACAATTTAACCTCCTCAGCTAACCAAGACTGTCAGTCTGTGATGGTTTGAAACGTGGACTTCAAAGTCAAGTATGGAAAATATTTGGAATTTCTCAACAACAACAGTAAGAGTCATAGGAACAATCCAATATGAGTGTGCATCCACCTAGGGGTTAGAATTGAACTGAATATCTCATTTCTGTCCTCACATTTAGTCCATACAAGAACCCAGTGTGGTGGTTCCACTTGTTCCATTTCACAGATGTGATAACTTGCTCTCAGAACACAACAGCCACTGGCACAAAGCCATGCAGCTCATATGTGGCAGATCAAAGACGTGCGACCAGGTATCCAGATGTGCGACCAGGTATCCAGCTTTGGGCAACAAAAGTGCTGCCCTTACTCATGCCACTTTGTAAATCTTCATGGCTATGTGTAGGCCATGCCATGTAGATGGCGACCCAAAGAACATTAAGTCCATCACTGAGGAGCAGTCTAAATTTGCCGAATGTGACTCATCCCCAGAGTGCATTCCAATGAATGGCTTTTCATGAGACTCGGCCCATTTTAAGATGAATAATCCAGATTTAGGGCTCCTGTAATGATACTGTATGGGAACAACTTTCCCTAGGAGGTAATGCGTCATCTGAAGTCACTTAAGTGTTCCAGGTGTTCCTTGTGCTCCTTCTTCTAATGGAAGCCTTAAGTGATGGCTCAAGAGATAGAACAGTTGGAGTGGGACTAAGAAATGGAGAGGGGGAGTGGGAGGAAAGAAAAGGAGGGAACAAATATGAATTATGAATCAAGTCCTGGGATTTCCTGGGACCTTTTCTATGGAAAAGGCCCTTGGAGGGTCTCACTACCAAGTCTGAACAGAGGGAAAGGAACTTGCCTAAGGGAGACACAGGGAGACCTGGAATCTGTCACCCAGGATGGGAATGGAGTAGTGGTCCACCAAGCCAATACTATGACCTCCATTTCTCTTCTCCTTTTCCTGGGAGCATTTGCTTTACCTCTTTTTACCTATTTACCCTCAACTTTCATTCTCTCTGGAGCATGGCTCAGAGGTAGAGGAGCATTGGTCCAATATATTCTTCAGAAGCCTCGGGTGGAAATAAATTATTGAGAAACTTTCTAAACATAGTTGTCACTACATAGGCTAAAAGGTAAAAACTATGTCTGCTTTTATTTAATGATCAGACTCAGAATGAAGACCTTGAATGGATTTTAGAGACAATCTAGGGGTGGTTCTGTTCACTAGAATTTCTGCCTTGATGGAAATATTGCATTCCGTGCTGTCCACTAGAGTAGCCACTGGCCACATGTGCCTACTGAGCACCTGAAATGAGTTTTGGATGGAGGAACGGAGCTTTCATTTTACTAAACTGAAATTCATTTTGATTAAATAGCCCCATGTGGCTAATGCTACCATATTGGACAATGTGAAACAGTCAGTATTCCAATTTTACAAAGGGAAAGATTGTGGCACAGAAGGATTAGCATCATTGTCAGGACTAGCTTTGTGGGCTTTTGACACCCTGTCTTGTGGCATTTTTACATTGTGTCCTCTTAATTCTAGTTCTCCCAAAGGCAGAGTTGTCTTTGCTCTCTAACACTGGTCAGCGGCTGCTAAGAGTCTGAGGACATTGGAACTGATACCCCAGATCTGAGACCTGCCATTCACTTTTTTTTTTTTTTGCATGGGCAAGCACCGGGAATCGAACCCATGTCTCTAGCATGGCAGACGAGAACTCTACCTGCTGAGCCACCATGGCCTGCCATTTTTTTTTTTGCCATTCACTTTTTTATCAAATGTGCTGGGGATGTGAGGCTGAAGTGGAGGCTCTTGGGTTCCAGAGTCATAAAGAAGCCACAGAGTTCTTCACAAACTTCTCAGGTTTCCTCCAATCCAAAAGAGGTCGAGAAATTGGAAGGGAATGAACTTGAAAACTATCAGAGCCTCAGACAGCCAGAATGATTTTGTTCAGTCTTCGTTTTAGATTTTTTTTTGAATGATTTGGAAATTTTTAATTAAAATCTGGCCAGGGGAGAGCTTAAGGAGTCTGTTTGCATTAGTGTTTTCATCCCATGAATGGAGGACTTTGGTGGAATGTACAGTTTTGCCACAACCTTGGCTGTGAGGCTGAGAGTGCCCCAGGTTATCAGCCCTCAAAAGATCTGGAAAACAAGCTCTGGAAAAAAGAATACAAACAGACACCCCTTTCTTGTGACCACAATGATGATCAGCCCCCTTTTGCAGTCTTTGAGTGCTCTGAATCACCTTCTCCAATGACAGCAGCATATGGCCCTGCCTTTAGTCAGTGCCTTACTTGAAGTGATAATGCTGATGTTATTGTACTTTGAGGAGCAATATTAAAAACAGGCTGGAGCAATGGTATTAAATAATAATTCGCAATGGAAAAACTAAGCACACAAAGCGGTGCTAAATATAACATTTGGAGAAATAAGAAATGGAGTCATTATAATGCCTAATATTTGTATAACTACTAAACACTATCGTCTGCTTAATATACCTTGTGATATCTTCATGGCAATCAAATCATTATAGTCCCTTGGGGTGGAAATAACATTAGAAGGCTGTTCTCTCTAACCATTCTTGTGATGTCTCCATTCAACAAGCCCAGTGTGCCTTCTCAATGCTTCTGGGCTAGACCAAAGGGACAGAGAGATGAAGATGACAAAGTCTGTCCTGATGGGAGGAAGACGCCCCCACACACAAATGCTCATACACAGGGTGGCAAGTGGGGTGTGTGTAGAATATTATAAGGGGACCCAGAGGAAGGAGAAAGGGATTACTTTCTGGTGACTCGAATCATGCCCCCCTTCAGAAGACATGTTCTTAATCTTAATTGGTGTCCCTGTGGCTGTGAACCCATTTAAAATAAGGTCTCTGAAGATGCGATTGTTAGTTAAGGTGTGGATTCATTTGTGGAGAGGATCTTCCAAGAAGCTATTTAGTTGTGGTCAAACTGAATAAGGCCAGGCCTTAATCTGCAAGACTCGAGGGCTTACAAAGAGGAGATTCAGAAGACTGTGCAGGAGAAGTAGAAGCCAGACACCAGAAGAAGCCAGAAAGGAGAGATGACCACGTGACAGAGGAATGCTATTGCCAGAATGCTATAGGTCTTGGGAGACAGCATAGCCTTGCCGATGCTTTGATTTGGAATTTCTCGCCTTTGAAACCATGAGCCAATAAATTTCCATTGCTCGAGCCAATCCATTAGGTAGTATTCACATAGCTGCCTGCCAAATGAAGACTTGTGGTCTTAGGGCTTCACAGCAAATATGACCTCTGTGTTGGCTCTTATATAGGGTGAAGAGGAGGTCAACTGGTAAAGACAGGAGGGGTGGACTTTCAGGCAGAAGGAGGAGGAGGAAAGGAGATAAGAAACAAGTTTGTTGAGGCTGAAGAACAGGGCATATGGTTAGAAGTGGCAAACAAAATGGAGGTGATAGCATGAAGAAATGGCCTTGATTGCTAAATTCAAGTTTTGGACTTTTTCTTCGAGGCATTTGAGAAGCCCAGTACCTCCACTTGAATACCTTCAGTGACAGAGACCCCAACCTTCTTTCTATCCTTGGGCAGTTCCACCAGTTAGGAAATGGGAGAGGAAGAATCTAATATTTATTGAATGTTCCAGGCACTATTCTAAGAGCTTTACATATATCATCTCATTTAAACCTCCTAATGATCCTGACAATCTGGCAGTACTCTCCCAGTTTTAGAAATGAGACCCAGAAAGGTTAAGTTACCAAAAAGCCTTCAGCAAGTGACAAGAGCCACGCCTCCCTAGAACATTCTTCTTTTTATTCTTTTAGTACTTATCTACCTGTAGCTGTCCCTCAGGGACTGTGGTTTACCACTTGAGGTCCCCTAGCATAAATCCAGCTTCTCAGCTTCATTTCCACAGGGTAGTCCCTCAGCCAGCTATGGCCAACAATCTCTTACAGTTCATTTTTCTCTTGTTTAATGCAGTCAATCCCTTCAGCTATTCTGATTTTGAATCTATTCACTATTCTAGTGACTCTTTGCTAAATGCACTTCAGTTCTGCAAACATCCCTCTTAAATATTTTTTATAAAAGAAATGTAAATTATAGAAATTTGAAACATTTAGAAGTGAACAAAAAAACTCACCCACAATCATATCACTCTAACAAAAGAATTATCATTTCTAAACACTTTCTTTTGATCTCTCTCTATTCCATTTTACATGGCTATAACTGAGCATATAAAATTTTATATTCCATTTATTTCACTTAACATTTTATCATAAGTTGTTTTATTTTTCCATGTTGGTACACCATTCTTAGAGTCATCTTTTTAATGACTAATTATTATTCTGAGTAGATAAATCAGAGTTTTACTCAACTATTCCCTTATTGTAGCCTATTTTGCTTTTGTTAAGAATGCTGCAATGAATATTTTTTTCATATAGTCTTTCTAGTATTTTGGATTTTCTCCATAGCATGGATACGCCAAAGTGGTGTCATATCTTATCAACCACCCTCTAAAACAAGGTAGCCAACCTTAATAAATGGAGAGTCATGCTATGTTTATGGGATGAGATAAAGATGTCAACTCTTCCCAAACTGATCTATAGATGTAACGTAACTCCAACCAAAAAATTCAAGTGAGGTTCTCTGTAGATATAGACAGCATGCTTTTGAAGTCTATAGGGGAAGGGAAAGGAACTAGAATAGCCAACAATTTTAGCAAAAGTACAAAGTAAGAAAATTTCTGAATACTCTATTACACCTTACTATAAAACTACCATATCAAGACATCATGGTATTGGTGAAAGGACAGAGACACAGAACAATGAAATTTTTATTTTTCCATAGAGAGCCCAGAAATAAACCCACATAATTACAGTCAACTGATTTTTCATTTTTTTTGTATGCTGTATGGCATAGCCACAGTTCATTATATTTCCATGTGAGTATCCTGTTATTGAAGCACCATTTGTTGAATATTTTGTTTGTTTGCTTTGTTTCTTTGTTTTTTGAGAAGCGCATGAACCAGAAATTGAACCCATACAGTCAACTGATTTATATTTATTTATTTATTTTTAACATGGGCAGGCTCTGCGAATTGAACCCAGATCTCTGGCATGGCAGGTGAGAATTTTGTCACTGAGCCACCGTTACACTGCCTGTCAACTGATTTTTGACAAAGATCTAAGAGCAACTCAATGATGAAAGGATAGTCTCTCCAACAAATGGTGCTGGAGCCCAACGAACACAATGAAACTCAACCTCATACAATGCACACAAAAAATTCAAAATGGATCAAAGACCTAAATGTCAAGCATAAAAACATGAAACCCTTAGAAGATTTTCATGATCTTGGGTTAGGCAACAAAACCTTAGACTTGACACCAAACTTCATAAATGAAAAATCATGGATAAATGAGACTCCATCAAAACTGAGAATATTGCCCTGAGGAGAGCACTGTCAGGAGAATGAAAAGATAAGCCACAGACTGGGATAGAATAGTTTTAAGTCACATATCTGGCAAAGGACTTGTAACCAGAATATATAAAGAACTCTGAGAATTCAATAATAAGATAGCAAACAACCTAGTCTAAAAAAAAAGGGCAGACGATTTGCATGGACACTTCACCAAAGAAAGCACATGTATTACAAATAAGCACATGAATAGATGTTCAACATCTTCAGTCGTTAGGGAAATGCAATTTAAAACTTCAATGAGATACCATCACAAACATTAGAACATTTAAAATAGAAAGAAATAAGCAACAAGATCAACTGCCGGCAAGGATGCAGAGCAGTTGGATCTTTCAGACGTTGCTGGTGTGGATGCAAAATGGTACAGCCACTCTGGAAGACAGTTTCACACTTTCTTATAAAGTTAAATATACCAATGACATGACACAGCAATCCCACTCAAGTGTATAGAAAGATTAAAGAAAACATACGTTCACACAAAAACCTGTACACAAACGACTATAGCAACGTCATTCATAATCACCGAAAACCAGAAACAACTTAAATATTCATCCATGGATGAATGGATGAACAAATTGTGGCATGTCCACATAAGGGGATGCTACTCAACAACAGAAAGGAACAAACTATTGATACATGCAATGACCTGAAGGAATCTCAAAGGCAATACGCTGTGCGAAAGAAGCCTCAGAAAACTTTACATATTGTATCGTTCCATTTTTATGGCATTCTGGATAAAGCAAAGCTAGAAGGGCAGAGAACAGGTCAGTGGTTGCAAAGGTTTGGGAGTAAGGGGGATGGTCTGATTGGAAGAGGATAATATGAGGGAATGCTTTCCATTGTTAGAATTGGTTTGTATCCTGTTATAGGTGATAATCAGAAATCTACGCATGTGCTAAAACTCATAGGACTCTAGACTTTAAAAAAAATGAATTTTACTGAATATATATTTTCTAAATGTGCTGGCCCCAAATCAATACATGTACCAAATGTGGTCTAAGTGGCCTGGAGCAGAGAAGACCTATCCCCTTCTTAGTTCTGGATGTTCTAGATCAACGGTCAGCAAACCATGGCTCACAGACCAAATCTGGTCCACCACTTGTTTTTGCAGATAAAGTTTTATTGGAACAGCCACGCCCATTCATTTATGTATTGTCTAGGGCTGTTTTCACGTTACAACAGCCGAGTTGTGTAGTTGTGGCAGAGATCATATATATTGCCTGCAAAGCCAAACCTATTTATGAGAAAGGTTTGCTGATTCCTGCTCCAGACACTTCTTTTTTATTAATACATTTCGGGATGGGCAGCAATATGTATTACTGCTAAACTTTTTCTTGTCTCCACTATTTAAGAGCATGGCCACAAAGTTATAATCCTATGAAATTTCCCTTTATTAGATCTGGTTCATCAGGTAAGCTCTTTTCCTGATTCTCACAAGTGCCATTGTTAGGCCTCTCTCCCAGCTTCACTGTTACCCACTGAGTCATGGTGAAAGACAGAGCGCATACTGTTAAAAGCAGGCATTCTTCCCAGTGCCTACCCATGCAAAAAAGCAAAAGCAGACACTCTGGGGCCAGACAGCCTGGGTAAGATACTGGCTGTGACACTGGTTAGCTGTTGAACTTGGAAACTCACAAGCTGAAAAGTACTTCAGTTTCATTATCTGTAGGAGGGGGGTAATAATAGTATCTGCCTCCTGACATTGATGTGACAATTATATATACTATATATGTGAAGGGATTGGAGCAATGTCAGGCACATAGAAAAAAGTGTGTGTGCTTTGGATCCAGGCCAATCTGAATTCAAATCCTGTTTGACCATTTAGTAGCTGTATCATTATGGGATGTGGGGCAATTTGTTTAGCCTCTTTGGGGCCCTCTTCCCTCCAGACTAACATTGATCAATTAATCAGTGACCTCTGGATGATAAGCTAAGCACCGCTGGAGACAATCTCACAATCTGCAGATTGGGACTTATGCATTTAATGTTTTCAATATCATCTGGGTCCTTGACATTGCCCCATAATCTTACTATATTTCTTTAGTCAGCCTCTTGCCCCGTTTCAATGAGTATTTCAAATCTTCTCCAATCTTCTCAAACCTCTGAACTCCCCTTTGACTGCCTTTTCCAACCCTGCCTGCCCATCAGAAGACTTCCCTTAAAATGGAGAAAAAAACTTAATTTCTCATAATGACTTCTAGTATTTTTTTAAAAATTTTAATACATCTGAAAGTACTGGTACTGTATGATGAGAGGTAAGGATCCAAGCTTAATTCAAGGCAAACACAAATGTTTGTGATGTCCTTCCTACCCAGGAATAGCATGCCTTTCCATTATGTTTAAATCTGCTTTGCTGTCTTTCATAAGGACTTTGTTTATTCATATAGCTATGGAACACTTTTGAGTTTTTCTTTTTTGGTAAATTAATTCCTAAGTGATAAATGGAGCCTTTTGTCCAATATATCTTATAGTCAGCTGTTTTATATATAAAGGCTATTTATTTCTTTCTATATATTTTGCACTGAAACTTTTCTGAATTGTTCTCTAGTTTGTAATAGTGTTTTTCATTTATTTTCTTGGGGTTTCCAGGGGAAAAAAACACATCTGAGTGCATCAAATAACAGTTGTTTTACACATTCTTTCTTATTTTAATATTCTTGTTTTTGTACTTGTTCTAATTGCCTTGGCTAACCTCCAGAACAATGTTAAATAACAGTGGTGATAAAAGAACATCTAGTCTTTTTCTTGAATGCAGCGGGAATGCTTCTAGAGTTTCCTCGTGTCATGCGATTCTAGCTTTTGGGTTGAGCTGGGTATATTTTATCATGTTGAGTTTCCATTAATTTCTCTTTCATGAGGAATGGGCACTGAATTTGTCAAGTGTCTTTCAGCTTTTATGAAGATGAGCACGTAGTTTTTCTTTTTTATTCTATTCATAAAATGCCTTATATTAGTGGGTTTCTTAATATACACCCAGCTTTATATTGCTGGTCATGTGCTGCTAGATTCTGCCCGTTATCATTTCATATAGGAACTTTGTATCAAAATATTCATAAGTGATATTATTCTGTAATTTTCTTTTATGTGTGCTATTTTTGTCAGATTTTTCTATCAATATTCTATGCTAGCTTTGCTTTTCTAACAAATATGCTGCAAGATTTTCTTCTAGTCCTGTGATCTGCAGCAGTTAAGTTGCATCATTCCTTAATGGTTTGGTTGAATTCCCCTGTGAAACAATCTAGGACTGATGACTTTCTTAAGGGATTGGGAGTCTCCATTTCTTCTATGGTGATAGGTCTTTTTAGATTTTCCATCTCTTTTGAAGTCAGTTTTGCTCAGTAAATTATACTTCACTTGAAAACGCATCCTTTTCATTAGATGCTTACATTTATTTGTGCAGAGCTGAGCAAATTGCTGCTCAAGGTTATTTTCATTTTCTTTGTATCCAAGGTAACTTCCTCTTTATTATTCCCTGTTTTATGTATTTGTGCTTTTTCTCTTTTTTCTTGATGAGATTAGCTAACCAATTGTCTATTTTACTGTTGTTAACTGTTTTATTTAGGAAAAAAAAACTGGATCTCAAATTAATTCTAATCATTTTCTGTTCATAATTCATTAATTTGCAGTTCTTGATTATCTCCTTTTTAATTGTCTTTCCCCTCACTACTTTGGCTCTTCTTTATTACATACAATTGCTTCATTATTTATTTTTTTAACTTATTCCACTATGTTGGTCACACTTTTAATATATTCCATAGCAACATTTATCTGGGTACATTTTCTTCATATGTATTTTATTATTATTACTATTATTATAGTATTTTTGTATAGTTCTTGTGGTGATTCCTTTCTCTGCTTGTTTTTATTACTAATTTTTTAGTGACAGACGTTCCTCCTGGACCAGTTATTTGCAGGAGGTTTTTGTAGCAGTGGGAGCTGTGGCTGAATTCCAGATTGGTGAGAAATCACTTTCAGAACACAAAGGTATGTGTGCCTAAGTGAATTTTGTGGCTTTTGCTTTTCTTTCACCAACAGAGATCATCCCTGAAGGCTCCTCACAAACAAAATACTTTCCACACATATGTTTTTTATGCAATTTCTCATTCAATTCTGCCTTCCCCAATTCTCAAGATACATCCCCAACTTGGTACCTGGGCGCTCCCACATTAACTTGCACACATTCTCATCATTCCAATATTGTTTTTGCTTTTCATGCTGTGCCACTTATTCTGAAAAAATATCACTGCTGTGTCAGCTATAGCAGAGATCCATGACCATGGAAAATATCTCTCTGCTTCTTCTCAACTTGACTTTCTGGAATAAATTGTGATTCGGGCTTACGGATCTCTTGTTGTTGGGTGCGTTATGAAGTTTACATTGCTTTCCCTCCTTCTCCTTAATGCTACTTGGTGATATTGAAGAGAAGGAACAAGACTTCGGTTTATTCCTCCATTTTCAAACAAGAAGGTACCTACCAAGTTGATTCTGAGAGGCCCCTTTCTGGATGCATTTTCCAGAGACACCAGTTTTAATTTTACACAAAAGGAAGAGGAATGGCTGCCCTCCCAGAATCAACTCCTTTTATCCCAACCCATTCTATTAGCACAAATGGGGCCAAAAGGCTGGATCTCAAATAACAAATAAGTTGGACGCTGTTACTTCTTTCTCATGGGCCTTGAATGCTGTTTTGGCAAACTAGTACACAGTTTCATTGCCCCCTCTGCACACTCAAGATATGAAAAGCAGGTGTGGCTTAAATGTTTTCCCCAGTTTTCATTCAATTCTATAGAAAAGAACAAATCACCATGGGCACAAAAGAAGCAGAATGACACACACACACACACACACACACACACACACACAAAAGCAGACTCATTTTTATAGCCCACCATTTTTATCGGGACTTATATATTTATTTACTCAGCTACTTTAAAGGGGTTACTCTTGCTCACTCCCTGGACAGCTAAATGCTGGGTTGCTAAGTTACTGGTATTTGACACCATCTCTTCCCTGACAGGTCGCCAGATTTGACAGGTTCCCATGCTTCACTGGGGCAGTCACCTCGACTCACGTTACTCACTTTTCCAACGACGTCTGTATAAACATGTAGAATTCACATCATATATGAGCTGCAAACCCCTCGATTCCACGTGAAAATACTGAAACTGCTTGGCAGGCTGAGTGCATTTGGAAGCACACTGGATGGCTTACCCACATTGTTCACATAATAGTAGTTATAATTAAATTTAGCAATCCTTCTTCTGGGTTAGTTCATGTTTAAGAAAAGGGGAAATGATTACTGGAAGGCAAGTAATGGGTAGTATCTCTTATGGGCTAATTTGGCTCTATGAGTGTCCCCTTTCATATGCGTGCTACATATTAAGTCCATTAGCGCTTTGAACCAGCTTGAGGAAAGGTAATACTTCACATAATTTACCCAGTCATGGGCATTTTCACCTGCTCACAAATTTACATATTTCTCAGTGTCATTAGGCAAATGCTAGTTATCAGAATAGCAGAGGGTACAATAATTAGTTCGTTCATTTATTTGAGTCCATCAATATTAACATTAATTATAATCTAAATTATATTTAGCAATTGTTATCTTTCTTGGATGAACCACTATTGCTATTCCAAGGCACAGTAAATTTTAAAAGTCCTCACTAGAATAGGATGGATGCTTTTTGACATATTCCAGAAAGGTTCAGTGTTTAAGACTATGGTATAGAAAATAGTTTGCATGATTTCAATTTGAACGTTATTTAAACATTAATTTGACAGGATATAAAATCAATTGCCCAATTATTGGTTAAATTTGGAAAAGAAATTCAACTGAAAGGTGCTTGATTATGCTGAATGGTTATGATAAAATAATCAAATTTCCTTTCATACCTAATTGTGTGACGAATTTTGATCCCTGAACCTTTTTTATTTCCACTCATAAGATGGGCTTTTTTGTTTGTTTCCCGTTTTAAAAGTAAAAAAAAAATGGCAAGCACTGTATGTGGTAGTCCTGTTAATTATTTAGTAAGTTCTTCCCATGTGAAAACCATAAACCAGAGCACAAACCTAATAAGCAGGATTGCCATAATTTAGATTGCTGTAAACACAGGGCATATCATGAAAATGAGGTGCCCATCTAAGTGCTTACCAACCTGACCCATGCAGCAGGGAGGAAAAGTCTGTTGGAAGATACAGTTCATCAGCTCAGGTTCCTGAAACCTTAGTTAGCAAATGCAGCATCCTTCATAAACAGTGAATTACATGTACAGATGTTTGGCTACGAAATTATCAACCACTGAAGGTGCTTTGCTAGGAGACACAATCTGTTCGGCTTCACGTCTAAGAGAAATGCTCTATCTGCATTTTTGACTCTAGAAAGGATGTAATTGATAGTTTGTTGATATATTTAAGTAAATTCTTACTGGGAACAAATCAATCAAGCCAGAGCAGAGCAAGTAACCATCAAACATGCATCCTTAGCTAGCAGCATTTAGTGCATCCTGCTCTCCTTGGCTTAACTTTTCCAGAAATGATTATTTGAGGACTCATAAAACCCCACAGAGCTCAGAATGGAAGCTGAGGGTGGTGCCCATATTATTACATATGAGCAGCCAAAGAATCCCTCATATGACAGATGAACTGTAACTGCAAAACACTATCTCTGGGGCCAGCATTGTTACTATTTTTTCCTTTTGGTTTGCACTCGATGGTAGCTTGACCCTAAAGAGTAAATGGCAGGCCAATGGTAGCGAAGATGCAGGCAGGTGTGTTCTGCCCACACACAGATGCCTTTTGCACTCACCAAGCTACAAAGACGTGTGAGTTGACACAGCTTGTTTTGTGGGAGAAGGGCAGTTTGGTGGAAAGGTGTTGGAGGCTGGGGAATAATGGTTTGATTGATAAACTACTTGAAGTTATTTTCACATAATTGAGGTTATAAATAATAAGGAAACAAGAGAAGCTGAAGTGAAATAATGGTTATTGCCACTATAATGCTAATGTTAATCATAGCGTGGGTTGGAACCTGTTGAATAGGGGTGGTACATCGACAGGAACAGAGGAATGGAATTGGACGATGGTCAAGCCCTTGGCTTTCTAGGTAGAGACCTGTGGGGACCTGTGTGACCTTGGGGCAAGGTACTTAGCCTTTCTGGGTCCCACTCTTTCCCTACTGCTAAAATGCCGCTAATGATACAATCTTTGTGGCTGTTGCAAAGATCAAAGGACATGATTTGCTTAGCTATTATGCCTGGTATATAGTAAATGGCACATTACATTTATTTCTTTTATTAGTAGTCATTATGTTTGTCACTGTTATTATTATTTGAAAGTACCCTTTGGAATGAAATATGAAAATATTAAAGGATGGTAGGAGGAAAGAATCAGTTCTAAAGATCTGCTCAAATTGTGATGGTTTGTTGGTATTCTGTGAGTTGCTAGAAAGAAGTCAGCTGCTGTCTGCAGCAATTTTTTTTTTAATTCAGAGATTCTCACTGTGGGTTTATGATGAAGTGGTTGACAATTGGGTGTAGGGCAAAGACCGGTGGATGTACAAACAGAAGATCAGATTCTATTTCTGCTTCTGCCACATACTAGCCTCATTTCCAGTTGCAAATCATTTAAGCTCCCTGGGCCTCAATTCCTTTATCTGTAAAATGGGACTCATAATCTTGACTTTATGTTCTACGATGAAAATAACACAACTAAGTCCAAGTATTTTGAAAAGCATTCATTTGCTATACCAAAATAAGGTGGTCACATCAGGTCTAACCTGCTTGTATTGATTGGATTGCCCCTACAAGTGCTGGAAGATGGGAAGAAAGCACTGGAAGCCCAGACAAGGTGGGCTACAGTGTATATTATGAAGTCTAGGAGAGCAAAGGGACCAAGTGAATTGTCAGGGAACTGGCGGGAGGAGCTTTAAAAGAAAGCCAACTGGTTTGAATTTGAACAGAGCTTTGAGAAAAGGTGGGGCAGGGGATAAAATACATTAGGCAAAAGTAATTCCACTGCTTTAGGGACTGAGGTGCTGAGAGTGAGGACGGACACGTTGTGTGGTACTTGGTTAATAAAAGAAGGTTGTTGCAGTGTGAGATGGAGTGGCCTTGCACACCTTCGGCTTTCGGGCTCAGGAGGGGAAAAGAGGGGCAGTGAGTTGGGAAAGTGGAGTGAGCATACAGACTCCCTGCTGCATATGCAAGGAATGTGCACAATTTCTAAGTGTCTTCACTGGGAGAGAGTGGGGGAGGGAACTCGTAGCCCTTACTTTCTAGATGAGGACATTGAAAAGCCACGCAGCTCAGGAGTGATGGAAGCCCCTGAGGACCTGGAAGCCAGCATTCTGCTTTCTGGTCCAGTGCTCCTTCCGAAGCATAGTTCCACTTCAATGAGGGAGAGAAAATGAATCTGCTTTGGACTCTGTTTAGTTTGAAAAGCACAGAGGGGGTCAGAGAGAGGTGGAGACAAAGAGAAAAGGTACTTGCCCTTAAAGAAGGAAGCAGATGGGGAGCGAGACTGCAAACAAACTTGCTTGTGGAACCGTGTAACAGAGTTCCAAAGCCCCCAAACAAATGTGAAAGTGAACACAGGATAGCAAAGCAGTTCGCGAAGTATACTCTGTCAACACGCGCAATGGGGTCTATATAAATTTAAGAATTAGGCAGAAAATCTGGGACATCAACTTTGGAAGGCATATTTTTATTCTAAGCATGGGGAATGAAACATTTAATTCGTCATTAAAGGGAAAACCCACTCATTAACGGTGCTGCTGAAAAAGAATTCTATACAATGCATGGTCATTTAAAAAAAAAAAAGCGATGCTCCCTTAGATTCTGTTTCAGGAACAGAAGGACTTTTGTAACTTCCTCAAAGGGTGCTATCATTCATGAGCTTATTAGGGCAACCTGCTTCTTTTCTTTCCACACCGAAGTGACATTCTGTTGTTCCTCTAAGTGGCTTCTTGAGCCGACTGGGGATTTGGAAAGGGGTCTGGCATGCCTTTGGGAGTTCAGAGAAGACCACGGAATTCATTTATGCTTGAGACGCAGGAGAGAAAAGAGGAAACTGTGGTTTCTCTCTGTGGTAGCTTCCATGACAGAAGGTAGCTGACGAACTCACAAGGATTCCGGACATTTTGCCCACCTCCATCTAATGAGAAGGAGCAAGCATCGACTTCACAGTGTGCAGCACACTTGTGGATTTCACACCAGTGGCTGCCCTTCCACTTCTGCTCTTGGGCCCCAGGGACAGACGACTGCGAGGGCACTGGGTTAGTATCTTATGGAAGTAGCCAGCATCTCCTTAATTCATATTCTCATCTCTGCCCAGACTGTTATGAATCATCTCTCCAATAGTCAACAATAATGTTCTTGGCTGAAATGGGCACAAACATCGACAACAGGTGAAATCAGATGAGGGGCCAAGTAGATGGTACACAGTTTCCTCTGTTATTCATTTGGCTGCATCTTCATAGGGCTTGCTTCAAACAGTAGGCTGTTAAGAAGGCACTTAGCAGGCGAGGCTCAGGCGGGAATTGGGGTGACATTGATAAATAAGCAAAGGGGGTACAGAATTGCTACTGCCACACAGATTATTCTCTTTTCCCAGACTAAAAGTCCAAGTGGTTTTCTCACGGCCACGCTGCTTATCATTTATCATAGCAATGAGCATGTAAATACTACTTGGCTGTTTATAAGGGAATGTGGGCAGGTGCTGTTGTCCCCTTGTACAGATGAGGAACGGAGATTCAAAAAGTTGAAGTCATCTGTCCAAACTGACAGAGGTGACAAATGGTCGAGCTGGGACTGGAACTCACATGTTTCACCTCCTGGTGTTGAAACACCCTATCGCCTTATGATGCCAATGGCCAAAGAAAATTGATTCAACTTTTGGTTTTGCTTTGCTTTCTCACTGCGGTGCCATAATTTGTTCTTTAGTCTTTCCTCTCTTCCACCCTCCCATATCTCATCTCTTCAGTATAGGCCGCGATTGCCAACACCATGTTTCATCTACAATGTGGAGGTTGGGTTGAAAGCCCAGAAAACAGAAAAGTAAAGATTTAGGGTATCGAGCCACGGTGGCTCAGCAGGCAGGAATGCTTGCCCATATGCCAGAGGACCCGGGTTCGTTTCCCGGTGCCTGCCCATGTTAAAAAAAAAAAATTAGGGTGTCTGCAAAGGAAAAGTTTGCTGAAGGAGGTGGTGAGTCTCAGTCCAAGACACAACAGGAAGACTCAAAAGATATAGGAATGGATGAGATCAAAACACCAGCTTAATTAAGGTATGGAGAGAGGACAGGTAAGAAATGAGACAGGTGGAATAAGCAGAAGGGATTTGAAGCAGAATGTGAGAATCCCCCAGCATATGATACTCCTTGAAACAGAGCAGTCATTACGATAAACCACTTCAGCAGGGAGATTGCTTCATTATCAAAAAGGCAACACAATAAAGGTCTAAACTCACCCGCAAGATTTCTTCCACGCAGCTCGGATCACTGGGAAGGCTTACCTAAAATGGAACAAACAAAAACCATTAAACCCAATTTAGCTCTTCTCAGAGAAGCTTGCAGTATAATAGTTTACTCCATAGAGGAAAACTGTAAAGAACGTAAATCTAGCTATCAATGTTTCTTTTCCTGTTAAATACAAATCAATAATCACCTGCAAATGGCCAATTTTGATTTATGTTAATGAAGCAGTAAGACCACGATGCCGGGTGGATGGGGGTTTCTGCTCATCTCTACAGAGAAGGAGTTGGACTTGTGCTCTGGAAGGTCTCGTCCACCCTCTGACACACTCGAATATATCATGTGTAAATAAAATTTTTAAAGACAAGGCCCAGGCAAAACACTTCTATGATTAAACTGTATTATCTTTTAACTTAATTCCTGGGCAAACTGCACACTCACCTTGGTGCTCAAACTCTCAGAACACACAGAAAATATGTCTCGTGAGCCACCTCTCCCAGTCTGACATTGCCCTAATCCATCAAATTCTAGCACTTATCAGGATTTACTGCACATTAGGCTCTTGGCCTTTTTTCCCAGGAGTTCCCTAGTCTGTGGAAGCAAGAAGTCAAGTACCAAAATAAAGTAGACCAGGCTGAGGGACTTGGGAGTGGGACAACTCAAACATGCTCAGTGCCTCCATTCACATCTCTGCCCTCTCTATAATTGGAATCTGATCATTCCGTTCCCTCCAGTTCTAGTAAGTGGAACCTTTGCTCTCTTGACTGAACCATTCCAGGAGGCAAAAGGCCAGCCCTGGAAGAAGAACAGCCTCTTGAAGTTACTTTCTGGTACAGCCAAGTATGAGTTCAACCACATTTGGCGAAACGGAGAAAAGAATATGGCACCAGTGTTCTTCAACCTTAAAAAATACATGCCAGAGTCATCAGCTAATCCTAAATCAGCATGAATGTCACTACCATGCATACATTTGTTTTGACCAATATTTATCGAGTACCTTCTACAAATAAGGGAAGTTCCTGCTCCAATGAGTATAAAATGCCAAATCGGGGAGGCAGGATGAGACAGGGTCATCAACGAAGGGGCCATCCATCCTGGATTACCCTGTACAACCCCTGTGTATACCTGTTATCCTGGGGTAATTATTGATAGCATCCCCTTTCACCCTCAAAACTGTACCAGTTTGGTGCTAAATTATACAGTCACCTTTCCAATAACTATAACCCTGTAATGCTGGAGAGAGGAAACAATTGAAAAAAAATCTAAGAAAGTTGGCTGGGTATACACTGCAAAGGACCTTAAATTCATATTTCAGAGAGGGAACCGCAGGTAGCTTGGCCTAATACAATGCATTCATTCACTCAACGTGTCCTGAGAACCAGGGGCTGTGCTAGTGCCAGGCAGAGATACAGTGAGAAGCAAAAGGCTTGAGGAGAAGGCAGCCATTAACACTCACATAATGTACAGCTGTAACTGCGGGGAGGGTTACTCCAAGAAGACCGTCCCATGGACGCTAGTTCTGCTAAATAGAAGATGCCACTTCTGAATCAGTTTGAGAAATGCTACAATCCACACACCCCTCTTGGGAGTCCATAATGCTAGTGAAAAGCTCTGAGATAGCTACACAATTGGTTTAACAGAGCACTTTCCCAACTTTTTGACCACTGAATACTTTGATTTTTCATCGTCCTGTGTCGTTTTCAGTGAAAACTATTACACTTCCAGGGAATGAATATCTACAGAGCACAGAGTCTCAAGAACAAACAGAATGTCTCAGTCCATTGCTAAATACTCAGGTTTAGACAACACCGTTGTTGAACATCTAACAAACACCATCCCCCAAATACAAAGCTCATAATCACGGTAACAAAGACTTCAGCATCATTATTGCATTGTATGGCCCGGTCTCCTGAAGAGGGCTTTGTTCCCCTTTCCCCACACAAGCATGTCAATGTTCGTTTCAAATTAAGGAGGGGAGAGGGTCAGTACAACACAGAGACAGTGACAACACTTGCCTATGAGTCAAAAGATTAGGGAGCGGGTGTTGGCCAGACCGCTCAGACACAGCACTCAGTACCTTTACTCTTCTGAACTGCAGTGTGCCCAACTATACAGTAAAATAAACACTGTAAAAATAATACTACTTCTCACCCCTTGCCAGTCTCACAGGGCTTCTGGGAACATCCAGTGCAAGAAGTGGGGTAACCCACAAAACCCCACACGATGCGTCCTGCTTCTCCCCTGACATTATCATGAAAGTCCCGTCTTCTCGTCTTTGCAAGCCAAGATCTGGCTCACTCTTGCCAACTGCAACTGCAAATATCATCTCTACACCTGGAATTATAAATACCCATTTCCATATAAGTGGGGGGAGGGAAGCTGTCAAAACAGAAAGAGTTGTGGACTCGAGGGGTTTTGCAGTAAATCTAATAATGACTTATTGGAGTGGGTAACACTCAGGGTTGGGAGGAAAGCTACCGATCCGGCGATCAAATAAATATTTAGCCTCACCCAGTGTTCAGATTTCCCTTTGCTTTCTATTATTATTATATTTAGAGACTACTGGAAGCCAACTTTCCCCTGGTGTCGCCAGTCTCAAATCCAGCTAGCCTTGTCCCACAGTGCAATTCCCGGTAAAATAACCGTATCTGAGCCACAAAGCTTTTTCTTTTCTGCCAGTGCTTTTTAATGAATCAGTAAGCATTTCCTCCGTGCCTAGATCGGTGCTAGACAGGCGGGGTTGGAAATACAAGTAACTCTTAGACTTAGCCTCCTTCTCTCAGAGTTAAATGTCTAGATGGGAGGAGAAAACAAACAATTAGAGACCCACTGGGACATCCATTGTAAGGTAGTCATGACAAGGGTAATAGGATCGGATTCATTCCTTGGTCCGCCTATTCATCAGTCCTTCCATTTATTTCTTTGGAAGACAAATCCTGATTGAGCTCACACTGTGCTCAGGATGGTGCCAAAGGGAAGGATTTAAAGACACTCTGAAGACAATCTCGTCTCTGCCTCCAAGATACTACACGAACTGGGGAGACAACACTTAGACAGAGATTGACACAATACCAAACGGGAGGGCGGAGTTAGGTGCCAGGGAAAGGGGTACCTACCGGGTCCACGGACAGAGCCATGTCGGACAGGAGCTCCCAGCCGCCGAGGTCCCCACCGTATTCCTCACTCCATATGGGAGTGAGAGGCCACGGATCTGCCATGGCTGAGAAGTGGTGAGGCCAGCCGAGGCCACTTCAGCCCCGGAGCCCCCTGCAGAGCTGCGCCGGGGTCACTGTGCACTGGAAGGAAGCTGAACCGAGGCCCCAATTTGGTCCAGTTGTTTTCTTTCTTGTTCTCTCTCTCTCTCTCTCTCTCTCTCTCTCTCTCTCTCTCACACACACACACACACACACCTCTCACAATAATTCTGGAGGAGTCACTCGGACAGGTGTGAAATACAGAGACGGAAGAAGTGGTGGCACTGGGATTAGAACTGCTACCCGTTGAGTTGCCAAGCTGCTGCTTAATTCCTGAGCCACCTTCTCCTCTCTTTAAATCCACTCTCGAGTATTCAGCTAGCCCACAAAGCGCAAGTTAGCCACTCAGAGCCGCGAGAGCCCTCGCCGCCCCCTCCTCCTGGAGCAGGAAGCAAGCTGCACGCTGCACACTGCACAGGGAGCTCAGGCTCTCCCTCCTGGCCCTGGACGACCCTCTTGTGCTGGGCACAGACGTGGTTCTCTGAGGGCCAGGGAAGGGAGGCGCACGTAGGGCAGGTGGTGAGTTGACTGAGAGCCCTCACAAGGGTCTCCCCTTTTGCATGCGACAGTGCAGGCTGCCACCCACCCCATGCAACCACAGAGAGAGATACCACGCACTGATCAGCTGCCCGGTGAGAAGTACATATCTTAGGAAATAATCAGTGTACCTTTAAATCATCAAATATTCAATTAACTGCAGCAACAATAAATGACTCACATAGGATGTTTTAATCATTCTGGAATTAATCAGTTTGGAGCATACTTCTTGGCGATTAGGGGAATACAGGAGATCAAAAATACCCTGATTGTGGCATTGAGAGACAGAAGAGGCAGCTAGCACTAATCGAAAACATGGAATTCGTAGAAAACATTAAAGACCATCACATGTTAACGGGAGCAGCTCAAGGCATGCCTCTAAGTACGTGAATATTCAGGGATTTCCAGGGATAAGAAGTCCCTATTTTTCCCCCTAAAATCATCCTGAAGCTGCCCCACGAAACCTGGCAATCAAAGCCCACTAACCAAGGCATATTCCAAGTTGACAAAGACTTCACAGAGTGAGGCTCAAATATCACACGCTTAATTGTCAGGGAATGCTTGGATTCCCCACCAGGTTGCAAGGGACCACAGAGCATTTGAAACAGCATCCACAACCAACAGGCATTTTCCAAACTAACTCTGTTGCATTTTCATTAAGAAATTGCCACATTTATCCTAAGCTTTGAGTTACAGGACAGAGAATGCTCCCGGCAAGGCACTGCCAACAACAGAAAATGAAAAACTCAGGTGCACTCGTACTACCACAGGAGTTTGCAGTCTTCTTTAAATGTTTGAATCCCCATCACTGGTTGTTTGCAAAAACTGAGAACAGTAGCCTCTGAAGTTCCTATTCACATGTGCTTCGGGATTCCTTTCTCTCCCCATCCAGGGAGTCCTTGTTTTCAGAAATGAATTTGTGAAACTTTAAGCCCAGTTTGCCCGAGGATCCCTTCTGTCCCTTGCTTACTGCCTCATCTCATCCTGTACCTGCTCTAATTTGTAGTCATGAGTGTCCGATTAAAACGCAACATTTCACTTTAAGTAAGCTGCAAGCAGAAGTCCTCAAAAATATAACTTTAATCAAAACAAAAAAGATTTCACATCAGTTACATGGTCCTGCCAACTCACCCTCCAATTTCATTTTAATGAAGCAAAAGTCCTTGGCACCCAAAGAGTTGGTGTTTACCTTAAAATACAGCTCATGGCCAATTTTTAAGGAAGTTACATGCTCAAAACATTCCATCCAAAACAAGCTAATAGTCACCATTCCCTCTAAGAAAGGAAAGAACAAAAAGTAAAGCATGATGATCAAAGGAATTTAACATTTATCATATTGAGCTAAGTCCAGAAAATGACCCTTCTGCATAGAACCTTACAGAGAAAGGAGAATCTTTGTGCAAATTAATGGGATAGTTTACTATGTTTTCAGGGAGCGACAAGGAATGGTAGAAAAAGAATGATCTTTCAAGCTGGACACACTTGGATTTAAATCCAAACTCTGATACTTAACTAGCTTTGTGACCTTGAGCAAATCACTTGAACTTCTCTGAACCTTTTTTTCCCTAACCATATAAGAGAAATGCAAACATTCACTTCTAACATCATTGCGAGGTTGAAATGAGGAGAGGTACAGAAAGCATCTTAGCCTAAGCATTGGGTGTGCTTTAAGTCTTAAAGAATAGTAGGTCCTTCTCCATCAGTGTCTTCTATTCTGAGTTTCCCCTTAGTCCCTTAGAAAGGCTTCGGTGCCCTGAGCCTTGGGACCTCTGGCATGATAGCTCGGTTGCCTTGTAAACTGGCCCCTGTGACATCTTGTGAATGACACTGATCATTAAGCTCTATTCAGGGGCCCAGTGTATAAGGAGTCAAGGCTGCTGCTCCATCTGCTGGCTTTCATTGAAGGTGACAAAGGAGGTTGGAGATGGGACTTGAGGGGGTAAGAAAGCAAAGCGGGGTGAGGGAGGGGGTGGAGGGGGTGGGGAGGGACAAGATCCCTCCTTCATTACCAGGACATCTCTCCACTGATTACATTAGGTATGGGCAACGGCGGAATGCATATGCAGAAAGGCCTATCATCAGCTGAGAGTACCTAATGGCAGATGGAATTTCAAGTGAAGAGTACTTAATTCAGTGGGCTCTGAATAGCCATTAGCTCACTGTTCACTTCTTTGGTCTAATAACTAGTTACTATAGAAGAGTGAGCTACACACAGGGTGGGGGGTGGGGTGGATAATGGCCTTAAAGAAAAACAAGATCCCCATTTAGAAATCTTACTCTAAGAAACCAAGAACCTGTCTGGAAGGCTTTGGTTACCTGTTCCACATTCCCCCAAGGATGCCCCGCTTTTGGTCAGCCAGGCTGGCTGGGGAGGGTGGGGACAGGGGTCACTCAGGCTCTGCTGGCTGAGTCCTCCAGGGCCAGGCCTCCTACCTACATATTCCCCAGGCTTTGCTCCTAGATGGCTGATGTCTGCTGCTCAGATTCAAGCTGTATCCTCCTTCCCCTCCATGCCAATCTGGCTGACTATGACTCACCCTGCTTGTCCTTTCCTGCCTGGGCTCTTCTTGGTACCTGTCTGTTCTTGGTGCTTGCCTTAAAATCCATTGACCTTCTGGTCATGGGGTCCTCCTTTTGAAATCCCTAAGTGTTTCTGACTCCTCAGGCCCAATGGGATACCCACCTCTATCCCATCTGAGTCCTAGCACTATAGCCAACTGCTATTTAGGAGTAAAGTCTTGCTGTCGCTAAACCCCTGCTGACTGCGTTTCCATTAATGTTAATGGATGTCTGGTGTGCTGGCCATAATCTCTAGTAGTAAAAGAGGATACTGTAAAAATACAGATGCACAAGCTGGAGCAGACTCTGTCCAGAGTCAATGTTA
Organism: Tamandua tetradactyla; assembly: GCF_023851605.1. Taxonomy (NCBI): domain Eukaryota; kingdom Metazoa; phylum Chordata; class Mammalia; order Pilosa; family Myrmecophagidae; genus Tamandua; species Tamandua tetradactyla. The sequence continues at coordinate 8,521,583 of NC_135353.1, forward strand.
TCAAGTACTTAGAAGACATACCAGGAAGCAAGTTCATTGTCGAGCCTCATCAGTTAAAGAATAAAAGTGGCAGGCCATGGTGGCTCAGCAGGTAAGAATGCTTGCCTGCCATGCCTGAGGACCTGGGTTTGCTTCCCGGTGCCTGTCCATGTAAAAAAATAAATAAATAAAAATAAAGTATTCTCGTGACCTCTCTTTCATCACAGCTAACTTTCAAGTATACGGCAACTAAACAATCTCACTTTCAGGTAATGAGTAGTGAAAAATAAAAAAGTAGTGAAAATAAAACATACTAGGATTGAGGAAGCAGTGGTTGTATGCCCATGCTCTACCCCTAACAAGCTGTGTAACTTGGGGCAATTCGCTTCCTCCCTCTCAAACCCATACCAGAAGGCATGGAGATCTATTCCAAGTTCCAAGTGTTTTCTATTTCAAACATAACAGTAAAAAAAGTGATAGAGGAATCCATTTAAGATGGTTAAGTTTTTATTTTGTCAAGAAGGAAATTGCAACAGCAACTTCGTACTCACCACCATTATTTTGTAAAAGAAAGAACTCCAAAAGAGAGGAAGGGCACAATCTCAGAATAAAAGAGAGTTTCTCCCCAAGATAGGACCTTAGCAAACTCAATGTCAACATCATGCATGCACGTGTGCACACACACACACACACACACACACACACACTCACACCACTATTCTCATAAGTCCCGCTTTGCCGCAGAATTACACCACCTTCAACTTGCTTGGTTACCAGATGACGTGATCTCTCAAGTATCTTTCGAATTCTATGGCTTTATTCATCTTCTATTTTATTCAATTCAAAATTTTATATATTTAGTCTATGTGCTGTCCACTTTTAATTTTCATTTCCCTGTCTCCTACACATGATACTTTTCTCTGTGTGTAATTGATACTGCCAAATTCCAAGTATGTCATTGCATCCTCTGCTATTTTTTAAATGCATGGGAAATATGAACTATTTTCTTTTACTAACCAATATAAGCATACTTAAGAAGGCAAAGCTGGCATAGCATATGTGTACTACAAGCCTCATTTATAAAATAGGTTTCACACCTTAGTCATACTAAGATAAAACTGAATAAAAAGATCACTTACAGTCACTTGTGCCAGAGACCCCATTCGATATAACACAGCATATTTTCTATCACATATCACGTACTCCAAAGCTAAATACAAAGTCTTAGGAAAGGTCTAGGAAAGCAGGGGGAATATCAGGCAAACACAATGCTCCAGAAGCCTAGAAAACAAAATGCTTCAAGGGGAGAGTGGCCATTAAGAAACAGGAAGATGCAGAATCAGCCATTGGCTTTCACCAGGCCAAGGTCACTGGCAAGCTTGGTCAAAACTGTTTCAACTGCTTGATGGTTATACAAATCTGATTGAAGTGTGTTGAGAACAGCGTATGAAGGGGAGAAGAAGAAAGAGTGAATAGTAACAGGTCACTTGAGGGATTTTATCGTGAAAAGGAGCAGAGGAATGGGTGATGGGTGGTGGCATCATGAGGTCAACATCTATTTTTATTTTTAAGAGGGATCATATTAAAGCATATTCCTGTACCAATTAGAGGGATTCAGTGGAGAGGTAAAAGTATTGCAGAAGAGAAAGGGGGTGATCATAAAAGCAAAGTCTTTGAGAAAGGGGCGCGTGGATCAGGACACAGCTCACGAAACAGGAGCACAGACACTTCTGGACACTTCTTCCATTGTAATGGGAGGGAAGGCAGAGGGCCTGGGTACATAAGCAGCTGGACTGGTGAAATTAAAGATGAGAAGATGAAGTAGTACTCATCTCCTTGTGTCTGTTTTTCTCTAGGAAGTATGTGGAAAGGTCATCATCTGAGATTGGGCACTGGCTATTGGAAGTTTGAGGAGAAAGGAAAGGTGTGAAATCATTGTCTTGGAAAACTGGGGCATGGATTTGCTAGGGAAATACAGGAGAACTATGTGGCATAATTTTATTCTTGGCCTGGTGGCTTAGTCTCTTTCTCTCCCTCCCTCGCCATTTTGGCACGTCCGGTTCTTCTAAGCCTCTGAATTACAAGCCTCACCAGCGACTAGTGATGATGCAGCCTTGTCTCTCTAACCCTATTGGCCTTCTCCTTAGTCCTCCACCTACCCAACATCCTCTGCTATGGGTACACTCAGGAACAGCATCTCTATGGTCACAGTCACTCATCCGTCCTCCCTGTGTGATTGGCTACCCTCCCCTGGAGGCCACGCCCTAACTCCGCCTCTCCTCAAACTGTATATAATCCAGGGCTCCCCGAGCCTCGTGGTCTTTAGCTTCTGGCGGCCCTGGTATAAGCGTCTACCAACAATAAAGCTACCTCGCTTCATGCTTAATTGACTCGGCCTCCAGTCCTTTAGACCCGCAGCGAGGTCTCCTGCGCGCGCCCCTTGGACCCAGACCCCCGGCTCGAGCCTCTTTTCTGCGTGCGGCAGCATCGTCTAGCAAGCAGTGAGAAGCTGAGGAGTAGAGGGTCCCCGATAGCTTAGCGGTTGGGCCCAAACCGCAGAACTATTTGGTAACATTAAAGGGAGAGGGAGAAAGAGCTATAGAGTGAAACACGGGAGGAGATATATATCTGGGAGTAGGAGATAAAAGAAGAAGAAGGAAGGAGAAAGGAGGAAGATGTTGGCCAAGCCACTCAGATGCTCTTCACTATTAGGTTCTGTCTTTCAAGCAGTAATGAACTCATTAACCACAATTCACAGTTCTCAAATGCTCCAAATCTCCAGGAGGCTTCATTCCGAATGGATGAAGCAAAAAGCCCAAGAACAGGAGTAATGCTTTTTCTGGGATTCCACAGAGATGACTCCTGTAATATTACTTATAAGGCCAGACGAAATTAAGCCTAAACATGGCCCCAAGGCTTGAGGATATCCTCTCTTGGGCAAAAGGAACTCAGCTTTGTATCTAAGGGAACACAGAAAACTCAATTAACCCATATCTTTCTGAGAGACATTATTCCTATAGAATCTTGGAAGGAGTCTTCCATTGTTGAAAGAAGACTTACTTTTTCTTTTTTAAATTATATTTTATTAAAATAATTGTAGGTTTACAGAAAAAAAAAACATGCAAATAGTACATCATTTGCATATATTCCCCTAACACATACGCTTTCCTCCATATTAGCATTGTACGTTAGTGTAGTGACTTTCTTATTGGTGAGACAATATTATTATAATTATACTATTAACCATAGACTATGGTTTACATTAGTACTACCTCTTCATGTTCTATACTTTTATATTTTTTTGATTTTGTTCTGGAGATAAACATACACATCCTGAAATTTCCTACTTTACATTTTCAATGGTCTAGTTCAGTGGTGTTAACTACATATACAAATTTTGTCACCATCAATGACAGCCATTTCAAAAACGTTCCATCACCCCGAACAGAATTTCCATGCCAACTAAGCATTATCTCCCATTTCCCACCCCCACCTGGCCACTGGAGATCTATATGCTAGTTTCTTACTTGGTATACAAATGGCTCAAAAACCTATGAAAAGATATTCGACATCACTTGCTATTAGGCAAATGCAAATCAAAACCACAATGAGATATCATCTCACACCCACTAGAATGGCCATTATAAAAAAAACACAAAACAACAAGTGCTGGAGAGGATGTGGAGAAAGAAGCACACTTTGTCACTGTTGGTGGGAATGTAGAATGGTGCAACCACTCTGGAAGGCAGTTTAGCGGTTCTTCAGGAAGCTAAGTATAGATTTGCCATATGATCCAACAATCCCCTTACAGGGTATATCTTCAGAGGAACTGAAAGTAAGGACACAAACATACATTTGCAAACTCATGTTTATTGTGGCATTATTCACAATTGCCAAGAGATGGAAACAAGCCAAATGTCCATCAACATTTAAGTGGCTAAACAAAACACATACAATGGCATATTACACAGCTGTAAGACAGAATAAAGTTATGAAGCATGTAATAATATGGATGACCCTTGAGGATATTATGCTGAGTGAAAGAAGCCAGAAACAAAAGGACAAATACTGTATTGTCTCACTAATATGAACTAACATTATTGAGCAAACTTTGAGAGTTAAAGTTGAGAACACAGGTTTTCAGGAGATAGAAAGAGGGTCGAGATCAGGCATCTGATGCTGAAGGAGTACAGAATATTCAACAGGATTGATTGTATAGATCCAGAATTGGATAGTACAGTACTATCTGGTGTTGGCACAATATTGTAAGTACACCTAATGAAGCTATGAGTATGGATGAGTGAAGAGGGTTGGGGGAATGTATGATACGAGACAAAAAGTTAGAAGATAAAGACTGTGACAGTATAATTTAGGGATGCTTAGAGTGAACAATAATGATGATTAAATACCTCATATAGACTGTGGTGGTGAAGTCATGGTTATGTGATTACAGTAGGAAGTACAGATAGTACGATGTGTGAATAAAATGGTTTAAAAACGAACAGAAGGTGCATGAGTGGTTCAGCGGTAGAATGCTCGCCTTCCATGTGGGAGACCAGTGTTTGATTCCCAGACCATGCACCCCCCTTAAAAAAATGAGCAAACAATACAAATACTGGAGAAAATGTGGAGAGAGATATACCTATTCACTGTTGGTAGAGAAGTAAAACGGGCAGCCTCTCTGGAGAGCCATGTGGTGGCTTCACAGGAGGCTAGAGGTGGGGAATGTCATATGATCCTGCAACCCTGTGATTAAGAGTATACTTGGAGAACCTGAGAGCAGGGATACAAATGATCATTTGCATATTGTGTTTGTGGTGGCAGTGTTCACAAATCGCAATTCATGGAGGTGACATAAGGGTACATCGACAGAAGCCTGGAAGGGGACTATTGAGTCGCTGCAAGAAGGAATGAAATCCATACAACTAGGTGAATGAACTTGTGGATAGTAAATTGAGTGAAATAAGCAAGGAACAAAAAGACAAATATTATAATGCCTCACTCAAATGGACTAACTATAATGTGCAAACTCTGAGAATTGAATTTGAGAGCATAAGTTATCAGGCAAAGGCTTATAGTAAGGGTTCCTAGATGGCAAGCTCTTACAGCAGTCACATCTACTCCGAAGTGGTAATGGCTATTTCTAAATTCTGAGCTTCTGCACTCTTTCTGTATAACCTGGTCATTCCATGGAACTTCTGAGACTCAGAGCTAGAGTTCTGCAGCTATAAAACTCAGCATTATCCCATACAGAAACTGTTAAAAACACTGAAAAAGTGATCAGACTTCAATTTGAGATACGAATAAGGCTGATCTGGGTAGGGCTAAGGTCAAGCGGACTAAGGGACAATGGATGATATTGACTGTATTTTAAAACTTCAACTTCTGTGTGAGACCAATGGAAGAGATGTTTATTTGGTACAAAATTTGTATTTTTAGTAGTACAGTATCTCACTTAACTTGTATGGTCAGCTTATTTGAATACCATAATTACATGGAACCCGTATAGGGAGCAAGACCTTATTGGTTTGTACAGGTTGGTGTGACGCCCTTATACATCCCAGAGGGAGCTGAGCAGAAGATCAGAAAGTATTTGCAAAGTTGCCTTTTAGGAACTGGGGGAAAATGTGGAAATAAACTTCTCCACCTGGGGAAGAAGACATTTTTGCAAGTATTGGGGAGTGCCAATTTGATGGGACTGGCCCTCATCTTGGGGCTTGCCCTTATGAAACTTACTCCTGCAAAGGAGAAGTTAAGCCTACTTATAATTGTGCCTAAGAGTCACCCCTAGAGAACCTCTTTTGTGACTCAGGTGTGGCCCCTCTCTCTAAGCCAACTCTGCAGGTGAACTCGCTGCCCTCCCATCTACGTGGGACATGATTCCCAGGGGGCTAAGTCTCCCTGGCCACGTGCAATGTGACTCCTGGGGATGAGCCTGGCCCTGGCATTGTGAGAGTGAGAAAGCCTTCCTGACCAAAAGGGGAAAGACAAACAAAAACAAAATAAAGTTTCAGTGGCCGAGGGATTTCAATTAGAGTTGAGAGGTCTTTCTGGAGGTTATTCTTATGTAGTATATAGATATTCCTTTTCAGTTTTTGGTGTATTGAAGTAGCTAGAGGGAAAAACTGAAACTGTTGAACTGTAATCCAGTAGTCATAACCTGATTCTTGAAGAGGTTTAAATGACTATAGAACTCTTAAGGTGTGAACATGTGAGTGTGAAAACTTTATGACTGACACTCCCTTTATCCAGTGTATGGGAAGATGTGTAAGAAAAAAAAGACAAAAATACAAATAAACGATGGGGGAGTACGGGATGTTTGGGGCATTCTTTTTCACTTTTATTTTTATTGTTTATAGAGTAATGAAAATGTTCAAAAATCGAAATGATACAAGCACAGCTTTGTGATATTACTGTGAACCGTTGATTGTACACTTTGGATTATTATATTTTATATATTTATATATAAGCTACAAATAGATGAACCTTGAAGACATGATGTTGAATGAAATAGGCCAGACACAAAGGAACAAAAAATGTATGATCTCAGTTATATGAAATAGGGTATCCAAATTCACCATTAATAGTTATTTTTAATTGTTTAAATATTTTGTACTTAAGCAAGCATTTTACATCATTTAAAATATGATGGCATGAAACATTTCAAGATACGATTATCTCTTAAAAATATTTCATGGACTGAGAAGTTCTTCAAAAGCACTTGTGGTTTCCTCAAGAAGCCAGGACTTCCTCATTGGGGAAAGAAAACAACAACAACAAGAAGGAATTGGGCATTCAGGTTTTTCTGGTAGTTTATGAAGAAATGTCACAGGCATATAATGGAGTCTTAAATTAAGTGCTGTAGCGGGGTGCGAGGGTAGTACTGTGGTAGAATTCTCACCTGCAATGTGGGAGACCTGTGTTCGATTCCCGGTCCATGCACTTTCCAAACAACAAACAAACAAGCAAAACAACTAAGCAAAAGAAGAGAAATTCAACAAATCGTGCTGCAATAATGGGATACTCACATGGAAAATAATGAAATGTTACCCCGCCGTACAGCATGCACACAAACACACAGCTTAAGTGCTGTAACGTCATTTCCAAAAGAAGCTTTTCAATATGTATCTTTGATTTTTATTCTTGACTGCTTTAGAAAAGAAAAGTTTCCCCCTTGACATTCACTACCCTCACCCTAAGGAAACTCCTACATTCCTCTTCTAAATACTTAGCTAATGATTTAAATGTCTGTGCTAAAATACGAAACCCAGATTTCAGGTTTTTTTTTTTTTCCTAGCCACATATTCCTTAAAGCAATGTAAGCGGGATAGACTTTATAAATTGTACACACGCACACCCTCAATAAAAATGTGACAACAGGGCACACTTGATAGAAAGTGGTTCCACTTTCAGACTAAACCACTAACGAACTCGGCGCCTTATTGACTCTCTAAACCCTGCATTTAGGATTGTCTTAATTGCCAGTGGGATTCGTCAGCTTCCTTATTATTTATAACTCTAATTAAAACACTTTTATCTCTTAATGCCAAGTGACACTGCTAAATATATTCAGGGAAGTTCACATTTTTTCTATACTTCCGAAATCTCTCAGATCTGCACTCACTTTCGTGTGGTTTAACTGCTCACTAAAATGAAACGAGCTAAGAATAACTCATTTCCATTAGATTTATAAATCTCATTAATTAATTCTACATCTCCAATGGCATAGAGACCAAACTCGAATGCAAGATCTAATTAAAGAGAAAGAAAAAAAATGTTAAGAAACAACACTGAGATTGAAACACAGAAGTAACTGTTTGGCCTCAAATTAATGAGGCGCTATGCTAAGCAAGCATGTCCATTAATCCCTAATGAGGATTTTAAACACATTAAAACTTCCTAATACAAAATGTTTGCCTTCCTTTTATCCAATAACAAATAAGCCAATAATTTTCTGGCTCTAAATGACACTATTAACTGTCACGGCATGTTTTATTTGACAATCCCTCCATTCAAATACTGTAAAACCAATTAATTTGCCTGCTGTGAAATGTGTTCCTTGATAGCTTTTATGTGACTTTTTTCTTTCTCAAAGAAATGTAAATAGGAGGTCAATGTAGGTGCCTGCTTTTGCTTAAAAATATGCCACAGCAGCTATAGATTGTCTCCTCCGTTTGCATTTCGAATGAATTGAAGACAAACTCTATCTCCAGTTCTTCAATCTCAGATTAGTCTCCTGATAAGTAAAGGGTGTTAGAGTAATAGTTTGATTACCATGAAGCCGGCCCTCATATTTGAGAAGGGAGAGTTGGCAAAATTACTGCCTGGTTGGGTTATAAATAATGATTCACAACCTTGGCCCTTGTCCATACTGGCTTTTTCCCTATCTCCTGCTGTATCCAGCCTGCCCGAAAATACACCTGCATGTGGGTCCAGGAAATCGCTGTCTAGCAAAATGCAAGACATTCCTGTTTCTTACACTTTCCCTAGGCCATATTCAGTTAGCTTTAGAGATGGCCCCAAGGCCCCATCTTCCCAGCATTTACAGGACACTCTGAGGTTCCTAGCTCATGGAAGGACATGGCACTTTTCCAGAAAATCACAGCAAAACACAATCCTTGACACAGTCTGTGTCATAAAGAAAGGGTCTGTGCATACAGGGATGAAAGTTTCCCCAGCAATGTTGGACATGACTCCCAGGGTTCAGCCTGGCCCTGGCACTGTGGGATCGATAATGCCTTCCTGACTAAAAGAGGGAAAGGAAATGTAATGAAATAAGGCATCAGTGGCTAAGAGTGTTCAAATAGAGTCTAGAGGCTGTTCTGGAGGCTAATACTAATGAAGCTTCAGTTAGATACTGTTGATTATACAGTGTCCCAAACCTCAACCAATGCCATTTCTGTTAACCCTAAGGAATGCCTAAGGCTGTATCTGAGATTCTGCAAAAGTTTCACACACTGAGATTATTTTCCAGAAACCTACAACCTCCAGATCAGTTCTTAAGCCAGATAAGTCCTGAAACCCAGCGGTGCCTGCCTCTCCAGAACATCAACTAGTTCCATCCCCCTGTCCCATATTATGGACAGCCCCTTCCAACATGAAAGTTAGAAAGGGCATTGCCCAAATTCCCCTAAAAAGTGGGAGAAGGATCAAAAGAGACAAAGGAGTTATAACAGAGATGATAGGATTTAACAAATGAGTATGACTGCTGAATCATTATATGATTTGTTTTTAGTCTCCAGTGTCTTAGAGCAGCTAAAAGGGAAAACCTAGAATTATGGACCTGTAAACCATACCAACTCTGGAAACTGTTTTATAACTACTTGTTACAATGTACTTCAAAATTGATTGCTTTTTTTTTAGGGTGGTGCAACAGTGGATCAGTGGCAGAATTCTTGCCTGCCATGCCGGAGACCCAGGTTCAATTCCCCTGCCCATGCCAAATATATATATATATTGCTTTTTTAGTGTATGTTATATTTCACAATAAAAAGTGTTTTTAAAAAAAGACAAGGTCTGTGGCATAAAATGCGGGTCTGTTCTATGGAGCATCTCGAGACCATTGCACTGTATGCTGAAGACCAAAGAAGGCATGATGCATTGTATATCATGATTTATGGGACCTAACTGAGTGCCAACTAATGTTGATAATAGGTAGTTAGAATTCCAGGTACAAGCACACCACATTACCAATAAAGAAAAAAAAACAGATTCTTCTTAAACAACCACACTACACTCTTGAATGGAATCAATGTGTATTGGTACCCCTAAACTGGAAGTTTGCAAGACACGCTAATTTTAAGGAAAGAATCCCACAAGAAAAACAGACATTACATCCTCACTCTGCACAACATGCTGTGCCAAATATTGTGGGATATTCATTACGTGATAAATAATATATGCCCACACAGAGAATAAACTCTAGATGGATAGACAATGTGCCTTCACACATAAAATGAGTAGTGACAGTGAGAGCATGTATTTACTAAACCCTGAATCAGGCACATTGTCAGAAATAGGACTGTGCTTTAAATGCATATGAGAACCACTTTGGGTGATATGAGTTACATGGCTGATATGGGAATTTCCAGAATATCTAGTTGTGGAGAGAATTAAAGTGATTCTTTGAAATCGGTACTATCTTAAAAATTTCTAACCATGCGGTAATACTACTTTAAAAGCCTGATGAATGGTTCTGACAACCAGTGTAAATAGAGGCCAGAAAAGAGAAAATTGACCATGGATCTAGGGTAGACAGGCAAGGAAGTGAGACTTGGTCTTGATTTTGAAGACAGGAGATTCAGATAGGCAGTAACCATGGCATTTTGAGAAGAAGAGACGGTGCCCCCGTGAAAACATTTTAATTCTGGCATTGTCAAATATAATTGGCTAAGAATGGAAAATGTGATACATTGATCTAAAACTAGAATCTCTCAGGAGCTTGGCACTAACATATAACATTCTGACCCTGCCTTTGGGGTCCCTTTAGTGTTTTGTGATATCTATCTTAGTTAACTTTCTTTCTCAATGTCTTTGGGCAAGTCACTTTCTAAGGTGACTACAGTCTTTTAAAAGAAGTCTACCAATTTTTGGCCTGAAGCAAATTAATTCCAAAGCTTCCACTTATGTTCACCTGGGTGATCTCCAATTAATAGTTAGGTTTCCGATTGAAAATTAAAAGCAACTTATTTCATATTTCTACATACGTAAAAAATGCCAAGTCATTCCAACCTGTATTTTCATAAGGCAAACAGACAGAAAGTGTGCTTTAGAATTTCAATGGAAGCATTAAAATGTGGACGGTTCACTTTTCTATATCTGGATGACCACAATGACAATTAGGTGGTATTTACAAAAACAACGAGTCAGCCCCAAAGCAATAGTGCGTCAGTCATATGCCAGCTTTTTGTTGAGTTATAGGCTATTGCTAGACAGTGATGAAAATATAATCTTTACTTTGCTAAATCAATAAACGTGAAGCCAAAACATGTAGAAATGATTCGGTTTGAAAAGATTATTTTGAAAAATCCCATAGTAGTCCCTAAATCTTCCTTTTTAATCAAGATTTGGGAATGAACTGAAACCACCAGTCGTCAAGTACACTTCCGACCTTTTCAACTGTCAGACCAGACAGATTTTTATCTTATGTGAATCAACCCAAAGCTTCGAAGGTGCAGTGCCAGAGCATGAATCCATTTCACTCAATAGTCATTGAAATTATAATTTAAACTTCAACTTACTTTTGCATTTTCTAATGCAATACTTTTGGCAGCCCCGGGCAGAAAGTTGAAAACTGGTTTCCAGTGGAGACCACTTCTAATGGTTTCTCAACGTTCGCAGCAAGAATTCATTCATGTCAAAGAGATTAGCGGAAGCCCAGCTTTCATTAATTTACTTTCAATGACTGCTTTTCACTCATAGGAAGCCTTTCTTTACCTAAGGACTTTGACCTGCTGTCGGATTCCATCAGAAACGGACACCTCCAGTGGCCTTCACAGAATCCACAACCTCTATTTATTTTCTCTGAGGCCATGAGCACAAAGAAAAGCAAGATCAGTGGAAAGACATATAGCTGGAATCTGTAAAAAGACCCCAACTCAATATAATTAAACTTATGAATATTTATTTCCCTGTAAACTGTGATTTGAAAATTCTTGGAATCAGTTTTAGGGCCTTGCTTCATTCAAACGGATGATCATAATGAAGAGGTCTTTTTTAAAATCAAAAGGGCGGGCCACGGTGGCTCAGCAGGTAAGAGTGCTTGCCTGCCATGCCCGAGGACCCGGGTTCGTTTCCCGGTGCCTGCCCATGGAAAGAAAAAAAAAATCGAAAGTAACATACTAACCAATTTAAATGAGGATATTGATAATATTAAGGGGGCATTTAGTTAGGCACCCAAAATGCTCCAAGGCATACTGTAGATAAAAATGCATTATGATCCCACTAATCTTTAACTTAGCTAGCCTGGAACTTAAGCATACTTATAAAAATTCTTATACTTTTTTTTCTTTACGTTTTTAAGAAACTTTTTACTATGAAATACTTTCAAACTTACAAGAAAGTAACAAAAATAAAGTAAATCTCACAAAGAGAACTCCAATATACCCGTATCCCTCCCACCAATAACCAGATTCATCAATTTTAAAATTTTACCACATTTCCCATGTCATTCTACCTCTCCATCTATCTCTCTATTAACCTGTCTGCCTGACAATTTATCGATATATCCACTAACTTTGTTTTATAATCCATGCTCAAAAGGAAAGCATGACACCTTATCAGAATTCCATGGTTTTAAGCAGCATCTAATGTTGATTAGACAATGGTTCAATTAGCATTTTCAAGATTCTCAGTTTCTCTGCTCTATAAATGGTAATATAATCCCACAGTGGGCCTCCTAAATCGTGAAAGTGAAAATATTAGTTCCTTAATTCAAAACTAAGAACAGAACTCCAGAAGCATAGGGGGAGAAAAGAAAATGAGGGCAATATTAAGAATCTCTTTCGCTATAACTGCTAATAAGACCACTGCTAATAGAAGTAGTCAATCGGAATTTGAGAGTCCTTGATGGATTACATAATCCTTTCACATCTTTTCCACCCCTTCCCCCAATACCATTTGCTCCTCTGTGAAGGAGGCAAGAAGATAAAATGAGTTTCATTTTACAAATGAAAAAAAAGCTGAGCCTTTAAAAGGTGACATGACTTGTCTGAGGTGTTATGACTACTCAGTGGTAAAGACTAGACCCTGTACCCTGTCCCCCATCCAGTGTTTCTTCCAGTATTTCATGCTACCAATCTGTAAATGTAGATTTATCCATGGACTTCCAGTAAAACAACAGCAATTCAGGAGCCTAGTTCATGAACTGAAAGAAGGCTCCCCTCTAGAATGAGGTGTTACTTTGTTGATGGAGAAAATCATGAGACCATCAATTCCAAACTAACTTATCAACCCAAAAGACAAAACACTGATGCACTCACAAGGGACCTATAAAAGTTGTATCTTGAAAACTTCAGAGAGGAAGAACACACAATCTGGACCACAAAAAGTACCCAGTGGTAGAGCAGCCCCTTCCCCTAGCCAGATCTCTAAAGTTGCTAAGCTCCAACGACTCAATGTCAATGACTTTGGCCAGTCATGACTCTTCCTTTATCTTTTGTTTCTTGGCCATTTTACACTAGATTAAAGGAAATTCCTGTGGGCTCACCTAAAGTCCAAATATGCCCTGAGACCTATTCTCCCACCAACATCCCAACTCAACACTGATTTTAAGCACCATGAATTTGTGGTGAAACGAGTTTATTTGGGCCATGACAAGGATGGAATGAAGGATGGTGTGTGTTCTCCCAATGCGTGATATTCTTCTTTTTTGTTTGCTCCAGTCAAGGAATAGGGAAACAGCCAAATACAGCTGGCAGGGACAATCTTCCATTTTTAAAAAAATGATTAGGTACAGTAAGTTGCACTCTGAAAAAGAACTATCCCTTGTAGCCCACTAGTACAGTCATGATAAAGACCTTTGGCCCAAAGCATTAGAGCTCTGATGGAGATCTACTATATCTTCAGGAGGGGATGGAGGGCAAGCACCAGGCAATAACTGGAATAACTCTCTAATATTAAATGCGCTTCCTTCACACACAGCTCATTCTACCAGCTCATTCTCAATGGAATACTTTTGGGTTGTTTGTCCAGTGATAGATATATTTATCTCATGGATAGACTCTTGACAAAGAAAGGGCCCTGGAGATTATACACACCAACCTTCCAACTTCTAGCCATTTTGAAGATGAGGATGTATGCAGTATTGAGAGTTGAAATGATTGGCTCAAGGTCACACAGCCATGGGAATGTACAGCCTGGGATTATACTGAAGGCCATCTGACTGAAAAGGCCAAGTTCTTCTCATCACATTCTGCAACCACTGCTTCTTTGACTCCTGTGACAAGGGACTCGTACTTACTTCACAATTCCATTTTCTTTAATTCAATTTATTTGAATTTAATTAAGCAATTCAAGAAGCTTTAATCAAGCTTCTTCTGCTGGCTTCTGTACTAGGTGATAGGAGCAATAAAAAAGCAAGCACACAATTCTTCCCTGAAGAAATTTCTAATATAATAGATCAATCTACAGAGTTGCCTCTGCATTCTCTTGGGAATGAGCAGTAACTGCTTCTGAAAACAGTATCCACATGTAGTATCTCTTCAAAACTTTTTAAATAGTGTGATGTTGCAGTGATGGTTATAACCGTGAGGAAAAGATGCTGGAGAAAGCAGTGTGAAAGCAAGAACAGCAGACACATAGAAAAGGGTGACAATGTCTGGCACCATTTTGAGGTGCTTGCTCTCCAGTCTACCAGCAGTATATGCTTTGCCATCCCCCATCCCATCCCAACTAAAGCTGGGTCATCAGGAAGTCAGAATGTGGCTTGGACTCTGGCCAAGGTATATCAGACAAATGGCTGGAGCTACTCTTTAGAGTTTTCTGCAGTAAAGCACTGTGAGGTTAACTGGGGAAAGGGGGGAGAAAGGCATGTGTCATGGCAACTATGTACCATGTTCAGTCAAAGCAAATGAGTCAAACCATTCAAGGAAACCAGGTAATACAATGGTAGCAAATCGGAGGTAGTGAGTGAAAAAGGCTGGATGAATGAACTCATTTTTAAAATTATGATTGAAGTGCACAACATAATAATACTTGTTATTTTGGGGAAAGATGCATCAGAACAGCTGCAAATGCTGCGCTCCTGTAAATGAGCCAACTATGCCTCCTTTCTAATGGTGTCTATTCCAGCAGTGAAACTGGTTTGACCTCAATTTTATTTCAAAAAGTTTAGGCAATTACTACTGCCTCTTTTTATTTACCAGGTCCACCCAGAATCACTGAAGCAGCCCTAACTCTGAAGTGGAAGGGCCACACCAAAGGGAAAAGGATCAGTTTCAACGGGGGCATCCCAATTAGGTATTGTGGTAGAAGCCATCACCCAAACCATGGCCTAATAGTGGCCTTCAGCCCATTGTGATCTACACTCTAGAGTTTGCCTTGAGGATGGCTGCCTCCAAGGCTCATGGAATGTTATATGAAGCCCAGCATTGGCAGTTCACATTGTTATTCTCACAAGTTAAGGGATACAGAATTTTGCTCAACAGTGTACTGATTTAAGTTAAAAGTAAGGTGAAAAAGGACAGCTGTTTATGTGTCAGCGAAGCCCATTGTTGTTATAGCTTTAGTATTAAAAAGATCATGCAAATGACTATTGTTTATGGGGTGTTTGTTGAGCACTTACAGTGGGCCAGCCATATGTTTTACTTTACTTAATTTCAATGACAACTCTCTGACATAGGCATTATTATCCCCATTTTAGAGATGAGAAAGATGAGGTTCAGAGTGGTTAAGTAACTTCTCCAATGTGATGAAGCCAAGACACTAAACCTTGTCTGTGTGACCTCAAGTGTACATTCTTAACCATTGTATAAGAAGACAGGTTCACAAGTTTATTATCAGAAGAAAATCTAGACAAGTGTAATATCCAGAATATATAAAGAACTGCTACAATTCAACAACAAATAGACAAATATCCCAATTTAAAAGTGGGCAAAGACTTGACTAGACATTTCTCCAAAGAAGAGAGACATATGTCCAAAAAGTACATTAAAGACACTAAATAAACATCATTGGTCTTCAGGGAAATACAAATCAAAACCACAATAAGGGCAGGCCATGGTGGCTGAACAAGCAGAGTTCTCACTTGACATGCCAGAGACCCAAATTGATTCCTGGTGCTTGCCTATGCAAAAAAAAAAAAAAAAAAAAAAACATGAAAACCACAATAAGACATGACTTCACACCAATGAGGAGGCTATAATTAAAATAACAGTAACAACAGAAAATAGTAACCACTATGGGAATGAATCTGGCTGTTCCTCAGAGAGTTGAAAATTGAATCATCATATGACCCAGCAATCCCATTTCTTGGTATATACCAAAAAGAATTGGAAGCAGGGACTCAAACAAATATTGGCACACCAATGTGCACAGCAGCATTATTCACAATTGCTCAAAGGTAGGAGCAACCCAAGAGTCCATTAACTGATGAATGGATGAACAAAATTTGGTATATCATGCAGTGGAATATTATTCAGCCATGAAAAAGAATGAAATTCTGAAGCATGTGACAACATGGATTAATCTTGAACACATCGTGTTGACAGAAATAAGTCAGACATAAAAACAATAATATTGTATGCCTCTTGCTTACTGGAAATATATAGAACAAGCAAACTTCATGGAGACAGACAGTACATTATAGGTTAACAGAGCTGGGGGGTGGAGGGAGACGGGAAGAGGGGGTTATTGCTCAAAGGGAGCAGAATTTTTGTTTGAGGTGATAAAAAAGTCGGGCATATGGGTGATGGCATCAGAAGATTGTGAATGTAATTAATACTACTGAATTGTACACTAGAAAGTGGTTAAAATGGGAACGTTTGAGTTATGCTTATGTTACTAGAATAAAAAGTTAAAAAAACTAAAGTAATGTATATATAAATACATACACACACATATATACGTATATAATCTAATCATCACTATTAAAATATGAGTTGTGCTATATGATTATTTTCACTTTTCAAAACGTCTTTGTTGTACCAATAAATCATAACCTAACGAATAAGAAAATAAAAAGTTGCAGTTCAATGAGCCCAATTTTCCTATTGTTCTGAATGAACATAAGGTTATACATACCTGGCTCTTCAGGCTAAACAATATATGTTTATTTATTTGCATTCACAATAACTTTAAATTAGTCTACACAAAGTACAATGGAGAGCTCAAAGGGCTTTTTCTTTAGATCTCAAAAAGACCCTGATTTAAGTGTCCATAAGAGGATTTGGTGCCATTTTCCTTTGTGTATAACAAATTAAATCAAACTAGACGGTAAGATTACATTCAGGCTGTTGAATAAAGACAGAGAATTCAAGAGTAAAAGTTTCAAAAATATTTTATTTTCCTGCTGTGGATTCCTAGGATTTGAAAATTAGTGTTTCTCTCTGAAAATATGAAATGTGTGTAGGACTGTATATATAAAATACATATTATATTGGCCTATAATTGGGAGTCTAATGGTAAAATGGGTCTTTCTTAATGGGAATCCCAAAGCCTAATGTTTTCAATTCCCTCTACTGGATTTACTACTACTGGTTGGTTTGTTCTGCTTGTCTCCAATCGGAGGAAACCTGCTCTTCCCATAATTATCATCACCAAAAGCTCCCAGAGTGTGTAGACTTTGCCACACCTTTGAAAGCCTCCTTTGATCTTGAGCGTAGCCAAGACTGTCCTTTGACAACCAGTTCAACTGTCTGGGCAATTCAAATAACAACAGATTTGTATTTCCAGCTCTCTTTTTTTCAGCACTCTAGGATGGGCCATCCCATAATGGGCCTGCCTAATTCTACTACCCACAGGGAAGAAATTCTAGAAATGTATGGTTTAACATGGGAGAAGAGAGGTGGTAGCTGAGTTCAGAGACCCTGACTCTTGCCCTCTCTCGAGATATCTCTTAGTGCCTTTACCTGTGAAAGGCAACTTTTGATAACCTCGAAGTCAAACTTCATTTGAAACATCCCTTTCCATTTCTTCTGTAGCCAAGGTTGATTTTTTGTTACTTCATGTACCAAGCTGTGAATGTTGGATCAATCGCCTCCACTCTCTGGGCCAAATTTTCCTCACTATGAAATGAAGGGGTCAGTCTAGGGTCAATTTTTTATGGTCTATTCTGGCTCCTATATCATAAGAATCTGTAATTATTATTACTCAGGATTTATGGAGTTTTATGGTGAAATAGTCATCTCTGCATTAGTAGGTGTATCTTCTCAAATTCAGGGGACACAGATTCTGCTGGAATGGTGGCACGATCAGCTAGAAAAAAAAAATGCGTCCACAGAAAGACTCAATTTAACTACTCTTATACAGAACCAATTCCCACTAGTTTTCCAGGATTGAGATAAGAACAACAGGTCTAGAATCTTGATTTGCTGATACAGGGCATGGGCACACATTTTATACAACTGGCAGGTAGCATCTCCTTGGAGGCAATGTGTTCTCAAGAAACACCTTAAAGCAATCTCAAACCAAGTACTCATTTCAAGAGAAGATAGAAGATAATGTTCCTCAGCAGTTCTGGTGAGCAGCTACTAAAATTCATAAAGAAATTAATGCCTTCCAGGAGTGTTATTCCTCTCTCCTGATCATATCCAAGTGGGCGTCACTAACTTAGTTCAGCCTCTTTTGAAAACATACAGCAAACCGTATACGTGGGCCCATAATCTGGGCAAACATACATATGCCACACAAACGAGGCTCGCTAACAATGCTCATAAATTGTTATAGTGCATTAAAAAAGAGAGAAAACATAACAGCTTAAAAGCTGAAACTGATGTAAATCAGGTTTCAAAAACACAAGTGAGTAATAGGCAAGTTGTTTACACCAAAAAGCTCTCCACGACTCTCTCATCTCGGCACTAGGACTGCCTGCCTTGTTACCATGTGAAGCACAACATCCTTCAGATGTGAGGAGAAACGTGACTGCCTGACAAACAGGTCCTGGGGAAATTTCAAAACATCACCACCCAAGCATACAGAAAAGGATGACAAGAACAGGGGCAGGACAGTGGGACGAGTGGGTCAGCTCTGTACAAAATATGTGGGTTAAGTCCCAAATACAAATAGCAATGGCTTGTTTAACCTACAATCACACAAATTTTATATTAATAAGGATTCACACAGACACATCTCTTGGCATGGTAGTCTATGGAACCGATAACAGAAAACATTCTGGAAGTAGTGTTCATGCTTCATTTTTACTGCACTGGGCCGTTTAGTATGCATTCTTACTCACAATTCTATACTGTTTCAGAATGAGTATGAAAACGATTGCAGCCTGAGGATAATTCCAAGGAAAGATAAACAGTCACTCAAATCCCTGTGCCCCCCAAAGATATTAAAACTGGTTATGATGTGCTGCCAAATGTGCTGAAGCTGTGCTTAGTAGGAGACAGACATCACATTTTCAGATAAGCATGCATGATAATTTAGTCATCCAATAAGAGGGCTCATGTTAGAACCTAGAAACTGAAAATGAACAAAGTACCCTTAACTAAAATATGGACTCTCTTTTTTTTTCCCCCACAAAAAGTTCTCTCTAAAGATGTCTGCTTCTGTTCTGGAAGGATGAGATAACTGGAAATGAGAGTTTAAAAATTCCTTTGCTCAGATCAATACAACTCCCTGGGTCTCGGGTGAGTCTCCTTAGTAATGACAATGTCTTTCATCATAGTGATTACAGTTTCAACATCTTTTAATCACCTTCAACATGACAACTAACATGCATTCGTATCTCTGTGATTTACAGCAATTGACACAGTGTTAAAACTCAGTGATTACGAGGTGGGCTTTTTGGCATTACTGATTTTCCCATCTAATTCAAACAAATAACAAATAATGCACATCAAGCCGTTGTAGCAATGTTGAGACAAGCACTCACAGGAATCTGGTTAGATTTTGACACCCCTATGCTATTGAGTAGAAACTATAAAGAGAAATGATATCTACATGAACTTTTAATTTTCCTGCTTTCCGGACAAGTGCTTATTTTCCGCATCCCCAAATCAGGGCTGATCTGGTGCTTATATGTGCCACACCGTTTTCTTGGGAGTTTTTTTCTTACAAAATGGCACACATTTCTGAAATGTAATTGGCATGTCAGTTTGTACTGATAATGAAATGAAATTGATTTTGTTTATGCACAAATTAAATACACCTCCAGGAGGTAACTTGAACTGCTCACACACACAAATGAACACACATACACACACACACACACACACAGTTTTGCATGTGTGCGTGCACACACAGGGCCACATTGTTGATTGTTGATAAAATAACTGGTTTAGAGAATTGATTATTTTCACAACATTCCCAAACACTGCCCATATTTCATTCCTTTACATGCAGACTAGACATAAAACCATGAAACAAATAAAATTTCTGCAAATGATGGTGGAGTAGGGAGCTCCAGACTCATTATTCCTCCAAAAAAGCTAGTGGAGAGGAAGGAACTATCCAAAACAATAGTTCTTGGGCTCTGGAGGTCAGGGGAGCACTGTACAGCATCTAGGAAAGAGCAGGTGAAAGAGGCTGAGAAACTACAGTAAAGGATTGGGAACAGCTGGCTTTGTGGCAGCTGCTGGCACCCATCTCCCCATTCTTGAGGCTAGCCACCTTGGGGTCCAATTCCTGACCAGCAGCTGTGGATGGAGAGGAACATGGAAGTCCTCTTCCCCAAGAACAGGGGTAGGACATGGCTGAGCACTGATCGTGGCTTTTGATGAATGAAGTTGGATTGTGGATCCCAGATCCAAGCTGCTGTTTCACCCCACCCTGGAAAGGGGTGATCAAGGTAGTGGTTTAAAGGCACAGTGCTGCCGTAGGGCTGCAAGGAACAGTTTGCTGAGAGGCAGGATCTGCTGGATAGGCCAGCAAAGCACAGCTTTTGGGAGTCATCAAAAAGGCTTTTTGACAACTTTCTTGATCCTCTCCCTGGGGCTTTTAGGAGCTGGGTCCCTGGCCTGTTTTTGGCTGGGAAATACTGGTTTGGGAATGTCTTCTCTAGGATAATCCTCATTCCAGAATTTGCCCTCCAGGCAGAAGCAGCTAGAAGTAATGAAAGGAGAGGTATAAAACAACTATAGAGATGAAACATAAACAAACAGATCAAGAGTCCCAGAGAAGGAATAGAGGAAAGGAACATTTTTCCTGGGGGTGAAACAACTGCACAAATAGTGTAATATTAAAAATTGCACTGCATATTCAGGCAAAAATCAGATGAAAAAGAGCTGAAAAAATCTGTTCAGTTAAACAGAGGAAATATGAAAAGTCTAGAATAAGTTGAACCAAGTGTCAAAGAAGAGCCTTAATATGAAGCCAATCAACAATTAAACCTTATGCCAGACAGATAAACAGATAAACTGACTTTCAGGTTAAGCCCTTATGAAGACTGACAAGGAACAAAAAAGAAGATTCAAATAAATTAAAACAGAAGTGAGGGGGGCGGGCATTACTACTGATGCAACAGAAATAGAAAGTATAATAACAGGATGCTATGCACAACTGTATGCCAAAAAGTTAGACAATGTAGATAAAATAGACAAATTCCTAGAAACACACAAAGAACTATGTGGACTCTAGAGGAAATAGAAGACCTTAACAGACCCATTACCAACACATTGAAGGGGAAAAACTCATGATCATTTTGATTGATGAAGAAAATGCATTTGACAAAATCCAGCATCCTTTCTTCATGAAAACACTTCAAGAGATAGGAATCAAAGGAAACTTCTTCAACATGATGAAGGGCATATATGAAAAACCCACAGATAACATCATTTTCAGTGGGGAAAGACTGGAAGTGTCATGTTCTCTCTAACATCTGGAACAAGACAAGGATACCCACTGTCACCACTATTATTCAACATCATGCTAGAAGTTCTAGCTAGAGCAGTTAAGCAAGAAAAAGAGATAAAAGACATCAAAATTGGAAAAGAAGCAAAACTTTCACTATTTGCATATGATATAATTTTATATATAGAAAGCCTTGAAAAATCTACAACAAAGCTTCTAGAGCTAATAAAAAATTCAGTAAAGTGAGAGGGGGTAAAATATCAACAAGGAAAATCAGAAGTGTTTCTATATGCTAGTAATGAGCAATCTAAAGAGGAAATCCAGGGAAAAGTTCCATTTACAATAGCAACTAAAAGAATCAAATACCTAGGAATTTTTGGATGTAAAGGACATATACACAGAAAATTATACAACAGTGCCACAAGAAATCAAGGAGAACATTTTGTGTTCATGGATTGGAAGACTATATATCATTAATGTGTCAATTCTACCCAAATTAATTTACAGATTCAACTCAATCCCAACCAGAATTCCAGTCTACTTTTCAGAAATGGAAAGTCCAGTTATCAAATTTATTTGGAAGGGTAAGAAGCCCTCTGAGTAGCCAAAAACATCTTGATTCTTGGGATTCTTTCTTCTGGGAAAGAACCTTCTCTTCAGCAAATGGTGCTGGGAGAACTGGATATCCATATTCAAAAGAATGAAAGAGGATCCCTATCATATACTTTATAAAAAATTAACTCAAAACGGATCAAAGACCTAACTATATGAACCAGTGCCATAAAATTCCCAGAAGAAAATGAAGAGAAGCATCCTCAAGATCTTGTCATAAGCAATTGTTTCTTAGACTTTACACACAAAACACAAGCAACAAAAGAAAAAACAGAATTAAAAATTTTGTGCATCAAAGGAATTTATCGTGGAAGTGAAACTTTGATAAGGGTTTAGTATCCAGAATATACAAATAAATCCTACAAATCAACAATAAAAAAGACAAATAACCCAATTTAGAAATGGGCAAAATACTTAAGTAGACATTTTTTGCAAAGTGGAAATTTAAATGGCTAAAAAGCACAAGAAAAGATACTCAAGATCACTAGCTATTAGTGAAATACAAATCAAAATCAGTATGAGATACATTTCATACCTACTAGAATAGCCACTGTTAAAAAAAAACAAACAGAAAACTTCAAGTGCTGAAGAGGATGTAGAGAAATAGGAAAACTCATTCACTCTGGTGGGGATGTAAAATGTTGCAGCCACTGTGGAAGGTAGTTTAGTGGTTCCTCACGAAGCTAAGTATAGAATTGCCATGTGATCTGCAATTTTGCCAATAGAGCCAGAAGAACTGAAAGAAGGGATGCAAGCAGACATTTGCACACTGATATTCATAGTGGTATAATCCACAATTGACAAAAGTTGGGAAAAACCCAAGTGTTCATCAACCAATAGACAGATAAACAAAACATGGTATATAGATACATCCAGCTATAAGAAAGGATGAAGTTCTGATGCATGAAATAACATGTATGAACCTGGAGGACATGATGTTGAGTGAAAAAAGCCATACACAAAAGAACAAATATTGTATGATCTCACTTATATGAACTAATTATAATAAGCAAAATCATAGATCTAGAATCTAGAATACAGGATATCAGGAGATAGAGTGGGAGTAGAGAATGGGGAGTTTAATTTGCACAGAATTTTTGTTTAGATTGATTGTAAATGTTTGGAAATAGATGGTGGTGATGACAGCACATTATTGTGAGCATAATTAATATCATTGAATCATGCATGTGAATGTAATTTAAAGGGGACGTTTAGGGTTTAATGTGTGTTTCTAGAAGGAAGATTAGAAGATAAAACATGGGAATGTATTAACAGAACAAACCCTGTTGTGAATGATGTACTTTAGTTAATAGTGCCAATATAAGAATGTTCTTTCATGTGTTTATACAAATGTATGACATTATTACAAGTTATTTATAAAAGGGCAGTGTGCCTTTTTGAAGTATTACATACCCAGAAAAGCCATCTTTTAATCCTGATCCAATCTTGTGGGAGCAGCCATTTCCTTTCATCCTGATTCAATACTGTAGGTTGGAAACTTTTGATTAGATTATCTTCATGGAGATAGGAACTTTTGATTAGAGGGAGATGTGATTTCACCCATTCCAGATGGGTCGTGATAGTTTGCTGGAGTCCTTCAAAAGGAAACATTTTGGAGATACAACAGAAGCCTCAGTGCTAACAGAGAGAGAGCCAACAGAAACTTCAGAGTAGAGCTGACAAAGAGAACAGAGACACGTATATTTGGAGATGTTTGGAGTCCAGCAGACATCATCATGAGGAGTCCAGCAGACATCATCATGAGATGTTAAACAAGCCAGAACCTGGAGTGACCTAAGGGAAGCCAAGAGATGAAAGCCAGCCCTGGGGAAGCAAAGTGAGGAAGCCCCAAAGGAAGAGAGGCTGAAAGCAATGGAACCCAGGAGAAAGGGACCAGCAGATGCCAACCATGTGACTTCCCAGCTGACAGAGGTGATCCTGACCCACTGGCCTTTCACCTGAATGCCTTAGTTTGGACATTTTTATAGGCTTAGAACTGTAAACGTGTAACTGTAAATTCCCTTTATAAAAGTCGTTCCATTTCTGGTGTGTCAAATTCTGGCAGCTTGCAAACTAAAACAGGTGGAATATGTAAGAATATACCAAATATAAACCATGGACTTCAGTTAGTAATATTTAATATTTCATCAATTGTAACAAAGGTACCATGTCAATGCAGCATTAACAGTAGGAGGTATATGGGAACATTGCATTGTTTGCATGACTTTTCTGTAAGCCTACAGCTTCTTTAATTTACAAAGAACAATTAGAAAACATTTTGTTCAGTGAAAGAAAGCAGACACAACATATGACATGTTGTATGAGTCCATTTATATAAAAGATAAATTCAAATTAATCTATGAAAACAGAATTGGATTAGTGACTACATAGGATTGGGGAAGGATAGAGGGATTGAGAAGTGGCTGCTAAGGGGCATGGGGTTTTTCTTTTGGGAGTAATGAAAATGTTCTAAAATTGATTGTGGTGATGAATGAAGAACTCTGTGATCATACTAAAAGCCATTGACTGTACACTTTGGTGTAAGTGTATGGTATGTGAGGATATCTCAATAAAATTGCTTTAATTAAAAAAAAACATGAAACAAAATGACAAAGAGACCATACTTACAAAGAAGTTAAAAACCTAATTCCAGCCAATAACTGTGACCAGGCAACCATATTTTAATAATCCCCTCATATATTTTCGTATTCATTCCTTCAGTCAGCAAATATTTACAGGAATAACTACACTTTGTGTGTCTCCAAAAGAGACTCTGATGGGTAACTGGCTCATGAGCAGAGAGGGAGACACTACATCAGACCCATTGCCTCTTGTACTATAGCTGGGGCACTGTGCGAGACAATGCGTTAAGGGTTTCAAAGACAACTAAAACACAGGCCATAGCCTAGAGGATCACCCAGCCCACCTGCTGGGATAAGACAACAAGAATTCATGTCACAGAATATTCAATGGCAGAGGGGGCAGGTTAATGGCAGGGGAGGGGGACGACATGGGGGCACCAACACTGCACGGTTAATTTTCCTGATTAAAAGAGTAAAATGACCACAGTAGAAATAACAGCAATAATAATGATGCTAATGGTACAAATCATAACCACATTTTCTAAATCCTTAATACATGCTTGGCACTGTACTAAATGCCCCACAAGGATTATTTCATTTAATCTTCACCGCAGTCCCGTGCAATGAGTTCTACTGGGTACCCTGCCATCGCAGTCATGGAAGTGAAGTGCGTTTCCTTGCCCCGACCTCAGTGCTCCATGAAAAGGTTCTCCCCTGTTCCTCATAGTCTGATTTCTCTTAAGTGTGACCCATTTCCCTTTTGGCATTGAGTTTACGAGCCAATGCTAATTAATTTTTCACAGCTGACCTGCCTCCCTAATAGCAGGAAGGGTATGTAAAGATTCTTAGGGGAGCGCCAGTTCCTTAAAGCTAGAGTTCCAGAGCCAAGACAAAACAAGCAATGTATGCTGATTGCTGGATGTGCTCAGGTAGCTGGGCGTACCATATCCTGTAGTTTCAGTTCACACACACCCACCTTGCATCACCCCCTAACTCTTCCTTTCTGCCCTAAACCACACACACTCAGGAACATCAAATGCATATTTGGCTGTGGATACCCATTTTTAAAACTTACCAATGGTATTATGAAACAAACAGGTGGTTGCAACGATTTAAAAAACCTATAGCTGCATGGACCATATCTTTCCCAGTGAAAAAGTAGGATTTATCATCTCACAGTTCTTTTGTGTGTGTACGTGTGCATGAGACTTGAGTACAGTCGCACTGTAATTTTTACTGATTGTGTCAGTTATCATATACCTAAAGTAGGAGTTCCTTCATATAATTCATCTCATTTGACCAAACCTTCTCTATCAGGACCTAAGCTGGGTGCTAAAACATTGAGCATTTGAGGCCAGGGTTCATAACCTGGGATCCACAAATGGGCTTCAGGGTGTCTGGGATCATATATTCAAAATTGTACAAATATTTGAAAGTGGGTAGGTCTTGAAAAACTGAGGGCATGTACATCTTCCATAGTGTGATGCACACAACCGGCCTCTGACCCACAGACATAGAAGACTCTGGCATTTGTCAGACTTGTCTTGTGGCCAGGAAGGCTGGGACCAGGGCGTTGCACCAAACCTCAAGGTGAAATGAGGGTGAACCAGGTGACAAGATGAGGGGAAAAGGCAAAGCATCGAGGTGGCAGCAGTCATTGCTATAAACCACTGGAATGTCCCAGAAATCACCTACATTGCACTTCCTGGGTGGCATCTTACCCTGGATGTGGCAAAAATATCCTGGTGTCGGGTTCAGGTAAACAAGATTCCTGAAACCTT
This sequence comes from Tamandua tetradactyla, assembly GCF_023851605.1. Lineage (NCBI taxonomy): Eukaryota > Metazoa > Chordata > Mammalia > Pilosa > Myrmecophagidae > Tamandua > Tamandua tetradactyla. The sequence continues at coordinate 8,547,990 of NC_135353.1, forward strand.
GAGGGTGACAGGTGAAGGAAAGTAACAAAATCCCCCTCTAAAAGTTCATCTCACCAGGCAAGGGGACCATTAGGATAAAGATGCCTCTCTGCTGGGGGGTGGGGGATAGGGGGTGGGGCAATAGATGAGCAAAAGCAAAACCAGCTGAATTCAGTAAAAGACCTGATTGTTTCCCAAATGCATATGCAGCTCCCAAGTGAAAGGCGCGCCAGATGGACCCCCACTGATGGCCTGTGGCTTTGTGTGCATCACCCACTTCACCCACTTATGTCTGTCTCCGAGAGGGGCAGCTCGTGCATGGAGACAGTGGGCTGTTCGGAGCTGCTTCTGCATGTGTAATTAGTCACGGTGCACCTGTACCTAACAGCATTAACAATTAACACAATTACACACACAATTGTGGAATTGCCCCCACTATTTGAATAATTAGTGAGCTAACAACATGATTTGCAGGTGCAATTGAGCAATTATGTACAGTTCCAAAGTGGAATATGCATATTTAGAGGCTTGGATGAGGCCCATTACTAAATCTTGTTCCAAATGGTCAAATTCATTTTATTATTAAAAGGCATGGTACTCAGCGAGAGCTAGCTAATCCTCAAGCACTCCAGCATGAGGTGCTGGAGAATGGCCATCTTATCAAGGTATTCAGCCCTGGGGTCCAGCAAACAGGCACCCCTGCCAAAGTGTGTTCCACCTTCATGCTCTCCCCAGGTCTTCCTGAGTCTCAAGTGTCCTTCCCAACTTTCAAAACGCTGCTGAAAACTCGTTCACCCTCTTCTCTCTAAGCCCCTTCTCTCTGGAGTCTTGAGTTTGGGAATTCGAGAGCTGAGTGTTAGGGGCTGGCCAAAGTCATCCCCTCTGCTGCTTCGTGCAAGAAAAAGTCATAGAAGCACAGTGACAGTGACCCGGTGCTGCCTGCAGCCCGGCCTCAGCATGCGGGCCAATCCCAGGAGGAACAGCACTGTCAGCTTTTGGCACCAATGACTGGCATGCCTTCCTAGCTCTCGAGGATTTGGGAACTGTCCCTCAACATACTCTGCACTCTTGTCGTCCCCAGGCTAAGTAAGTGCCTCCCGGGCCACTGAAATGGACATTCGCTAAAGGCCCAAGCTTCAGATGCATGCAATGCCAAAACCAGCTGGGCTGGACGCCATTTGCTCCCATTGCTATAGAAAGCTCAGAAGGAGAGGCAGAAGCTAGGTTGCGATGGAAACATGTGGAGAACTGGGGCTGTTATATGGTCCCACTCCATACATTAAAGGCGGCAGCACCCACTGTTTGATTTCCCTGCGATGGCACCGTCCCCTCTAAGAGAAGCTTTGAGAAGTATTTGTCAAGTCTGTCTATGTTTCGCACGGTTTTCATTCAGCTTTCTGAAAGATAACACGCAAAAAGCCACTTATGCCTCTAGTTAGAATTAGCATAGATCCCACACAGACCAAGGCGATCCTTCCCACTAAGAGACAAGCTAGAAAACAAAACAAAACAAAACAGAAAACATCTTGGAATGCTTATCACGTTCCAGGATGAGTAGTCATCTTACAGCATCCATTTAGACAGGTGTGGGAGATGTGCGATGCACATTCTAACCGGGAGAGGTAAGAGGAAGGCAGGCATGGCTGGGCAAAGTAGGCAGCAGCCAGAGCCTGCTCTTCGCACTCCATTTTACCTGCCACGTGCTACCAAGAGGATTTAGATGATGTTCTGTTTGTTGCTGTGTGTGTTTTTGCTTCCTGAAAGTCAATTGGTTTTTCTTTATACCAGTGAGGGGAAAATGTCAATTACTCTGTACTTCCTTCAGCAAACCAATAAAATTCAAACAAGGAAGCTTGCAGATCAAAGATGGGAAACATTTTTTTTTAAATGTTTTCTGCTCTTCGACATGGTGAATAAGGAATGAAGGCTGGGATATAAGAATTATTTATAAAGATTCTGATACGCTTACACAGGTCCACCCTCTCTTTCTAATCCATACTTCAGCTAATTTTCTACAAAAGGTGAAAATGAGTGGCGATGGAAGATAAGCTCTGTAGGACTATATAATAAGAACCTGGGAAAATTGTTATTTTGGATTACTGTGGGTTTTTTGACAGTCTCCATGCCATTTTTTTACTGTTTGGCTGCATGAAAAATTACCTAAGTTATAGGAATAGATTTCTTGACCCATGTATAGCTAGCTGCATTAAATTGTGTAATTTAATGCAATCTAACTAAATTAGCACCAATTAGGCAGGCTAAATTAAAGGGCATGTCACTAATAAATTTTATGCTAAACATATTACTGATAATAAACTCACTAAAATGCATAATGAAATAAGCTATTCATTTTAGCCTAGTTTAGTCCAAATAATATCGAAAAGTCTTTAACATGAAATATAACAAGCAGAATGCTTACTTCCTTGCAGACAAATCAGAAAATGACATCATGCTCAATTAACTGGATCTGTCTATTTTTTTGTTTGTTGTTATGATTTCTTCATATTGCCACACTATCTCCCCTCAGGCATTCAGCTTTCTAATCTGTAAAAGATACGGTTAACATTGCATGATCTCTAAATTTATTTTAGAGAAGATATAAGATGCAGTTGTTCAGTAGATTATTAGAAAGATACCTAGCTATCTCAAGATATTTAGATTCCAATTGCTCTCAATTCTGTCACTTATTGACTGCTTAGCCTTTGTGGTAGGCTGACAATGACCTTCCAAAAGATATGGCCACATCAAATTCCTGGAACCTGTGGACATTACCTTATTTGGCAAAAGATAGGACATTATTTAATAAGGTAAAGGATGTGATTAAGAATCATGAGGGGAGAAGCTTACTTGGATTGTCCAGGTGGTCTCTTAAGGCAGTCACATATATCTTTGGAAGAGAGGGGCAGAGGGAGTTTTAAGACAAACACAGGCAGAAGAGTGGAAGACAGAGACACAGAGAGGGCAGCTGTATGAAGATGGAGGCAGAGATTGGAGTGATGTGCCCACAAGCCAAATGGATGCCGAGGATCGCCTGGAGCTAGCAGAGGCTCAATACAACCAAGGATCTCACTTTGCTCAGCTGCAAATTGGGGCTAATGATGTCCACCTCCCAGATTCAGTGTGCTATGTCTGGCGAATAAGCAATAGTAAGAACAGGTCACACATATATAGCTCTTAGTACTGTGTGCCCAACTGCCATGCTAGTACAGGGCTCATTATTAGGCCAGCTAGTATGTTTCAGTTTATCTAATTTTATAAACTATTTTCAAAGACCAGAATAGATCATGTGGATTACACAGAACTTACCTGTATGACTTGCAAGTATTTGTGACCAAAAAAGAAATGAACAACACATTCCGGGCCACCTAATCAATTTTTCTAACAATTTCATGCTCTGCTATCAACCATATTTACGTGGACAAAGAGGACCCTACTATGCTGTCGCACCTTTTACTAAAGGCATATCTATTTTCATGAATGATCATTTAAAATAAGGATGTGTTAATTGTGCATAATTACAATGAATAAAGCAAAGGAGCTGAACTACACAATCAATAAAAATTACTCTGTAGCTGCTAATCCAAGAACATCCACCTTACACTTTCTGATCACTCAAAAGGCCCCAAAAGTTTAGTACATGATGAAAACCCAAAAGTTTAGTACAAAAAAGAGCACTGGGCAATTGCTCTACAGAGCATGCTGTTCAGTTAGTCATGAATTATAGTCACAACCTGCTGGTCTGAGCCCAAACAAACAGACATTTCCCCCAAGCAAAACCAACATGTTCTCATAAATACAAGGGAGAAGAAGGGAAGATTCCAGAACATTGTACGGGTTGCTCTTAGGCTGGTAATTTTTTTTTTTTTTTTAGAGCAGTGGCCGTCAGTTTTACAACAGCACTAGCCAAGTTATTTATCTTGGTGGGGTGGTGGTGGTGGTTTTGGATAGTAGAATGGCTAGTGAACAAAGGACTGTATGACCTGAAGTTAGCAAAGTGGAAGGAAGAGGGAAAGGAGGAGGAAGAGATAAGATTGTTCAAGTGCTTGTATTTAAGTACAGGAAAATTGTATGTGTCGATGGAATATTGGACACATACTGTTACAGACTCTTTGGTTTTCTTGCATGTCAGCCTTGCTCACACAAGGAAGTTATGGTATCTAGCAACATGCTACAAACGTAATTATGAAAGCTAAATTAAGTGTTCAATTGTGGATAATAATTATATGTGAGCTTTCTGGCATGATTCTCCCCTCTTCCTCTAAATTAGTTGTTATGATGATTTAATCATGATTTGATTCATCTTAGGTGATATTCACTTTAATTTTTTGGCTCCTTTGATTAATTTGGGGTACAAATTGGGACAGAAACCAATAATGGTAATTGAGTTAAAAAGTGTTATGATGTAGGCAGTTGCTCTGCCTCACCATTGCTGACCAGTATAGACTGGACTTTCAATAACTAGATGAGGTTTTCTTCCCAAAGCTCAGGACTCTTCATATGAAATACCTTATTGGAACACAGTGGTCACACATCTCTCATTTTCTGACTTTTGCAAAATGAACGACTTCTAGCTCTGATTTCCTGGGAGAGGCCGAGTTCCCTGAACATTCTGGGTCTCCTCTTCCCTGCTTCTTATCAATATATAATATGGAGAGACTCTACAGAGCAAACATAGTTCCCTAGATGGTTTCCATCAAGCACAAAGAGGGAAACTACCTTCTATTCTATTTTCTCCCATAAAATCTCACTGCTTTAAGGGCTCCTGAAATGAGAGCTAATTTCACCAAACCTTTGATAATGCTTTTTTCAAAAGCAGCTTTACATCTCTACAGCAAAAATTCATCATTTGCATCTGTCATTCTGATTAATTCTCTTCCCAATTTTGCATATTTCGAAGATGAATCTCATTTACTACTCAGGAGGCAACCCTCTTCACAAATGGTTGTGAAATTGCCCTGGTGCTCAATTTGGTTACGAGAGGCTGGTTAATAAGAGCTGGAAACAGCCTTCATTGGAGGGTTACTTTTGGTTCATGGACATTTGAAGAAAACAATGTAACCGCAGTCAAATATATAGTCACTATTGCTTTCTGAGCAACCAGTACTAATTATTTCTTTTAAAGGTATGCACGTATTTTTCTCTTATAACTAAAGAAATGCATGATATTTATATAAAATTTATAAAATAAAGGCCACCAAAAAGAAGAATATGTGACTTTCCACCTAGAAATTGCCATAAACATTTTGGTGTATTGTAGTTTTTGTTGTTTTGTTTTGTTTACATTCAAGTGTATTTTTTTAACAAAAAAACTATCATGTGTACACACATAACCAGCTGCTTCTTGATCAGTGAATGAATGTTATTATTATACTTTAAATTCACAGTGTTTTTGGTTGATTTTGAGGGAATGTGATTCCATGATAATGTGAATTAAGTATACAGGGCATAGATTTTTTAATCCCAAAACTAAATTTAACTATCTCTTACTTTCTTCACTACCTCCAATTATTTGGAAATGCCTCATAAAGAAATCATCACATGGCTTTTAATAAGAAGTTGAAAGCTTTACCTCCAAGGTAAAGTTGTAGAAGAATTTCAACTGAAATTTTAAAGTAACCAAATACCATACCTGAAATTCATAGAGGTCTCGGGTGTAAAATGTTTGAAAATATAAATGGCTCTTCTAAAATATTCACATGGCGTTTTATACAGCCAATGTTAAACTCATCAAAAACATCATTTTGCCATTCTTTCCTCTTGGCTTCTAAATTTCAAACATCTAAGCTGCTTTCAGACATCTCTATAATCCTTTCTTCATGGCTACACACTGTGATGCATAAAAGTCTGAGATATCAAAGTTGTCAGCCATCTGAGAATTTTGACTCTATCAAACATCGCCTTCCAAATACATTTGTTTCATTTCAAAAACAAAACATGAGCGATGCAGTTGAAAAAAATCAGTCTGGTTCATTAACCTATAACTGTAGAAAAGCAAGGGTCAATTACATTGTCACATCAGATGTGTGTAGAGATAATTACCCTGAAAAGAAGATGTAAGGATGCCCATAAAGGCAGTGAAATGTGACCTATTAAATCAGGCTGTAACCTATTATGGGTCAAAAAACACATCTGTAGGGCCAGTAGTCTCCTGCCTACATCCAGTCTTGCATGAATTCTGCAGAATTCTTCAAGTCAACTTTCGATCTGTCCTTTCATTTCAAATCGGGATCCTGCCTTCTTGCCTTCACTACTTCTATCTGGGGTGCCTGCATGCACTTTGCAGAACTAATTCCCTACTTTGAAATCTATTGGCAAAACCTGACTCACAACAGGCCAAAATCGTGCTCAACTAAATAGAGTTGAGACATTTCGGTTCCCTTTTCTGCAAGTTTTCCCCCTGTTGAAATTTTGTACCATTGATTTCCATCTCCAAATGCAACATCTGTTAACGGTGAGAGTGCAAATGAGTCAGCAATCAGACTGGCTGAGGATCACCTGGTGTGAGAGAAAAATATTTACTACTGTCTTTACTTGGATTGCTGCCAATCAAAACACAGATAAGATGATGGTGATGTGTAAAGGTGGCTTCTATTTGGGGAATTCAGCGGTTGGGATACACGTTCATTACCAGGCCATGCAACATGGAAATCAGGGGCCAACTTTATGTAATTTACCGATAGAGAAGAGGAGGAGAGAGTGCTTATAAGGAAGAAATTCAGGTCTTTGTTCTGTTGTTGGTAAAGCAAGATACTCTTCTATAACTGGACATCCAGCATTTGGAAATGGGTTATTTTCTTCTCTTGGATGATGCAAAGAAGCTAGTTGGTCCTACATACACTTTAATATTGTTTGTGGGGTTCATAGAATCACTCACGTGTTTGGTGATTTGCTAGAAGGACATCTGGGACTTGGCAAATAGTTGTACTCAGGCTTGAGGTTTATTCCAGCAAAAGGGTACATGTCAGGATCAGCAAGTGAAAAAGAAATGGCTGGAAGCTGGAGGAATCTGCCACACATGCAGGTTCCTAATGTTCTCTCCCTCCCAAGAGGGCCACACAGGGTGCATTCTGCCCCCAGCAGTGAAAATGCAGTCACATGTGTGCAATGTTTCTGCCCTAAGAAGCCTATTAGAGACTCAGCACCCAAGGTTTTTATTTGGTGCTGGTCACATAGGCACCCGATGCCTGGCACAGACCAAAATCCCGGCCTCCCAGAAGGAAAGCAGGTGGTCCGCATAAACCACGTTGTTTGCACACACAGTCTAGTCACCTGGAGCCACCCTTATCAGTGAGGGAATGTCTTGAAAGCCAAGTTCCCAGAAGCCAGCCATGGGCCAACATTGCCAGCAGGCCCTTCTGAAGACTGCAGTTTCACGTTTGCAGTGGTAACTATTTTTTTTGCACGAATATATTTACAATGAAATGCACTTACGCTACGTGAAACTGAAAATAATTTTGGTATGTGACTGAAAAATCATTACAAGTACATCAAGGAAGTTTCCATCTTCGAGCGGGTTGTATGATCCTCCTGAAAGAATCAGAAACTTTCTCCATTCAGGCTCTTCAAATGTTTTTCCCACCAATTTCTACAAGGTCTTTCCAGACTATGGGAGCCACAACAACCCTTTCCAATTCCCAATGAATCCATGCACTAATACCTAATATGTGATTTAAGTCTGCATGAGGTTCCACTCACTCCCCCATGTCATTATTATATTTACATTTAATGTTCCTTCTGCTGGTAATATCTCACCCCCACCCCTTAAACCACACTCCCCAACTTCACAACTATAAATCCCACTGACACTTCAAAATCCAGCTCAAATATAATCTCTGGCTTCTAAAACCTTCCCCAGTAATTCTGGCTGGAGTTCATCTGCACCTCTCTTAGCAGTTTCAACCTCAAACTATGGTTATTTGTGTACGCGTCTTGCCAAAGGCAAAGTTTAGGTCAATCATGATTAATTTCCTCATTCTCCAGTCTTTCCCCTATCAAGCACCACTGAAGTCTAGCCGAGCATTTATACATAGTAGACGCTCAACAGATAGGATTGAAGAAAAACAAAATAATCTGAAAAGCTTTGAAGGAGTCTGCGTGAATTTTACTGGTAACTGGACTCGAGAAAGACAGCCCTCACTCCCAACTGAAAGTACCACCTGCAGCAGCAGGAATCACACTGCTATGGAATCATTTCACTTGTTTGGAAAATGTACTTCTTTGCATGTAAAGTTCCATTTGGACAGCTGGATATCTGAGCAACTTTCCTGGGACTCAGTCCAAACTCTAATATCAGGGCAATGAAAGGGGGTCTAGGTTTGAAGTCTGTTCAATTAATTTAGAGTCCTGAGTCTGAGGAACATCGTTTTCCACATGACTACAACAATTCTGGCTCTCTCCCAAAGCGTTCAGGACGTCTGTTCTGGATTCCCACTGACACTAAAGCCCTCAGAGGGAAATAGGAGCCAAGTTCCAGGAAGGAGGGGCAGGACCAAGGTCTTAGTCCCCTATGTACTAAGAAATCCATTTGAAACTGAACTATGCAGTGACACACTTAGAAGGGCATAAAGCACGATGCCTGTCACCCTGTTACCTTCATTTCTTCTCTAACAGATTTGCATCCTTGCCATTTGTTAAAACAACTCCCACTCCCTGCTCGCTGGCAGCCTCCATGCTCCTCTAGCTATTTTTCATCCAACATTTTAAAAACAGTCCCCTCGGAAGGAAGGAGCCTCTTGCTTTCCACAAAGCATGTTTATAAGTCTAAGTTGCAAAGAATTGTGTAGTCAATAAAATTTCATAATCTATTTACTTGTTGATATGATTTTTCATCTGTCAAGTTCCCTTAAAGCAGGGCCCCTTTTCCATTCTGTGGGGCGTGATGAGAGGCAGGAGAGATTCAGGACACAAACAGCCAGTAGGCCCACTCCAATAGGTGGACACCTGCTAGCTGCACGCATGACAACGTCAAGCTCCACGGGTTCTTTGCATCGCAATTTTCCTAGCTGTAAATTGGAGAGAATAACACCTACTTCAAGGTGCAGTATGAGTGGGCTGAATGAGAAAGGCTGAGATGAAAAAGAAGCGAGATAGGGGCAAGATCTGATGCCTAAATCCAATTACACAACAGACGACCAAAACAACCAGCCAGCACATATCCCTGTAACTTTCTGTCACAGGCAGAGCGTCTTGGTCAGGGAAACACAAAATGATGCTTCCCCTGCATCCCTAATCTCTGTCCTTTCTTTTGAACTGTTTTTTTTTTAATGATTTTTTAAAAAATATTTTTATTGAGATATCTTCATGTACCATACAGCCCATGCAAAGCATACAATCAGTAGCTTACAATGTCATCTCATAGTTGTGTATTCATCATCATGATCATTTTTAGAACATTTGCAAGACTCCTAGAAAAAAAAAGGGGAAAAAAAACCATACATCCCATAGCCCTTACCCCTCCCTCTCATTGATGAATTTATTCTTAATATAATGTCTGTGGGGAAGCCTTATCTGTCACCTGAGCTGTTGGTCCCCTCACGCTGGAGGTCTTACACACCACTTGGACTTGCATGTGTAAAATGTAGGTATGTGCATATGTGAATGTGTGTTTGTTTCAGTTTGAAAGGAAGTGCCCAAAGATTGTTATACAATTGTCAACAAGAGCAGGAGGAGCAATAATGGCAGGCTTGTGCCTTTGAGGGCCTGGAAGTGTGGCTGAGGAGGTGGGCTGCATTTAATAAGGCTTCAACTTCAGCTCCCACCTCTCCAGGAGAAGAGACTTTTGCAGATAACAGGGATGCATGTCCATGATTCAGGGGTCTCAGATGTTCACCAGCTGAGTCCGTGAAGCCTATGTGACCAGATGACTGTAGTGCAGAGTAACGATACTCTAACAGCCTTAGGGACATGGGAAGTTGTGGTCAGGGATGGGAGAAAGCTAACTTTTGGGGGGTAGGGTTGCAAATCAGGACAAGTGAACTTCAAAGGAGAGACAGGGTGTGAGCAGGCTCTTCTCTTGTGGGCTGAAAATGTGTTTATCAGGCAGAAAAAGTGGAAGAAATCAAGTATTCCAAGCAGAAGGAACAGCATGAAGAGGTATGTGGCCTGAGGTAGGCAAAGGTCAGCGACCTTTATACCTAGCCTGCTAGGAACCACGCCCATTAGAATGGGGGTGCTATAATGACATTGTCAAGTCTCATCATCCTAGAGCCAAAATTTATTTTCCCTACCACAAGCATGATTACTCTGACCTGCTTCATAGAAAGATGCAAAGGAAAAGGAAATGAAATTGATTTCATTGCTACCTCCAAGTGTCCAATGCTGTATAATTGCATAATATTGCTCAATGGAAAAACATTAATTATCCTTCACCTGCATTACATGCCAATTTGTGAAAATAAAGTTGCTTTGTTTCAGTATCAACTCCAAAGTTCTTAGCAAATTAATTTGTTTAGCACGTGGTGGCAAGGATACAATGAAACCACTGGTTTTGGGATTCCCTTTTCTTAAGTCTGAGCTTAGGTGGCTGGAGACCTTCATTGGTGAACTCCTTGAGAACCCCTACAGTCAGGTAGAGGTGACTCAGACTGTACGTCTAAATCTCCAATTTGAAAACACTCTTTTGAGTTGATCACTGGAATTGTGTGATTTGCTTCTTAATAGCAGCAACATTATGGGATGGTCACCCTGACACCACTTTTTACATCACAGCTGTGCTCTCTTCTGTGGTGTCATCTTCTCCAATAAAGTCCTTTTATTTAAGATGTTGTTAATGTATAACTTCCACAACCATTTATCTTTCAAACTGACTGCAATCTATACCATCTAACCATATTAATCATGTAAATTGGGCCTTATGATAAATTATTATTTGTGTCTTGGCATTAAAAGTTGTCTGTCCATTCAAATTGCCCTTCTTTATCATGATGCATAATCAGTGAATCATTTCTGTGATCCACGTTGGCAACCATCCTATCTCGAGTACAACACAATCATCTGAGAAGTTATATTTGGACGGCATTTTATAGTATCATATTACTGTGGACTCTGGAATCAGATACTAGTTCCTTTTTCCTTTGCCCTTGGACCAAAAGTATACCAAACAAGAGCCCAATGCCAGAGAAAATGGTGCAGGCCAAAGAAAGATACCACCAACCAAACTGAAGCAAGAATCCATAGCTCTGTGTTTCTTTTGCCATTTCTGAACAATGGGAAATTCCCAGAGACTACTAAGTCAAGAAGAAAGCTGAGACTGAGCAGGATCCTAGAAGCAGAGAAACCTCAGGGGGAATCAACCTAAATAAGCTTGACAGATGACAATCCTCTCTGCCTATAAAGACCTTTTTAGGAAGGAAATCTACAAACCTCACTTAGTAATCATCTGCAATGTTTTAAAAACATTAAATAATAAGGCATTTACTGTTATTCTAAATAGAAATCCTGTATCCCATGCGAAAAAAGAGTTCTATAAACCCCAGTCTAAATATATTCAGAAAGCAACAAAGGTATACTTTATTTATGCAGAGATAGAACTCTACCCACCATCAGGAAGTAAGAAGGTTTGGTTGTGACTGAAGAGGGAAATTTTATTTTGTGTACATGTAACTAAAATAAAAACTAGAAAAGAAAAATGAACCAAAGGATTGTGCAACACAAACAGTGAACGCTAAGGTAAACCATGGAAGATAGTCAATAGGACAATTATAATAATATTCTTTCATCCATTGTAAGAAATGTACCACGCTAATGCAAAGTGTTAATATAATGAGGGGTGTATATAGGTATGTATTTTCTGCGTATACAACTTCACTGATTAAAAAAATAAGTAAGGTGTTTTTAAATGAATTTCCATTGGAGTGTCTGAGTCCATCTCTCTTGCCAGGAACCCACACATTTCCAACAAAGATAGAATTATGTGTTTTACAATCCACAATAATGTGCATCACAGTACAGGTGCATGGATTTAATGCAAAAGAACGAAATTACACCCCCCAAGAGCCCCTGGATATTTAGTCAAGCAGCACTACTGTTGCTGAAGAAACCAGAAGACTCACCTTGGAAAAAGGAGAGCATACATAGCTACAACAAAAAGTTTACAAAGGAAAAGAAAAGAGAAGAAAAACATGAGGGAGAGGTCAAGAAATGCAATGAAGACAAGTGTTGAGGGGTGCATCAGAAAGCAGTGGCTTCTTGGATCCTACTAGAAGCTCCAGAATGCTGGCATACACATTCCCCTGCCTCTCTCAACTGCCTGGAAATGTTACCCAGTCAAAGAGATTGATTTTAGAAATGAATTCAGGAACAAATATTTCAAATGGACATATCCAAGAGAAGAGAATTTACCCACTGAGTATGATTATTCAGAATTGGCAAATCTGATCTTCCAAGTAAAATGACAGAACTGGATAGCAAGGTCTTTTGACTTCCACATTTCCGAAACTGTCGTGAACACTCTTGCTGCATGCCAAGTGGACAATGGGATTTTGTGTTATTATAAAGTGCATGTGTATGTAGGTGGGTATTTGTGCAAAAAGTGACTTTTTGCAAAAGAAAACAAATGGCAGAATTTAAGAATAAAATCAGATCCTGAGAGAAAGAAAATAGAAACAACACAAAGCCAGCATGATGACAATATGCCATGAACAAAAGAAATTAACATCATTCATATCATTGATTATTTTAGAGCTGTGTTGTTAAACTCGCTTCCTGTTTCTGATCTTGAACTAATAGACCCACAAATGTGCATGTCCATAGTTTAATTATTTAAGCAACTTACTTCATGGCAAAAAAAAAAAAACAAATTCATCAAAACTGGCATCTTTTAATGCTAATTCTAATTAGAACAAGCATAGCATTTTGTATGCGTTCCAATTATGCATGAGAAAAGTCAGCACAAGTGTCCTCTCTTATCATAATTATCTGTTTCTAATTTCAATTTTGGCTATGACTTTGCACTCAATGATGTAAATGTAACTGTTCCTGTCAGATGAAGATTAATTTGATTTAAGCCCTCTTTGTTCTAATTATATATTCTATTTCTGCTCACCCTGAAAGTTTCTTTCTAAGCCACATCTGTATTTTATCACAACAATGTTTTTTTTCCGGGGGGGGGGGTGGTATTTAAAAGGGCACCATAAAATTTCATTTTGGTAACATTAGAAAAATTTTCATTCGGCCTGTGCCATAGGATTTAATATTTCAGCTGACTAATCTACAGATTAATATAATTATTATTTGAATATTAAAGCCTGAACTTTTCTCAAACGAAGTCTCTAAAACTTATTGCTCTAATTACTCCCTCTGCTCCCAGGAAAACATTATCAACATTAGTTTATTCCCTGAGCAAATTCCTTTATTGGGTTACACCTTGCCTACTACTCTTGCACCACTATAAAGGCAATGTTTAAACCAAAAAATAATTGGTTGAAAATCCCTGCATGCATCCTCAGCTCCTTCCTAATAGCCCACCTTGCCATTTAGTAACAATCATTAGGTGAAAAGAAGTGGAAAAAGCAAATTAACCCTTTGGTCATCTGTCTTGTTCATTCAAATTAGAGAGTGCTGGCAATGTGGCATCATACAATAAATACTGGTTCTAGGACCCATTGCAGAAAGCCAATCTGTGGTGTAACACTCGACAAACATTTTGCACACACATCTCAAAGTTCCAGATTTTGGGTTTCCTGGGAAAGGCCTGAGAGTCAAATGTGCAGTGTAACTGAACTCAGCCAGCATTTTTTTTGAGTGCCCAGCACGATGCCATGGACTAAATATTTTGCTGGAAGAGTATGGTCAAGATAAGATGCCTTTAGCCTAGAAAACATTTTGAGATCCTCAATAAAAGATACTTTTTTTCAACCAATATTTGGGTTCTGAGAAGGGCCATGGCATATTTCCTTGAAAATACCTTGTGGATTTATAGTTCAAGAAGTAGGTTATCCAGCAAAAACCTCATCCACCTGGGCTGGGACGCTTAGAGAACTGGTGGGCCCTGTACTTGCATTAGGTACTTTACAAGCTCATTCCTGTTTTGTCACAAAATAGGCATGAGCTATCTCATGGAAAGAAAACAATACAGCCATATAAAAATGAAAGAAATAATGATGGTGGGATAAAGCCAAGATTAAGTAGCCCAAATGCTTTTTGAAAAATTCCTGATACTTATCCCTGGAGGACATGTTTGGTTGCCTAGCAGGCTGAGCAAAGATGGGATCCTGAGAGGTTATGAGAAGCAGAGGGTGCATGAAATGAGAACAAGCCCAGTAGATGTTCCTGATAAGCCCTTGCTCCTCATCATCATGATGGGACACTAACTGACGCTGTGGACCAAGCCTGAGCAGTACCCCATGGTATTTTTGATGGGGGGAGGTCTAAACATTCAGAGAACCATTTCACTTGCTTTCTTAGTCATATACTAATTCTTTCAACCATTAAGTATCCATTCAACATCCATCATGAAGGGCCTGCTATGCAGCAGACACCATGTCAGGCATTGGGGAAACCAAGACAAAAGAGACACAGACTTTGATTAAGCTCAGTGAAGAAAGTGTCTTCTGTGTTAACTGGTATATTCCCAGCACCTAGCACAGTTCCTGGCATATAGTAGGAGCTCCATATTAATTCGTTGAATAAATTAAGGAATGAGTTTGCCCTCTAAAGACCAATCACAAACAGTTGATCTAAAATCACGGAACAGAAAATAGTGGTCGACAGGATTGGAAATGCTTTCAATTAGGGGAAATAATGGAGCAGGATTTCCAACTTGATTTTGAAGAACAGTGGAGTGGTATTCCATTACAATCAACTACCCTAAAGAAATCTCTATAATTCTCCAGTTTTATATGTTCAATGATATATACTCTCAGGATTGACCTATAAGTATGATGACTTTCCTCCAACTACTACATCTATAAATATCAAATAATAATTTAAATTAATTTAAAAGCATAGTAAAAACTCTAAATGTTTCTAAATATCTAAATCTTTCAACTGCAGTCAGCACTCTATGCAGACTTGTGCAAGGCTAACACAATCCCTCTCTTGACTGTCACAACAAATACATGAAGTAGTTGGGTGAGATAAGCCTTGTTTTACCTACAGGTATACCTCTGAGATATTATGGATTTGGTTTCAGACCACCACAATAGAGCAAGTCTCACAAATAGTTTGGTTTCCCAGTGCATACAAAAGTTATGTTTACACCATACTGCAGTTATTAAGCATGCAGTAGCTTTAAGTCTAAAAGAACAATGTACATACTCAATTAAAATGTGATGCAGAAACATAAGGTGAGCACAAGCTATTGTAAAAATGACACCAATAGACATGCTTGTGTAGGATTGCCATAAATATTCAATTTTTTAAAAATGCAGTATCTTTTTTTTTCTTTGCATGGGCAGGCACCGGGAATTGAACCTGGGTCTCCGGCATGGCAGGTGCCAACTCTGCCTGTTGAGCCACTGTGGCCCGCCCTAAAAATTTTTATTTGATAGTTGGTGATTTTATGTTTACTGGTTCTTTGTCATTATGGACCAATGAAAATTGTCTTAAAAAATGGAGTATCTGTGAAGCTCAATAAAGTAAAATACATTAAAATAAGGTATGCCTGTATAAGGAGATGAAGGCCAAGATACACAGGGACAATTTTCTGAAATATAATTTTATACCTTACATTTTCCTTCTAAGGCTGCATAGATGGATGAGGTAAGAAGCAAACAGCCTGAAGCGGAGGCGTTGCACTTAACCCTCCCATTGGCAAGTAGAGATGTTTGTGTTATGTAATTGTAAACTTGGCACTTGTATTTCAGGTTAATACAGGAATGTTTTAAAACCCACATATTTATATTCTGAAGAAATGACTTCATATTTTAATATGAGCTGCACATACTATTTACTTTATTGACAAACTATCTAACACTTTGTCCCTGAAGGCAGATTTTGAAAATGCTGAAAGCGTTCAAGCAGATGAAGGACACAAACTATAGAAATGCACGTCTATATTTGAAAATATTTGACTGTTTTACACCTGGGAAATTTCCATAATCAGGTAGTACGGAGAGGATTTCGTCTTCAGAGCTTCACTCTGGCTTTTTAAGCAGCTCCATGCAATGTTGCTTCACAGACTTCAAGAGGTGTTTCCCTGTTTCCGCTGTAAACCCTGGTTTGGGTAAATTTACATCTTGGTTATTAGACCTGGCGTATTAAAATTGTCTCGGTTTGCCAGGGCTGCTATAACAAATACCACAGACTGTTTGGCTTCAACAGCAGGAATTTATTGGCTCACAGCTAGAAGTGCAAAATCGAGGTGTCGGCACCATCATGCTTTCTTTCTCTGAAGTCTGCAGCGTGTTTGCCAAGCAATGTATAACTCAATCGCTGCCTCAGTCACATGGCTGTCTCTCTCCCCATCTGTCTCCTCTTGACTGTCCAAATTTCCTCTGTGCATCAGGACTCCTTCTTGGAGTAAGGCCCACCCTGATTGAGTTTGGCCTCAAAGATGCTATTTACAAATGGGCTCATATTCACTGAGTGGGGGGTTAGAACTTGAACGTGCCTGTGTGGGGAATGTGATTCAGTGTAAACCATACTTTCACAACCTGACGAAAATTCCAGCTATGGTATTTTGGAACAAATGGCCCGGTCTCCATGTTCTGTGTTTAACGTTAAGACATTACTTATTATTATGAACAGGGTCAAAATGACCTTTGGGCAGATATGGTCGCTAGAAAACGGAGCATACTCTTTCAGGTGATTCTTTCACTCTCTGCCCTCTCTACCCGAGCTCACAGCAAAAACGTCCAGCAAATCTCTTTAATAAATTGTGGGAGTTTTGCAACTTCCACGAGGCAGCTCCTTCACAAAGTGCCAAGAATTTGATGAAATTACTGGCTTCACTTGTTGGGACAATTTCTCATCCCTAGCTGAGCGTGGCATGGCTTTCTCAGATGCAATTCAGGTATTCTCCTAATCACAGAAGGTAGGGGAAGTGAAGTGAGATGCAGGATCAATCTCCTCGAAGCTATCCGAATTTATTTATGATGGATAGAGGAAGGATCAGATACATTTCCATTAGCAAAACTATCCCAGAGATAAAATAATGATACTTCCATCCTCAAAATATAATGAAAAATTTCTCTATTACCAATGGCCCCCACTGTGATCTGGAATCAATGCTGTCTGTACACAGAGCAGTTGATGGTTACAATGAGGCCAGGTGAGAACCATTTCAGAAAGATATCACTTTCAGAGCCACGTTGCTTCTCTGAATACATCGTGCCGTCATTGTCACATGGCATTCACACCTTCTTATCTTGAGGACAACCCTTGTACTCATTCCATAAGATTTCTTAGGGAACAAAACCCTTCATCTTTCTGGTTTTTGGGTTTCAACATGCTTTCACTGTAGTTCAAAAGAAACAAAATATGCCCCAGAATCCATAAAGGCATGAGAATAAGTAAGTCCAGCACTAAAACTTTCTCAAAGCTCCAAAAGTTGAAGAGTTTATAGTTTTGTAAATATCTTCAAGGATCATATGAAGTGAATGAATCAGTGGTCACAAAAATGTAGCTTTCTGTAAGGATTCACTGACATTTCATACCAACTATCTGGCTTTTTCAGGATTCCAGTCCTATGTTTAGGTGACATCAAGCAAAATAAAGTGAGCAACTGTCCCAGTTTGCCTGGGACTGCCCAGCTTAGCACTGAAAATGCACTACAATTATATAGAACAGAGTCTTTCCCTGGCAGCACAGGTTGAAAACACTTCCTGGACCTGAGCTTTGGGCAGACAGAATAAAATGACAACCTGTTCTCCTACTTTTGAGAGACATCTTCCCCACAAAAGCCCTTTGAATGGCAAAGAATCAGCCTTACATTTTTTGTTTTTTGTTTTTGGTTTTTTATGTATGTTGTATGGCGGGGGTCACATTTCATTCTTGTTTCAGGTGAGTATCCCCTTATTGCAGCACCATTTGTTGAATTTTTGTTTGTTTTTTATTTGTTTCTTTGCTTATTTGTTCGTTTTGGGGAAGTACATGGGCGAGGAATCGAACCCAGGTCTCCCACATGGCAGGCGAGAATTCTACCACTGAACCGCCCTTGCATCCCTTCGCCTTATGTTTTATAACATCTTCACATACCTCAATGATGGCCAATAGAGAGGCTATGGAAAACATTTTCTACCAGGCATTTCAAATGATACATTTAAACTTTTAAAACAGCAAAACGTTAAGGGTGATGCTACAAAGTGCTGGCAAGGAAGAGTGAAATATGTTGGCACTTTTGCAGCCTGCTGGGGTTTTAGCACAACAATTCTGCCTTTTGGAAAGACAGTTCAGCAACATGTATCAAGGGCCTTAAAAAATCTTCATAGCTCCGGAGAAGATGGCTGCTTAGTAAGGCATGCAGGTCTTAGTTCCTCCTCCAGAACAACTAATAAAGAACTAGAAACAGTACAGAACAGCTCCCGGAGCCACGACAGAGACCAGACACACAGTGTACCCCATTCTGGAACGGTTAGACTGGCTAAGAGACTCCGCTGCGGTGAGGTCCCCGAGAAGCGTGTGCTTCCCCGGGCCGCGGCGGCTGGCGGCCGGAGCCCCTCACTCCCTCCTTCCTGGGCCAGCTGGGAGCCTTGGATCGGCGGTTCCCCAAGCCGCGGTGGCCGGCGACCGCAGCCCCTCCCACACACGTGGCTTCCCGGGCCGGCTGGTAGCCTTGGATCGGTGGTTCCCCAAGCCGTGGCGGCTGGCGACTGCAGCCCCTCCCACACATGTGGCTTCCCGGGCCAGCTGGGAGCCTCGGAACAGCAGTCCCCCTAGCCATGGCAGCCAGAGCCCCTCCCCCACAGACGACTTCCCGGAGGGAAAGGAAAGAGTCTCCAACAGTAGTAGAAACTGAGCCCAACCTAACACCAATAGTGGCATTAAGGAACAACTTCTGACTACTAAAAATAGGCCCTCAGCTCAGGCAAAACTGATCAAGGCGGAAGTCACCAATTGGGCTAACTGAAAAAGAGGAAAGGGGGCGAAACAGAGCCTTCTGCGGCTGTTTCTACGGAGGCTTGGTTGCCTCTGGGCTCAGCTCTGGGATTACACAGGTTGCAACTGCCCCCGCAGAAACAGGCTGCTTTCAGGGCTCTCTACCACCTGAACCTTCCCCGCAGGAGGGGTGAAATGCAACTCAGGTGGAATCCCTCTCTCAAGGAATTCAGATCCCAGGACTTCACAATTTGAAGCCATTAAAACCAACCTACAACCTTTCCTCTGCCTCCACCACACACCCAGCAGCAAGAGTCTTCCAAAGTTAAAGGAGCCACAACATCTTTTGCTGGTGGGACCCGCAGACAGACAAGCACCACATACTGGGCAGGATAAGAAAAACAGAGCCCAGAGACTTCACAGGAAAGTCTTTCATCCTGCTGGGCTCCACACTCAGGGAAATCTGATTAAATGCCCAGACGCCAGCAAAAAATAACATATCACACCTGGAAAATTGAAGATATGGCCCAGTCAAAGGAACAAACCAATAGCTCAAATGAGATACAGGAGCTGAGACAACTAATTCTGAATATATGAACAGAAGTGGAAAACCTCTTCAAAAACCAAATCAATAAATTGAGGGAGGACATGAAGAAGGCATGGGATCAACAAAAAGAAGAAATGGAAAGTCTGAAAAAACAAATCACAGAACTTATGGGAATGAAAGACACAATAGAAGAGATGAAAAAATCAATGGAAACCTACAATGGTAGATTTAAAGAGACAGAGGATAGAATTAGTGAACTGGAGGATGGAACATCTGAAATCCAAAAAGAAACAGAAACTATAGGGAAAAGAATGGAAAAATTTGAGCAGAGGCTCAGGGAACTGAATGATAATATGAAGCGCACAAATATCCATGTTGTGGGTGTCCCAGAAGGAGAAGAGAAGGAAAAAGGAGGAGAAAAACTAATGGAATAAATTATCACGGAAAATTTCCCAACTCTTATGAAAGACCTAAAATTACAGATCCAAGAAGTCCAGCACACCCCAAAGAGAATAGATCCAAATAGGTGTTCTCCAAGACACTTACTAGTTAGAATGTCAGAGGTCAAAGAGAAAGAGAGGATCTTGAAAGCAGCGAGAGAAAAACAATCCATCACATACAAGGGAAACCCAATAAGACTGTGTGTAGATTTCTCAGCAGAAACCATGGAAGCTAGAAGACAGTGGGATGATATATTTAAATTACTAAAAGAGAAAAACTGCCAACCAAGACTTCTATATCCAGCAAAATTGTCCTTCAAAAATGAGGGAGAAATTAAAACATTCTCAGACAAAAAGTCACTGAGAGAATTTGTGACCAAGAGACCAGCAAGAAATACTAAAGGGAGCACTAGAGTCAGATACGAAAAGACAGAAGAGAGAGCTATGGAGAAGAGTGTAGAAAGAAGGAAAATAAGATATGACATATCTATAATACAAAAGGCAAAATGGTAGAGGAAAGTATTACCCAAACAGTAAAAACACTAAATATTAATGGACTGAATTCCCCATCAAAAGACATAGACTGGCAGACTGGATTAAAAAACAGGATCCTTCTATATACTGTCTACAGGAAACACACCTTAGACACAAAGATAAACATAGGTTGAAAGTGAAAGGTTGGGAAAAGATATTTCATGCAAATAACAACCAGAAAAGAGCAGGAGTGGCTATACTAATATCCAACAAATTAGACTTCAAATGTAAAACAGTTAAAAGAGACAAAGAAGGATACTATCTACTAACAAAAGGAACAATTAAACAAGAAGACATAACAATCATAAATATTTACGTACCGAATCAGAATGCCCCAAAATACGTGAGGAATACACTGCAATCACTGAAAAGGGAAATAGACACATATACCATAATAGTTGGAGACTTCAATTCCCCACTCTTATCAATGGACAGAACATGTAGACAGAGGATCAATAAAGAAACAGAGAATTTGAATATTACAAAAATGAGCTAGACTTAACAGACATTTATAGGACATTACACCCCACAACAGCAGGATACACCTTTTTCTCAAGTGCTCATGGATCATTCTCAAAGATAGACCATATGCTGGGTCACAAAGCAAGTCTCAACAAATTTAAAACGATTGAAATCATACACAACACTTTCTCGGATCATAAAGGAATGAAGTTGGAAATCAATAATAGGCAGAGTGCCAGAAAATTCACAAATACGTGGAGGCTCAACAACACACTCTTAAACAACGAGTGGGTCAAGGAAGAAATTACAAGAGAAATTAGTAAATATCTCGAGGCGAAGGAAAATGAAAACACAACATATCAAAACCTATGGGACGCAGCAAAGGCAGTGCTAAGAGGGAAATTTATTGCTCTAAATGCCTATATCAGAAAAGAAGAAAAGGCAAAAATGCAGGAATTAACTGTCCACTTGGAAGAACTGGAGAAAGAACAGCCAACTAATCCCAAAGCAAGCAAAAGGAAAGAAATAACAAAGATTAGAGCAGAAATAAATGAAATTGAGAACATGAAAACAATAGAGAAAATCAATAAGACCAGAAGTTGGTTCTATGAGAAAATCAATAAGATTGATGGGCCCTTAGCAAGACTGACAAAAAGAAGAAGAGAGAGGACACAAATAAATAAGATCAGAAATGGAAGAGGAGACATAACCACTGACCTCACAGAAATAAAGGAGGTAATAACAGGATACTATGAACAACTTTATGCTAATAAATACAACAACGTAGATGAAATGGACAAGTTCCTAGAAAGGCATGAACAACCAACTTTGACTCAAGAAGAAATAGACGACCTCAACAAACCAATCACAAGTAAAGAAATTGAATCAGTCATTCAAAAGCTTCCCAAAAAGAAAAGTCCAGGACCAGACGGCTTCACATGTGAATACTACCAAACATTCCAGAAAGAATTAGTACCAACTCTGCTCAAACTCTTCAAAAAAATCGAAGTGGAGGGAAAGCTACCTAATTCATTCTATAAAGCCAACATCACCCTCATACCAAAACCAGGCAAAGATATTAAAAAAAAGAAAACTATAGACCAATCTCTCTAATGAATATAGATGCAAAAATCCTCAACAAAATTCTAGCAAATCAAATCCAGCCCGTTTGAAGCTATTATGTACCCCCCAAAAGCCATGTCCTTTAATCCTCATTCAATATTGCTGGGGGAATCTTTTTGATTGTTTCCATGGACATATGACCCACCCAATTGTGGATAGTTCCATGGAGATGTGTCTCCACCTATTCAAGGTGGCGTTGCTTAATGGAGCCCTAAGAGAGAACCATTTTGGAACAACTTTATAGCCATCAGAACCAACAGTGCCAATGGAACAGACAGAGCCCCAGGGAAGCTGTTGAAGAAGCCAGGAGAGAAAGTTAGCAGATGTCACCATGTGCCTTTCCAGTTGAGAGAGAAATCCTGAACACTGTTGGCCTTCCTGAACTAAGGTAGGTATCTTTCCTTGGAAACCTTAATTTGGACATTTTTATAGCCTTGCCTTAATTTGGACATTTTCATGGCTGTAAAACTGTAAACTTGCTACTTAATAAATTCTCCCTTTTAAAAGCTTTTCCATTTCTTGTATATCACATTCTGGCAGCTTTCAAACTAATATACCTTCTGATCCAATAATTCTGATTCAATAATTCCACTTCTGGGATTTTATCCTAAGGGGTAAATGCCAGACATGCACGATGCTATTCATTGTCATTCTATTTTACTATGGCAAAATTTGGAAATGATCTGACTATTCAACAAAGGCAGAATGGTCAACTTAAATACAATATATTCGTTTCCTATAATATTATGTTATGAGGCCATAAAATCTAGTTTTAAAAATTAATGATAAGGGAGATGCTCATAAAAAAATGAAAATAGCAGGACATAAAACGGTATACAAAGTAGGATTCTGATTTGGGGAGACAGATCCCGACAGAGAAATAGATATCACCAAGAAGTCTACAGAGGCTATTGCTGGGTGGTGAGATTATGTAACTTCCTTCTCTTCTTTATACTTTTCTGCAGTTACCCCTGCTTTCCACAATAAACTCCTATCATTTTAATAAAACAAGCTATTGGAGATGTTTGCCAAAGAATCACCCCCCCTCAAAAACAAACAGGGAGAACCACAAAAACAGCTGTCAAATATCTAGGGGTCAACAGATGGCTCAGCATGAGGCTTTGCCCAACATAGATCATGTTAAATAACATGAATGTGTGTTTTTAAATAGGAGCAAGCTGAACCCAAAGGGGATTATTCAGAGTTATCAGCGTCACTGGACATTGATACGTAAATCTCATCAGAATGTGCTCTAGGGTGACCCTTAGGACATTCTATTTTTTTTCAGGGCTACAGGTAATATGAGAACAGACTTTCATTTTCTGATATTTCTGATTTCTTCCTCAGAAGATAAATAAAGTACAGAGATGCATGAGAGTTTAAACTGAAAAATAATTATAAAGAACAAAATCAAGAATGAGAGTGTACACTTTTCAAGGATTTTTTAGTCTTATGGTGTTTAATATGGGTTTGGGGTAAATGTTACGATGAGTTCTCTTTTTACCAAAAATAATGAACAAATATGACCCTCTTCAGTTGTTTTATAAATAATCCTTGCTGGTCAAATCATGTAAAAAAATAATTCATGTAAAAAAATATCATCTAGTTTTTTTTATATGGCCTATTTTTACTAATAATTAATACATTGAGCATCTACTGGGAATTCACTACCATTCTAGGAGCACAATATAGTAATCTTTAATGTTTTCTAATTAATGTATGTGTACAATGCTCTAAAATTTATATATATTTTTTCCTTATTCTTCTAGAACAGGGGTTGGCAAACCTATAAAAGGCCATATAGTGAATATTTACAGTTTTATGGGTCTATGGTCTCTTTCACAACTATATAGCTTTGCCTTGGTAGCACATAAGCAGCCACAGACAATATGTAAATTAATGAACACAGCTGTGTGCTGATAAAACTTTATTTACATTAACAGGTGGTGGGCCACATTAGCCCAAGGATTGCAGTTTGCAGAGTCCACCTCTATACCAGATAGAACCTTAAGATAGTACATGTTGCAACCTGAAAGTCAATCCCTGATCTGGGACTGTTATACAACTGAAAATGTCCTAAATCTATCAGCATCAAATTAAATTGGATATGTCATTAAAGTTCATTCTCTTCATATTTTCTTTCCCTTTGGTGGACAATAATCCAGGTCTTCGTGTTGCTGCTTTTAGACTCCATGTGCTCATGTGCTGCCCTGTGTGGCTGTTCCTGGACATTTCTGAACCCCCACCATGACCAGGGGTCAACAGGTCAAATAATGTCATGATTTGAGAAGTCAACATTTAGCCGCTGATCATTCACTCATTGCATTTATATGTCTCAGCTTGACTGGTGCTGGTTGCTGTCCAAAATACAACTTCCGATCAAACACAGTGTGCTAAGCTTCTGCGTGAGCTCTCAAAAGACTCTTTCTGCACCATCTAAATCAAACCATCCAGAATGAAGAGACCTTCAGTACAAAGCATTGTTTCATTTCTTTTATCTTTGAAATTCAAAACTATACTTTTGGTCGCCATGCCTGGGCAGGTTTCTACACTGTTCCAACATGGTGAATGAAGACTCAGATTTACTAATATTGAGCTAACAGAGGGAAATAACGTCAATTCTCAAATTGTCTTCTTTTTATCCTTGAATTATATAGGTTGATTATTTGTGGATTATAGAGGACACAAATAACCGGTATCAAGTGAAATGTGAGCATTTTAGAAGCATACAATTCAGAATTCTCATACCCCACCAGCGAAGAGGAGTGCACAGTTCACTCTTTCATATGAGATCACCCAAGTTCAAAGGATACAGTGCAACTATGTAAAATACTGAGAATTTTTTTTTTTTGGTAGTAAAGAAGGAAGCATAGCGCATCAATTTGCTGTCATATCTACTGCCAAAGCCAGCTCTGCGATTGAGTAAAAGTAGCTCTGTTTAAATGTTAGTCCATATGCACCACGGGCTAACCATTTGTGCTTAAGCACTTAATAATCTAAAGGTGGGTACTATTTTCATCCCCATTTTACAGGTAAAAAAATGAGACTCGGCCAGGTGAAATACCTTGCCCATGGCTAGTAAGAAACAGTTCTGGGATGTCACTGCTGACGGGGATATTCTAAAGCTCACATTATTTTAAACCCTTATCCTACACTACCTCTCTTTGGTACCGGGCCCCAGTCTTTGAAGAGTTTGCCAGGTCAAGCTCAGGCCATCAAGCTTGCAAATCACCACCACTAATGCTAAACATTGCAGCTAGATATCGTTTCAACTTCAGCTATGCTGCTTAACTTGGTTTTCCTTCAAGAAACAAAGGGCTGGGATGACCACCAGGATATTTGTTTCACGAAAGGTATTAACAATGTTCTAAACAAAATTTAGTAAACATCCCAAAATATGGTGTAGTAGATGACACAGAAAAATAGATGTATATATATATTTGGCATGGGCAGGCGAGAATTCTGCCACTGTACCACAATTGCCCCGCCCGACATATATATATATATACATACATATATGTTGTTAGAAAATTCTACATACTTCCCTCACCTGAAAAACACAGATGCTGTCATACTTCCCTGACTTGAAGAACACAGATGCTGTCACTGGGGTGCTGAGATCTTATTGCAGACATGGGCAGTGACCTCCCCTGTCTTTCTTTTCTCTTTCAGAATTTGGTCAATAAAGGCAAAAGTCAAACACCATGCAATTCCACGTTGCTGCCGAACCTGTCACCTCGCATCAGCTTGTGATTTCGTGTAATCTGAACAGGGACTATGCTGTGATTTTGTTGAGGAACAAATACAACATGAATCCGGACTTAGGAGGTCAGACCAAAGGCTCTGATTAAGGTAGACTGGAAAAACGGAAATGTTTTTCTGTAACTGAATATCATAATTAAGCACAGACAAAGCACTGAACTACCTCAGAGTCACACAAGGATTCAAAAAACAAAAGTGACAAAAGCAGTTTTCAGTCACAGTCAAGATGGGCCAAGTTTATGATATGGGAAGAGTTGGTTGTGCATGTAAATAAATGATAACATGATGCAGCGAAGGGAAGCAAGCAGGAAGTTTCAAGTATTCTTTTTTCCCTTCAACTCCCAAACTCTGTATGATAATTATAAAGCATAATCACCACGACAACCAAACAGAAAAACTCCATCTATGAGAAAATGAACCCAATCAGCATGTTCATGACTTCACCTGGTTTATCCACCCACAGCGGTGCAGTGGGCAAAAACCCTGTCATTTGTTTATTTCATAATAATTCTTTGTATAATTCTCTAAGCCCTCCTAATAGACTATGATCTTCTGGAGGGCAAGGGTCATGTCTTTTTCCTTTTTTATCTCTTAGCAGTTGAATGTTCTCCCCACAGAAAAGAAGAGAAGCACCTTCACAAGAAGTTAACCACTTTTCAGTACTTTAACACATCACTCTTCAACAGTGTTTAATTGTTCCTTCAACAGTACCTAATTAATACTCACATATTGAATGGATTCTGTTACAGGGCTCCATCCTGCTGGTGCTGGGAAAGGCAATGGGGCCGGGGGCAAAGCAAGAAGAAGAGGTCAAAGGTGATGCATTCCATTAGTTGGGATTAAGAAAGGTCATATATTGGATCCATGGAAGCAGCCCTTAAACAGCTCTTGGCTCAACTTTACATATCTCCTTCACCACCACAATCATTTGACGTTTTGTTATTTCTTGTCCTGAGCACAATTCCAAGGCCAACGATGTAATTACAATAGTCTTTGCTACAAGGGAATTTATGGGGAGGGAAATCCAGATATTGAAGCAAATTTCCTAGAAAAACACTTGTAAGAGATGCAGAACTCCAAACCAATCCCTTGAATTTTCTTAGGATTTCTAAGAAGGTCTTTAAAAATATTTGGATTTAAACATTTAATTAGTATTTATTAAATATATCTAACTAGATTAATAAAAAGAAAAAGTCATACAATAGGGTTGCTTTGTTGTGCTTGTTGCCTATTTCACGTGGCATAATGGGGTCCCTTGAATAATCAATGTATTGCACACTATTGCTCAATTAATAGAGTTGGAACATAATTTGACCACATTCAGTGATTTGGCAGGTTTAGAGTTGTGCCTTCTGCCTTCTTGGTCTACCCTTGGTAATAGATAAAGAGTTTTCAAATGGGGAGACCTTGATCAGAAGCAAACCTCCATACACACATTTATCATATTGTTCCTTTGGCTGCAAAAGAATAGTTTACTTCAGCATGGGGAGTTTCTGGGGTTGCATCATGTATTTATTTGGTAGAGATGTGTACTAGGATAAGGTGATGATGATTTGTGTAAAGGGCAGGAGAGATGTTTGGAAGGCTGAGCAGGCAGACCATGGCTTTACGGAATTGAGAACTAAACTGAAAGAACACAGACTCCACGTCCTATCATTTATCAGAGATCCATGGGAAATGAAAATTCCAGGTTTCAGTTCAGGGCATTGGATAGGGTCTTAAGCATCAACAACTTATCCCCTTCACAATCGACAATGACAAGTGGCGGTAAAATGCAGGATACTTATCAAAGCTACAGGACACCGACACAGAGACAGCATTATCTTCCCTCAAAGAATGCAATATTGATGTTTTGCCAATCAAAGAAATCAGAAAAGCTGTGATAAGAGAAATACATCAAAATGAATTTAATGAGTTAAATGAAGCTGGGCCAAAACATACAAGACCAAGATGTATATGTCGGGAGGTTGCCACATAAGTCCATTTATGCTGTGGCCTCAAAAGTTTCCTCCAGCGGCATATAATTGGGCTTAAAATGTACCTCACAGTGGATAATTTCCTGAGCCAAAACACAAGCTTAAAAATAGCTGCAGAACTATCGGAGCAGTTACAATTCACAGATTCTTTTGGAGAATTTAAACTAGCATTATCAACACCCGGGGGCAGCTATTTTTGTAAAACAAGAAATAAAGAACATCTTTCATGACTTCCAGAGGAGGAAAAAAAAAAGAAGAAGATTATGCATGCTATAAAAAAGTGGAGTTGAGTGATTCTGGTACAGTTTCATTTCATTTAATCCTATTTCCTCCCCCACAGACAAATAGCTATAACATCGCAACATCCTCCAAAATCCTGGAGCTTAAAAAGGAGATGTGAGCTTGACAAAAATGGCTACTCAAGCTTCCCCTACTTTGGCTTCCGCATTTATACCCAAGGGGATGCTATGTCCTAGGGAAAGGAGTATAAGCTGCAACGTGACTCTGATAGAAAAGAGTGCATCTTGATGTTGTTAAGAAGTACAGTTTTAAGAAATGTAGCTGATGTCTAAAAATCCCAGTTCAATGAAGAAATCATTGAGAAGTTCTTGGCAGAATGTCAAATACTGCATTTAAGAAGACAATTAAAACTGTATAATGCCAGAGCTATAATTAGAAACATATCTGTGCAAGTAACATACTATTTTTCTTCCTTGCAGTTAAAAGAAAAACATGAATTGCAGCCAATGTTCATTAGGGTCTTTACCAGATAATACTGCTTTATTGAGGAGATGGTTTCAGCTGCCACAAAGGTTAAATTAAAAAACAGCAAATGCCCCAAAAGGGTTATGTACTTACATCACTACTTAGATTTTCACATAACATAATTAAATCAAGGACGTGCTGCGGCTCGTTCGATAGTAATGTGACCATGACAGTCTCTCATTTGAAATCCAATTTTTTTTTAATTGGGATACTTTTCAGGAATAAAACTAGATGTGCAAACTCCATGGCTGGATTATTAATGAGTTGTTTGATGCCCCAGTGGTTTGACTAAATTGCCCTCCTCCTTCCTTGTTTCCTTCCATAAGTATCAAGAGAGCTCATCCTATGCTCAAGACATTGTAATGAGTACTGGACATACAGAAGTAGGTGAACAGTCAAGCAGTGGATAAAAGACAAGGTATCATAAGGTTCCTATAATAACTTGTTCGCTGTATTGTATTTGGTAAGTGGAGATGCCTATGGATTAGCAGAGGAAGGGGTGGTATTTCTGGCAGAGGGAATAACCCATGCAAATGCATGGATCATGTCAGACAAAGCAGGCAGACTAACAAGGAAGAATCCAAAAGGTCTATCTATCTAGTTAAGAAAAGGTGTCAGCAGCACAATTCTTCAGGGTCCCAGTACTGTGATCCTTTAAGAGCCTGCTTCCTGGCCATATGAAACAAGTGGGTTCTGTACTCAGAAATTCCCAGCATCTACCAGGACATGCATGCTGTGATGCTCAGGGCGGATTTTCCCAGAGCCTGTGCCCTATCCACCACAGCCTGCTCGGCACATTCTCATGCTCCAATGTGTGCTCTCTTGTGGGAAAGCCAACCTGGCCAAATGTTCTCTGCCTCAGTCAGTTTGTCATCTTTAAATTGTGCGTAACTGCTGGGTGAGACTGAGAATCCCTGAATGTTCTGGAAGTGCCACACACCCTCATTCCCAAGGCAACTCCCTCATTTGCAAAACACCACCAAAGCATAAAGGGAATGATCTAGCTTGCACAGAGATCACAATGAAGGTCACTCACCAGATCACATTTCTTTATTTTTTCCGCCAGTCCACAGGAGTCATATCCAGAATCATGAACTGGCTACAAATGTGAACAAACCAAATCAGCACTCTCACTGAATATGTTTTTGAGACTAGCAATTCTCTCCAGAAATGGGCTCTTCCCTTGAAATATTAAACAACATTGTTAGCACGGAATTATTTGTCCTGCGCTGTAAATGTAGTGACTTTATGTGGTTTCAATTAGAGTCAGTAAATGCTGGAGAATTTGCAAATAAGCATAATGGTGATACTCAGTTCACAGAATGAAAATAAGCTACTCTTATAGCTTGTCTTCAAAAGAGGAGTAAAGGGCATGCATTTTTATGGAGGTGGGATTGATATTCAGATATCTTTAGCTTCAGAGACTTGGTGGTCTCTCTCAGAGAGACAAGATATGACCATCAAGAATGAAAATACAAGGCAGGTTGTGATATTTAACCTAAAAGTGAGTGCTAATATTATGCACCAATCACTGTGCTTGGTCCTCTACCTGCATTCTCTCATTTTAGTCTTTGCTACAAACCCTATTGCTCTCATTAATCCCCTATTATTAGTCCTAGTTTCCAAATGAGAAAACAGAGGCTTAGGAAAGTTCACTGACTTTCCCAAGGTTACAGAGCAAGTCATTTGTAAAATCCAGAATTAAATTCAAATCAGGTGTTACCAGTGGACACCTGGCAATGTGAGAGGGAACCTGAGAGACCTAGAACAGGTAGAAACACCTGGTTAAGAAGCTTTAGGAATGAATGACTCTGATGACTGAAAGGGAACAAGGTCAAAGCACTGAGATGATCCCGGATACTAGAAAATGGGACAGCAAATGATACATGGGGAAGTGGACAAGAACCAAAAGAACATGTCACAGAAAGAGTTTTCAAATGAAGGATGGGGAAAAGGGTCAAGTGCTGACCTCCCCCTTCCACATGCTTGAGCACGTATGCACACACACTAAAACAAACACACATACACACACACACACACACACACACACACACAGACAAAAGATGAAGTCTGAGAACGATTCTTCAGGAGGTCATGGATAAATGTGGTGAAGAAAGAACCCAGAGTTGAGGAAGGGAAGAGGTAGAGTGGGTGAAAGGAGAAAATGGAAAGATCTTGACTCAAGTTGGGTTTAATGTCAGCTTCCTTGCAGTGGCTATGAAGAGTAGAGAGAGAAAAGCATGTAGCACTGGGGTCTGAGGTCAGCCCAACAGGGGGCCCACCACTTCTAGCCACGTGACCTTGGGCTGCCCCTCAGGCATTCTGGCACTCACCCAGGCCATTGCTTCCATCCATATAAAGTGCCCAAAGTAGACGTTCAATATACAAAAGTTGCAAGTCTTATTATTAATGAAACTTGGTACTTGTAAATTAGCCTAAAGTCTACCCTAAAAGAATCCAATAAAATATGAGATAAAAACAGACTATCAGATAAGGCAATATAAATTTCTCTAGGTTCAGTAAATTTTCAATCGGCAAAATGACCATACTGTGTTTAAGTTCAAACATGGAAAACCAATACAGATGCAATTCTATTTATAGCGAAACTAAAATGTGTTTGTATCCAAGTTAAGAGTGAGGGATTCCCATTTCAAAAATTCTATAAACCACAATTTTTTCAGTTTCTCTGAAAATTAGCACAAAAAATCAGGGAAAGTTTCCCATATCTAAAGGATAGTATTCTTGGCAATAAAGAATCATGAATTTAATGGGTTATCTAATAAATCTCTACCACTAATATGTATACAAGGTCTCATTCCATTAAGCTGGAGGAGTAAGATGCTTCAGGACTCCATGCCCCCACAAGAGCTTTAAACAACCAGAAAGTAGAGGCCAAACCATATTTCTGAAAGCTCTAGAAAACAGTTAAAGGAGTGCAGTTACAAGGTGAGGGCTGCATGAAGAAAAAGGCCACTTAAAAAGAGTAAGATCTCCTGTTGCCCTGACTGGCTCCTCCCCCACCCCTTACCAGCATAGAGTGGAACCCGCCCATACTCTCAGTGTGGATTCCTGATCCTGATTCCAGGGGGAGCAGAATAACTCTCATGCACATACTGAGAACATGTATGTCCGACTCAATCTGTCTGGGATAGCATGAGGGACTTGGTGTCCCAGAATTTGCCCTGCATATAGAAAGTAGCTCATACAGTTCTACGGGAGAGCAGGCAAGTGCTGTCTGGGGCAAGGGATTGCCGGTTGCAGAACATGCAGTGTCTGGGACTGAGAAGAGACTGTCCTAGGGAAGATGGGACATTCTTATCCATGTACATGGGGATTCCTAGGGCGACAGGTGCATGCCTAAGACAAGAGACATGCACAGAAAGAATCAGAGCGGCCCTTAGACTTTGGCCTAGAGCTAGACCCAAAACTACTTGTATCAATAAGTGCTGAAGAAGAGCATGCACACAGGCCAATCTGAAAAGGCAGTGAAAGGTGTTTTCTTTTTTTCCTTCTATTTTCTTGTTGTTTGTTAGTTCCTGGCATTCAAGGAAATTCCTGTTATAACACTAGCTGGATTCAATCTTAAGATGCATCAGAGTCTAAATTCTTGCAATAACATGTTTAAACATAGCAATGTTCAGGTTTCAACAAAAAATTACAAGACGTACAAAGAAACCAAAGTAATGGCCCAGGCAATGGAGAATATTAAAGCCCTGAAAACCATCAATGAGGAGAATCAGACCTGGGGCATTCCATACAAAGATTCTAAAAAATGATCCTAAATATGCTCAATGAACTAAAGGAAAACATGGACAAAGAACTAAAGGAAATCAGGCAAATTATAGGTGAACACAAAGAAAAGAACAATATAGAGATAGAAATTATGAAAAGGCATTACAGAGAGCTGAAGACCACAGTAAGAGAAATAAAAAATTACCTAGAGGGATTCAACTGCAGATTGGAGCTGGCAGAAGAAAGAATCAGTGAACTTGAAGACAAGACCATTGAAATCATCCAATCTGAGGAGCAGAAAGGTAGGAATGAAGGAAGCTGAACAGTGCCTAAGGAACCTGTGGGACACCAAGTGTACCAATATATGTGCTGTGGATATACATGCCCAAGATGTTCAATGAACTCCAGACAGGATAAACCCAAATAGACCCACAACATGCCATGTTGTAATTATACTGTCCAATGCCAAGCATAGAGAAAGAATTCTGAAAGCTGCAAGAGAAAAGCAGTGTGTCCCACCCAAGGGAGTATCCAGCAGGTCAAGAGCCAATTTTTCATCAGCAATGCAATGGAGGCAGGAGGGTAATGGCAATACACATTTAAAGTATTGAAATCCAACAATTACCACAAGAATTCTGAATTCAGCAAAACTACCTTTCAAAAATAGGGCAGAATTAAGACATTCCCAGATTGAAAAAAGCTGAGGGAGTTTACCACTACTTGACCATCCCTAGAAGAAATGATAAAAGGAGCTCTGCTGGTGGAGAGGAAAAGACATTAGACAATTAACTGAAGTCACATGAAAAAATTAAGATCTCCAGTAAAGATAATGATACGGGTAAATATAAATGCCACCACTGTTGCATTTTTTATTGTAATTCCAGTTTTCACTTCTTGGAGGCTCTAAAAGTCAAATGCATAAAATGAAATGATAAATCATTGGTTTGGGACTCATAACGTATAAATATGTAATTTGCAACAAGAACTACATATACAGGGGAGAGAGGGGTAATAGATTTAAGATGTTAAATTTAAACCCCATGATAACCACAAAGGAAATACCAAAATATCAGAGAATATACAAACATATACATAGAAAGTAGAGGACAGGTTACTGGGGGGAGGGGGCAGCTGAGGCAATAGGGAGTTGGTGCATAATGAATGGAGGGTTTCTTTATGGGGTGAAGGGAAAGTTCTAGTAATAGATATTGCAACATTGTGAATATGATTAATCACACTCAATGGTATGCTTAGGAAGGGGTTGGGATGGGAAGATTTATGTTGTATATATATTTTCACAATTTTGGAAAAAAGAAAGAGAAACTAAAGAGAAAATGACAATTTAATGTAATACACAGTTGCAGATGGGACCTCAGAATGGAGTATAAAAGGACATTATTGAGGCATAAGAAAAAACAGAATATAAACTTTTAGCTTTATATCAATGTTAAATTTCTTGAACTTGATAATTGTGCTTAAGGTGATTTGATAACTGGATATCCTTGTTCATAGGAAATGTGCATGGAAGTATGTGTTCAAGGAGTATTCTGTGTGCAACCTGCTCTCAAATGTTTAGAAGATAGACACGTGATTGATAAATAGATAGAGAGATAAGAGATAGAATGAAGTGACAACATGCTGAAATTATCATAGCTGGGCATCAGGAGGGAGGTAGGATGGAATTCTTTCTATGGGTTTTGTATTATTTGTTTGAAACTGTCCTGCAAGTTTGAAATTATTTCAAAATGAAAAGTTTAAAAAGCATACACGAGAAAACGATTCTATGCAAACTCCATTCCCTCCATCTGCAGCAGCTATCCTGGGAGTTACTTCGGCACTTACAAAAGTCCCATTCATTCTCACGAAGCCCTCTCATCTCAGTCAGCTGAGAAAGAGGCAATAGTTCCATACTGCAAACCTCCCCACCCCAGCCCCACAGCCTGCCAAAACGAAGGCACTTTCTCGGAATGCCCACCATTTTTTCCAAACAGGGCCTGGCGCATTCCCACTTGCTAACAGGGATGCGCTCCAGGTCCCCCAGTCAAGACCAGCCCAGAAGCCAGCCCCTCCCCAAGGCCAGGTGCCGCACCAATCCTCTGCAAAGGAGGGATGAAGGCCTGTTATCAGTACCGCACTAACTGCTTATATTGGAAAATGAGGAAATGCTAATGAAATTGCTTTTATGGGCTGACATTCATGGATGGCAGAAAGGGACATTACAGAATGAGTCTAGTATTTGTTCTTCGGGAGCATTTAAGCTCCCAGGCAAAGCTCAGTGGCTAAATGCACACGTGGGCACACACACACTAATGCACCCATGCCCGACACACAATCTGTGAAGGTCACTGAGCGTTTGTTAACCTTGAAGGGGAAA
This sequence comes from Tamandua tetradactyla, assembly GCF_023851605.1. Classification (NCBI taxonomy): domain Eukaryota; kingdom Metazoa; phylum Chordata; class Mammalia; order Pilosa; family Myrmecophagidae; genus Tamandua; species Tamandua tetradactyla. Next base: position 8,582,658 of record NC_135353.1, read on the forward strand.
GGAAAACCTCAATATTTTCCCCCAACAACAGTCCGAGCCTCTTGTAAATCATATTCATATTCATACACTTAAGCATTAATTTACATACTTAATTTCTGACAGTCTGACAACCACAGCCCTTCTACCCACTCAGTGTAAAGTGAGAAGTCAATTGTTATTCAGTGTATCCGTTACAGTGGTAGTGCTGCTAACTGTATTTTATATAATGTGCTATCTGCAGAAAGGCAGATAAGAATTTGATTTAACATCCAATTAAAAGCCGTCATTGAAAAATTACTTCAAATAAGCCTTTTATTTTCTTTAATCAGTCTTCAATTCAAGCCTTCCTTGGACCTACTGAACCAAGCATCAGGACTCATGAATTTTGATTAAAAAATTTGAGCCCATTTCTAACTTAAGCAGATTTTTTTTGTTGCACTGTTTGATAGAAATTTAATAAATCTATGAATCCTAGCCAGCATCATTTATCATCTTTTTTTCCGCAAGACTGGCCTATTATACCTAGGCAGTAAATTATGAGGGAACCAGCAAACCAAAACTTTTCAGCCCGTTACTGAAGAACAGATATAATCACTTGCATTGAACCATATAATTATAGTAGAATATGAAGCTCTGAAACATTAGGTTCTGTTTTGAATATGTAATGCCCATGCTTTGAGAGCCTGAAAAGATTTCTAGCTGATCTAATATAGCTCAGTTTAGGTTCATATTAAAGTATTTGTCATTAACGAAAATAACAGCAAGAAGAAGAAGGAGGATGAAAGGAAGAAGAAGAGGAGGAAGAGAAGGAGGAGGAGAAAACTTCAGACAACAAAATAGTTTCATGCAGAATTATTCAAGAAGTGACCCTGAGCTTTGAAAGACAAATGGAAAACCAGAATCTTCAACCAGGTGCATTCCAGTTGAATATCTTGTGATAAAGATTCAAAGTGTTGCTTCCATTTATTCTTGGAGTTAAAATAATTTTGGGGAATATATGCTCCAGGTTGTATCTGTATCTTTCATAGAGTCTTAGTGGGATTAATGAATATTCATTCTTCCATTCAAAAAGTATTTATTAAGCTCCTCCTAGAAGCTGTGCACCATATTGGGCCTGAACAAGACAAACGGCTCCTGCATGCAGCTTAATGCATATGATGGACAATTTAGAAAATAAAGCAGTATCAATAATATGTGTTAAGAGTTATACAAACGGGGAGTGTATCTGGGGGTCAGAGAAGGCCTCCTTGCCAAAAGGCCATTGAAGCTAGGTCTTTAAGGGTGAATAGGAGTTCGTGAGTAGTAGTTTATATTATTGCTGAAAATAGCTTTTATTGATACCTGTCTCTCCAGATGTGTGGGTCAGGAAGGTTTTGTGGAGAAGTTATGGAGTCATGGTGACAGATGCACTTGAAAAAGACTTGTTTTTTTCTTAGAGAAATAATCAAATGCTCAATGTTTCTCTGGTATCAAAGAGTCCCTTCCCCAGTCCTCTACCACCATGCCAATGGCTACGCAGTTTGAAGTTCTTTGAAATGGGCTAGACCTTTTCACATTTCTTTGCTTTGGTAGACTCCATCTCTACTTCCTGGGATGCCATTCCCTACCATTCTCAACCCAGTGAACTGGCCCTATTCATCAAGAAGCGGGTCCTCTCTGAGAAACCTTTCCTGATCGCAGTGGGTCCTCCTTTCTCAAGGTCCCATGGCGCTGTGCCATTCTTTTATTACAGAATATGGTGTTGCCACTGCTCATTTACTTGCCTGTCTTCTGCACCAGACAGGAAGTAACAGGCAATGCAATATGACTGACTGATTAACTGAATGAATGAATGAATTCATGTAATGCATTTCATCTTTAACTAAGCTGACTTATATGGTTGAGTGAAAGGGAAACCACTGGCCTAAGTCATTTAGGTAGGGGCATAATGTGCTTCAAAAAATAGACAGCATTGATCCCATTAGAAAAGCCAACGCTCTGACTGATACATTATAAGTAGGAGGAGGGTTTTTGCTTGGCCTTGTGACCTATGTTCTCTTTCCTGGTGTTCCAAAACACCCCGTACTTAAAGGAAGGTAAATGATGCTAGGAACTATTCATTTTTAAAGGGCTTGAGACCGAAAAGGTTAGGCAGTAGCTAGGAGAAAAGAAAGTAGCAGCTTACAAATAAGGATCAGTATCCAGAGGAGGAAAACAGAATTTTCAATGAAAAACCTGTCAGGAATTCAAGATTAGTTAAGAAAAGATATATGTAGGAGACCATTGCTCCTTGCCTATAGCACCATCACAGACCACTTATAAAATGTAGCCATTTTCACTCATGTTTTGTCTTTCAGTTTTGGCTACTCTTTCTTTAACTGACAAGCTACAGTGTGCTTACTCATGGCTGCTTTTTTTCGTTTCCATAATGCATGAGGATTGTCAGCTTCCACCTACAGCTTTTTTAGCACACAGGTAATTGTAATAGGCACCGCAGGCTGCAGGATTTCAAGAGATGGGAATAATAAGCATCTCGTTCATATAAAGGCATAGGCAGAGGAAGTCTGGTTTAAGTTTCGAAGGCGTTTTTTAAACATTTGCCAAAGTCTTTGTTTGCTTCATTTTAAACCCATGGACATCTCAAGGAAAATAGGGTCCATGTGTTACTGATACATTTGAAATTAAATCATCAAAATATTGCATACAAGAAACACTTAACTTCTAAAAGAAGCCTTGAGGTGGGGGATATGGGCAAAGGGGCTAATGCAGATTAGAAAGTGTCTTCTACTTCCCCATCTTTGCCTGCAAAGCTGCATTAGCAGGTTTAAGTACAGTCATCTATTCATTGAACTGAATATGACAGGAATAAAACATTTTAGAACTTGTAGGAATCAAGAGATCAGCTAGTCCAACCTCTTCATTGTAGAGATGAAACCACAGCAAGGAAATGACTCTCCCAGAGTCATACAGTAAATAGGACATAGCAACTGAATCCAAGGGGTGCTGATCATCAGTGCATTTACAAGAAGATATTTAGAAGAGACAACTGGTCTACCTAATGAAAGCAGGGAGTCAGATACACAGGGCGCCACCTCCTGAGCCAGTGTAGGGACAGCTTGGGAAATATTAGTCTATTCTTCCTTTCATCATCCAAAGTACTACATATTAAGAGATCCTGAATCTTCACTGAACCCACCCTTCACCAGGGAGGGGGCACTCCTACTTTAAAGATAAGAAATAACATCTAGAATTAAAAATGGAAGCAGGATCAGCTTAAAACCTGACAGCTGCAGAGGCCTCTTTCGCCATACCTTCCTTCAAAGGACTTGATGAAGAAACTAAAGAAAATGAAATGTAAAATAAAAGTAAAAAATGCTTAGGTGACACCTCCATATAACAATACCATCTTGAGTATTAGAGGGCTCTTAGGATATTGACATCTGTCATCTTCCCATTTTGGGCACCATCACCAATAATGGATGGACTCCTTGAAGAGGGGTAGCATGAGTCAGAAAAAAAGTTAACTGAAAGTTTAAAATCATAATTCTGTAGACTATGCAATGACATGGGAAAATGCTCATGATAATAATCTCAAGAGAAAAAAGCAAAGCAAAACTTTGCTCAAAAGTACGAAACTTTGAGTGCAATGATAAATAGCAATCCTTGTTTTCAATGTACATGAATTTGGAAGGAAATATCAACATGCTAATAGTCTATACTTCTGGGTGACGGTATTATGGCTTAACTTTGCTTTCTTCTTTATACCTTCACACATATGCAAGTTATGCATTCCTACAGAATAATAAAATTTTATTAATAAAGGAAAAACAACACTGAATAATGAGTCAGGTTTGATTCCCTGTCCTTCCACTTACTAGCTGTGTAACTTTGCAGAATCTCAGGATCTTTATCCTCATAGAGGTTCCTCCCTCACAGGGATATTGCTAGCATGGAATGAGGTGAGGAAAAGGGTAATACTTTGAAAAGTATGAAAATAATCTTCTGGGGTTCCTATTGCCATAATTTACCCCTTTCTTTGGAGACATAATTTGTAGAAAATTAGGAAGAGGATTTCTCAGGATTGTCTCTACAGAAACCTCAGGATAGTGAAATAATAATATATGCGGACATTTACATGATTATTTCTATATATTTCACATACACACATGTATTTATGCTTCCATCTCCTCTATAAAAAGGCTTTCAAAACAAGTTCAGTCTAAATTGGCAGCTTTCTCCATTCTTTGCTAACATGCTACATTCCATAATCACTTAGGAATCTATTTACAACGGAAACCCTTAAGGACTTCATTTTAAATCACATAACTAGTATATCCTATCCTGATCTCAAAACAGAATCCTTTTTGTAGATCAAATCAGAACTTGCAACTTTTTTTACCCGTGTGCTTTCTAAGGCAATGCTTTTGTTATTGGATGAGTGGACACAGGTAAAAGAACAAAGAATGCAGGGCTCTCTGTTAAAACACAAAAGGCAGAAAGGTGATAACAGGGAATCTAGCATGTGCACCCACCCCTCACAATGACACACATTACACAAACACACACTCACACACTCACAAGCATGCCCACCCCTCACCCAGATGTTAGTTGTTATTGCTTAAGAAAACACGGTGAATGAAATCTCCATACATGGTATGGAAAAGTATTTGTGTCGTGCGTATCTGTGTGTGTTTCTCAGAGGAGTTTCTTTGCTATATCTAAACACTTGCAACAACTGGAATTCTCAGTATCCTTTTTTTTTTAATTTAAAACTTTGATCTGTTTATTTGCCACTTTCATATTTTATCACTATTGAAGGCATCAAACGGTTTCCATTATTCAAAATGGAATAACACCTGCTTGACAAATATTGTTGACCCTTGAAAAACACCTCATTCTTGCAACAGTTGATCATACACACTCACATTAGGTTAATATAAAACCAATTGTTTTTACATCATATACATGAAGCAATAGTTATGCAAAAGCTTTTTAGGCAATGTCCACTATAAGCTGAAAAGAAAATGAAGGTCAGATTAAGAGAAAGTGAATCAGAATGTTTGGACAAGAGGAGGTGACTAGAAACAGTTGTAAACAGATGAGCAGTACATGATTTAACCTCTGCCAAGAAACATAAAATAGTAGCAGATTGCAAAAAAGCAAGCATAGAAGAAGACATAAGTGTTGGATAAACAAACAAAACATAGGCTACAACAGATTCCAAATGAAACTTCTGAAGTCAAGAGAAGGAACTTAGAGAGCACTTACAGACCTCTTGAGTGATTGCAGGAAGATGGAGTGATATCAGTTCATAAAGGGAATGGGAAGTATAGGGACAGAGAATATGACCTACTGGGATTTAGGAGCTGTCATCCTGTTTCTGTGATAAAATAATACTCAATTTTTTTATACCAAATATGGTTCTTTTGGCTACCTACAAAGCAGATGAGAGGTCACTAACCACATGATGTTAGAAGTTTAGGGTCTTTGAAGATCATTTAGCATCATTCTTTCATTTTATAGGCAGAAAACAGAAATCCAATGGATTCTAACTCCAATGTGGCGATTACTCCACTGTAACATTCTATAGCCTGCAGCAAACTGAAAATGAAATGCTTGCATTAATTTAAGGCTTTTTTATCATAGTTAACTCTAATCAGATTGCTCACCCTTCTCATTAATTCATACAAAATGGAATAGGTACCCCCCCAAATCTTACTTTTTCCCACACCATTTCACCAAATTTAAGAAATTTCAAGTGTGAAAGAGACATGGATACTCAAGAATAATTATCATCTAGAGACAATTAACAGATTTGCTGCAGAAAGTTGTCTAGGAAATATTGCTGGATGCTAATTTGTATTATAATTTATAAAAGGTTAGTAACAGAAAACTTACATTTAATAGATTAAAATGTATGGAGATATAATCTTAATTTTAATTAATGTGCACTGACAGAAATACATATGCCCTGGTCACTTACTTTTACAATAAGAATGTCTCAAATGAATTGCATGCATTTCTTTAAATGAACAGGAGAAAGGTGGGCACACTGGAAAAACTCATTTCAATATTACAACGTGTACTAATCCATTGATTTGGTTGAAATTCTAAACTATGTAGAAAAGCCACTTTTCAGCCTTAGTGTTGCAATTCCCACATAATCTTAATGTGCCTTAATAAAAAGGAAAGCAAAACAAAACACGTAGACTATGTTCAAATTTCAAAGAGCTAAACTGGAGTCTAAGAACAGAATAAACAAAGAAAGGTTGGGTCCATACGTAAATAGACAACTGTGTATCAGAGTACCTGAGATAATATTTTTGTACGCATTTTTGAATGAATAATTATCTTAGTAGGTCTATGACTTTTCAAACATATGAAGATAATGTACCATCTTCTGCTTTATTGCTTAAGATATATATGGTTCCCATGCAAGCCACTTGCACATATCTGCTAAGGCACTGCAAAATCCAGGAGTCTATTCTCTTCTGAACATTTGGCTAATGAGTTTGAATGACTTGATTTATAGCTACAGGCACACAATGACATTTTCTTCAGAGTCAAGTTCTAGAGCTTCCATTTGCCTGCTGTGTAACTTTGGAATATATAGAGTTTCCCTCTCTAGAACTAAGTTTAATCATTTATAAAATATAATACACGATCTTTGAGGCTTCTTCTAGTTCTCACACCTTTCTCCATATATATTTGAACTGGCTGAAGTCATGCAAAATACAAATGCATAAAGTTTATGGGAAACCAGTTTTACAATGGACTATTTGATAGATGTTGGATTTCATTTCCCCCTTGATTTGGTGAAAGTGATGGAGAGCAGGGCCTCTCTCATCAGTAAATACTTAGCTAAGTTGTTTTACAACTTCTTAATTCCTAAATATTTTTATAGTGAACATCTTCAAAATTATGACATCAGTTAGCTTAAGCCAACTGAGACAAAGCCCAACTACAGTAGCTATTGTCTATGCCATTTCCTGATTCAATAAGGAAAGATGGAGTGAGGGAAAGGCCAGTGTGAAAAGAGCACAAGGCTTTGGAATTTACATGGATCTGGGTTTGAATCCTGACTCTGCACTTACTACCTGGCTTTGGGCAGGTTGACCGACCACTCTGAATCTCAGTAGGGCTACAATACTAGCTCCTATCTATACAGAATTTTTGTGGAACCAAGTGAGATAATCTGCATAAAGGCTTAGCAGAGTGCCAAATATAGAATATACGCTTAATAACTTTATCCCTTTCCCCTTCCCCATCACCAGCCCCTCCTCCACTCCCAACTAAGGCCAAACTTCTGACCCAGAATCAATCAAGAGCTAATGCTCAGGAGCCAAAGCAGTGCTTATTCAAAGAAAGAAATCCTTAGACAAGAAAGTGCGGAACAGACATCCCTCCATCACCGTCCCTGAGTGAGGCTAATGTGGCCTCAGTAGTCCCCTCTGGGCATACAGAGGGCCACAAACATCCTGCCCCCAGGGTCCTGGTCCCATACTCACTATATTTACAAAAAGTGATGCCCTGCAAGGACATTTCATAGTTTTGCTGAGAATGGTACAACTGTTTAAACCAAGGCCACCACAGAGACCTAACTGGGGAGGTTTTGGTCCCCTTCTGTCCGACTACAGACCATACTCATGGAGCTACATAACTGGCCAGTTTTGTCTCCTGCAACAAATTAGCTTTTGGTCAGGCCCATTGTCTATACCTTCGGATTGACTCCCAAACTGTGAGTTAATAGATTTCTGTTGATTGATCCAACCAGGCTTGAGTATTTGTTGTAGCAGCCCTGGCAAATGAAGATGTCACCCACCCACAATTAAAAGTCCTTAACAGGTAACCTAAAACATGTGGGCAGCATGTTGCATAAGCAGTCAAAATACATGAAGACTCAATTGCTTTATTCTCACCAGGTCATTTATGGGGAAAAATAGTGAATCCCACTCCCAAATAAAACCTTGCAGGGTCAAGAATGAGGATTATAATTGTTTTAGGTTGGCCAGAGCCATTGATGGAAGTTTAATTGCATCTCTAAATCTAAGTCAGTGATGACCTTTTGACCAAAGGTCAACTCATTGCTAAGCTGGAAAAGGAAGACACCAACATGTTCATTTAGTGTTGCTTGAATAGAATGGGATGCTGCGTTATTGGATTCTTCTTACAACCAGTGACAGATAATTAACCCAGCCCATCATGGGACCTTTGATCACAATGCGTTCCTCAACCCAAACAAAGACTTCTAAATAACAGCTTTTTAGCATTTTCAAAGTATGAGGACACAAATATCAACTTTGGCCCTTCAATCAATGCCAAGAGGCTAATGGGGCAGGTTCTGGGTATTTCCATTTTATAGGTGAAGAGACAGACGATCAGAAGGCTGTCAGAAAAAAATGGCAGAACTTCCCCTTGACCCGGGTCTCTTCTGTCTTTATCCAAAGCACATTAAACTTTTCTTTTGAAAAAATATTCAGGGTTTTCTGTATTGTTCAAAAGTAACTATGTCCCCAATATTCCCTTTCTTCTATTACTTTTGAGAAAAAGTAGAGATTGATTGGGAAGGAAAATCCTACTTCCCAGGCATTTAGGGGAGGGAGTATAAAAAGTGAGCATGTGGTCTGATATCAAGGTTTCCTGACAAGTGGACCAGCCCCGCACGTTTGCAGACTAAACCTTTCCATTTCTACTAAAGCAGCCCATTTATATTAATGCCAATGTGGCCACTTAAGTATAGGTCTTTAGGGACTTGTCCTTTACCAAAAGCACCTGAAACAAGATCCATGGAACCTGGCTTGACACTGCCAAGTTCTGAGGTTTGCAGGAGTGAGTGCAGTTTGTCACTCTAAGATGGACTAAGGCTCATCGTGAGGCTGAGAGGTGAATCCTTTGGGGTCTTTTGGGGGTAAAGCAGCATGGAGATGTAGGCCACTTAAGGAATGGGAAGTTCTACCTTGAGGCAGTTGTCTTGCTAAAATGACTTGACAAAAATAGGTGATCTCTGCGAGTGGGCTCTGGAGTCTCACCCAGATGCAAGCACAGAATCTCTTTGGCTGCTAAACTCATCATCCTGGAATAACATGCTCAGTGTCATCTCCAGTGGAGCCTCTCTCTTCTACAGCTTGGCTTCCTGAGACCAAACCACCATGAGAAAACCGCATTTCCTGAAAACAGGGCGCTCAGCTCTAACAGGCCTGAATTTCCTGGTGAACTGGTTTTAAGCTCTGGAAATGGTTTCACTGGTCTATTTGCTGGTAGTAGAGCTGAAACACACCATTGGCTTTAGGTGGGTTTTCCTTTAAGCACTGCTAATACTGCCCAACTAATGCCAGATGTTTTGGAAAGCCTAATTCTGACCATACGGACACATCACAGCACATGTACATCTAATGAAAGTGCACATTTACCTTATTTGGGGTGGAGTGGGGAAATGGATTGGTTTCCTTAAAGAAAACATCATCTGAATCCCCCCCTAATTCAACCAACTTAACACTCTGCAATAGCCTAAGGTCAGGAGGCAAAGGCCTTTTTTCCTTAAAGCTGCCATCATCATTCTGGAAAACAACAACAGCAACAAAACATCTATCTACCACTAGGCCTGGGCTACAGGCAAACGACTGTAACAAACTCTGAGCTATATCTGGGCTTCAATTTGACCAGAAGACAGAGACAAACTGACCATGTGGAAAGTCTTAGATATTTGACAGATTCTTTGAACTGATGGAAGGCATCCTCTCATCTGTTGCAAAAATCCTAGAAAGATTCTCCAAGAAACTTTGGATCCTGCGTTTGTTTTATAAAATGAGGATTTGGGAATTAAAGGTGACTAGATCAGAAAGGATTTGCAAATGAAGGAGAGAGGTCACCATCAGGGATTACTGTTTAACCAGATGGTGTCACCCTTTTATTACTCTGAATGTTTCCTTGCATTTAAAATGTTTAGTATTTGGGCATGTTGAAATTTCAAAAGATCTTGCAGTACATTAGCAGATGTATTAGAAATCTTATTAATGATTATTTTATGCCAAGAAGATACTAGCCCTCACACAATTGTGAAGAGCATGCCTATGAAGCAATTACCATTGGTGGCGAGAATTATTATCCCTATTTTACAGCAGGTGAAAATGAAACCTAGAGAAGCTAAGCAATTTGTCCAAACTCTACGATGGCTGTGACATAGGCAAAGCAAAGTGGAGAGTTGAGACAATTATCTGGCTAAGTCAAGCCCATAAAAAAGATGATTGAGAGTTAAGTGCCTCCCTCCCACTTCTCCCACTCCCTCACTCCACCCCCGAATTATTCAGCTCACTCTCTGCATTGATTAGGTCCACTGAATAATTGTTTTAATGCCCCTTTCAAGCTCTCATCATCTCTCCCCTGAACTATTGCAATAACTCCTAACCAATTTGTCTTCCCATCGCCAGCCTGCTGCCCTTCTAATCCACTCTCTCCCCTCCACCAGAATTAAAATGAGGCCAGAACACACTTTTCCCTTTTTCACAAACCCATACTCAACAAAGAGAAAGCCATTCCCCTTCTCACGAATTTATACAGAAAAGAGAATAATCACCATAATATTACATTCAGACCTTCCATCATCTGCTCCATCCAGCCCATCTCCATAAAAGTCCCGCTTATACACCACACCCTTTGACTCTTTCCTGTTGTCATCTTTCCTACCATGGGGTGCAGCCTTTCTCCTTTATATTTTGCTTATCAATATAATTCTCATCCTCATTCTTCTTTGGCCCTTAGAGATAGATTGTGCACCCAGCTCTGCCCTTGCCCTTCAGACCTCCATTTTACACTTGCATCATTCTGCCTTGTTTACATTTCTGTTTCTCCCCTCTTTTGATCCACCCCCACAAGGCTGTACATTCCTAGCAGGCAAAAACAAGGTGCAATTCACCGTGGTGTTTCGCACGCATCCCATAACACAGGAAACACACAATAACCACATGTATGGACCTGGCCAAGGACACAGAGGTGTCTCCAGAAATGAGACATAGAACCAAGTATATTCAGAATCACCCAAGCTGTCCCAAGCCATTAAATCTTACTTTTTTCTAAATGGTTACAAATGCTCAATGACTACAGTATGCATTTTTTGGGTTTGCCTCTGCTCCTAAGGAAAAAAATAAACACCTAAGCTATGTAGTGATTTCGCCAGTATTTGCCCATTCCCCAGCTGATTGATTTACTTACCTACTGGAATTTTTCCCTTATTTATCAGGTTCCTAGTCCTGCCTGGAGTTAGGCTTCAGGAAACTTTGAATTAAGGTGCTTGTTTAGTGACTGTCAAAAGGAATTTCGCCATCAGATCTGCATTTGTAAGCATACTATTAAAAGAGCTGGTATGTTCATCTGCAAAACATAATTAGTTTTCAATAAAAGTTGCTTTTTATTATTCCGGAAAAGTTCTCCCTGACTTTTAAGGATCTGCCAAGTGAAATTTCAAAATGGAAATAGAGTATCCCTGCAGGCTGGTGGCCAAGTGGAATGAAATGCAAACACGTTCATTTGTGCCAAGTCCTAGACACGCTGCGCCGAGTCAAAGTGAGTAAGTACCCGCCTGGGTTTAATGTTACATAAACCTGCCCAGCCTCCTCTCCAGCTCCACAGAAAGCTGTCCATGTGGGGCCAATGGACTATGGATTGCACCAGTTTTATCCTCTCTCTTCTTGCAGGCAGGAAATGAAAAATGGGTTCAGGAGACGGTTGAGATTCCTTTACCAGGAAACCAGTCCAGGAGGAGTTTGAGATTTGTTGTTAAATTGCCAAGACAAAGGGAGATGGACAGCCAACCTGTGCTGTGAGGGCAGCTCCGTTTGGAATGTGACTTGCATGCCACTTTCATCTCTAGCTACTTAGGTGCAATCAAATGAATAAGAACAAGGATCTCATGATTTGGCTGCATGCATGCATTACTCTTTTGCTTTTTGCAGCACTATTTCTACTTGTAAGGCAAGCAAACCCAAGAGCCCCTTTAGATTGCCAGCTCTGTTGGCAGGAGTATTCACCAGTCAAAAACTTTCCAGCCCATTCAACATCCAGGCATTATGCCTTTAGACAAAACTACTTATTCTCTCTGAGTTTTGTTTGGTGAGTCGTTTCAAGTTTGCACCTTGCAACTTCTTCCCTGTTTGAATGGCCCTTCAACAGTATTCACCTACCAAAAATATCAACACCGCCAACTACCAAAAGCATAAAAAATAAAACCTCTTTTTATAGTTAGTAACTCTGTTTATCCATGAATTGAAAAGGTGAGGAACGTCTGCAGCAGAAACCTCAGGCTCACAACATAAATGAGGCTTAAAGATGTTACGAAGCTCACAAATCCCAACAAGTTTTTTTCTAATGTTGTTAGCTATTGCCATGCTGAAGGTGAGAGACTCAGGGTTCAAAACAGAACCTCGTGGGAAGAGTGGGAAACCTACAGGTTTGGGCGTCAGAAGATATGTGTTTAAATCTATCCTTTGCTATGACCTGTTTGCTCAGAGTGATTTTAAGTATGTTCCAAGCGCCATATTTTTTGTGGGGGGAGTGCACGTTCTGGAAATTGAACCTGGGTCTCCTGCATGGAAGGCGAGCATTCTACCACTGAACCACTCATGCACCCCAAGCTCCATATTTTTAATCTGCAAAGTGGAAATGACAATGTTAGCCTCCCAGGATAGTTGCGAAAATTAATGGGACAAAGTTTTGTGTGTAAACACTGCATTATTTGTTATTGACCTCTTTTCACTCTCTTCCCTTATCTCCATTTCCAAGCAATTTAATGTAAAAGCCAATTTCTCGGGTGGTGAGACGCAGAATTCACACCTGCCATGCTGGAGACCTGGGTTCGATTCCCGGTGCTTGTCCATGAAAAAAAAATTTTAAACAAAAAAAAAAACCACTTTTTATTAAAAAAAAAAAAATTCCCATTGAAGAAACTCATAGTCATTGGAAGCATAAACAACCAGTTGTCAAAAATTTTATGGTGGAAATATCTGGAATGTCTGACCTGCTTCCCAGAAGTTAGAAGTTCATTTTTATAGGGCCACTTGTCTACTGACAAATTTCTGTCATTAAATGGATCCAAAAGAGCTCAATTCCTATAGGATGGATAAAAAAAATGAGAAAAAAAATGCTTCTTTCTCCATTTCAATTTACTAGCTATTAACAGTTAGATAATTCCAAGGAAAAAGAAGCAGATTTTCATTTTATTATGCTCAAAGAGGGTCAATCACTGTCTCATTATTAACTCTAGCTAAATGAGCAAACATTAAATCTGACTGTAAAAGCATTACTTCTGCATTCTAATACTTGACTTTGCTACATCCTCTTTTGGGGATCCCAGTGGTGGGAGGATACACTGGGGCCCTGTACTGCCTGGGGTGCCCTAATAATTGCAAACTTATTTTCAGGGGTACCAGATGTGTCCTCTGGGAAAGGTAGTGGATTATGTAGAAAAGAATTAACACAGCAGCCTGCTCTCCTAAGAAAGACCTGCTTGCAATGTTGGCCCTTGGTTGGCATCTGCAAACGTGGCTCGTAAACAGTTCCCCACACTAATATGAAACCTTCCCTAGTTGATAACACTGTTTCAATACCCACCTGGGGTATTGAACACCTGCTTTTCTTCTGGGCATCTGGAATTTTGGTAGTTGCTAGTCAGGAGATACCTATGTGACCAGCCCAATGAAAACCTTAGGAGCCAAGACTCAAATGGGCTTCTCTGGGCAGTAACATTTCATCCATGTTGCTGCATTTTCACTGCTGGGGGTAGAAGTGATCTATGGGACCCCATGGCAGGGAAATAGTACAGAGTGTCTATACATGGATTCCATTAGACTCCTGATATGTCTTTTTCCTTACTGATCTGCTGTATATCCTTACTATGTCTGTGTAAGAAATCACAGCAATGAATAAAACTGTATATTAAATCCGTTGTCTTTTTAGTGAATCAGTGAATGTTGGGTGGTCTTGGAACTCCCAAACAACCCCCACATGAGCATTCCTGTTCTGATTTGCTACTAGTTCTTCAACATTGCCTGGGAGACACAGTGTCCATCTTGCAAAACCAGGAAGGCAAAATAAAGTGGCCCAGGTATTCTGTCCATGAGGATTTCAAGTATTGCAAGAAAAACAATTCTGAGTTGCTTAAAGTTTTGTAGTCACTTGCCTTTGGGGGTAAAAAAAAATCAGTTGATTATCACAGGTGTGTAGACTAATTGCATTAAATATCACAAGGACAGGAAGTGATGTGAAAGTGCAATGAATGATTTGTTCAGATGAAGGAAAATATGTAGGAGAGAAGAAAGTAGGAAAGATTTCATTTAAAGAGAGCACTGTGCCGGAAAAGTGAAAATATTATAAAGCCAGCAGCTATTTCTAAATGAGCAAGTTTTCTTAGGACCCAAGCTCCATCTCTGCTTGCCTGCAAAGGAAAGCCTTTTAAGAAGCTGTGTTAATTCTTTGAGGCCTTCGTATGGGGTCCCTATAGGCTGTTTTTGCTCCAAGTTTTATTGGAAGAGATACAACATCTATTGGTGTGCTCAGGCCTCTAAACCCAGTATCCACACCCCATATACCAATGAGAGTAATGCAGCAAACACCCGCAGCCACTCTATCTTCTGGGGAACCACTTTGGATGGAGGAGAAGTCATGCATACAGAACTGAAGTGGTGTATGGAGTGTGGGAGGGTTGGATGGAAACCAGGCTAAGCAGGGCTAACCTGGGCAGTAAAACCTAATAATTCTCTTTTATTTTCTTGGCTGCACTCATTCCTAAAGCTTGAAGAACTGGGTTCAAATCTAGGTGCTGTTCCTCAGTAACTGTACTGTTGGACAAGCCATTCATCCTCTCTGGTCCACAGTCACTTCATTTGTGAAAACAGGGGTAATCAAACCTAGTAAGTAAGGTTGTTGGAAAGATTAAGGATAAAATAGGTAACATGCCTGGCATAGTACTCTGCCCATAAAAAGCTCTCAGCAAATGAGGAAGGCTGTTGTTGCTGTTTCTTGACTGCTGTCATCATTGTTACTCTTACAGTGATGATGCAATTTATGTCAAGGTATCATTCTTGGATGCCTCCAAAGTGTGAGTATAACGTACTTTCTCAGAAGAGGAGCAAGCTAGTGAGCCTTTAGGATTTGCAGCCCAAACCCACCCCCCTGAGCTCATTTAGTTTGATGGTCTAAATTGGGAAAGCCCAGCTCAGGATTCTTCTAGCAGGGGCACCCTCCTCAAATGATGCACCAGATGATACTTGGGTGTGCAAAGTACCATGGAAATCATGAGCATTTGGGATGTTTGCTTTTGTCCAGATCCCAGGATGATTCATGGTTAGTGTTTTGTCTGCTAGGAATGGGGTGGGAAGAAAAGGCCAACCTTGGTAATGACTTGCTCCATCCTTCCCAGGCATATGCTTGGCAATTAGCATGGTTGCATAATTAACAAGTCACACTGCCCCTCCCCACACTTAACGCCGTCCCCCACCCCCACCCCCACCCCCAATCCATGGGCCAAATAAGAAAAGTGATTTTCACACCTGAATACAATTTTGGTTAGGGAACAATGAAGGACAGGTGACAGGCCCAGCTGGAAGGCCTCTTTTTCATTTTCCTGTGGCCACAAATCAGACATCTTGGGCTCACAGCAGGACAGGCTCTGCCGGCAGTAATTGGCACCATCTGTAGCTGTCAGAGCATTTCATCTTTCCAGTCAAGGCATTCATCACTAGCCCAGAACTCAGCCAGCTGACACTGAAAGATTAACTTGCATTGATTTGCTTGGCTAAACTCGCCTGAGCTTCAGTTGGTCCTGAGCATTCCTGTTTAATAGCCATCCCGACCACAAGATGTTTACAAGGTGACTGTCTACTGAAGGTATTTTTTCCACTCCCCATCTTGTACCTAATGTGAGCTTCATAATTATAATTTAGCAAAGGGTGAAGTAAAACAGAGCAACGTGAGCACCGCCTACCATCCCTGCTGAATGCAGGGGCCTGAGAGCTGTATAACTCATTTCCCAC
The DNA here is from genome assembly GCF_023851605.1 of Tamandua tetradactyla. Classification (NCBI taxonomy): domain Eukaryota; kingdom Metazoa; phylum Chordata; class Mammalia; order Pilosa; family Myrmecophagidae; genus Tamandua; species Tamandua tetradactyla. Next base: position 8,598,638 of record NC_135353.1, read on the forward strand.
CTTATCTCTCAGTTCCCTTCACAAAGTTTGGTGGTGGCCAACGAGGAGGCATGAGGGAGTTCAAACACCTCAGGGATAACGCACATGTCATTGGATTGACCTTTCACCCCCCATCCCCCAAACATTTGCTGGCTTCTGCTCTAGGCCATCAGCAGGCATGGGGGTTACAGAGAGGCATGAGTCACAGGCCCTTCTTTGGCAGCTTCCTGTGTAGGAGTGACTGTAAGACACTGTGGCCCATGACGGGGTGGAGGGCTGAATATGGTTCTACACACAGAGGAAGAGGAGGGATAGCGAACTCAGACCAGAAAGGGGGTTCCTGGAGGAAGCGGTCATTGAGTGTTGACAGTTGAGGAGGAGCTAACAAGATGGTGAAAGAGGAGAGGGAAGGGGGCGCTCCTCCGAGGGACAAGTATAAGAAGGCATGACACAGCATGGGGGAGTTGAGGGGTAAATGCTACAAGTGGTAATTCCATGGCTTGGGATGAAGGACTTTTGTGGGGAAATGGGGCTGGGAGCCAAGGGCCAGGCACTAATGTACTGAGTTAGGGAGTATGCATTGTGTCTTCCAGGAGGGTCACTGAACGTGTTTGAAACATGGATCCGCATGTTCGGCTTTGCAGTGGCATGCAGAATCAGGTAGGGAGAAGAGACTGGAGGCAGAGGAACAAGTTGCAAAGATGTCAATGTCATGTTCCAGAGAGTAAGGCTCAGGGGAGAGGTCAGCTTGACAGCTCCAGTTAGGCAGTCTAGAACATCTCACCGGTGTGGGTCTCGTGAGCCTGAATAGAGAGAAGGGCCACTCCCCAATGTGGAAAACAAGGAGCCGGCATGACCCCAAATGTCTGGGAGGCCTGGATTTGTGTTACATAGTCCCCCTTCCCCACTCTTCTCCCACCAAACTTGTGGGGAAATTTCTGCTTCCAACAAGCAAGTCAGCATGTTATGTCCTGAACAAAATCTTGCAGTTCTGTTCCTTAATTTAACACACATGGTCTCACTCCCTTACAAGCCCTCTTTCCTCTGCCTTGCACACCACTCCTCCCAGGTCAAGATCAGCACCCAGCACAGTGTAGGACCTTAACAGATAATTGCAGATTGAACACTATATCAAATAAAACCATGCCTCCTTTGTAGCTTAGCCATTCCCTTCAAGACAGATTAATCTGTTCTTGAAAGTCAGAAAGCAATCATCATCCCACAATCCTATACTGCTTTGCACTGCTGGTTCTAGGTGGATGGAGCCATTCCAACAAGGGCCTGTGAACTCATAGAACTTAGCACCCATGCCAATGACTTGCTTCTCACATGCACATAGAGGAGACTCAATAAACATTTATCTGACTGACACAGACAATACACTGGGTGGGTCAATAATAATACCTACTGCCCTTGCCTTCTGTGAAGAAGACCCGGGTTCGATTCCCATACCATGCAACCAAAATAATAATAATAATAATAATAATAATACCTGCTCCCATTTATCAAGTGAGTCCATGTTCTTGGTAAGCACATGAGAATTTTTATTTCATGTTTCCCTCACAAGTGATTTTCCACGCAGTTTTTTCATTTTGTCCTCTCAACGACATGTTATTATCCCCACTTTTCAGGTGGGGAAACTGAGGCCCAGGGAATGACCTTACCCAATGTGTCACAGCAAAAACATGGCACAGTCAGCTGTGTCCCACTCTAAAGCATGATCAAACTTCCATTTGGCCCAACCAATTTTTTTTTAACCTTGCCCAATTTTGTTCACTCTTATGCTACTTACTGTGAGTAAAAGTATCCCTTGTATGGTGGAATGTTGCTTTGGTTGTGAAATAAAAACAGGTAAAAGATGCCACTGCTGTTTGAGGTGATTCTCCCGTGCAAAGGTTTAAAGCCTATAATGGCAAGAGCCAGCAAAGCATGTTATAAACTCTGGCCCGAAAAGTATCCAGGGATGCAGAGGACAGTGATATAGATGATAAAGAGATAGACAGAGATAGAAAGAGACAGAGACAGAGGGATGGAGAGGGGGAGATGGGAGAGAAATATAAATATGTTTTTCCTCCTGAGAATACTTGAAACCATACATTTGAAAGGGATGATCCCAGATATATTTCAGGAAAAAACACAACTCCTAGGACTTGCCTTGGAAAGCGAAGCGAGTGATAAATTGCAAGTCTCACTTAAATTGCCACCCTGTTACTTGACAATGTAAATAAAATGTTCTTCTGTGAATGAAGATGTAGGAGTCAGAATAGCATGACAAATATCTGTTTATATAGTTATTATCAAAATATTGCTAACAAATATGCTTCCACCATCTTTTGGGGAGTAATTGATGGCAACATTAATGCTTAATTTGGTACATGAGATAGAAAGCACTGAGGGATAATAGCACAACATGGCTTGCTCCTTCTACCACTATTATCGTTGTTATTCACAGTAAACATTTACCCAGCATCAATCATAGATATATGTAAGGAAAAATCAAGAACAAATTGACTAGATTTATAGGCAGAAGGTTAAATATTTATGTGCTTTACAGGTATATGGATAGATGATTGGTTAAAGAAGTAAAGGAAGAGCGATGAAAAGAAAGAAAAGAATGGAAAAGTGAGGCAATGAAAGGCAGGAAGGACAAGGAAAGGCAAGAAAGGGCAAAGAAGGGTAGGGAAAGGTAAGGCAGGCAGGCAGGCAGGAAATGGGTGCTAAATATGTAGTCTCTTTAAAGATTCCCAGGGGCTACATTTCAATAGGGATCCATCTCCCACCCGCCTCCCCCCAAATAAATCTCCTTCATGGCAGACTCAGCAGTTTGGGGGATTACTGTGGTTGGACTGCATTGTGCCCCTGTACCTCACTGGAGAGCACAGGCCCAGATAGGGAGGGAGGAAACATAGGAGCTGAAGAGAACATTAGAGAAACAGAATTAAGAGAACACAAAGCATAGGAGGGAGGAAGCGAAAGGGGAAGAAAAGAGGTAGGGACAACAAATGCCAGCTGCGTAATTCTACATATACCTAACCTAGCAGCACTCCCTGTGGCTGCCTCCCATTCAGTGAACATCGATTATGTGCCAGGAACTCTGCTAGAACCTGTCAGATGCTATGTTTTGTGGTGGTTGGTGGCTGCAGGGGTGGTTGTCATCATCCTTGCGGCTGTTGCCATTTGGAAAGCAACAAACTCAAATGCTAATACAGAAGCAGATTATGACCTCAACTCCAACCCTATTTTTTGACCCTGAGTACTTGAAGAGCAGGTAAGTGGCTAGTTTTTGTTGTCTTTTGTTTTGTTTGCTTTTGTTTTAATTTCCAAAACTGCTCAGTGAGGTAAGGATTAGTATACTGATCTGAGATATGGGGAAAGAGATGCAATTCTGCAGGGAAGTCTCAGAATGACATTCCATTCATTTCTGTCCACTATTGTGACTTGGCGGATCTCAGAGCCAATCCATTATGCCTTGTTTTATTCTTCGTTCAATAAGGGACGGTCAATGAGACATCATTCTCATCGCGCGAGGCCTTTAACTGGTGCTTGTTTCAGTTTCCTTGCTTTATGAGCTCAGAATCCATTTTTTCGGGTCTTTTTTTTTTTGCATGGGCAGGCACCAGGAATTGAACCGAACCTGGGTCTCCAGCATGGCAAACTAGAACTCTGCCGGCTGAGCCACTGTGGCCTGCCCTCAGAATCCATATTTTTTTTACCTACAAGGAAAAGGATTTAAACCAATGTTTTGCATACCCTTAAGCCTAAAGAAACACCTCACCAAGACCAAAGACTCATTATTTCAAGTGCCAAGAGAAAGCTACTTTCCCAGCCTGATCAGACTCTCCACCTTGTTCTTGAAAGACCGGAATGCTTGGGACAGTCTTCAAAACCACACGCACCATCAAAGAGGAGTGAAACAACTGAAACTCACCTATGTGCTCCAAGCTGTCTAACCTCACTGGTCCAGGGAACTGTTCTGGACACACCCTATTCGTCGTTCTGGATAAAAATAAAGAAGCTGACTAGGATACTACCTCTACTTCAAGCCCGTGTTTTTAGCTTGCTCCTTCCATTCTTGACATACCTGACTGCACACACTCTAAGATAATGCATGTGGTCAATCCAAGGACGCTGGAAGTGATTACTTAATGAGGGTAATTAAAAATACGATTGGTGCATCCATTCATTCACTCACCCAACCTTGAGCTCCGATTGTGTGCAAGGCACTCTGCTAAGTGCCGGGGCACAGAGATGAAGAAGACACACTTGTTCTCAAGGGGCTCAGGGTTCCCACACATGCGCTGATGTAAAACATAAACACGTTTATAAACATGTCAATGCCAATTCAGAGGGACAAGAGAAGGCTTGAGGTCATCTGGATTACAGCTTTTAGGTTTGATGACTAATAACAGTACCCTCCGTTTACGTAAGCAAATTGTGCTATTCAAACCGGTTTCACAACCTTGAATTTGCATTCCCTGCAAGATAGGCAGAGAAAGCGTTATCATGCCAAGCATGAAGTTTGAAGTTTAAGCGTTGCTGATGCTAAATACAAGGGTGGGTCTCAAGCTCATGCTTCAGCTTCGGTTCCTCCACCCTCTGCTCTTCCCAGTATATGACAAGGCTTTCCTGAATTTCCTAAGTATTCCTGTAGCGGTAACAACAAGCCTAGATCCATTTTATAGGGTGGGAGGAGAACTGAGAACACAACAGTGGAGGAGAATCCATGATTATATTCTCTTTAAAAGCATGAGGGAACAGAAGGACATGATTTCTCTCACAGCAAATTCAGTTCCCTTTTGCATGTCCATTGGTCTTATTGATTCTGACAAAGAGCCTTGCTGAAATAATACTCTTTATAAAAGATTGGAAAACAGTGAACATTTCTACATTGATGCTACAAAAGGCATGTGCAGCCAGAGATGGTGTTACTGGAAAATTATAAATTGGGTTATGTGTTAAAAGAACTATGGTGGTATGGAATCCCATAGCCAACGAAGAGGATAGGTTATCATCTAATTGGGGAACTTGGAAAGAGTATCCAGAGAAATTTCTCTGCCCCTCTTTCCTTCTCTTTTTCTTCATCATAGCCAGTACCAGCACCACTGCCAGGCAGGGGAAGGTAAAAAATGTGGGCTCTTCATGAGGCTCCATCACCTCTCTGAACACCTTCTGTTCCCATTGCCCCTTCTGCACCATTTCCAACCATGCTGCCTCCTTCCAATCCATCCTCTGTCTACACACTCATCTCCATCAGGTTTTGGCTCAAAAGTTACCCTCTCAGTGCCACCTTCCTTAAAATTGGCCCACTAGATTTTTTTGATTCATATAAGCTAAAGTCCACAATTTGAAAGTGTACAATTCAGTGGCATTTTGTACATTGACGATGGTGTGCGATCAGCAACCCAATGTAGTTCAAAAATATTTTCATTAACCCCAAAAGAAACCTTGAACCCATTAAGCAGTTACTTTTCGTTGTTCTTTCCTCCTAATAACCACCAATCAACCTTCTCTCTCTCTAGACTTATCTATTCTGGACATTTCATATACATGGAACCAGAGAATTTTTGTCATTTTATGCCTGGCTTCTTCTACTTCAATTAATGTTTTCCAGGTTTATTCATGCTGTAGCATGTATCAGAACTTTATTCTTTTTCATGGCTGAATATTATTCCATCACATGGATAAACCACATTTTGTTTACTCATCCACTTACTAATGAACACTTGAGTTGCATCCGTCTTTTGACTATTACGAAAAATGCATCCGTCTTTTGACTATTACGAAAAATGCTGCTATGATCACTCAGGTACAAGTTTTTCCAAGGATGCACACCTTCAGTTTTCTTGGGTCTATACTATAGTAGTGGAATTGCTGGAAGATATGGTTACTCTATGATAAACTGAGCAATGTTCAAACTGCTTTCCTCTATTTCTTTCTTTTATTTTTTCCTAGCACTTAGCATATTCTAACATCAAAGATACTTTCCTTATTTTATGACTATTGTTTTATTATCTGTCTCCTTCCTCTAAAATATGAGATCCATGAGGGCAAGAATTTTCTCTGCCATGTTCCCTGATGGATCTCCAGTGTCAAAAACAGTGCCTGCCATACAGGGGGGGTCCAAGGAATATTTGCAAATGAAAGAAGGAAGAGGAAGATCCTTAGAGGCATATGTGGGGAGGGAAGACCAGTAATGAGTGACTGTGTCTACATAAGGGTGTCTTTAGGCACACAATCCCAACACCAAAAGGAGTTGTTGTAGAATCACTAACAGTAACGTTGAACAGGAAATGGGCCGTCGCCCTGCACTCCATGGAAAAATATACGCAGGATAAAGAGCAGAAAATGTAAAGAGAAAAAAAAAGTCAATTATATCACCATTTGAAGTCAGGTTTCAGAAGTTAAGGAAATAAGAGAAGCTTATCTTAAGTCTGTCTGGGACTCTTCTGCAAGGAGAAATTCGTTTAAAATTAAGTTGTGGGGTTAGAAGTTCCCTTTTTTGATACTTCCCCAGAGACACAAGGAGAAGTATAGACATGTATTCATTGTGGCGTTATTTTTAACAGCCAAAAAATTGGAAACAACCAAGGTGTCCATCAATACAGTAATAACTCTAAAAACAGTGGTGTTAGAATGGCATAGAATTCAGTGCAGCTGTTCAAAGAACTGAGTTAGCACTAACACGGATGGATTACCATGATGTATAGCCTAGTGAAGACAACCAGCTATTCAAACAAAACCTAAATATAAGATTATTTATGTAAAAATACACCTATGCAAAATTATATCATAGTTTGTGTCCAATTTTGTTACAGACACACAGAAAGGGCTGGAAGGCCCTGCCTTTTTTACTTAGGGAAGCAGAGGGACCCGGGATTTCAGGCAGAAATTAAATGATGCCTGAGGCTTACCTGCAATGTGTGTATTTTAAGAATAAGATAGTCCTATTTTTTTATGCAATAAAATAATTTTAAAATATATGGAGTCATCATTTCTTACGGGAAATGAGAGAGGAATATTGCATATACCTTTCCAATCCCTAGAAAACCCGATTACAGAATAGTAGTGACTGCACTCTGACTTCATTTCATCCCAGGCATCTCCATTTTCCTTGGCTAGTAGAACCCTCAGATTTGGAAAGGGTTGTGTCAGAAAAGAATACACATCTGGCACAGAGATATCTGGCTTAGAGTCCTATTATGGCTGAAGCATTAAAAATAAGCAGCATGGAAATGAGAAACAATACGGCTGAGGCCACTTTATTCTTATCTTCCTTTATGTCAGCTTTTGTTTGCCTTTTCCCTGAGCCCTGGTTATTCCAGCTGTATAATGGGAATAGTGAGACTCTTAACTGCAAGTCATTGCTGGCAATGAGATTAGATTAGGAATGTGAGTTAGCACCAGGAAAAAGCTGGTGCATGCACACCACACACACACACACACACACACACACACACGCACATGCACATTAGTGCATGCACATATAGGTGCTGACGTTGGACTTTCTTGGTCGATTACTCACTGAACTCATTCCCCTTTGCTAGCAAGCATAAACCAAAACCAGATCCAGTTACGTGAAAGGTGCCAGAAGAGCATGCTTACTGAAATCCAATTTTATAAATTGCTTGATAAACAACTCAGATCACTTACTAATCTGCAAGCATAACATGTCCTTTCCCATCTCAGAGCTTCCATCCCTGTTGTTTTCCCAGCCTGGAAAGCCCTCTTCCCACTTCTCTACCACTTGTGGTCCTGAATGCCAACACCACCGTAAAGGCATTCTCAGTTCCCCTCACTGAAACCATCAATTTTTCCTTTGCTCTCTCATGCTGCTCTTTCCTAAATTCTCTTTGATCTTCTGATTTCTGTCTCTGTCAGAGATTTTGGACTTCTCGAGGGCTGGAACTATGACATACTTGCCTCACACCCCAGCCCACGGTGGGTGCTCAGGAATTGTTTGTTCTTGCATTTCTCCATTTTTCATCAAACATATATTAAGCACCTACTGTGTGTTAAGCACTTTTCCAGATATCTGGGATATAAGGATGAACAAGACAGTTAAGGTTCCTGTTTCCCTTGAGCTGACATTTGAATAAAGAGAAAGAGATTACAAACAGATCATTGAATTGAAATTTAGGTTCTTGGTAACTCTCTTGTATATCAGGCATGGAACATGCTGATTCAGTTTGAAGATGCCGTACGACTTCACCAGCGCAGTGTTGCACAGAGCAGGCACACAGCAGAACTGAACTAGCATGATTTTAAAATCAGACTCCATTATGTCAAGCAACCAAAGTAAACATGATGGCCACACCTCAATTTCACCTTGAGTTTCTGAGGCTTTTATCTTAAAAAGAAGAATTATAAAATAACCCACAAAGTAGAAGTCCAAATCATCGTCTGAGGTGGAAGCAAAGTCTAAGGGATCATATTCTAAATAATCAGGGACTCAATATACAAAAAGAAAAAAAAATCCAGAATCTTATTTTAAAATATTAGTGGTTCATCTACTTTATTTTCCCAGTGTCCACAGCAATCAACTAAAAGTTTACATATTTCTTCTATGCAGATACAGCATGTCAACAACTGCAGTTAAATGCATCATAGAAATGGAATACTCTTGCAAAAGGTTTCATTAAGTCTAACATGATTTACAAGACTTAAGATGCATTGCTGGGAGATTTTTATACCACTGCAGCAAGTACTCCAGGGATGTCTTGACCTCTTCGAAATTGTTTTAGCTGCACTATTACTTGGGTCCCAATTGATGGCAGCATATATCAATTACATTGTAGTTGTTTAAAACTTGCTTCTATGCATCTGGTCAACCAAATGTTCACTCCTTTGCATTTTCATACCCTGAAAGAGCTTCTATAACAGAACTTCCTGAACAGACTAAGATGAACTCATCTTTCTAAATAGGGCCCTTACGGACATGCTACTAGGTATATGCCCCCTTCAAATTGCAAATGTTTCCTTCCTGCGTTTCTGAGGAAGCTATTTATTTAGTCCTCTGCTTGAGTTCTTCTCAGCCTCTGCTGCTTGAGAATTGACTACTTGCATTGACTTTTGGACTCACAGTCAATAACTGGGCAGCATTTTCAAGTTTACTTCCACCAATGGATAAAATGGATGGTTTAGATGCCTATAATTAGGCTGACTGCAAGTGCTTGGGGAACATAATTTATTGTCTAAAGATTTTGCAAGTTGGTGGATTAGGAAGCGCTGGCAAATTCTCCACACCTTCACTGCCAGGCTAGGGTCTTAGACACAGGCTTTAAAAATCATATTACCGGGGACTTCTGGGAAATGGCAGAATAGGATAGGCTGAGTTTAACCCTGCTACATAGAACAGCAGGAGAAATGACAGAAAAACTACCAAGACAGTGAATCCAGTGTGCAAATGATCTGAGAGGGTCTTCTACATTACAGGGAGGTCCTTGTTGAAAAGCTGAGGAATTAAGATGTGGAGAAGCGGAGACCACCCAGCCAGAGCAAAGAGCCTAACATGTCCCTTTCCAAATGGAGATCTGGAGCAGTCAGGAGCACATGGTCAGGGAGTCAGGTACTAGGAAGTAAGCCAAGTCAGGTTCCTTGAACATGCCACACTTACATGTGCTGGGGCTCCATGACTTGTGCCCCCCTGTGACTTCTGACACCCACAACCCCAACCCCACCAAACCATGCACCCATGCCACACTTCCAGTACCCCAAAAACCCACGCAACCTTGCCTTGCACCCCACACACCCATGTCCTGCCCCTTGTACCCATAAACCCACGTCCTACCTGCGCCATACCTACATACTTGCACCCAGCACTCTCAACCCCGGCACACCACTCCCTTGCTCCCCACACACACATGCCTCAGATCCACCCACCCCTGCCTCATGCATGCATACACCTGTGCCCGAGACACACACCCCTACCCTGCAAATAAGCAAAAACATGCCCCGCACACCCCACCAAATGCCCTTCTGCGCTGCATACTCACACATTCTCACCCTGGCCTCCCATGTTAATACTCTGTGCACCAGCACAGATGCGCCACCCACCCTGCTCCTTCACAAATACACCCCACCCACATACACACCCTGTGCCCCCCGCACATGCACACTCCCACTCCCCAACCCACACCATGCTGCCCCACCCCCATTCAATCTGAGACTCTGCTCCACCATGACCACTGCAACCCAGCCACCTGCACAAGCACATAAGCATTTGCACACAATGCTTGTACATCCATGTTCTAAGCCCCTGCCCTGTGCAACAATGCACCTGCCCTCAGGACGTGTCCCTGTGCCCAGATCTCCATGCCCCATACCCCGTGCCCTAACCCCCATGACCCCACACTGCACACTTGAACTCGCACCCTGCCCACACACCCAGGGCCATGCATCCACACCATGCCCTCTGGCTCCCCATGCCCTGCCCTCTTCTGCTAAACCATTCCCTGTGCCCCACACACTCACACAGCCCTCCCGATCTACTTCTTGCCGCACCCTGCCTGTGTCCTCCATGTCTTGCCTTGTCCCCATGCTTCGAGGCCTGCCTGAGTTGCACCCTACTCTCATTGCCCCTGCACTTCCACCTCACAATTTCACACCCCACATCCCACATTCCCAGCCACCAGCATAGTACGTCTGCCCCATACCTAGCCCTGCTCCACGCTCCACACTCCACCACTGCGCCTCATCCCACACCCACATTCTGCCACAAACCCACCCCACAAATACAAAACCTATACTACTGAGGGAAATCAACTTCCAAAGTAATCCTATCAACATAATTATATGCCTCCAAGGCAATAGAAAATCACAAAGCATATGAGAATGCAGACATATACAGCCCAACCTCATGACCAAATTAAAACACCGGAGGAAACAAAGATTTGAAACAACTAATCAAAGCTGCTCAGACAATTCTACTAAATAAATTCAATGGGTTGACTATTGAAAAAAAGGAGTTCAAGAAGACACTAGAAGAGCATAAAGGCCGTGGTATGATATATTTAAGATCCTGAAAGAGAAAGACTTCCAGCTGAGAATTCTTTATCCAGCTAAGTTGTCCTTTAACAGTGATTAAAATTTTCACAAACAGACAAAGACTGAGAGAATCTGTCAACAAAAGACCAGCCCTACAATAAACACTAAAAGGAGTTCTGACAACTGAAAAAAAAAGACAGGAGTAGGAGGTCTGGAAGAAGGCACAAAATTGAAGAGTACCACTAAGGGTAACTTAAAGGATAAAAAGAGAAAGAAGGAAAAGAATATCTAGATCTGAACAAAAAAATCCAAAGGATAAGATGGTAGATTCAAGAGGTGCCTTTACAGCAATAACTTCGAATGTTAATGGACTAAACTCATGAATTAAAAGATAGAGATTGGCAGAATGGATTAAGAAATATAATCCAGCTATATACTGCTTATAAGTGACTCATCTTAGACCCAAAGAGACAAATAGATTGAAAGTGAAAGGATGTAAAAAGATGTTCCATGCAAGCTGTAATCAAAAGAAAGCAGGAGCAGCTATACTAATTCTAAACAAAAGAGATTTTAAATGTAAAGAAGTCATAAGAGACAAAGAAGGATACTACATGTTAATAAAAGGGACAATTCACCAAATAGAAATAACAATCATAAATGCTTATGCTCTCAGTCAAGGAGCTCCAAAACACATGAGGCAAAAATTAGCAGATCTGAAGGACACAATAAGCATTTCAACAACAATAGCAGAAGACATCAATACACCACTTTCCTCTATAGATAGAACACCTAGAGAGAGGATCAACAAGGAAATAGAGAACTTAAACAATTTGATAAATGAATTAGATCTAACAGACATATATAGCTCTTCAACCCCAAAACACCAGGATATACTTTCTTCTTTAGTGCCCATGGAATATTTTCCAGGATAAATAATGTGCTTGGGCACAAAACAGGTCTTTATTAATTTAAAAACATGAACATTACTCAAAGTAATTTCTCTGATCACAAGGGAATGAAGCGGGAAATCAACAACTGCCAAGGAACCAGAACCTTTACAAAAATATGAGAATTAAATAATGCACTCAAATAACCAGTGGGTCAGAGAAGAAATTGCTAGAGAAATCAGTAACTATCTGGAGATGAAATAAAATGAGAATATGACATATCAGAACTTATGGTTTGCAGCAAAGGCTGTGCTGAGAAGGAAATTTATTGCCCTAAATAACTATATTAAAAAAGAGAAAGAGCAAAAGTCGAGGACTTAACTGGTCACCTGAAGGAACTAGAGAAAGGATAGCAAACTAGCCCCAAAGTAAAGTGAAGAAGAGAAATAAAGATTAAAGCAGAGTTAAATGAATAAGAGAACAAAATAATAATTGAAAGAATCAATAAAACCAAAAGTTGGTTGTTTAAGGAAAAACAAGAAAATCAATGGACCCCTAGTTAGACTGACAAAGGAAAAAAAGAAAGGATGCAATTAAACACAATCGGAAATGAAAGGGGTCATAACCACAGCTCCTGAAGACATAAAAAACCTTATAAGAGGACACTATGAACAGCAATATGCCAATAAGCTAGACAACACAGACGAAATGAACAAATTCCTGGAGACACACAAAGAAGCTACACTGACTCAGGAAGAAATAGAAGACCTCAACAAACCAATCACAGGTAAAAAGATTCAATCAGTCATCAAAAATCTTCCTACAAAGGAAATCCCAGAGCCAGATGGCTTCACAGGGGAATTTTATCAAACATTCCAAAAAGAGCTAACACCAATCCTGCTCAAACCTTTCCAAAAAATTGAAGAAAAAGGAACACTACCTATCTCATTTTATGAGGCTAACATCACTCAAATAACAAAACCGGGTAAAGACCCTTTAAGAAAGGAAAACTACAAGCCAATCTCCCTGGTGAATATAGATGCAAAAGTTCGCAGGATATACTAGTAAATCTAATCCAATGGCATACTAAAAGAATTAGACACCACAAGCAAGTGGGGTTTATACCAGGAATGCAAGGGTGGTTCAATGCAAGAAAATCAATCAATGTAATACAGCCCATCCACAACTTGAAAGAGAAAAATCGCATGATCCTTTTGATTGATGCTGAAAAGTCATTCAACACATTTCAACATCCTTTTCTGGAAAAAAAAAAACACTTTGAAAGGTAGGAACCAAAGGTAACTTCCACAATATGAGAAAGTGCAAATATGAAAACTCCATAGCCCGCTTTGTACTCAATGAGGAGAGACTGAAAGCCTTGCCCCTAAGATCAGGAGTAAGACAAGTATGCCCTCTGTTATCACTATTATTAAACATTTACTAGAAGATCTAGATAAAGCAATCAAGCAGGAAAAAGAAATAAAAGGCATCCAAATTGGAAAGGAAGAAGTAAAACTTTCAATATTTGCAGATGACATGAGACTATCCTTGGAAAATCCTGAGAAATGTATGACAAAGCTTCCTGAGCTAATAAATAAATTCAGGGAAGTGGTGGGATATAAGATTAATGTGCAAAAATCAGTAATGTTTCTATATACAACCAATGACCTAACTGAGGAGAAAATTAAGGAAAAAATTTCATTCACAATGGAAACTAAAATAATCACATATTTAGGAATAAACTTAACTATGGATGTAAAGGACCTGTACACTGAAAATGACATAACATTGCTAAAAGAAATCAAAGGAGATCTAAATAAGAAATGTCCTGCTCATGGATAGGAAGGTTAAATGTAGTTAAGAGGTCAGTTATACCCAAATTGATCTACAGATTCAATGCACTACCAATCAAAATTCATACAACCTACTTTGAAGACTTGGAAAAGCTAGTTATCAAATTCATTTAGAAGGGAAAGAGACCCCAAATAGCTAAAAGCATCCTTAAAAAGAAGAACGAAGTGGGAGGATTTATAGTTCCTGCTTTTTTAAAAGCTTATTATAAAGTCACAGTAATCAAAACAGCATAGTACTGGCACAAAGATAGATGTATTGACCAACGGAATCAAATCAAGAGTGTGGAAATAAACCACCAAATCTATGGTCAACTAATCTTCAACAAGGCCCCCAAATCCACTAAAGTGGGACAAAATAATGTTTTAAATAAATGGGCATGGGAGAACAGGTTATCAACAGCCAAGAGAACGAAAGAAGACCCTTATCTTACCTTCTATACAAAAATTAACTCAAAATGGATCAAGAATGTAAATATAAGAAGGAGTATCACAAAACTCTTAGAAGAAAATATAAGGAAACATCTTCAAGAGGTAGTAATGGGAAATACCTTCCTAAACTTTACACTCAACATACAAGCAATGAAAGAAAAAAATAGATCAATGGAAATGCCTCAAAATCAAATGCTTTTGTGCCTCAAAAGACTTTGGCAAAGGTGAAGAGGCATCCAATTCAATGGGAGAAAATATTTGGAAATCACACATCGGACAAAGGTTTGATATCCTATATACATAAAGATATCATACAACTCAAGAATAAAAGAACAGCCCTATTGTAAAATGGGCTAAAGATATGAACAGACATTTTTTTTCAAAGCATAAATAGAGATCGCTAAAAAGCACATGGAGAGATGTTCATTTTCATTGGTTATCAAAACTATATTGCAGATCAAAACTATAACAAAATGCCACCACACCCCTATAAGAATGGTTGCTATTAAACAAACAGGAAACTACAAATATTGGAGAGGATGTGGAGAAATTGGGACATTTATGCACTGCTTTTCAGAATTTATAATGGTACAGCTTCTATGGAAGACAATTTGGTGGTTCCTTAGAAAACTGAACATTGAGTTGGCAATACCATTATTCGGCATATACTCAGAAGAGCTGAATGCGGTGACACAAACAGGCCTTTGCACACCAATGTTCATAGTAGTACTTTTCACAATTGCCAAATATGGAAACAATCCAAATGTCCATCAACAGACAAGTGGATAAACAAAATGTTCTTTTCATATATGATGGAATATTATGCAGCAGTAAGACGAAATGATGTCTTGAAACATATGACAGGCTGGATGACCCTTCAGGACATAATGCTGACTGAAATAAGCCAGAGACAAAAGGATAAATACTGTATCATTTTGTTTTTATGACCTTGGTAAAGGTAAACTCAGAGGCTTATGACACAGAATGTACGGAACCTTGAGATACACGGAAACTAGAGATGGGTGAATGGTTAGCTAATGAGGTTGAACTTAAATATAAAGGAATTGATAGAAATAAAGGCAGTTCAATAGTGTGTTTATAAATAATATTGCCATAATGAAGGTGAACATGATACAAATGGGTTCTATAGAGCCATGCATCTGACCAATTATCACTAAAAATATGTTAGTTCTCAGTTGAACCACTTCAAAGGTATTAATCGTATACAAAGATTTTATAATATTGGGGTACAGGGGAAACCCACTATTACATGCTATGAGTTCTGTTTAACAGTAAAGCATCAACAGTATCACAGCAATACCAGGGATAAATAATGGGGAGAGGGGCAAGAGTTAAGGGAAGGTTTAGATTTTTTATTTGGTGAGGGTGTGTTTATCTGTTATTTTTCTCTTGGGAGCAATGAAAATTGTCTAAAATTGAGTGTTGATGATTATACCACTAAGTGAGGATAATGTGAGACATGGACTACTGACTTTGGACATTATACATCATTCCCAATAGATGGAGGTGGCTGAAGTACACACTGACTGAGGAGTAGAACGGCGAACTGTGGTGTATACATATGATCGAATATCATGTTACTACAGAAGGCAACACAGTCGTGAGGCATGTGATGAAGTGAATGAACCCATGGGACATTATGTGATGCAAAATAATCGAGAAACAAAAGAGGAAATATAGTATGGTCTCATTTAAAAAATACTTATAAGAAATTTGGGCCTGGATTATAAGCTCTAATAGCAGCCACTTCAAGGAATTTACTTGGAGCTGTTTTGTTATTTCTAGATTTTGAGAGGCTGTGATATATATGTATATATATATATATAAACCTGGTATTTCCCTGGAAATCTTGGTACCTATGTGCCACCTGAAGCTCAGAGTAGGAATTCTGCCATTCTGAAAGTCAGCATTGCCACACACAACAACTGTTAAAGAAACTGAAAAAGAGATCAGGCTTCAATTAGAGATAAGAACAAAACCAATCAGGTCAGGACTAAGGTAAGTCAGAACACAGGGGTAAGGAGGACATTGTATTTTAGAACCTCACTTTCTCTGTGAGACCAAAGGAAAAGAAGTTTACTTTGTTTAAAACCTAAATTTTCTGTGACACATAATCTAACTCCAGCAAGTCTAGATACATCATTTAAACAACCCAAACATAGGGAACCCTGAATGGGAATGAGAGCTTGTAATTCTAAGTATAGCTTAATATAATGTCTGGGTACATCCCAGCATATGTTGCATAGATAATTTAAAAGTATTGGCAAAGTCCCTTGAAGGACAGGAGAAAAAAATATGGAACTACTAAACCTTACCATCGGGGACACTCCTGATCTGTCTCAAATATTAGGGACTTCCAATTCAATAGGCCAAGCTTTTAATCTTGAGGCTCGCTCTTCTGAAGCTTATTTATGCAGCAAAGAAACTAAGCTTATGTACAGTTATGCTGAAGAGTTACTTCCAGAAAACCTCTTTTGTTGCTCAGATGTGGCCTATCTCTCTCTAAGCCCGCTTGTGAAAATAAAATCATTACGCTCCTCCCTACATGGGACATGACATCCAGGGGTGAAAGCTTTCCTGGCAGCATGGGAGAGACTCCCAGGGATGAGCCTGACCCTGGCACCATGGAATCTACAATGCCTACCTGACCAAAAGTGGGGTAAGAAATGTAATAAAATAAGGTATCAATGACTGAGACAGTTAAAATACAGTCAAGAGGCTACTCTTAACACATGCTTCAGCTAGATGTTGCTATTTATCTCAGTTTGCCAAACCCGAACCAAACACATTCCAGCCAATCCTAAAGATCACCTAGGGCATTATATAAGATTCTACAAAGGTTCCATGCACTAGGGTAACTTTACAGAAGCCTACAACCTCCAGATGGGTCCCTGGACCAGATAAGTCCTGAAACCTAGAGGGCCCAGCCTCTCCAGAATATCAGCTAGTTCCATCTCCCTACCCCATATTAGTGACAGACCCTTCCAACATGAAAAAGTTAGAATGGGCATAGCCAAAATTCCTCTAAAGAGTGGGAGAAAGATCAAAGGAGAAGATGGAATTATAACAGAGTGGTTAGGATTTTAAAAAATGAGTATGACTCCTGAATCATTATACTGATCTTTCTTTTAGTCTCCAGTGTCTTGGAACAGCCAGAAGGAAAACCTAAAGTTGTGAACTTAATCCATACCAAACTCTGAAATCTGATCTATAATTAATCGTTGTGGTGTGCTTTGAAATTTATTACTTTTTTGTGTATATATATATATATATATATATATATATATATATATATATACACACACATATATATAAATTTTCACTATAAAACACAAAAAGTTTTAAAAATAAAACCATATTACCAAACTGTACAATGTCATCTCAAGGTGAAATGCCTAAATTTGATGTAGTGCTGCATCCACCAAAATGCCTCACAATGCTACCTAGCTCATGCTGCTCAAGATCCACCAGTGGATGCAGATCTCACTTAGAGTAAAATCCAAGTAACTTACACATGGCCAGCAAGAAGCTCCATGTCCCACTGTCTACTGACTCCAAACCCAGTCCTCAGCTCCCCACCTCATCTTCTGCCATCTGTCACTTGCTCAGCTCCCGCCTCACTGGCCTGCTTCAGGCTTCTCAGGCAACACCCTTTGCACTTGCTATTTCCTTTGTATCCTGAACGCTCTTCCACACTGAGTCCTGAAGTTTGCTTCTTCTTTCTTTCAAATCTTTGCTCAAATGCCATCTTCTCAGTAGGATCCTTCACACCCTCTCTTGTAAACTGAACACCCTTCCTGCTTTATGGTTTTCCTTAGCACATGTCACCATCCAACACATTCTATACTTTATATACTTATTTTCATTTTCTGTCTTTCACCTCCACTCCCCAACAGAATGTAAGGTTCATGACAGCAGACTTGTCTTATTTTATTCACTATCGGATCTCCAGTGTCTATAAAAATGACTGCTATGTAGTAAAGAATGGTGAATGAGTGAACGAATGATTGAGTACGAATGCATAGTGGTCCCTCCCTTCAAATGAGACGTTTCATTATATTTTGAAATACACTTATCAAAACCTCTAACATTTATTTTTCTTACTTGAGGGAGAGATGTTGCCCATTCCATTTTGACCATTGCACATCATTTAGGGAAGGATTCCAAAGAGACTCTCTAAACAGAGAAGAGTGCACTAGGTGATCTTTAAAGTTTTGCATTATCCTCAGCCCTCCGCTTCACTGTCCCAAGGAGAGTAAATGTTGGATCTTTTATAAAATAGAGTATTCTACTTAAAATTTTTCAAATGTTAAAAAAAAACTTTTCAAATATAATGTAATTTAATGCCTTGAAAATCAGCATTTTTTGTTTTTCTTAGTGAAATAAATCATTAAATACAATCGGTTTGGTGCAAAGCAACACTCCCAAGTCACATATATATATCTCTGTTCTTCATGAGAAACACAGATTCTAATCTTCCAAATCCTATGATTACTTCTTCCATCTGCTTTGAACAAATACTGGGAAGCAATTCCTGTGATGCACCCTCAGTCCATTCTTCTAGGTGAGGGTGGAGGCAGATGTGACTGATGGCATGGAACTATTACTTTGATTCATGTCTGTAGATTGCATTGTATCTGGTGTACAAGAAGGAGGTGTTTCTTCCTAATGTACAGACTATATATATATAGTTAAGCAACAGAAAAATCCAAGGGTGTCAAATGGAGGCAGGGGGTGGGAGAATGAGGGGAGAAGAACAGGTACAATAATCAAATGGCAGAGGACTCTGGATTTAGTACCACAAGAGACATTCAGATGGCAATATGAAAAGCAGTTCTTTATCCAGAGACGTGAAAATGACAGAAAATGGACCTAGCACATGCTACCCTTTAAGTGGTAATAGTGCCTCAATACAATTGATGAAGTGCTTCCATTTAAAGTATTAATTGCAATAATGGCTTGAGCTCAATAAAAGGGATATATTAGATAAAAAGGGAAACTGAACAATATTGTCTTCATTTGAATAAAATCTTTCAGGTTCCCCACTAAACTTTCTAAGGGGAAAAGGGACGATGCCTCAATCTTAACCAAGTTTTTATGGTTTTACAGCAGCCATGGTTATGCATGAATTTCAGAATAAATTTACTTGAAAATTCATTATATGAAACATTTATCCCATGAATAAATTAGAGACTCTGAAACACACTGCAATAAAACTTTTGCTGCTAGAAGAATTTTTATGGGTGAAATAATGTGAAAATTAGTAACATCAAATATGATTCCCCTTAACCCAGACTAGTCCCACACACAATTATTTTGACATGGTCTGTCATACATAATAATGTCGATTTTCAAATAATGCTACAGAAAAGACTTGTAACAATTCTTATCAGAATGCAGAAATACATGATAGAAATATATGTAGAAATACATTGGGTAGGGAAAATGGCAGTTTATCCATTTTGCAAAATGATTTTTTTCCCAGATGCGAATGGGTTCGAGGGCTGTGTTCTCGCTTACACATTTTTGTTTAACGTGCTATATTCAAGAAATGGAAAAAGTATTCTACGTAAATCAAACTTCACCACTTGTTTACTCAGTTGTTCTTGATTTTGCTGTCTAAACGGCAAATTAAGCATCTCCCTGATTATATATATAATTGGCATATTTAAACATATGTTAATGCTACTAATTTTCTCAGCTGGAATTTCTCATGGAAAAAGTGGTTTCTAAATAATTAAATTACATATAACAATGGCAATGGGTATGAAGGAAACTAAAATCAGCCCAGCCATTATTTTCAAAAGAGATAGTAATTGTAGGTGAATTGACCTGAAACCAGTGCCTCATCCCATCTTATGGAACTGGTAAGATTACTCAGATGCAGAAATGTGAAATTTGCCTCCAAGAGAGACAGTGTATACCTAGAAAAGATAGAACAATGGATTCAATGAGTTCAGTAGAAAAATAAAGTGTAAAATAAAACCACTGTGCAAATGATCTATATTAAGATAATGTACTATCCCAACACAATGTCCCGAAAATCAGCATGCATTTTACTTGTCAAAATGCTGTATTATTTAGGGAACCCTAAGAATGTAAATGTTGCTATTTTTCTGAGCAATAAGATGGAGCAAAACGCTAGAAAAATTATAAATGTTGCTCTCAGATCTTTATTGCCTATATGATGGATGGAAACTGCTATCTAGGGAGGCAGAGAAGAAGGGCATAGGGAGTCATCTATTTTGAAAGAGATTCACTTTATCACTGCATATGTTTGAAGAGCCTTATTTATCTTCAGTTCTGTTGTGCCATTTCTTAATCCAAGTCAATGGTGCAATAAGAATAACTTGATCAAGCTCATCAACCAGTTGAACATTTAATTTCTAATCGGTAATCTTCTCCCTAGAAATTGTTACTGGCCTTAGGGAATGTACATAACTGAGTCTCCATTTCCAAATCTGCTCAGTGGGGGATTCCTCTAGTTGAAATAGCTTCTGACTCTTCTATGATCTCTTCTGAGAGCCATAAATTGTTTTTAAGATATAGTATTTATAGATCATAAACCTATTCCATTGGATATCTTAGAAGGGCCCTCTAAGGATCATTTGTCTTGAAACCCCACCACGAGCAGTTCAAGTATTCCCATTTTACAGATCAGATAACAGTTTTATTTTCCTTGTTACTAAAATACACTACAAGAGCCTGGCTTAAACAATAAGGATGTGTTCATTCACGATTTTGAGGCTAGGAGAAGTCTAAAATCATGGCATCAGCAACCTGATGTTTTCTTCTAGCACACTGCAGCATTCTGGGGCTGGCTGCCATCAATCCTTGGTCCTTGGCTTTTCTCTCACATGGCAATGCACATGAGACTGCATCTTCTCCTTTCTCCTCCAGATCCCACTGTTAATTTATAGCTTCTGGCTGCTTCCTGTGGTTTCATTTTCTGTATCCAATTTCCTTTTGACTTTAAGGACTTCAGCCTTATTTAAGGACCACCTTCATTTATTTGGGCACCCCTTAACTCGTAACATCTTCAAAGGTCTTACTGACAAATGGATTCACCCCCACATGAATAAGGTTTGGGACCTAAATATGCCTTTGGTGGGAGACACAATTCAATCTCCAACAGCCGAAGCAAGGTAGGTAATGATGCCTTCCTGAGGTCAGAGAACATGTAAAGTGTAGAATGGTATCAGAATCCAGTTCTCCTGGCCACTAGTGTAGTATCCTTTCTACAATGCCACATCACCTATGATTGTGTGTGTGTGTGTGTGTATCTCATGGTTAGTTCCAACAGCAAAGTCATCATAAGAAGTCATTCCTCCTACTACATACTTTATACTCCAGCTAATATTTATTGAGTCATTACAAATTGCCACACAGTATTCAAATGACTCTGAACGGATTATATAATTTTATCTTTGTGTTAATTCTATGAAACAGGTGCAATTAATATTTTTCCACAGGTGGTACATATTATACTATGCTTTCCCTTGGTGGGTGCCCACATTAAAGGCACTAATTCATACATTCAATGAACAGGCATTTATTGAATGCCTGTTATTTACTGAATGCCAGCCACTGTCCTAGATGCCAAGGATGTAAGAAAGACATGTTTTGAATAGCCATTGTTCTCATTCTACTCCTCTGCTTTCCCAATCAAATAAAAACTGGTCAGGGAGGCAGTTAAATGACTCTACCACATTTGGTCAAAGTAGTCAAATCAATTCAAAATATAAGTAGACTTAATTTTAGACTAAAATTTGGCAGTTAAGTCATGAAAAATTTTGTGGCATCAGATTACACCATATCTCTAGTCTTCTCTTTCACACCAAAGTAACTTTAATATTTTCATTTAGATCAGAAAAAAGACAGAGTCAACCTTGCGGAGATTTTTGTTGTTGTTGCTTTTGATATTCTAACTGAATTCTACTGATCAAAGTAAATGAGAAGAAAGTTATTACTTGCAAAACTCACTTTTCAGTTAGACCATACTGTTGCATGCTGAGTGGTTGTCTCTAATGGAGTGGTATGTATGGGGAAGCTAAAATCTTCAATTTAACTCCTTCTTATTCCATGGCATAATTTTATAGGATATTCAAAATATCTCTATGTAGTGGTTAAAATACATTGACCAAGTTACAGTACTTAAAATTTACAAATGAGTTCATCTATAACACCCTGAAGATTTTTGTAAAGATCTTATTACAAGAATATTTTGGAATAATGAGTGGACATGCATTTTTTCAAAAAGAACCTTGTAATATTAGAGTGATAACAATGATAAGACAAAATCGGCAGTTACAAGTTAAAGGCCTTAAAAGACTGAAACAATGTAGACTATTTCAAACAACGTGGTTTACCCTTTCTATGTAATGTGTCTGTTTATTATATATTTTTATTCATTTGAAATATCATCTCCTGACAATACCACCGTTAATATTTTTATGAGCATCTTTTCTGCTTCTCTTTAATATTTAGCTGTTCTTGGAATAAATGGCAGGCATTGTAAAGTTTTAATGGTGACATTGGATTGAGACTAAAACACTAACACAAAGCCCAGTATAGAGTTGATGGAAAATAGGAAGTTCCAGAGACCAAAAATCCTATTAAATGGATATACTATAGTGTAAAGAAGTATCACTTGTGAAACCGGACAGGTTTGGGTTCAAATCCATTATACTGGGCCAAATATTTTAATCTTCTACAGTCTCAGTTTGGACATAATAAAATTGAAATAATAATAATACCCACCTCAAAGAATCACAAAAGTTGAAAGAATGATGTATGCATAAACCTTAGTAGAATTTTGAGGCACATAATAGATAGTCAATAAATGAAAATCATCATCTTTCTTCCAAATGAAAAAAAGAAGAAGAAAAATATTATTTTAAATTCTATAATGATATATATTCTTTTCTCTATACAGCAACTACGCCTAATTATGTGCTACAATTTCCAAATGCAAAAGAGTCAAAGAGATTTTATTCTGGATATCTAAAGGAGACTATATGTTAATGAAGTCAATATAAATATTCTACTCTCTACAAAGAATAGATAAATTTTTAATAAAAATATATCTTTGTACTAATAGACCAAGCACAGCCATTTCAATTCTTCAAAGATATATATTTAAGGGAAAATCAGAGGGAACTTTATAATTATCTCTAGATATTAAAATTAGATTGTCTCTTTGTATAATCCTATCCATTGTGAGATCCGTCTGACAATCTAAGTTCTTACCATTCACAAATCATAACTATTGTTAGGAAAGTAAATCTGCATTAAAACCTAGAACAGATTGCAACTCTGAATTAGATGAAAATGTTTCAGTCCAGCAAATGGCTCCAAAACCGTTCTGTGCAAGTCATTCTGGTAAGCTCTTTGGGGAATGGAGGGAAAGACATGACATCATCCCTGCCCTCAGGGATATGATAGACTACTGGAGGCAGCAGCTAGCCTCTCAAACCAGTCAGGAAGAGAAAGTGCTATCTTTCCAACAAAGAGAGATATAAATCAGATGACACATTTGTAGACAGTTACTGTTTAGATTGGCCAACAAAACTAACAAAAGTTCATTTCCTTCATGGATTATGGAATAAAGCCTTGCAAGTGGTTAATAAAGGAGAAATATGTACATAGGAAGTCATATTCCTGGATATGACATCACCACATGATGCTTCAAACCTGAACATTCTTTTTTTATTAATTAAAAAAAAATTAACAAACAGAACATTTAGAAATCATTCCATTCTACATATATAATCAGTAATTCTTAATATCATCACATAGTTGCATATTCATCATTTCTTAGTACATTTGCATCGATTTAGAAAAAGAAATAAAAAGACAATGGAAAAAGAAATAAAATGATAATAGAGAAAAAAAAAAGCTATACGTACCATACCCCTTACCCCTCGCTTTCATTTACCACTATTTCAAACTGAATTTATTTTAACATTTGTTCCCCCTATTATTTATTTTTATTCCATATGTTCTACTCTTCTGTTGGTATAGTAGCTAAAAGGAGCATCAGACATAAGGTTTTCACATTCACAGAGTCTCATTGTGAAAGCTACATCATTGTTCAATCATCATCAAGAAACATTGCTACTGGAACACAGCACTACATTTTCAGGCAATTCCCTCCAGCCTCTCCACTACATCTTGAACAACAAGGTGATATCTACTTAATGCGTAAGAATAACCTCCAGGATAACCTCTCGACTCTGTTTGGAATCTCTCAGCCATTGACACTTTGCCTCATTTTACTCTTCCCCCTTTTGGTCGAGAAGCAAACCTGAACATTCTTGGACTAGAGAATGAAAACTGTAATGCAAGGCTCTGAGAAACAAGATTTCAGAGTCAATTGGAGACACTTTTATCATGGAAGCTGTTCTAGTTTGCAAGCTGCCAGAATGCAATATACCAGAAACAGAATAGCCTTTATAAGGAGGAATTTATTAAGTTGCAAGTTTATATTTCTAAGACTGTGAAAATGTCCCGATCAAAGCCAATCTATAAAAATGTCCAAATTAAGGTACCAAGAAGAGGTTGCCTTCACTCAAGAAAGGCCAATGAAGTTCAGGGTTTCTCTCTCAACTGGAAAGGCACATGGTGAACATGGTGACATCCACTAGCTTTCTCTCCAGGCTTCATCAGCCTTTCATCGGCCTTTCATTGGTGCTTGTTTCATGATGCTCCCTGAGGGACATATTCCTTCTTCATTTCTAAAGTTATCTGACTGCATGGGCTCTCATGGTTCTCATGGCTTCCTCATGGCTCTCTCCAAATGTCTCCTCTTTTAAAGGATTCCAGTAAAGTAATCAAGACCCATCTGGAATGGATGGTGTCACATCTCCATCTAATCAAAGCTTAAATACCCACAATTGGGTGAGTCATATCTCTGTGTAGATAATCTAATCAAATTTCCAACCTACAGTGCTGAATATGGATTAAAAGATCCACAAAATGGATGAGGATTAAAACATGGTTTTTCTAAGGTGCATAATTCCTTCAAACCAGCACAGAAGTTAAAAGAGTAATATCAGAAGCTAGATAAATCAAACATAATGGACTAGTTAAGGGGGTTGAGAAATCCTCTTGACAGAGGATCAAAATGTTCATCTGCAACTTGATTCCACAAATATAATAAGGAGGGCCCCCCCCCAAAATGGATAGATTCACAAGATTGCAGGGTTAGAAGAACCTCTTCATTGGGGTCATCTAGTTGAAATTCTCTTGTTTCCCCTATGCAGAATCTCTTATCAAGGGGCTCTCCAGCTTCTCTTCACAGACTTTTTCTGATCGGAACCTCACATGTCCTGAGACAGCTCACTTAATTCGTGAACACTCAGCAAAACTAACCTCCAAGAAGCTTGCATCAATTGATAAGGATTTCATCGCCTAGAGTCACAGAACATTCCCTTTCCCATCCATTTAACAGACTTTCAGATACCTAATGAAAGTTCTTCTGTTCCCTTAAATTTTCTGACTCTGCTTATACAAGAAAGCTTTAGGTCTTCCCCATATCTCCCTCTTAACTCATTACAATTTTTGGTCCCATTAACTGTGATACCCAGCCCCCAGGGCAAATCCCTTGGTACAGTCTAATAAGTACACAGAGTAAGACAGAGAGGGCAGGGCAAGATGGTGGTATAATAAGTTGTGGAATCTAGTAACGCCTGTGGGGCAGCTAGTAAATAGCCAGGAACTGTTTGGAACAACTGTTTGGCAGACTTCAGTGACAGGACAAACATTGTATACTAGTCTGGAATGGGTGGAATGGCCGAGATCCCACCAGAATGGTAGGTCTCCCAAGCCATGTAGGCTGGTGACCTTCCCCCACTGGCACGACAGACTGTCTCAGAGTTGGTTCCCCAAGGGGAAAAATGCTCTCTCTATTAGGAGCAAGGGAGATGGCACAGTCAAGCTCCAATTGTGGAATTAATTAACAAATTCAGACTGCTGAATACAAACTTTGAGCAAACCTGGAGTAAGTAGAATAGGAAATGGGAGATTTTGCACAAGCAAAGAGCAAGAAGGGCTGACAAAAAAAAGAACAACACCAAAAAAGAAACAAGAACTTTTGGAATTGGATGAGCTGAAATTACTGGAAAATGAATGGTCCCCAAGAAAAGGGGCTATATAGCTGAGAACCAACCAGATCTTGATTGGCAAACCTGATAGCCTGGGGTTTTGCTCTGAAAAGGATTTTTTTCTCTCTCTTCATTTTTTACTCCAGTTTTTTGTTTGTTTGCTTTACTTTTTTTTTTTTTTTTTACATAGGCAGGCATCGGGAATCAAACCCGGGTCCTCTGGCATGGCAGGTGAGCACTCTTGTCTGCTGAGCCACCATGGCCTGCCCTGTTTGCTTTACTTCTTAGCAGTTCATTAAATAGAACTGCAGGCATTCTCAGCTTTCAGTATTGCCCCAAGGCAAGGGCAGAATTAAGATATGTCTGAGAGACCAAGTAACTAGTCAAGTGAGTGCGATTATTCCCTAAAGGGCATATCTTTAAGGGCTCTACTGGGAGCAAGGGAAGTTAGCTCAGTCAACTTTAGTTGCAATTTTAATTCTGGCAGACAGGAATTGGAGCTGAAGGGGAAAAATGAAATAAAATTAAAAAAGAATAAAGATGGAGGATTTCAGCATACTGGAAAGGGGCTAAGCCCCAAGAAGGGGGACATATAGAGTTGGGTACCAACTCTGGTTCTTGACTGGTGAACCTTGGGGGCTGGGGACTAACTGTGAAAAAGGTATTATTTTTTGTTTTGTTTTGTTTTTCCTTCTTTTTAAAAACCATTCTAAGTAGCTCATTAGAAAAACCCTCAGGCATTTTCAATTGTCATTGTTACCCAGGCAAGGGCTGAGTTAAGATAGGTCTGAGTGAGAAATAAGTCAAGTGAGGGAGATAATTCCCTAAAGGGTGTTTCTTACCCAAGAAAAGTCAGGGTCAGCTCAAGTGGCGAAACTCCTTCAGAGAATTCAGGCCTCAGGGGCTCAGAATCAGATAAGGTGTGAGCTTGCCTTCTACCTCAGCATCTGTCTTAACCACACCCACGGAAGGGACAGGGTTTGCTAAGAATTAAAGGCACTGCACCAATGTATGCCAGTGGGGAGCTGTGGGCTGACTAAAGCCCACTGATAAGGATAGGAAAAACAGTCTAGAGGCTTCACAAGAAAGTCTGACAACTTGCTGAGTCTCATCATCAAGGAAACATAATACCGATTATACCCTCCTCTTGAGATCTGGGGCTGTCAGGTCTGGAATATCTGATTAGGGTCGATCACATCTGCTGACACCCTCCTCAAAAAATGGTTCCACACATGTAGGGCAAGAACCAGAAAACCAAAGCTGAAAAATTTTGTTCAGTTAAATAGAACTTATGCTAGAGGCATCCAGTAAGTTAAACTGGCTGCCAGAGAACAGATAGAGAACAAAGCCAACCAACAAGAAAACTCTAGGTATAAGAGTGAAAACAATCTCTGTAATAAACTAATCAAGGAAATCAGATGCCTAGATACCAGCAAAAATTACGAGTCATACTAGAAAACAGAAAGATATGGTCCAGTCAAAGGAGCAAACTAACATTCCAAATAAGACACAGGAGTTGAAAAAGCTAATTAAGGATGATTAAACAGACATGCAAAATCACATAAAAAATCAAATCAATTGAGGGAAGATATGGCAAAAGAGATGAAGAATATATAGAAGACATTAGGTGAACTTAAAGAAGAACTCGAATGTTTTGAAAAAACAAATGACAGAACTTATGGGAATTAAAGGCACAATAAAAGAGAATATGAAACAATGGAGACCTACAACAGCAGATTTGAAGAGGCAGAAGAAGGATTAGTGAACTAAAGGATATGACATCTGAAATCCTACACACAAAAGAACAGATAGGGAAAAGAATGGAAAAATATGAGCAGGTTCTCAGGGAATTGAATGACAACATAAATCACACAGATATACATGTTATGGGTGTCCCAGAAGGAGGAGAGAAAGGAAAAGGGGAAGAAAGAATAACAGAGGATATAATCACTGAAAATTCCCCATCTCTTATCAAAGGCATAAAATTACAGAAGCACAGCATATCTCAAACAGAATAGATTTGAACATACATACTCTAAGACATTTAGTAATCAGATTGTCAGATGTAAAAGACAAAGAGAGAATTCTGAGCACAGTAAGAGAAAAGTAATCCATTACATGCAAGGGAAGCTTGAGATTGTATGTAGATTTCTCAGCTGAAACTTAGGAGACAAGAAGGCAGTGGTATGATATGTTTAAGATACTGAAAGAGAAAAACTGCCAACCAAAAATTCTATATCCAGCAAAGCTGTCCTCCAAAAATGAAGGAGAGTTTAAAATATTTTCAGACAAGCAGATACTGGAGAGTTTGTGAACAAGAGACCTGTTCTGCAAGAAATATTAAAGGGAACACTAAGGCATTTAGGAAAAGATAAGAGAGAGAAATTAGGAGAAGAGTGTAGTAATAAAGACTATCAGGAAGGTAAAAAGAGAGAAAGAAATACGTTATGACATATAAAATCCAATCAAAAGACAGAGACTGGCAGAATGGAATAAGAAAAAAGAAGCATCTATATGTTATCTACAAGGAACAAATTTTTACCAAAGATCTAAATGATCCATAAATCCCATATGATCCAGCAACCTCATTACTAGGGATGGGCAATGCCATATGATCCACCAGTCTCATTAGTAGGTATATATTTGGAAGAACTGAAGACAAGGATACAAATGGACATTTGCACACTGATGTATATAGCGGCCTTATTCACAATTGCCAAGAGATGGAAACAGCCCAAATGTCTATCAACTGATGATAAAATGTCTATCAACTGATGATAAACAAAAGGTTGCATACACACACAATGGAATATTACACTGTACTGAGACAGAATAAAGTCATGAAGGATGCAACAATCTGGATGAAGCTTGAGGACATTATGCTGACTGTAATTCGCCAGAAACAAAAGGACAAATGTTGTATGGTATCACTAGTATGAAACAAAATTAATGAGCAAACTTTGTGAGTTCAAGTTGAGAATGCAGGTTTTCCAGAGATAGAAAGAGGGTAGAGAATGGGCATTTGATGCTGAAGGAGTAC
Organism: Tamandua tetradactyla; assembly: GCF_023851605.1. Lineage (NCBI taxonomy): Eukaryota > Metazoa > Chordata > Mammalia > Pilosa > Myrmecophagidae > Tamandua > Tamandua tetradactyla. The sequence goes on from NC_135353.1 coordinate 8,627,934, forward strand.
AGAATGTTCAACAGGATCGACTGTATTCAGCCAGGTATGGATGGCACTGTCCTATCTGATGGTAGCACAATATTGTAAGTACACTTAACCAAGATGAGTGTGAGTGTGGTTGAATGATGAAGGCTAAGGGCATGTACAACACCAGGAGAAAAGATAAAAGATAAAGAGTGTATAACTTAGCAGAACCTAGTGTGGTCAAAAATGGTTATTAAATGTTCAAATATAAGAATGTTTTTACATGAAGGAAAACAAATGGATGTCAACACTGCAAGGTGCTGAAAATGGGATGGTATATGGGGAAAATACATTCAATGCAAGCTAGGGTCTGTAGTTAATAGTAACACTATAAAATTCTTCCAGTAAATGTAACAAAGGCAATATACCAAAGGTAAATGTCACTAACAAGGGGATGCAGGGTAGGGGTATAAGATTCTTGGTATTGGTTTTGTTTTTTCCTCCTCTTGATTTAATTTTATTTATTTTTTATGCTTCATTTTTTTTTTTGCTTCCTCTTCCTCTATTGCTGTGGAAGAAATGTAAATATCTTCATACAGATTGTGGTGGTGAATGCATAACTATGTGATTATACTAGGAAATATTGATTATTTACTTAGGATGGATGGCATGGTGTGTGAATAAAACTACTTATAAAGATAAACAGAAAGATGTTAGTGCTGGATAAAATGTGAAGAGAGATACAAACTGTTCCTTATTTGCTGTTGGTAGGGAAGTAGAATGATGCAGACTATCCAGAGAGCAATGTGGTAGTTCCACAGAAAACAAAGTAGAGGATTGCTATATAATCTTGCAACCCTGTTTTCAGGTATATACTTGGGTCAGGTCATATACAAAAGCAGGGTCAGGAATGAACATTTTTACACTGATATTTATGGATGGAGGTTGCCTAAGGTTCATCAACTGAACAATTTTGGGTGTATTCATACAATGGAATATTGAGGGGCTTCAAGAAGGAATGGAAACTTGGAATATGTCATTGGTAACAGAGTTCAGCAGGAGTTAGAAACAGGGTAAGATAATGGGTAATTGGAGCTGATGGGATACAGACTGTGCAATAGGAGTAGATACAAAAACTCAAAAATGGACAGCACAATAATACCTAATTGTAAAGTAATCATGTTAAAACACTGAATGAAGCTGCATCCGAGCTATAGGTTTTTGTTTTGTTTTGTTTTGTTCTTACTATTATTACTTTTATTTTTTTCTCTATATTAACATTCTATATCTTTTTCGGTTATATTGCTAGTTCTTCTAAACCAATGCAAATGTACTAAGAAACGATGATCATGCATCTATGTGATGATGTTAAGAATTACTGATTGCATATGTAGAATGGTATGATTTCTAAAAAAAAAAAAAATGGACAGCACAATACTACCTAATTGTAATGTAATTATGTTAAAACACTGAATGAAGCTGCATCTGAGCTATAGTTTTTTTTCTTATATATTTTTGTATTTTTTATTTTTATTTTTTCTCTATATTATCATTTTATTTCTTTTTATGTTGTCTTGCTATTTCTTTTTCTAAATCGATGCATATGTACTAAGAAATGATGATCATACATCTATGTGATGATATTAAGAATTACTGATTGCATATGTAGAATGGAATGATTTCTAAATGTGTTAATTTTTTTAATTAATAAAAAAAAAAAGAAGGAATGGAGTTGGGAGGCATGCAACTAGATGAGTGAACCATGAGGACAGTAAGTTGAGTGAAATAAGCCAAAAAAGAAAAGGCAAACATTATAATGGTTGACTAATATGGACTAACTATAATGTGCAAACTCTGAGAATTGAATTTGAGAGCATAGGTTATCAGGGGAAGTCTTGCTGCACAGGTTCCTAGATTGCAAACTTTTATAGCAGGTACATCTATTCCTGAGTTTCAATAGTTATTTCTAAATTCTGTGACGCTGAGATCTTTGTGTATAACCTGCTCAGACCCTGGAACTTTGCGTATCTGTGTGACAACTGAGACTCAGAGCTAGAGTTCTGCAGCTTTGAAAGTCAGCATTACCCCACACAGCAACTGCCAAAAAGGTTGAAAAGTAGATCAGACTCCAATTAGAGATATAAATGAAGCAGACCTAGTTAAGACTAAGGTAAAGCAGACTAAAGGGAAAAGGATGATATTGACTGTGTTTTAAGAACTTCAGCTTCTGAATGAGAACAAAAGAATAGATGGCTATTTGTTGCAATATTCATATTTTCTGTAGCACACTATCTAATTTATCTTGTATGGTCAGTTTATTCAAACACTATAATTACATGGAGCCTTGAAAATGGAGTGAGATCTTGTTGGTTTGTACAATGTAGTGTGAAGATCCAATGCATTCAATAATAACTTATGAAGAGAATAAAAATGTATTTGCAAAGTTCCCTAAGGGACTTAGGAAAAATGTAGAAATATTAAACTTTCTCCTGATATTCTCTCAGGCATTGAGGACTACCAATTTAATAGGATAAGCCCTCAATCTTGGGGTTTGCCCTTATGGAACTTATTTATGTAAAGGAGAAGCTAAGCCTACTTATAATTATGCCTAAGAATCACCTCCAGAGAACCTCTTTTGTTGCTCAGATGTGGCCTCTCTCTCTAAGCTGACATGGCAAGTGAACTCACTACCCTCTCCATGTGCATGGGACATGACTCCCAGGGTTGTAACTCTCCCTGGCAACATGGAACATGATCACCAAGGATGAGCCTCGACCCCACACTGTGGGAATGAGAAAGCATTTTTGATCAAAAGGGGAAGATAAATGAAACAAAGTAAAGTTTCAATGGCTGAGAGATTTCAAATTGAGTCAAAAGGTCATTTTGGCAGTTATTCTTATGCATTATATAGATATACATTTTTTGTTTGTGGTATACTGGATTAGCTGGAGGGAAATGTCTGAAACAGTTGAACTGCATTCCAATAGCCTTGATTCTTTTTTTTTTCCAGTAGCTTTGACTCCTGAAGACAACTGTACAACTATATAGTTTTTACAATATTACCATGTGATTGCGCAAATCTTATGGCTGACACTCCCTTTATTTAGTGTATGAAGAGATGAGTAAAAAAAATAAGGAAAAAATACTAAATAATTAATATGGGGGATAAGGGGTATTGGGATTTTTTTGGTGCTCTTTTTCATTTTTCTTTTTATTCTTAAATTTATTTGGGGGGAAATAATGAAAACATTTTTAAAAATTGGGGTGATGAATGCCCAACTATATAATAATCCTGTGAAATACTGATTTAACACTTTGGATGATTATATGGTATGTGAATATATCTCAATTTGAAAAGGTACAAACAGACATAAAAAAGTACACAGCCAACTGCAATGTTCAGCATCCACATGCAAAATATGACATTTTCTCGCAGTAGACTAAGGGCTTGTTTGTTGTTTTGACCACTACATCCCCACATCCCATGATAAGCACTAAGAAGCACACTGCCTCTGCTGTGAGCATCTTGACCGGTGCTAGTTACTTGGATTCCATTCAATTACAGCCAATTTGATTCATAAACATACATGTAGTGCCTACAGTGTGCATGGTATTGTGTTAGAAACCGAGTATACCATGGTGAAGAAGAGGAAGTGCCTACTCAAGAAATACATATTCTACGAAAAGATAAAGCTGCTAAATAAAAAAAAAATCAGTATGTGACAAATGTTATGGTTACAATATGAAAGCAATCCAAAGAGGAAGGAATCGATAAGTTTACTGAAGGAGGAATGGGAGTAATAACAAAGTCTTCCAGAAGATGAAGGAACTTTTGAGGATGCTCTGAGTTAGTAGGATATTGATAGAAAGTTATTCCCACAAGGAAAGTCCATGGCCAAAGGCACAGAGGTATGAAGATATTTGGTCCGCACAAGGATGCTGTAAGACTAGGACGGTTGACCGCAAGGTTCATGGAGTAGATGATGCCGTGGGGGACTAATGGGAAATGGGCTTTTAGCAGAAAGTTTTGAGGAGTTGGACTTCCTTCTGCAGGAAACTCAATGCCTTTGAGGTATTTAAGCAGAAAAGGCATGATGAAAAGTGCGTTTTGTACATTCAATCAAAAGTAATATGGAAAATGAGTTAGATGGAAAGGCGTGAGAGAATGCTAGCAGGACTACCAGTTTTAGGCTGTAGCATGAGTTCAGGCAAGTGGTGAGGAACGGCTGAGCTGAAAAAATGGAGAGGAAGCTGGCTGAGAGAGAAGCCACAGTGGTAATGTGACAGGCATTCAAGGATTAGATGTTGAGGGGAGGGCTTAGAGTCTGCGTGCCTACACAGATTGTGGTCTATAAGCAGAGAAAAATGAAAAAAAAATTATGTAATAAAAGAAGTGCAGTTGAATCTTTCTGATTTTAGTAAGACTCCATTTTAAATTATAAATCATTGCATAAGTGAAACATTTAAGAGTTAAATACCAAGTTTTGAGGTGTGTGCAAAGCGTCCAGGCTAAAAATATAAGGTGATATTAGAAATTTGCATGCAGACAGGAGATATGATGATATGGGCATCATCAGCATAGGTGGCAGTGAGAGGGCAGAGAAGGCTGAGGACCATAACAGTTAACATTTAGAAATTCTGTTACCTTACAATCAACAGTGGACCAACTGCCTGACCCACAGTATCTGTAATTATGAAGGAAGGGATTTTTCATCAAAGAGTTATGAAACAAAAAACCAAACTTCAAAGTACATGGGCCATCTTGAATAAATCTACTTTCTTTTTTAATTTTCAAGTTTAATGTACCTTGGAAGCCTCATATAAGTCACAGAAAACATTTTCCCAGGGATATACTTACAGCCACAGTACTGGCAACAAACATAATTTTAAAGGAACCATTTGGCACGGCACAAGTTCTCTGTTTATGAAAGGGAGAACCAGTTCATGTTAAATGATGATCAAGAAAAATACCAAACCGTAATCTGAAGTACACTGGTCCAGGCTCAGCATTACGTTGTTTTCATGGTCCTGTGATGTGAAAGCACTTTGGTATATAATTCACTCCTGAACTAAGAGTTTACAAGAGAGATATTTAGAGTTGAAAAATACCGGATTGGGAAAGGCAACAGGAAATGCTGACAGCAAAATAGAGAGGTCTAAACTTCTTGACATGATTCCACTTTTAAATACCTTTATAGGTGCTTTGTTTGTCTGGTCCCTCCAAGTCTTTCTCTGCCCCTGACTGGTTTCATTATAAGATATAACAATGGGATAAAAAAAAGACTGTATATTATTAGTACTGGCAGTTTTCAGCCTGGCGTTTAATCCTGAACCTAACAGGCAAAGAGCTTCAATGAGTTTGCTAGCTTTTCCAACTGAGCCTCAGACAAACAGTTTACTGTGGTTCTACAAACAAGCTCAGATTATGAACTTATGCTATTGTTTCTCAACAATCTAAACCTTTGATGCAAACTGTCTGCCCTTTCCAGTTTCTCTGATTGAAAACCACTTTTGTTTATAGGGTTCTATGAAGCTTCATCACTAAGCGTATAGGTTTGGGATGCAATGTTAGATAATTTTGCGGTTTAGGTTTCTCAACTGTGGAAGTGACTCACAGGAATCCCCTGCTAGGGAAAGCCAAACCATCCTGGTTTTGAGAAACTAGGAAAGGCTTTTATGTGACACTCTCGTCCAGGCTAAATTTTCGTTCACTTGGTGAACTGTGCTCTTTTGAAGAACTGAAGGAACACACAGAACATTGGGAAAAAAGGAAAGGAAGAAGAGATGAGGACATTTGGTATAGCAACATTTAACTGAAATAAAAATCAGGTGCAGAAAAATTTGCTTGGAGTTGGTCCTTGTTTTTCTTTTTTTTTATAACCAACGTTTGGGTTTTTTGTGTGTGTGTGTGTGTGTGTGGACAGGTACCCGGGATTGAACTCAGGTCTCCAGCATGGCAGACAAGAACTCTCCCTGCTGAGCCACCATGGCCCACCCTCCTTGCTTTTTTTTTTAAACACCATTTCCCTCTTGCCCAATTATCAACAACAGGCACCATTCTAATGGAGTTGCTGTCACTCAATATTTCTGACAGGGGCAAGCCAAATTTCCCTTTTCTGAGCCACAAAATTGAACAACTTTAAGTATGAGAAAATTCAGTTAGGAGATTTGTGCTTTAAAAAGTGAACTATCATTATGATAGAGTCCATTAACCAATCCTAAATTAAAGTGGAATTGAAGGAAAGTTTTAGTAGAACATGTGACACCTACATGGATACAGAATGAATCTATTATACTAAGTACTTTTCCAGTAATAGCAAATGAATTCATAATGATGACACACTGAAGATCAAAGAAACCTAAAAATATAAATGTCAAAATATCTACACACTCATAATTTACCTTTTCATTGCACAGCAGTACAGTGTCAAAATGCTTAGGTGTTGAGGACTTTATTCTAAAACTTTCACCATTGAATGGAGGTTGATGATTATAAATGGAGCTTTATGTAAATCAGAAAGACAGATGATAAATTTCATGGGTCGGTCATGGCAAAGGCAGGAAATTTCACAGTGACACAAACTAATGTACAGACATACAACCACAAATAAAATCAATTTAACTGCTAAGTAAATTACACTTCAGGGTTAAAAATGAGTGTGTGGACACACATTCATTGCCGGTGGCAATGTAAAATGGTGAAGCCACTGTGGAAGACAGTTTGGCAGTTCCTCAGAAAGTTAAATATAGAATTACGATATGACTCGGCAATCTTACAACTAGGTATATATTGAAAAGAACTGAAAGCATGGACTCAAACAGACATTTGCACACCAATGTTCATAGCAGCATTAGTCACAATTGCCAAAAGATGGAAGCAACCCGAGTGCCCATCAACTAATGAATGGATGAACAAAATGTGGTATATACATACAATGGAATATTATTCATTCATTAAAAGGAATGAAGTCCTGATACATATAGCAACACAGATGAACGTTGAAAGAAATCATCCTGAGTAACATAAGCCAATCACAAGAGGACAATATGCAAAATTACATAGTTAGAATCTAGAATATATGTTATCAGGGAATGAGTTTGGGGATAGGGAATGGGAAGTTAAGGCTTAAAATGTGTGGGGTTCCTATTTGGAATGATGGGAATGTTTTGTTAGTGGATGGTGGTGATGTGAGCACAACTTTGGGAATGGAATTAATGGCACTAAAATATATATCTGAATGTAGTTAAAAAGGGAAATGTTAAGTTGAATATATAGCAACAATAAAAATTTTTTAAAACCCCTGAAACTGCACCACCTAAACAGTGAACCCCAAGTTAAACCATGGACTATAGTTAATAGCACATTTATAAAACATGTGATTCCATCAATTGTAAAAAGTTCATCACAACACCATGCAAGGTGTTAGTAATAGGGCGGTATATTAGAATCCTGCAGGTTATGTGTAATTATTCTGTAAACTCACAACTTCTCTAGAAAATAAAAGAAAACAGATGCGCATGTGAGCAAGGTGTGTTGGTTTGAAAGGATTATGTGCCCTAGAAAAGCCATGTTTTAATCCTGATCCATCTAGTGGAGGCAGCCGTTTCATTTACTCCTTAATTCAGCACTGTAGGTTGGAAACTTGATTAGATTATCTCCATGGAGATGTGACTCAACCAATTGTGGGTTGACTAGAGGGAGATGTGACTCCACCCACTCTAGGTGGGTTTTGATTAGTTTACTGGAATCCTTTAAAAGAGGAAACATTTCAGAAAAAGCTAAGAGCCACAAGAACCACAGAAACCCACAGAGCCAAAGACATTTGGAGATGAAGAAAAATCCCCTCAGGGGAGCTTCATAAGCTAGCAGAGGTCACTATGTTCGCCATTGTCTTTCCAGTTGAGAGAGAAACACTGAATGTCATCTGCCCTCTTGAACCAATGTATCTTCCCCTAGATGCCTTAGAGTGTACATTTCTATACTATTGCTTTAATCTGGACATTTTCACAGCCTTAGAACTGTAAACTAGCAACTTAGTAAATTCCCCTTTTTAAAAGCCATTCTGTTCCTGTTATGCTGCATTCCTGGAGCTAGCAAACCAGAACATGAGTATAGTAAAAGGTATATTCAGAAAATGCACTGAAAAATACTGCCTAAAGCGACAAGTGTAGAAAAATTCTTCTTATGGAAAAGAGCACTATTCTGTATAGTATTCAAGTAATTTCAAAATCATGTTGTCATTTTCGAAAATCCTGAATCATGGGGAAGTGTTATAAATGATCAATGTTTTATATTTTAAATGCAGTGCTTCCCTGGATTAGCTTTCATCATTTGAATTTTATATAAATTCCCCTTGCAGTTTTGTCATTTATCATGGCAATACATTATAGAACGATGAACACATTTTTTTCATCGATGCAGGAATGGATAGCACATCAGAGAGAGGGCACCATACAATTTTTAAAGCTCATGAAAAATCAGAGCATGCGAAATGTTAAAACTGGTGAGGGGTAGACCCAAGCATTGAGAGGCAGGTTGAAGATTTTCCATGCATAAACTCACGTTCATCAAAATGCTTGCTAGTATGTCCCTAAGAACACAATTTTGTCTGTCTGTTCAAATCCCACTCTTTCCTAAAGCCAGTGGAACCCACCAATGCAGTTTACTATAAATTGTGTGTACACATGCACAAGAACACAAAACACACACGCATGCATGCATACATTCATGCCCTCTCTATCATCACACCTGCAGAAAAAAGTACCCACAGAATAAAAAAGGACAAAGGCTCTACATGACAAACTGAAATTTGATTAAGGGAATTCCATAGAGCTAGAAAGACTGTCAGCCACAGAAAGCACTTGACAGGACATTTGCTTGCCAACAAAATCCTCAAGAATATAGCAAAAGTGTAGGACTAAATAAAGATAATATACTTTGGCCTGTTGCTTGCACAGCAGTAAATTAGAATTTTGAAAAATAATTGAGTCTACAGATGTTCTTTCAAAACAACAACAGACGAATTTTGAAATGTTTTTCTGCAGTTATATTCCAAAATACCTCTTATTAGCTTCCTCTTCCTGGAAGCATCAGCAAAAGCCTAAGGAGAGAAGAGCTTATTAGGAAGAACGTACAGGGGAGGGAGCCTTGTGGAGAGAGGCCTCCAGGCCAAATTTGTATAGAAACATGGTGGGCATGGAGAATGGCCCCTCCCCATATCAAAATCACCCCCCACCTTTGGAAAAATAAGGGCTCAGATACTCTGCCACTTTGGGTGCCAGGCATTTTTAATTGAGCTGAGTAGAATGAGAACCCCTGTTGCAGAGAAGGCCAGTTTGAACAGAGCATCAGGAAGGAGAGATTTGGCAATTTTTCAGTTCATCTGTTCAATGAAAGCGGCCAAGGCAGATTATTTTTTTTGTCTGAATTATCTGGTGTGGCTGTCTGCATCGATGAAATGACCCAGATAATCGCCAAATCTCCATTTCACCAGTCGCCATGACCCAAATATGTCATGGATCTGTTGAGGATCACATCACTTACCCTGACCGTTTCCCCATTTGTTAAATAAGATGAAGAGCGCCTGACATCACATCCCATTTAGAAAGCAATATGTAACCTCCAGGTGAAATGCATAAATTACTGTGTGCTTAAGCATTCACAGATAATCCAGCGACACAGACCAATATAAATAAAATTTGCCATTAAAGCAGTGTGATTATATAGCTTATACCTGGTCTTTATTTGGCCCTGCCTTCAAATTCCTTTCTGATTTTTAACCACTCTTTGTGAGTAAACAGCATTCCAAAGGAAACATATGGCAATTGAAAATGCAAAGGCAGGGACCCACCACAGTTTTCTAAGTGTGGTCTCTTCTGGCGGCTTGTCTAAGGACAAATTACAGCTTTAACTGGGCTCCAGGTCTAGAAACGGGTTCTTTTCCTTGTCTTTCTTACATACAGATCCAAAAAGAAAAGCTCAAGATTATCTATCAAGAGTGGTGACTTCTGCTGTCTGCTGGACCTTCCCCTGATTTTGCACTTGGCCTCTACAGAGGTTTATTCCAAGCCCTTTCAAATTTCAGTGCCACCCAGATGGTGGTAGAGATGCCTTTTCCAAGTCCCGAACGCGTCATTTTCCTTGGCTGCTCTGCACACTAATAGTCAGTAATGTAGCAGCGTACATAAGCCAAAGGACACAAATGTGTCTGGAATCTGACAGAAAGTGTGTCATAAAACAGTGAGGACTGAGTACATTTTGTAGGTGTGTGTGTCAAGCTTGCACACATACACACATACGCATGTGTGCATACATACCACACGTACAAAAACGCACCCACCTGCTCTGCAACTCCTTCTGGACAGAAGCAGAAATATATTTTCCCATGATAAAAAGCTAGAATTGATGCCCATCGATTAAGCCCTGTCTTTCCCTGATCCGTCTCCACCTACAGTGTGGCCAGCCTCTGTCCGAGGACCAGTCAGCCAGCTCCTGAAATGTTTACTATAATAACATCATAGCAACTCCAATGGAAACAGCAGCATTAGATCCATTTGAGTAGTGGTAGATCAGAAGTTTAGACCCATATAATGTTTCGCATTCTAAAATAATCTGAGGGAAAGATTTTCTCAATCTCATCAATTGCTGTCAATTGATTAAACTGCCAGACTTCATAAAACACAGATCTACTTACCCTGGTAGGAAATAATTTCAGTCCTATATTAAATATAGAATCTAGACTAACATAAGAAATGTAGAAGGGAACTAGAACTCAAAGAGGTCCACCGCATCAGCCTCATTTTATTCTATTTATGTCCTAAGAGAGGGACCAACACATCTGTAAACATTTTCAAAGTTTAAAGCATAATGCAGAGGAACTGGTGACGTTATTATCTATTCAGTGCATGCAAGCAGTTTAACATTTGTTTATGCAAACCATATAATTGGAAACTCTGTCCGTTTTCTGCTTGTGCTAAGTATTCTGTGTATAAATACTTTTTCATAGTAGATAAATAGGGTTTTTATTTAGGTCTTATCACCTTCATATTACATATTCATTGATTTCTAAAGTGCCTTAAACAGCTCTGTAGCTGGGAAACATTATGGATTCAGCTTTGGCACCTTGGTATTAAATTTGCATAGCAGGTCACGCATCGCTTGACATACATGCAAAATTGCACTGCGGCTATTTTATTACAAGCCACAAAAGATATTCAGAAACTGCACACAGCATCAAAAATACATTAAAATGGATCAAAGACCCAATAGGAAGCCACATTTTTTTTTTATTGTTTTGTGATGCCTAAAGCCATTTGGATGTTCTAGTCAATAAACAAAAGTTAGACTAACAATTTTTAGTCTTCCTGGTTTTATATTCTAATTACCAAAGGTTAACACAATTTTTTCTTTATCACATAAGGTCTGACTTGTGTCAGAGTGAAGAGTTAAATATTAAATCTCCTGTACTATGAGGCCTGCAATTACATGTGTACTGTAAGACACACACGTGTAGGTTTGTTGCCATAATAAAATTAGGTTTTGTTACAATACATTCAGCATTTGCACTTCTCAGGGGATCTGGCGTTTATTAAAAGTCTATCAACATCCCATTATAAATTACCTGTCCTGGTAGTTTATGTTCAAATACATTAAGAAAACATCTTTTTCTCGGCTAAAGCCATGGCATGTACTTCTAAACCTGCTATAGTCATGTCATTTCTAGAAGCTCTGAAGTCTTATACAAAAGACCCAGAGCCCGGTTTTGAACTCTGTTGCATCACATACACAACAACCCCACCAGATCCTCATGAACTAAATGATGTAAGCTAATCAGGTGTGGACTAGATATGAAGGCTATTCATCAAACCGCCAAAGTTCAAAATTGTAGATTCACCTGAATTGGCTGCTTTTGTCATAGAGGGAATCAGAGATAAGATAATGTCTCCTGTTGGTGAGGGAGGGGAAAGATAGAAGAAATGGGAAATGCTGAGGGCATCTGAAGCCAGACAATATGGTATGAACAACGGCACAGAGATAAAAATGTGCCTGAAGAGTCTGGGGATCAGGAAGTGGTCTGATCCGGCTGCCCTGTAGAAGACAGTAGGACACGGAGACAAGATCTAAAATACCCAACTGGGATTATTCTTCTGGGACAGTAACTCTAAGCCTGGAATGGTGATATTCTGTAATGAGAGGGGAAGCTCTCAGCTGGACGTTATTGCAGTCCTTAGTTGGTCATTAAAACAACAACAGCAAAAAAGATTGGTCCAAACAGGGTATCACAACATCTAGGACGTGAAAAATTGTATTACAGCTTCTCCCATAGAAACATAAATTCATTCACAGATCTTCTTAATGAAACATCAAGGCCTTTGAGTACAGATCACTGACGGGATTTCCACAGAATACTTATCATGTAAACCAGACCTAGTATGCATCCTTTAGCCTTGCTCATTTGAGATTCCTGAGGATGGCATGGGGACATTTGAGAAGCCATCTGAGTGCAGAAACTTTTAGATGCTTAACATTTTCCTTAGTCTTTAATAGGTGCCTCACCAAATAGCATTTGCTAAGCAAAAATCATCTTCACTGATGGAATGAGTTTAGCCCTTTGGAGTTGTGTTGGGACGTGGTAAGTATATTTTACCTGTGGGGTGGATGAGTATCTTTGCTTACGTGACCAGAGGGTGGGCTGTGGTATTTTAAATAATACCCCTTCCCCCAAAATGTCCACATCCTATACTCCAGAAGCTGTGAATATGCTGTTACATGGTAAAAGGGGCCCAACCTAACCACAAGGATCTTCAGCGATGGAAGCAGGAGGCAGGAGAGAATTTGTCAGAGAATGCCATATGACTATGGATAGAAAGGCAGAAGAAGAGACATGAAGATGGAAGCAGAAGTGAGGGGGGATGGGAGGGAGGCAGGAAGAGAGAGAGTGAGGCAGATTGATTTGAAGTTGCTATGTGGTTGGCTCTGAAGATGGAAAGAGCAGAAGCTAGACAAGGCAAAGAAAAGATTTCCCCCTAGAGCCTCCAGAAGGAACTCAGCCCTGCTAACACCTTCATTTTAGCCCAGTGAGACCCATTCCAGACTTCTGCCCTCCAGAACAGTAAGATAATATATTTATGTTGGTTTAAGCCACCGTTTGTTGTAACTTCTTACAGAACAGTAGCAAACTAATAAAATGGAGTCTTTCTAAAACATTTAAGTTCATTTCACAAGAGCAATAATTTCCTTTTTTTAACAGTCATTTTTATTTGATTGAATTAAATTACATACTTACACTAATGAGCCCAACTGACATTGACAGGGTTGGGAAAAAAACACAACCAGCCTCTGCTGCCTATACAATTCAATTGGTGGGAGCAGAAGCCATGTACCTGAGAGTTGCCGCTGGCCCCTCAGTGTGTCTGCAAGGAGCAGCAGCCAGCAGATTTCCCAAGGGCCTAGAGAGGGTTGATTAATCTTAAAAGTTCACCATCAGGCACAGGTAAAATAAGGAAATTTCTGGTATATTTATTTTAGTAAATGTTCTCCCTACCCCCACTCCTCGCCTTGTGCTCCTAAGCACACTATTATCATACGACACAAAGATCCTTTGAATCGTAAAGTGAATTTTGAAAACTACATTTTAATTTTTCCATTTCCCTTCAGATAATTGGAAATGCCTTATGTCATCAAAGAGGAAAAATGGGAAACTTTCATGGATTCTCCAGCCTGGATTTCAATCACTTCCAGTATGGTACACCTTTTGGAGTTCATCAGACATGTACATATAAAGATAAACAGAGATACAGGTTAAAAGCTAACTTGAAATATTCACAAGCCTGTGTGCCTGGCCCTTAGATTGAAATAGAGGTGAGCATCATTGCATCATTCCAAAATAATGTTCATGTTTCCTGGGGTTTGTTCTGTTTGGGATGCAGTTGAAGATTTGGCATTCTAACACTGCTAGGCCAAAACTGAGTCAAAAAAAATCAGTTATTCTTTAAGAGAGAGGTCTGTTTCTTTTGCTTGTTTTGTGGAATGTCTTTTTCTAAATCTTATCAAGGTGTTCCCCTTAGGAGCCTACTAGGTGATAATACAACACCCTGCCATTACTTGGTTCTTATCTTATTTGCATTAGAGTGTTTTGCTTTACTGACAGGCGGGTCAGTTCACCTCTGGCCATTTGATGCAAAGAGAGATCATTCAAGACGATTCCTAACCAGAACCACATTCTCCAGAGTACACTTTATAAAAAAGAACAACTTAGTTCAAAGCATCTTTACAGATTACCATGCGGAATTCCTACATTCTTAGCAGTTTGAAAAATGTTTAATTTATGTTTATGTATTCTTATTCAAAATGTTAGTTAACAGCCTGTAGGGACCCAGTAATAGGACCTTTTCTTCTTTTTTATGTTTATTAGCTACATTAATGACTGTTTCTGCAATTCCACTGCAAAGACTTTCCTTAATGAACGCCAATTAATTCTGAAATGATTTTAAACAAAGGGTGATGAGAATAACCAATCAACCATGACAGCATAAAGAGCAAGCAAGCTGCTGGGGCCTAAATCTTCTGCATTGATGACTTGCTGTCAGATGGTATTGTCATTCATCAGGCCTGTCTTCTGAGTCTGTGTACATGCTTTGGACGAGAGTGTCATCACCGCCACATAGCCGGGCCACTGTCTTCAATGGCACAGATTCCAGGATGAGCAGGTGTCAGCTTCACTCAAATACAAAGCGTCCCTACCTGTCGCCAGATGGGGGTTGGCTATACAACTACTCCCTTGAACTTAGTAGCCACTCGATAAATATTTGTAAAGCTGAAATGAAGATGGATGAAAAACTTCATCCACACAAATGGGAATTGTGTAGACAGGTTGGATGGTAGCTGAGAATATGTTTATGATACTCCAGCTCATAGCTGAAAACAGATCATCTACTTTCAATTTTATCAGGGTTTCCTGAAGAAAAGTAAAAGATCTGAATATATTAGATCTGAATATATTCAGCCGTAAAAAGGAACGCTGTTCTAATACATGTTACAACGTGGATGAACCTTGAAGCCATCGAGTTGATTGAAATAAGCCTATAACTTCACTTACATGAATGCCTTAGAACATGAAAATTTATAAAGACAGAAAGTACAGTACAGATTACCAGGGATGGAGAGGGGGAGGTGGGAATGGGGAATAATGCTTAATCGATACAGGGTTTCTGTTGGGGGTGATGAAAAAATTTTGGTAATGGATGGTGGTGATGGTAGTACAATCCCATGAATGTACTTAATGCTGCTGAACTGTATGTTTGAAAGTGGTTAAAATGGGAAATTTTATGTTATATATATGTTACCACAATAAAATTTTAAGAAAAAAATAACATGAGTATTAAAACATAACTTAGAAAAGCAGGTCAAGTTAAATTTTCCAGAATACCTCATGCAACCTATGGGCCTTAGGGTATAAATTGCTGACACTGACCAATATGCCACATTCTAAACAATGACCTTATCACAACAGAAAGGCATCGTAAAGATGTTGTTTTGTTTGGATTTGTAAAGGAAGGCACTTATCAGTTAGTATAGAGGCAAAATTCTAAGATGAATTATCCTCTGGAACTTTCCAATGCTGAGTTTTAGGCCAAGTTTCTAATATCCACAAGATGACATGATTTGAATATTTATTGAACTTCAAGAACCTGATATATTCAGATCGTTTGCTTTTCTTCAGGAAACCCTGATAAACACAAATTGCTGTATCTGATCTAATACCAGGCCTTCTGAAGAATGTTTCTATATCACATCCACAAATCAAGCAAGGAAGAACGTTTTGCAAGGTAAAAAATATATAGTTTTAGACTGCAAATTCCAAGACTGATTGTCTTAGAGGTAGAGTAAATGATTCTGGCTTAATTTTATTTGTTAACAATTGCTATTGCCTACAGCTGGAAATAGACTGTGGCTGGTTTATTGCTAATGGCTTCCTGAAGAACTTTGTTGAGATGGGGTCCAAGGCCTCAGTCAGGCTCAGTGGGAATGAGTTCCGTGATCCATTACTGATGTCTGCCAAGATTATTAGCCAACTCTGACTTACAGAATGCAAGTCTAGCCAACTAAGCATGACATGAAATGGTCAGTCTCATTGCCAGTCCAAACTATGGCAGACAGGCTCACCACCACTCTCTTTAATATTCCCTGAACTTTGTGCATACTGTGCCTGCCCCAAGTTTAAATGCTCATCCCCTATTTGGCTTCCTGGTCAATTCTTATTCATCACTCATGATTTAGCTCTTCAGGAGCATCCTCTGGGAAGGCTTTCAGGCTCTCTTCCATCCAATTAGTTCTTCTGCTGGCTCCCTACTCATGTCTTTTTCATTGCACTCTTGTGGTAATCATGTGTGTCTCATTCAGACTATGAGATTCCTGAGGCCAGGGACAGCACCTAGCACAATACAACACACATACACATCAAATAAACTTTAGTTGGATATTGAATGAAAGTAGGAAAATGTATTAATGTGTTAAAAGTCTGCATTTCATAGTGTCATAAACCACAGTGCTGAGCCCAGAATATATTTCCTTTGCTAACCAACTAATTAAGGATGAAGGTTTTATTCAATAATAATCATGGGAATAGAAGTGCAAACAGAACCATGATTTCATCCTTTGTTTATTGATTTTACCTTTCAGGGACATTATCCAGAATTGCCTCTTTAAATATAATAATCTACCTTTGGCTCTCAGAACCACCATGTGAGGTTTAAATGTATTTCAAATTACATCGATCCATTTGGAACCGCCTTATTTAACCAAGAGATTTGCATTCTGTTTTGTCAGTTTATGAATTAAAGTTCCTTCGCAGATAAGGAATCTACAATTACTATCTCTTTATTCTCAACAATGGCATACCTTCAAAACTCTTCTGAGCCTAACTCAGAGTCTATTATCATCCTTAGGTTGCAGATAGAATACCTGCAGCCTACAGACACTGAGCACCTTGCTGAAGGTCATAGAGCTGGTATGGGAATGAAACCTAGGCAGGTTGGTTCTGGACTGCTCAATGGTGAGATGGCTGGCAGAAGCCTAGTTGCAAAGATACAATGAAGAAAATAGGGTCAAGACACCAAAATTTTGGTGCTAGCCCCAAAACTGGTTTCCCAATTAAGCCTCTACTCTTCTTGGGGGTCTACTTTCCCCAAATGTCTGAATGAGAGTTTTGGACTAGTGAGTTCCAATGGATCCTCTCTGTACCAATTTTGGTGGTTCTATGATTCTATAGTCCACAACTTCTAAGAGTTAGTTGGACATGATCAGTCCAATGGAAAGCAAAAAGCTTTTTGCCAAGTTACTGGCTTATCCTTGAATTTCCACATAATGATTATATATTCTGACAGTTTGGGGCATCTCTTTCCCTATTATTTGATCACAAGAGTTAAACTGATCAGGTTCCCTCTTCGTGACAATTGCTCACTGCGAACTGCAAGATAGTTAAGCAGTCCCTTTCTTCTGGAAGCTCTATGATCCTAAGCACTTCCTCTCCCTTGACCCCAGCAGTCTCATATTTGCTGACATCAGGGGCCCATCTTATCAAGCAGGACTTCCATTAGATGAGTTGCCAGGCCTGTCTGAAAAGCTGAGTCTTTCAGGAATGTTTTCATTTCATAGTTCAACTTCACATGGGTATGGAATCTTGTGTCCACAAAGAATACTTTAGAGACTGCAAACCATACCAGTCAATCACACACACCGGGGAGGGAAAAAGCTATTGATAATTTATATGGTTCTGAACAAACAAATAACTGCTGGATTCCATTCACCTATAAGAGGATGAACCCACCAAGGTCAAGCAAATACTTTCTGAGCATTCAAGTCTGCCTTCAGGTGGCAAATAACTTAAAGGAATTAAGGGTAATGCATTGAAAATCTGCTTGCATTTTAGAGCCAATGGTTAGACTTTATCACATAAAAATAGCATTATGATAAGGAGCATGTAGTAAATAGCTAAAATAGCTTTGAGCTCTCAGAGAAACTTTGAGCTTTGAGTACCTCTGAATTTGGTAGTTCTGTGACCACCAAAAAACCTATTTGCCTGGTGGTGTAATGGTGGCTCAGTGGCAGAATTCTCGCCTGTCATGCCAGAGACCCAGGTTCGATTCCTGGTGCCTGCCCATGCAAAAAGAACGAAAAACAAACCTTTTTGCCTCTGGTCCTACAAGAAGCCTACTGGCATCACTGCTAAAGCAATTAGGCCAATTGAATCCATAAATTAGAAGGAAAGAAACTTTTGTCCCAGAAATGGTCTTGGTAAGCACACACAATTAAAGTTTGGGGTCACTCCATGGCACGGTACCAAGGTCACTGTGACAACCCCGCTCCCAACATAGTTGATAGGGCTTGGGCAGAGTAGTCCACTAGATGGCAAATTTCTGGAAGACAAGGTAGACCACCTACATAGGTGCTATGGGCTGGGGTCCTGACTGGAGATAAAATGGGCAATAAACATATTTGCACTTTCTGCCCTCTAGGAGTTTATAGGCTCCTAAGTAA
This sequence comes from Tamandua tetradactyla, assembly GCF_023851605.1. Taxonomy (NCBI): domain Eukaryota; kingdom Metazoa; phylum Chordata; class Mammalia; order Pilosa; family Myrmecophagidae; genus Tamandua; species Tamandua tetradactyla. Next base: position 8,646,427 of record NC_135353.1, read on the forward strand.
GAATTATGTGCAAACAGGCAATCAAATTAGAACAGAATGGGCAGGCAACAGTGGCTCAGTGGCAGAGTTCTTGCCTACCTTGCCAGAGACCCAGGTTCGATTCCTGGACCCTGCCCATGCCAAAAAAAAAAAAAAAAAAAATTATAGAACACAATGTTGGAGGTGTGCCCTTTGGAGTGAGGACCTCGGGGACAGATCAGAGAGGCTCTGGGCTTGGGAAGACTTCTCAAAGAAGGAGATGTATAAACTGAGACTTGAAGGTGCCTTCACTATGGCTGGAAAACAGTGTGTGAGGGAGGGTTGAGAGAAGCGGCTAACCAGGGAGCAGAGGCCTGCTCTAAAGGGTTTTCAAAAGGTTTGGTCTTGATCCTGAGGCAACGAGAGTCACTGAAAGCTCAGCCTAGCTGTAACATGGAGAAAGCATGAGGAGAGGGGACAAAACTAGAAGCATGGAAATCAGCTGCAGAAATAAGGTGAGACATGATGCTTATCCAGAATACTGTGATGTCCGAAGAGGTGGAGTTAAGTGAACGGTCTGTAAATGAGCGAGCAAAGTAGGAATTGATGGTTGATAGGTTACAGAGAGAGGGCTCTTAGGTGATTCCAGGTTTCTGGGAACGATGGTGGTGCCATCACCCAAAATTGAACCTACAAGGTGTGTCAATGCGTTCAATGTTAGCTATGCTGAGTTGGAAGTGCTTGTGGGGGTATTCAAGTGGTAGGCTGCTGCACATATGAACGTGACACCTGGCACATGGTAGCCTTTCAATATAGAAGGAAGGAAGGGAGGGAGACAGGAGGAGGAGGAAGGAAAGAATGTGATTTCTCATTCATAAATCCCAAGCCTTTGCCTAGTAGGTTTTCTTTAACAACTTTAAACATTGCTGTCTTTTTAAAAAGTGGCACACTTCCCCACATTTTTGGTTCTGCCACAAAGAAAAAACAGATCATATAGAAGGAGAGCAGGAGGTTACAGACGCATGCTTCCGCTTTCACTGCAGGGGGAAAGCAGAGGGGGAATAAAGCCTTAAGATAATGAGCTCTTATCTAAGAACAGATATCATGTTAAAGAGCAAACTAAATATGTAGCAAACTCTAAATCTCATCAGCTAAATGACGTTTGAAAATATGCCTTTAAACATCTTTTTCTAGCATAAAAAGTACTACTAAATTTTCTGCTGCTACCAAATCAACACACTGACAAGCACCTAATTGACTTTGATTAAAAATTCAGAAACAAGGCAACCTACCTGAGAAAACTTTGGATTTTCGTAATCTCCATAAGATTTTTAAAGCACTAAAAGATTCAAATACATCCCAAGGGAACAAAATTAAAAGTTTTTAACAAGCTCTTGACAATTTTTTTTTAATTGAAACTGAAACTGCTCATTTGTTCTGTTTTTTTTTTAATGGAAATCTTGTAATATACAGATGGTTACTTGTATTTATTCTCTCCCAGTTCCAATTAAACGCCAATACACGTCTATAATAATGAAACTGATGATTTTCACATCGGAATACAGTCGGGGAAATCCCCCTACTTATAAACCACCACTTAAACATTTGACTTAAGTATCTTTTAAAGGTATCTAAAGATACTTTTAAGCTCTAACAGTTCTTGTTTATTCATTTGACTCGGGTATGCTTTATTTTACCTCCCTATCTCCACCCATCTCATTTAAAAAATATTGTCATTAAAGGAGAGTGATCACTCATTAGCTATTTTATTAGTAGTGTAGCATAGGCTAGGATAGTATAGCATAAGGGAAGATGGGATGGGAGGGGAAGGATTCTGGCAGAATCAGCATTAAAACAAGATATGAATGCTAAGTACCTCAATCTGCAGACTGGCCCAGGAAAGTGCCATGTTATGCCTTTTGGCTCCACGTGTGCCCCCTTTCAGGAAAGGAGTATCCTGCTTGGGCAATAACAACCTAAGCACTCTATCAATAGCTAGCACAAGTAGGTGCTCAATTAATGTTTGCAGACGGACTGACTTACTCGGACTGAATGAAGAGCAAAAGAAAAAGAAAGGGTCGCCTCTGACCTACACATTTATGGGAGAGTCTGAAGAACTGCTGGTATAAATTGTGGTGAATCTCTCTTCCTTTAATTGATCACACGTCAACTAAGATCAAGAGATTTACCCCATTCCTTGATTTCTGAATTGCTGGAAATACATATGAAATTGCCAGGAGTTTGTCAGACTGGAAACCATTCTGTAAACCCAAAGTTTTATGACCATGTTTATTAGGTTTCAAGAATTAATTCCAAGTTTGCTAAAAATCAAAACCTTGTCCATTTCCACTGCTAATATATTACTGAATTCCATGTTGGTCATTTCTGAAATTGAAGAATACATCTGTTTTTTTATTTCAAATGTCCTGTAAAGGAAATGAAAGTACATGCAAGGTCGAGGAGAGAAAAAGGAAGAGAGAGGAGAAAGTAAGATATGTTGAGAGAGAGAGAGAGGGAAGCAGAATATGATAGCTTTTCACCTGGACACATTCTAGATCAAAGTTATGACAGTTTACAAAATAATTAGGTAAATCTATAATATTTTAAAAATGAAGATGAGATAAGAATAATATTTTGGTAGGGACCTGGGAAGAGAGATACACAGAAAAAGGGAAATAGTTGCCAGTTTTGAGCACTATGTTCCAAAAACCTTTACACATGGGTGAACATTAGCTCTGAAATGGCTCATATCTATGATGGTATTCCAGCCACAACTGTTGCTACTCATTATATAAAAGAACAGCTATTTCTCCAATGAGATTTTATGCACCCATTCTCAAGTTTGGGCCTTTCATTTAGGTATGCATATTTCTGAATGCCTTTCCAACATTTAAAAAAAGAAATAAAAAGCCAATAGAAGTCACAGGAAAATAAAGTCATTGTTTGGACTTATTGGGTTAGTCAGGTTGAAACCTTAAAATCTGCATTCACTTGCTTTAGCTGACCCAAGCATATTCCTTTGGCAACTTCCAATAAAATTCCTGCCATGGGACAGGAGCAACTCATTAGGTTGAAAATATTTTTACTATTAAAAACAACAACAACAACAACAATGAAAAGATTGGCCTCTGTGCAAAGTTAATTAATTACTTTTAGCCTTTGGTCACTGTACTTACCTTCTCCCTCCCCCTGTCCCCAGCTCCCAGGACTATGGCTCAGTACTAAGTGGCTCACATCAGATTTTTGACTCTAACTTGGGTTTTAGCACATTTCATTTGAACTTACAAACCTATAGAAGTATCTTTAGTCAGAGATTTTGACCCTGGAATCCTATTCTAAATTATGGCCCTTAAATCAGAAAAGCAGTGCTGTCCCCTTGTACACTAGAAAAGCTTTTCAACAGGCATATGATTATTCGTACTTTCCCATTGGAGCCTAAGACCTGCTTTGGTTTCTAAACATATATGCTATAGATAATGCTCATGAAAACAAACAAACAAACAAAGGGGTTATAATAAACCTGAGGTTAAAAGACAGCAATATTAACCCAAATGAAAACATTTCCCTTTTGAGCTCATGGTATGAGAATGTCTAGCTGCAATTGCCTGATTTCTACTTCACCAAATAATTACAACTGCATTTCTCAGCTATACTTGCTTACTGAGGCTAATTTCAAACTTAGGAGCACTGCTCCGACATTTAGAAATTCAAATAGGTGTGTGGGTGGCCAGGTATATATTTGCTCTAAGTGCCTAAGTGCCATTTTGAGTGGTTACAGGAATTTGTGTTCTGAAGAGAGGACTCAGGTTAGGCAATTGGACTCTGCCTCATTAACGATGTGCTTTCGGGTGATTCCCTTATCAGGCCAAATTGCTATATTACCTTTTAAAAATGTTTTCTAGATATGCATTCCATTTCTCAGCAAAAGTTATTTGAGCTCATGTGCAACATGGTATGAAAATGCTGAATTTGAAGCTGAAGGTACAACTTTAAGGCCAACGGGAAGCTTCCATCAAATGTAAAAGTGCTGAACAGTGCTAAATTTGAAGAAGTCAGAATTCTAAGGGCCGTTCTGATTCGACAGCCTTCTGATTAGTAAGGGTCTATTTTATTCAGTAATTAGTTTAAAAAATAATAATGATCCTCCTCTTATTAAAAATAGCCTTCACAGCTGCTTCTCCAATGACAAAGCTTTTAAAGGGCTTAATGACTTTCAGATCTAGAGAACCCAGACCTACATGGTGACTTCAAGTGTTTGCACAGGTTAAGCAGGGGAACTTCTGGGCAATTAGATATGGGTGAAATGAACATATACCAGGCACGAATTCATTTCATGATGAAAAATCAACAGAAAGCGAGTTTCTGTTGGGTAATGTTGCTTAGTAAAATAAAGGCTCTAAAGAGTTCCACAAGTCTTGTCAGCCAACAAAAATCAGTGATTCAAGAAAAGTGGTCTTCTGAGAGGCAAACAGCCAACTAAAAGTCTCTTAACCCCTGTGCAGAGCTCCAGTCTAAACCTTAGCCAGGGAAGGGCAAAGCATTTGGGGCTGGAGTTCCGTCAAGAGAAAGGTTGTGTGGAATAAAGGGCGACAATGTTTCTAAAGCTCATAAACATAAAGGGCAGTTGCAATTTATGAAATGGGCAGGGGCAAAGAGGCCCTGAATATATACTCTAAGCTTAAAAAGATATAACTGCTACCTAAGGCCAACGTGTTAAATACCCATGAATGAACTTAACATGACAGTAACCCAGCACCACTCCAGGCCCCCTCACCCACAAGAAAGCAAAGTTAGCAAAGGACCACGCAGCACAGGCAACTCTTGAGGTTCACAAACATCTGAAGCTAGAGCTCAAGACAACATATTTTAACCAAGACTGTCAATCCATTTGTAGTCTGATGCATCGTTGATGCTCACAAGGATCAGTGATCAAAAATAACCCATATGTAATTTTTATTGGACAGATAAAAGTATTCAGGAAGCTGTACTGAAGATGTACAAAACCCTCACCTTGCATGAGCAGAGACTTCAGAGTTTGCACAGCACCCGCACATGCAAAACCGCTGTCAATTTTCACACAGCCTTTTAAGGTGGGTGAAGCAAGGACTCCTCCTCCCTCTGACAGAGCTGAGAAATATCTGGATCAGAAAGTAGATGGGACTTCCCCAATGTACACATATCCAAGACAAGATGGCCTGAGACCACAACTTAGATCAGCTGGATGGTGAAAAAGTTCTCTTCTGATCTCTACATTCAGTTCCCCTCAGGAAAGGGTGTGTGTGGCAAAACACTCAGCAATCGTTTGTTCTGTTCCTCCAGACTTCTCTCTCTTTCTAATAATGATGACAATAATTAAAATAATAACTGCCATTTCCTGAGCACCAAACTTCTCCAATGCACGTTACGAAGGAGCCGAGGTGTAGGAATTACTACCTATTCTAATCATCATTTTTTTTTTAGAATTTCTCAGTGCAAGGGAATAACACAAGTGAGGATCATTTTATACAAGCATGTGCTAAAAATATAGTGTGTAAACTACTTTTAAACCAAATTGTAAGGATCTCATTTTGAAAAAGAGATTCTTTTTAACAATTAAGCAATTGAGCATGCTTTGATGACCTATTACATAGATTCTAATTTTGCTATATTCTTAGGCTTGCTTGCAATGCCCACCATCAATCCATCTACCTATTCATCCATCAATCCACTCATCCACTCATCCATCCACCCATCCACCCACCCATCCATCCATCCATCCATCCATCCATCCATCTATCCAAACCAGTATGCATACCTAGTTGGTGCCCAGTCTCAGACGAGATCTCGTTGCTGTTCTCTCGTTCTTGACTCCTGCATCTTCTTCGGAGCAAGGCTGGGCTGGAAGTCCTTGTTCTTCCATGTAACCTGCTTTTCGGTGGAACCTTTTCTGCATAACACTTGGTTGTGGCCAATAGTGGCCAGGAGTCTTTACACTTCCACTCAGAGGACTGTAGATGTCAGGAACAAGCTTAGCCCACACAATGCTATAAGTACTTTCAAATAATGACTCATTTTATTTTAGAGAAAATAACTACAAAACAACGAAAAGCTGAATGGAAGAGCTTTTGTGTGTTTAGCAAGTGTTTATTTCGCCAGTTTTCTTTTTAATTACGATTACATATTTAAGCCCTGCAATCAACACACTCACCATATACAAAGCCCACTTGAGTCACCTGTACGATGGCCAGCTGAGTAACTTGATTTTTAAAAAAAACCAACCATTCATCACCAACCTCCTTCTATTCTTCACTAAATATCACATTTGCAATGCTACATTATAAATGTGTACAACTACAGTATGTATTTGTCACCTGCTGCTTTTGTTCTGTTGTTATACATGTTTTTGTTAGTATTTTTGTGTGTGCATGTGTTTGTGTGTGAGTATGCATACTGCTGCCCAAATCTTGAAACTCCCACCGATACATGAAAGCAAACCATGGGTAAATACATGAAGGTGGTTGCAGGTGTATCCGCGGAGTGTGAAAGCACTAAATCCCCCAGAGGGGGAATGTGCAACAAAGGGACACCTAAGGCCACATTTCAACGTTCAGTTATTCACACATATACACATACACACGCATCTTTTATCACACTGTAATCAGCAACATCAAAATGGAACATTAATTCTCAATTAATGTTGCCCTGTAGGTAGATTGTGATTTGCATATTTTGGATTATTTTAAAACACAAATCATGTGTTGGTTGGTGGGAAAGATGGAATTATGCGAGCATGCGGTTAAAAAAAACCAAGCTCTGTGGCCAACTTCCCTTCTCCCAATAAAACATGCATAGCCATGCATTACGGTGAAAAAGAATATGTGTAGTACCTGGCAGCATGCTTGTGAGCTTTCTGTTAATTCATGTTATGTTGCAATCCTCTGAAGTAGGGATTATTATGAATGTTTTACAGACAAGGAAACCAAGACGCTGAGGGCTTAAGAAACTTGCCCAAGTCACATACCTGGAGGTGACAGAGTTGCAATTTGAATATGGCTCTGGTTCCTATGAAGCCTGATTTTTTCCACTATATACCAAAAGTCTCAATCATTGGTCCATGGAATCCCTAGAGGGACCATAATTCATTTTTAGGAAGCTTAGATTTGGGGGTTATGATTTACACGTGTTTCTAGGGAGAGAGGAATTTACTTTATTTGCTGTTATAACAAATAGCATAAAATGGGTTGGCTTAACAACAGGAATTTATGGTTTCAGGGTTTCAGAGGCTAGAAGGTTTGCTTCCTACCCGGACTTGGGATCTTCTGGCTAGCCAGCAATCTTTGGGGTTCCTTGGCTTTTCTGACACATGGCAGTATCTTCTTTCTCTTCTGGGTTCTGTTGACTTCTATTTTCTGGCTGGTTCCACAGCTTCTTTTTCTGTGTCCAATTTCCTTTGCTTATAAGGACTTCAGCCACTTTGGATTAAAATCCACCCTCATTCAGTTTGGGCACACCTTAACTCATATCATCTACGAAGGTCTTCTTTACAAATGGGTTCACACCCACTGGACCAGGTGTAGGGAAGGGAACATGTTTTTGTAGGGCCATGATTCAATCTCTAACGAGGGACTAGAGATTTCATTACCTTTTCAAAAAGGTCTAAGGTGCCAAAACATTACGAAGGACCATGATTTTATCATACTGCTTCTTAGGGCCTAGCACAGATGGGGATGGGTCCCTAAGGGCCTCATAAATCTGCCTGGCAAGCATGGCCTTCTCCCCTCTCAGTGCTCTCAAATCCCTTTGCAATCTTCTTGCCACCCTGATACTATTGCACCTTGCTTTGTTGTTATTTATGTACATATCTTAGTTTCTTTGTTAGACACAAGCTCCTTGAAAGCAGGTCACATCTTTTCCAAACTTTGTCTCCCTCAAAGCCCTAGCACAGTGCCGTGCCTGTAATACGTTCTTGATAGAACTCAAACTAGGTTGCTGAAATGAGTGGCTGTTACTAATCAAAACCATGCTTATTACCAATTTTGGTCATCTCATGACCCTCACCTAAAAAGTTCATTTCCCTAAATCTAGAATTGTTTGTTGATTAATCATCGGCCCTAAATCTTCAAAACAGGCCCGAACATATAGTATCTTTATGTTTGCACCTTGTTGTAACCCAGCTGCATTCATACTTTCTTGTGATTATTGCCTAATTGTTTCAGATATTCTATAAATTCATTCATTGATTTGGCATATCTTTAGTGAACACGTACTCTGCATCAGGTGCTATGATTGGACTTGGCAAAAATCTGGTCATCTCTTCTAATATTTTTTAATTCCCCCATGAAAATTAAAACGACATTATGCATGCAGATGTGCTGAATACATAATAAATGAATGAATAACTATCAGCCTTACCTTGAGATGGCTTTTAGTCTTCATAATGGCTCAGGACAGACTAGTTTTATGCCTCCATCCTTAGAAGCATTGATTTTCTTTGAAACGATGTTGCTTATTCAGAATTGTAGGGACTATTAAACAGATAAACTGGTTCCTCATCAATTTATAAGTTTAAGAAAATAATCGCCTGCACATTTAGATAAACCAAAAGTCAAATAAATGGCACTGAGAATTTACAAATAAGCTAGAGTAATTGCCTCTTTGCCTGGTGAAAGCAGGTGTCAAAGCTTGAAATTCAGTGACCTACCCTGAGATTCCACTTTAGCTGGCAAGGGAGGAGATCAGGGACAATGATGGAAAAGAATTATAAGGAGAAGTAGAACGAGAAAAAGCAGCATGGAGTGTTCTAACATTAATGTGTTTACGTTGGCAACATGAATGGGAGTGGAGCTTCCATTTGGCATCACAAATGTTTTAGCAGTCCCGGCTGCTACCCAACCAACTGAAAAATCGAGGCCATTCATCTGGGAAGTAATTCTACCAGTGGCCTACCGTTTTTCAAGATTCTTATTTCAAACACTACATAAATGAATAATTAAAGAGGCAATCGAAAATAAATATTAAGAGTTCTCCTAACCCATGTTCTCAAGACATTTTTATTCCATTTAAATTTTAAAGGTAATTAGATCGTCTACTGCCAGGAAAGTTAACACTAATTATTGGAATAAATAATGTTGTACAGATTAAATAGGAGTGCAAAGACAAAAATGCATAATGGCTTATTCAAAACAGGAAGCACAACACTGTCATTTCTAACTCTAAGTGCTATTCCTCTTGATTTATGAAGAAGTAATTTTTAAACTTCTATTAGTGAAATCTTCTATTATTCCTGTACCAGTTTGACTTTACTATCAGATTGCAATTAAAAAATTAACAGTTGTCTTTCCGCAGCAGTGATCAAATGCAGTTTTTACTTGTTTTACTATAGGGCTATTATGTGTACATTGTTATATGATTTAGAAAGAAATATATTTATGTCTGCCTAGATAAATCACATAATGAATTATGTAGCAATTAAAACCCACAAACTAAATCTTCTATTTCCCCAGAAATGTATTTCCAAACAAATATGCATTTTGATGGTCCAGTGCCTATTTAATGCACAGAAATTTTTAACATGATTTTGACTAACTCTACCTAAGAGTTGAACCAGGGCCAAAGTAAATGCAGAGTCTCATACTTTGTGTGTATGTGTATGTATGTGTGTGTGTTTCATAGTGGAAGGGACTGGCATTCAATTTTTCAATCTTCCCAAACTCTTAATGCTAGTTTCAGGAAGATTCAATAACAGACTGTAGCTACAATTTCCTTTCTTTTCCTCTCATGACGTGAAATGAACATACTTATGCAGGAGGGATACCTTTTCTTTCATAAATCAAATATGGAAGTTAGAAGTTGTTTTTTCACGTGCCTAATATGTTTGCTAGAGTGTGCCAACCAAGGAACTTTTAGCTGCATGTAGGAGTCATGGAGTGTGGCCAAGTTCAACATTGAACTTGATTATGTTTGATGAGCATGCTCTCACCTGTGACTTTTATGGACTTTCTCATTGCCGAGTGAGGAATGTGCAGCCTAATAGCAGGCTAATGCATTTCTCTTAAACCAGCTGGGTTGCACAGCTTTGCGGATTCCTTCCAGCATCCAGATCCTCCAACTCTACAAATCGTCTTGCTACCATCACCACTGTCTTGCAGTCTCCCACCTCCGCCAAGAGAATGATAACTCCTTTTTCTCAGAAGATTGCATTTTCAAACCACGTGCATTAACAGAATATAAACTGCTCAGAATACATACAGATCACTTTTTTTTTCTTTTAACTTTAAGGCCCAGAGTTGTGAGTCAAGTGTCCAAAGCTGGCTGTGATGAGGCACTGGATGTGACACACACTCTGGGGCTTCTGTGTTTTCTCAGCTCCCAAAGACCCCGTGCTCACAATCATTTCAAAATGAGAAAGCATCTATGAGTCACAGGGAGAATTTCAAATAGTTGGGAAAAGAGGAGTGGATAAGTAGAATCAAGTAAAATGCATTAGTAGATCATTTCCTTGATTCTACTTATCCACGCCTCTTATCAATCCTAGAAATTCTGAAGCTCAAAAAAGTTATGAATTCAATCCTTTCTCTTGCTTCCATGACCAGAAATTCATTGACTTCAACTGAAGGCAAAGCCTATGTCCACCAAATAAAGACAAGGGAACTGAGCCAAATAGTTTTCGAGGTAACGATTTATGCAGCCAGCCAGGCAGTCAGAATAACCCTACACTAATGCCACCAGAACAAAACGGTGCCATATCTCCTTCAAGATTATACTACATGGGGGACCAACAAATCAATAGACTGAGCCCTCAATCTTGGGGTTTGTTCATATGAAACTTATCCCCGCAAAGTTTAAGCTAAACCTACTTAAAATTATATGTAAGAGTGATCCTGAGAGAACCTCTTTTGCTGCTCAGATGTGGCCTATCTCTCTCTCACCAACATGGTAAGCAAACTCACTGCCCTCCCCATCTCTATGTGGGACATGACTCCCAGGGGTGTAAACCTCCCTGGCAACATGGGACAGAAATCCTAGAATGAGCTGGGACTCAGCATCAAGGGACTGAGAAAATCTTCTCGACTGAAAGGGGGAAGAGGAAAAATGACACAAAATAAAGTGTCAGTGGCTGAGAAATTTCAGAGTTCAGAAGTTATCCTGAGTTTATTCTTACCATTATATAGATATCCCCTTTTTAGTTTAAGGTTTATTGGAAAGGCTAGAGGCAATTGCATGAAACTGTAGAGCTGTGTTCGAGTAGCCATGTTTCTTGAAGGTGATTGTATAATGATATAGCTTTCGCAAAGTGACTGCGTGATTGTGAAAACCTTGTGTCTGATGCTCCTTTTATCTGCAGTATGGACAGATGACTAAAAAATATGGGTTAAAATAAATAAAAAATAGGGGGGACAAAAGTTAAAATAAATTGAGTAAAGGGAGTGGTAAAGGATATAGAAAAAAATAGGGGGAACAAAGGTTAAAATATATTGGGTAGATGGAAATACCTGCGATCAGTGAGAGAGAGGGGTAGGGGCTATGGTATGTACGAGTTCTTTTATTTTTCTTTTTGTTTCTTTTTTCTGGAGTGATGCAAGCATTCTGAGAAATGATCATGGTGATGAATATAGAAGTATGTGATGATATTGTGAGCCATTGATTGTATACCAAATATGGAGTGTTCATATGTTAAGAATCTTCATACATTGTTTTGTTTTATATTTTTTATATTTATATAAAAATATTAAAAAATAGATTACACTGCATGGTAGAAAGGGGAATGATGTGAAATGGAGCCTTGCCCCAACTCTCCCTGTGTAGACAGCTTCAGTTTAAAGGAGAAAAAAATCGTGAAGGAACATAAAAGTTCACAGCTATCACTCCAAGAGGAACCCAATTAGAAGTGCGTTCATTTGGCTTCTAGAAATTTCAAAATACAAAACATCATTTAATATTTAATACATTCCATAACTAAGAGAAAATTGCAACTTCCACTTCTGTGATTTCTAAGAATGTATTCCACATATTTTCTCACATCCTCTAAAGTACTATAAAATATTTCTGAAGTAGGATATTAATTTTTAAGTGGTGAACCAAAAAGGCTATTTATAGGAAGTAAATCTGTCACTGGAACATAAGAAAATAATTACGACTCTTTTTTCCATAGCTTTACACAAGAAGTACCATGAAAATATATCAAGTATAGTAACATTGAAAGAGTATAATATCATGACATCATGACAAAAAAAGAGATAAAAGAAGAAACTTACCCACTTTGTGAAGAGTTGGATGTCAGAGAAAGGAAACTTGGGTAATGGTGTCACTATCCACTGGTTGCCCAAGTTAGAAATCTCAAAGTCATTTTTGATTCTTTTCTGTTGGCTTCTTCTCATGTCCCATCTAATCAATCCCTGAATCCCATCAAATCGACCTTAAAAGTCTCTCTCAAAAATGGCCCTAGTTCAGATTGCTAGCATTTCTGGACTGAACTATTTCAACATCCTCCTCAATGATCTTTCTGCCTCTATCTCGCAGTCTATTCCTCATGCCTGCCACTCCTTTCTCCCACTTCCCTGCCAATCCTTGCCCCAACAGGACTTTTCTAAAACATCATCTGCCATGTCCCTGCTTAAGTCATTAAAGAGCTCTCCGTTATCTAGAGGTAACACCAAGACCCCAATTCATCTTCTCAACCAATCTCCTGTCCTATCTCTCTAAAACATCTCATTCTTTTGTGTCTCATGAATCCCAGCACTCATCAGGCCCATTTAGAATTCCACATAGGTTTCCATGGCAAGAAATGTCTATGTCCCCAGTTCTTCAGCTAGAAAATTTCCAATCATACTACAAGAGCCGGCACAAATGTTACGCCATTGAAGACACTCTTAGGCATTCCCTCTCTGCTCCCACAGAATCCCCAACAGCCTTCCATTACATTTCACTATTTTTTGTGTGTGTGCCCTTATCCCTGACTCAGGCTACTTAAGATTAGGCAATGTGTCCTCATCAGCTCAGTTTTTCAGCTCCTAAAATAGTACTTGCACAAAACGAGCACTCAATGAAATTTACAGAGTGAACAAATGAAAGAATGAATGAATAAAAAGGATGGATTAAAGATATGAATTTACATAAGTATTCTCTAACAAGCATTTTCAACAATACATACTAGAACATTTTTCAGATTTAAAACATCCTAATTCATAATATCAGGCCCAATTGAAAAATTCAAGATGTTACGTATTTTTTATATTGTTATTGTTCCATTTTTATGCTTGTCCTTGAGCCAAATGTCGTCTCCCATAATTCAGCAAGAATTCCTTCTGGGTTTAGTATGGGTAGATTGTAGGTTCCAACTGATGTCTCTGGTGTGGGCCCCATCAATAATGCCTGGAAAGGGAAGTGAGACTGTCCCATCTCCCTTCAGATCAGAAGGTCACATTTTTCAAGTTAACAGAGGGTACTATGGAGAGATAGTCACATCGGAGAAAAACTTGGTGAGACTACGCTTGGGGTGAGCATCCTGGTCTTTATCTCCAACAGTTGCCTGGAGAGGGCAATTCTGGACAGCCCAGGGGAAATCAGCTTCCCCTGTAGGGTCAAGATCTGGACAAATAGGGGCTCCTGGAAGCAGTGGAAAGTTAAAGAAGATACTGGCTCAAGAGCCAGGGCCATCTCTTCAACCAACTCCAGGGGTCTTCATTGACAATGTATTCCATCTCCCAACAGCAAACTATTTAACGGAATTGCCAATAAATAGAACATTCTTGTATGATACATATTTTAGGCAGTGAGCTGTCATGATACCCTTATATCATAGTATGCATCACCAGGAAAACCCCACTAATTTCCAAGATTTGATGCAATCCATGTCATCTGGCTAAGAGATGACCTCCGTTTTTCCATCATGAATCTATTTGTTTTACCTTAAAGCTAAAGTTCAACCTCCCCTCCTCTTTCAAGTCTTAACTAAATAGATCTTTTCTATAATCACTGCTTCACCTCAGAACTGAGAAGCTGCCCTGAAAGCTGGGCAAAGTTTTTATAAGCACCAGAAAAGCCATCATTCTCTAGCTTCTCCCCCCACCCCCACCCCAGAAGTCAGGCCTCCACAAAGACACACATACACATCTGGCACAAGAGTATAAACACCCCTATGAACCAATACCCCTGCACATCAGCTATAGGGAGCCCACACGGACTGCCAAAAGCACTTCATTGAACTCAGAGTCTTTCGATGCTAGGCAAGAGGCCTTGTTCTTTGAATTTTAGAAATCCCTACCTCCTCACACTCAAAGTTAAACAGAAACTCTAGTTCTCTCAGATACATAAGGGATTCCAGAACTTCAAATTGGGATTAGAATAGGCCCTTCTTATTTTCTAAGAAAATAACAGGCAAAATGACTTTCAGTCCATGAGCCACCAAGGGAAACGCCCCTTGAGAATGGAGGGTATGGAAACAAAATGGTATGGGCCCACAGCCATGACCATTTGCTTGTATATTGTCCATGGCTGCCTTAACGCTGCGATGGCAGAAGTGAGGACTTGCAACCTAGAGTGTATAGAGTCAAAACGCTGAAAATATTTGCTTTACAGAAGAGGTTTGCCCACCCCTGCTCTGGACCATCATCAAGTCAACCACACTGCCAAATAATTTTTCTACGCTCATTTAAAAAGAAGTAAACTTTATACATCCTGTGCTAAAAGATTCTTAAAAATCAGGCTTGCACAATTAGATTTAAACCGTTTATGCATCTATCTTTCATACTGGCACAGTCTAGTTGAGGAGGGTAAAGAGTATTTGGCTCAGAACCACTGCTAATTAACACTGGAGTCAGTCCCGAAGTGAAGGAGCTTGCCTTTTTCTCCTATAGGATGATCTGAGCTTTTCACAATGGAACACGCTGCCAGGCTTTCCATTCTTTCTCAGTGTGTGAAGTACAAAAACTGGTCCCTCCCATTTCCAGAGTCTTTTCAACTGGTCAAAGACCTTCCACAGCTATTTGGTTCATTTGTTCTCATAACAGCTCTCTGAAGGAGGCAGTCCATGGATAATCACCATTCTTTTGCTGAGATACAGTGAGACTCACCAATTTTAGTATCTATTTGATGACCCTGAACAGTATTTGTTGTTGGAGTGATTATTCTTTTTTCCCTTGGGGGAGGGGGGGGGTCAAACATTTGGTAGACATATTACTTTTTCTATAGCGATTGTTTTCCTTTTTTATTGGTGGGGGGAGGGGAGGGTGCATGGTCCAGTAATCGAACCCGGGTCTCCCGCATGGAAGGCGAGCATTCTACCACTGAACCACCCATGCACCCTCCTATAACAATTGTTTTCATGCCCACTTTCTCCTGACCTCTTTCATTCACACCTAAAGTTTACCTTGAGGGAGGTTGTGTTTCAGCCCCAGAAACTCAGATTTTAGCTCTGCTGTCTGAACATTCTTCTAAAGTCTTCCACACCAGACAAAAGCTCAGAAAATGGTATGACCAAGAAAAGGTCTTGCAACAAGTCATGTCATATGTTACTCATTTAGGAATATTGCAAAAGCACTCCTTCTCACCATATTGGTAAATGAAAAACACATGAGGGTAACCTGTAATACCACCAGAAAAAATGTTCTTTTGGTATGTTTGGCCCTAGACTTTTGAAATATGAACCCAGCATGGGAATTTCAGCCGAGGCTGGATTCAACTCATTATTCTTTTGCCCCTTATGTGTCAGTAGAGAAGTTACTTTCAGAAAATTAACCCACATATATACAACAGCATATTATATGCTGAGCGCTGTTGTGGAGAGGGCGCATGAGACCTGGGTTCTAGTCCTGCCCTGGGCATTTCCCGGCTGTGTGATTTGAGACAAATGACTGTTAGCCTCTCTAAGGCTAAGTTTCTGCATCTGTAAAAGGGAGCAATGATATTCCCAAACGCTGTTAGGATCTCAAATTAGACAATGCATAATATAGTACTTTGTCAATGAGAAAGCATACAAAAGTAATAGGTTTTTACTATTGTCACTGAGCCAGAACTCTATCTGGTAATCCAAGCATAGAATATTTTTTAAGCATAGTTAAAGATTGTCTGCTTCCATGTCAATTAAAAAAATAGTAAGCAGCGTTAGAACACCCATGAAGAGTTTCATATTTCATCTCTAAGACCCTTTGCATTTACTATTTGGGGTGAATCAATATGGTTATCTGCCCGTCAATTTTTCTTATTCTTTAACTCAGAACGAGAACAGTCTTTTTTCCTTCTTCTTCTTCTTTATTTTTTATATGACTGGCTCAGAAAGTACTAAGCTAATCGATATATCCAGTGATAACAGGATGATTTGGAACACACATAACAAAAGCTTATCACTTTATGGCATACTGAAGCTGTCAAAATATTTTCCTAGAAGTAATGTGAAAACAGAATTCTCTATCTTTCCCTATTTTAGTGGGTGGTGACAAATGGATGAGGGGGCTATTTCTGGGGTCTGCAGCCCAGTGTTTTCTGGTGAAATGCAGCATACAACTATTACCCCTTCTAAAAACGAAATTGAAGTGTAATAATACTACAGGTTGAACTGGCAGTCAGTTCCTAAAACTCTCTAATTCTAGGATGTTCATATTTACGTAGCCTTAAAAAATTCCCAACCTCTTCTGCAGGTGGTAGAGGAAAGTGTGTAGGCAGGGCTCAGATCCTTGCACGCTGTTCCAATGCAAATATCCTTGGAGGGGCATGAGCCCAGGAGGGAATGACTGGAGTTAACATATAAATATGTTGTCTTTGGATTTAACCACAAAGGAGAACCAAACCCTTCAAGTTAGGCTGGAAGAAACCTCATCCATGAGCTAGTCTAAGCTGCTCGAATGACAAGAAGCCCAGAGAGACAAAATCCCTCCCTCAAGTTCACAGAGCAAGTCCAGGCTGGAAGTGGAACCAACACCTTCAGTATTCCTTGTCTAAGCTATGCTTTTTCATGTAGCACACAAGCCCTTGCATAACATTTCCTTTTCCGTTATCTAATGATGACTCACTAAAACTATTAATAAATTGTGATGTTCCAAATGTATATATTCATAATGATGACTTAAATGTGTATGTAGATTTAAAAACTGGAGATATCTTTTACAGAATAAGAATAAATCAATGATTCGGTTTCTTTCTGTTTTTACTTGACAAAGAACATAAAAGCCCAGGACCATGAAGCAGATACACTGAAACTAAATACCCTGATACATCTACAAATTGGAAGGGTGAAATCTCTGGCCTGGGCCTGGATGCTGGATGTTAGAAACACTTGCATACAGACTTAGAAAAGAAAATATAAATATTTATGAGAAAGAACAGAACTTGAGAAAGTGGGAAGAAAAGAAAAGAACCACAGATAACTTCTTTACTAACCCAAAGTTGAGATCTAGTCCTGAGTTTGGCTAGTGCTCAAGAGAAAATGGAGGGAGGAGGAAATTAACAGCCATAACTCCCAGGTGAAGGGAGCATGGTCAGAAAAACCATTTCAGTACTACTTTAGAAAAAGCCTTGGGAAAGCGTGATTAAGAAGAGCTGGGTGTTTATTGGGCATAAAAAGAGATGAGCTTCCTGGTAAGGAAGTAGAGAACAACAGGGTCTCAAAAGTTACTACTGGGATTGGTGAGAGCAACCGGTCCCCAGAGAGATCCTAGGTCACCCGTGAAGCCATTGGGAAAGTGAAGTATCAAGTTCAGGAGCACAATCTGGCTGTCACACTGCCTAGGCATTCAAGACACTTGATGTTCTGTGCCCCACCCCACCCCCAGAGCTTCCCACCCCTATCTTACCTTGGCCCTACCTATGATCAGCCGCAGACTAACTGTGCTGGTTTGAAAAGATATATGTCCCCTAGAAAAGCCATGTTTTAATCTAAATCCCATTTCATAAAGGCAGAATAATCCTTATTCAACACTGTATGTTTGAAACTGTAATCAGATCATCTCCCTGATGATGGGATTTAATCAAGAGTGGTTGTTAAACTGGATTAGGTGACGACATGTCTTCACCCATTTGGGTGGGTTTTCAGAAGTTTCTGGAGTCCTATAAAAGAGGAAATATTTTGGAGAATAAGAGATTCAGAGAGAGCAGAGCAGAATGACAAAGCCACGAGAAGCAGAGTCCACCAGCCAGCGACCTTTGGAGATGAAGAATAAAAATGCCTCCCAGGGAGCTTCATGAAACAGGAAACCAGGAGAAGAAGCTAGCAGATGACGCCATGTTTGCCATGTGCCCTTCCAGATTAGAGAGGAACCCTGATCATGTTCACCATACGCCTTTCCAGATGAGAGAGAAACTCTGTGTTCACCATGTGTCTTCTCACTTGAGAGAGAAACCCTGAACTTCATCAGCCTTCTTGAACCAAGATATATTTCCCTGGATGCCTTTGATCGGACATTTCTATAGATTTGTTTTAATTGGGACATTTTCTCGGCCTTAGAACTATAAACTAGCAACTTATTAAATTCCCCTATTTAAATGCCATTCTGTTTCTGGTATTTTGCATTCTGGAAGCTAGCAAACTAGAACACTAACTGACCTATATCCTCAGAATGTCCCTTGCACTGGCTCACCTCTATCTTTTTTTTGCATATGTCATTCTCTCCATCTATCACCAATATGCACAAACGAACTGCCCACCCAGTGTTTAAGGTCAAGCTTAATATCTACCTCGCCTTCTCTCTCTGTGAAGCCTTTCCCAATTAAAGCTAAGTGTCAATGTCTTAGTAAACCAGTCCTACTACGGGAAGGATGGCCTCTGACTCTGATCCCCAGGACACTGTTCCTATCACTGCCAAATTGCAACCTTGATTCAATCCTCCCTTAGCATCTCCAACCCCCCCATCACAAAGAAGACAAGGCTTGTTGTCCCATTTGTATTAACAACCTAGCCAAATACTCAGTAGGTTAAAGGGAAAAAAAAAAAAGCTTTTAAAAGTTAGGGAGAATCGTGCCTGCCCATGCCAAAAAAAAAAACTAAGATTTTAGATGATGCAACAGTGGCTCAGTGGCAGAACTCTTGCCTGCTATGCCAGAGACCTGAGTTTGATTCCCGGTGCCTGCACTTGCAAAAAAAAAAAAAAAAAATTAGGGAGAAGATGAAAAAGTGTGGCAAAGAAAATGAATTTGAATATCAATGATTCCAAGGAGTTGAAATCACACTAAAAGCAAACATACTCACACAAGGTGATCGATTGGCAGAGGGTGTCCAATTTTCTAGATATTATGCATCTATGAAACAAAACACTAGAGTTGAAAGTCTCTGCTGGCACCCTGGAAGTGTGACAGCATTCAGGGGTGCCTCGATTCATTCACAGTCATGCTGAAATCCACTCATAGCCTTGGGTTGAGTGGAAGAATGGACAAAAAAAAATAAACTTGTGATGCAAGTCAAGTGAGAAATGTTTAGCATGGGTGGCACACACAGGCCAATGACCTTCCCTTCCTTTCTGTGTTAACTGCGCAGGCACATCCAGACCATGAGGGGTACATTCCCAGCATCTTCTTCAGTTCTTACAACAAGGGTCCTGAGCTTACTATTGACCTCATGATAAATGAAGCTACTTATACTCACCGTGCTCGCCATGTAGGATATAAAACAAAATAGGCACAGTCGCAAATGTGAGCAATAAGTTTCCAGTTGGTTGACAAAGCTAGTCACTAAAATAAGCCAAAGCCAAATCCCATCACTCATATTGGTTTCCTTACACTTTTCCAAAGGGCTTCAGTTTTGAGGCAGCTGGAGCTTCAGATAGCTCTTGATGAAAGCTAAGCGCAGCCTCTAAAGCAAATGGCCTTTTATAGTAATGACATGCCACCCATTATGATTGTACTTTTGAAAGCTTATTGACTTAGGACAGAGACACACTTCATGCATGTCATTGATCCTTTCATTGCATGCAATTATTTACTTCCCTAACAATGCTAATAAAAAATGTACCAAACGGCAAGGCTATTATGCTAGAAGATTTTTATCCTAAGGTAAAAATACAAACATCTGCAACATAATCATGTATAAACCTACATTTATTAAGAAATTCATTTCCTAATAAAACATCCTCTGCAAAGAGCAACCTTCAGTGTCCACTTTGATACAAATAGGCCTTTTACTGTTTTCAGATGTGGTTCACAGAAAATTCTTCTAAGCCCCACCACAGAACACATCAGTCTTTGGTTGTTGTAGTTGCCTGGAATGTCAATAAATTCTGTAACATCAAGTTTGAAAACAAACTGATAGTTGGTTAAATGAAATGCCTCAGTTGAAAAGCTGACCTTTTGCACTCAAGTTAGTTAGATTTCTTGTATGCTTGTTTTTGATAGAGAAATGTGAAAAAGCAAGGACATGTTTTGCGGATAAGAAATAAGTAAAATTTCCTCACTATACACACATGCACAGACATATAAACAAACACGGGCATACACACAGACACACATATCACATCCCAATAATGGTTTGCGCACTCTCAATTCACAGGTAAAACCTTATCTGTGTATTTGCGTAACTCAGTCTGATGTCTGTTTTTCCAGTTGTCCAAACCTAGCCCTGCAAAAGGCACCTCTTCATATGTCAGCTTCC
Organism: Tamandua tetradactyla; assembly: GCF_023851605.1. Taxonomy (NCBI): domain Eukaryota; kingdom Metazoa; phylum Chordata; class Mammalia; order Pilosa; family Myrmecophagidae; genus Tamandua; species Tamandua tetradactyla. The sequence continues at coordinate 8,666,936 of NC_135353.1, forward strand.
TATAACTGGAGCCAGGGAAAGAGGGGAATGCTCGCAGGAACAACTGATTGCTCGATGAATAAATCTTGTTGATAGTAACGAAGTAATGCTACCACTCCTCAAAGACGGTTACACTGACTAGGGACAAAAAATCCCAATGCCTCGAACTCTTGGCACCGGGCGCTGGGGCTGAATTCCAATGCTAAGTGCTTCTGAAAAGTGCATCAAGATTTAATAGGGTGAATTTTCAGACTTGCCTAGGGTTTTAGCCACGTAAATTCCATTAGGTTCAAAGCTCCATAACGTTCCGCTCTGTCTATATTTATGCCCTCATTTTACTCTACACCCTTCGAAGCTCTCTGTTGGGCTGGTTATTCTCTCATTTCCTTTCCTTCCATTTTTGGTTTTTATATTATCCTTGAAACCTGCATATTCTCCCAACTTTAGTACCCTAGGAATGCTTCCCTTTACTTCTCTTTTGTATTCATCCTTGAAATCTGCATTTTAAAATGAATACTTTCCTCACTGATCTCCTATCAGGACTTCATTACATCTGACCTGTTTTTTCATGGAAGGCTCTACCAAGGGCAATCTGTCCCATCTTCAAGGGTTGAATGCCTCCAGAGTTGGTGACAACTCAGACCCTCTCTGAAAACGGACCTCTCCTTGGCATGCCGGGGGCAGGGAAAGAAAGCCGGAAGTCCTTTCTGAATTTGGGCCAGCCATTTTGTGAATGTATAAGGGACAGGACTATAATGAGGTACAGAAATGGGCTGACAGACAGCATTGCAGGGCAATGCTATTTCCAAAGCAGTGCTGAGTGACAGCACTGCTGCCTGATGAGGGAATGATAGCTGAGAGAAGGGAGGGAGAGGGGACAAGGATGACATCTCAGCCTCCCATTACACAGTACTCTTCTCTCAAAGTAGATCTTTTTGTGGTATGTAAGTATTAAAGCCCTGCATCCAGTCACACAGTAGAAATGAGAAATTCTCAATGGCTGTACAGCAGTAGGGCCGAAGGAGGCATGGGCTGGCAGAATCCCAATTAAAGAAATAAATGAAGGACGGATTTTTTTCTCAATCGTTTTCCTGTGTTCATGTTATCTGATTAACATTATGGTTTAGGAAATGTAAACAAGTAACCATTTTGAAATTCATTCATTCATTCAACAAACATTTATTGAGCATCTACTATGTGCCGGGCATCTGGTAGGCACTTGGAATACAGAGAAAAGAAGAAAGAGTCCTTGCCCTCCAGGAGCTCACAGTCTAAGGAAGCAAACAGACACATTAATGAATGACTACAATGCAATAAGACAAGGGCCAAAGTAGATACAAAGTGCTAGAGGAACCCTAAGGAAGCAATCTGTAATTAAGCCTGGTGGAGCCAGGGAAGCTTCAAGTGGCATGGAGCCAACTTGAAGGAGAAACAGGACTTCATCAGAAAGACAAGGGGAGGAAGGGAAAGGCATTCTAAGCTTAGGGGATAGCAGGCACCAAAGGAATAAAGTATGATGTGACTGGGAACCACAGGTAGGGCCCTAGGGCTGGGCTTGAATGTGGGGATGAAGTGGTGGTCTAGGAGGTCAGAAAGGGACTATGAAACCTTAAAGCAAAGAGCCTGGTATGCTGTACTAAGAGACTTGGACTTCTTCGCTAGAAGAAGCAATGAGAAGGAACTGGCGAATGAAACATGGGAAAGAGACATGGTTGGATCTTCCTGTTAGACCAGCTTTTATGGTGGGTAGTTTGGAATAGAGGTGAGACTAGGGGGTAGGAGACCAGCTAGGTGGGGTAATCAGTGAGATGCTCAAAGTTGGGTCAAAGGCAGTAAGGGCAGAGAAAAGGTGATAGACTAGTGAGGTCCTTGGGAAGTGACCTTCACAAGACTTGATGAATGATGTTACAAAAAAGCAGAAGACCTACAGGAATTTAACAATATTAGAAACATATGCTCCCAAAGTACAACCAACAGCCCATCCCCAGTGTTTCCATATTTTGAGTGACCATCTTCCTCTGAAATCATCATGTCTGCCAAGTAACAAACAAAGGAAGAAGAGTCAGACAACCTGAATGGTCAGACTTCTCTAATTCGGAAACCACTAACTAGGAATCCACCACAATTTAGACTCCAACTGAATTGGAATTCCAACCCACATTCTTCTTCCGCATCTTTTTTAAGCCTTTGGTCACCAAGTAATGGGAATCCAATCTAAAAGCAGTGGCTTCTTTCAGTCAAGCTCTTGAGGTGGAGCAGGCAGCTGCTTGCTTACTTGGTGATATGTGAGGGGCAGCCCAATATAAGTTCCCCAATCCAGGAGCCACACAAGGCCTGGGATCCAATCATTAGCATGACATTCCTTTGGGAGAGGCTTTGGTCCCTCCATACTTCTCTTTCAGATGGCAATGATTCCTGAGATGGGCAGGACATTGAATCATTCTAAACCCAGTGGGATTTTGGTTGATCATAATACCTTTTGCTTTGGCAGAAAGGGTCAGAGTGGTATAAGGGAGCTACATAGGTGCTTGCAGAAGGAGATGACAAAAGGAAGATTGAGGGATATGGGAGAGAATACCAAGACCTTGCTAAGGGATAGCCCTTCGAGTACTCAAGAAACTAATATGCCTTCCACTTTTGGTTCCAACCAATCATATTTGTATATTCTTGCATTTCTAAGGAATTTCTGTGCTTTGCTTTTGTGATATACTACTGACTACTGAAGGCCTATCGTGATTGACAATCTTTATATGAACCTCATGTTACATAAGCTAATTCCAAATCTAAAATGTTATTAATGTGTAAGTACTATTACTACACGTGCATTATCTAAAGCTACTTTATAACTCCAACTTCTCATTAACTCAGACTGACCTCGTCTTTTGTCATTCCACATTACTGAGATTGAACTGTGTTTGCGGAGTGTCAATCAAGTGACAGAAGATCAAGAATCAGACTCTGACCTTGAATGATCTCCTATGTGGCTCAATCAGGTAAATATGAGTGGCTTGTGAATACTTGATTATAGAACTCAGAGCAGTGAAGTACAGAATGTGAAATAAAACAAAACTTTAAACATTACTTACTTCACTTGTTTGAAGAATCGTGAACTTTGGCAGTTTAGTCTTAGAACCAGCTGCACTGGGCTTTCCATCCAAGAGGGATCCAAATGACAGATTTCCAAAACTGTTCTCGAATTCAATTGAAGGCTTCAGTGTTGGAGAGATGTCCGGTGCCTGGTCCTGGCCATCCATAGGTCGTACATATGCAGTTGGCTTTTGCTGTCCCATGCTTGATTTGCAGTAAAGTCCAGGTTGGAAGTTCTGAATTGAAAGGCCACTGCTGGGAGCTAATAAAGATGAGGCAACTAGGGGAGACCCAGGCGCTTGCACTGTAAATTCGGATTCTCCTGGTGAATTGGATTGAAAGATTTCTTTGAAAGCATCCTCTCCACCGGATTTGAGGTTACTCTCTTCCTTTGCAGATGGATTTAACTCTTCAACGACTCCAGTTTGAGGCTGTTCTGCTGGGTAGACAAAGAAGTCTTCCAGTCTGGCTTGGGGCTGGTCCTGTGTGGAAGTTTGCATCTTGTTTGGCTGGCTATTGGTCTGGCTTGCTGGTACGGTGCTGGGGTTATGACCATCTCTTGGCCAGTCAGGCTTAGCTTTTCTGTTGCTGTGTATCAGAGTTGAATTCAGTATCACGACAGAAGGTGGAAGCATTGGCGCCGAGGGGTGGGTACCATCCTGGTGAGGTGGGATCATTCGGTTCTTTTGTTCTGGAAAATAGCTGGGTTCACTTTTGTTGATGGGAGTCTGGGGCACAGAATTCTTTGGGATCCCCACTAGATGATTCTGATTAGAATGGTTAGTTAACAAATCCTTCATTTCATCATAGTTTCCCAGCGTGTTCTGGACTCGGTTGGCAAGTGCATCACCTTTGTTTGTCTAAAATAACAAAAAGATGGGGGTGGGAGGAGAGACAATGAATAGGTTTGTGTTTCCTAATGTTAACGTTTCAAACAGATGACCTAAGTAGACTAGTATATAGGGTGTTTTGTTTTTTAAATTGCCATGTTGCCACATAATTTCATACTTTTCATGTGCTAGGTAAAGGAAAAAAATCAATAACACTATTGCAAGAGGTTTTTGGAATAGCCTGAACTGATTTACATCTGTATACTCTCTGGCTTGTCTTTCAACATGTTCACTGGGAGAAAATTTTAAATGATGTCATTTATGAATTTTATTAGCAAAATAACTTTTTTTATGTCACATGAGCTGAATTATTACAGTGTACATTGTGATTAAAAACTTCCACCCAACGATCATGGAACTTATAATGGAATATTTAACTTATCTATGTTCTTGACACATCAGCCCTTTGAACTACATTATACCATGGAAAAGATTTAGTCCACTGGATAAGGAAGTCAGTTAAATTGCGCTATCATCACTACATTAAGTTTAGAAAAGGCATGGGATTAAGTACCTAAGTGAGCTAATTTATGACTAAAGCAAATCTAATTCCTTTTCATCGAAAAAACAACATAAATTACCAGTGTCTACCTAGAGTTTGGAGGTAACTGTATTTACATATTGATGATTCATACTCATTTACTTTGAAATGGTGCAATCATTCATCAACAATGACTCAAGCTCTCTTGTGTCTTTTCAGCAACTTAGGAAAATGTTTGCAGGAACTTAAATGGGTGCTTAATAAAGACAAAGTCATATTTTCAAAGTGACGTAGGTATCATATGTAGGAGGTACAGAGGCAACCACATCATTCTGGGGATGATCAACATACCAGTTTCTCCATCCCCTGTAGGATAGACTAATCCTATTAAAATGACTGGGATTGCTTCTAAAAGAATTGAACTGATGCATGGGTTTTGTAATATAGTTTCTCATAGCTAAAAAAAAAATCTGGATGGCTGTATACTTGGAAATGCCATTGATGTAAGCTCAGTTTCTGACATTTGAAGGTCAAAGATGTTATCTATACCTATCAGAGATATTATCCAAAACAAAGTACTGAATTCAGAATGTCAAGGGACTTCCTCATACCTAGGCTGAAAGAAGGTTACCAGCACCCAAGGAACCTTCTGGACACTGGACAGAAAATTCACCCACTGTACGTGACCTTCACATCCTAGGAGCTGTAGGCACACTCCCTATATACAGGAGTGACCAGCTCCCCATTTGCACACTATCCTAGGAGATAGATACATAACATCTAAGGGTTCTTGCATGCCCCTAACATAGCCCGGTCTCCTGGTGAACACAGAGAGTGTACCTATCCAAGTCTGGTCTCTCTGCCTAAACTAGGTCATATGAGTCTATGCTATTCTCTGGTTATGAAGATGGGAGGCTGAGCATGGGCAGACAGATGGAGGTAAATGAAGTGCTGGAAATGGATGAACTCACCCAGGGAGAGAAAATGTAGAATGAGGAGATCAAGCTCTGGAGAGAACCCTGGGAATATCAATCTTTAAGAGCCTGGGAGAAGATGAGGAGCCAGAAAAAGATGCCAAGAAGGAACAATCAGACAGAAATTCAAACTGATATACTTGGCCTTGTTATTAGCATGATCTCCATATGCTGTTAAAGTATTAAACTCATGCCATGTGTTTAATCACAAGACACTACCAAAAAACTGAGGGCAGCAATGAGAGAAATATGAACATCAAAGTTTAAGGAAAAGTTACTAACTACATGCTAAGGGTGAGGGACTAGGAATTTTAGAAACCAAATAAATGTATGTCAACGTGGATGCACTTATTTTCAAGAACATCCTATATGACATCAAATGCAACCTTGGTGATGAAGCACTGATTAAGCAATTAACGGTCCATATGATCCTTGGCTGAATTATCACTCCATTTTCAGAAGTATTTTTGAAAGACTTATTTTAAAGATTTGGATATCATTTTCATTCCTTAAAAGTCCCTAGGTTTGTCACTTTTAGTGGCACAAATTACATTTTAGCTAAGACAAGAATAAATTTTCTGAATATAGTAGTCTCCTTCAAGTGAATTGCACAATGAACCTTACGGGTTAGCAGCCAAAGTCAATCTCTCTATTCAGTCCCTAAAATTAAAACAAGATTTCATTGTGCTGAGAGCTACCAGGAATTTGATGCAAGCTCTAATTACTTGCAGGATTGTTCTGGCCTGTTCAACAGTTTAACATACCCTGATACCCAGATATCTTCTAGGGTCTACCTCAGCAAGGGGAAACAAAATGATATTATTTCCCATTTCAAATGCCTTTCTTTCCTACAGAATCAGCACTTTGCCCCGAGGTAGCACAGGGACCATAGCCATACCTCAGTGCTGTGAGAACTGCTTCTCTCTGTCCAATGTAATTTTATCAAGGCCCAAGAATCTCAAGGTTCATTTGATTGGAAACAAGCTAGCTACATCCTTGTCCCTGTTTCAGAAGTGAATAAAAGGGACATATTTATCTCATCTGTACTGGAGAGAACCTTGGATAGGTTTTATGCTCCTTCATTTACATTTAATGCAATAATGATTTGGGTTTCTTTTACATGCTTAGATTTGTCCCCACCTCTAGGTTTTAAAATATGCTTTAAATGAGGAGAATTTCTAAACTGACCATTGTTTAAAACTGTGTCTACATGAATAAA